>NW_027671809.1:668405-1336810 GCF_964165515.1 Mesoplodon bidens | reverse complement strand
TGTAGGGCTGGTGGTGGGTTTCCATTCCGTGCTAGGGTTAGGGTTAGGGAACGGCAAGGCTTAGGGCACAGCTGAGGGTACAGAAACGTGGGAGGGTCAGGCTATGTGCTGACGCACGGTTCAGTGCCAGTGTACGGGCCAGGATTAGGGTACGGAGTAGGGTAAGGTGTAGGGCTGTTGGTGGTTTTCTGTTCCGGGTTAGGGTTAGGGAACGGCAAGGCTTAGGGCACAGGTAAGGGTACGGAAACGAGGGAGAGGCACGCTACGTGCTGACACACGGGTCAGTGCCAGCGTACGCGCCAGAATTAGGGTACGGCGTAGGGTAAGGTGTAGGGCTGGTGGAGGGTTTCTGTTCCAGGGTAGGGTTAGGGTTAGGGATCGGCAAGGCTTAGGGCACAGGTGAGGGTATGGAAACATGGGAGTGGCAGGCTACGTGATTACACAAGGTTCAGTTCCAGTGTATGGCCCTGGAGTAGGGTACGGCGTAGGGTAAGGTGTAGGGCTGGTGGTGGGTTTCCGTTCCCGGCTAGGGTTAGGGTTAGGGAATGGCAAGGCTTAGGGCACAGGTGAGGGTACAGAAACGTGGGAGGGTCAGGCTACGTGCTGACGCAAGTGTCAGTGCCAGCGTACGGCCCAGGAATAGGGTATGGCGTAGGGTAAAGTGTAGGGTTAGGGTTAGGGAACGGCAAGGCTTAGGGCACAGGTGAGGGTACGGAAACGTGGGAGGGTCAGGCTACATGCTGAAGCACGGGTCAGTGCCAGGGTGTGGACCAGGAGTAGGGTACGGCGTAGGGTAAGGTGTAAGACTGGTGGTGGGTGTCCATTCCGGGGTTTGATTAGGGTTAGGGAACGTCAAGTTTTAGGGCACAGGTGAGGGTACGGAAACGTGGGAGGTTCAGGCTACCTGCTGACGCATGGGTCAGTGCCAGCGTATGGGCCAGGAGTAGGGTACGGCTTAGGGTAAGGTGTAGGGCTGATGGTAGGTTTCTGTTCCGGGCTAAGGTTAAGGATAGGCAACGGCAAGGTTTGGGGCACAGCTGAGGGTACGGAAACGTGTTAGAGTCAGGGTACATGTTGACTCACCGGTTAGTGCCAGCGTACGGATTAGGATTAGTGTACCACGTAGATAAGGTGCACGGTTGGTGGTAGGTTTCCGTTCCAGGCTATGGTTAGGGTTAGGGAAAGTCAAGGTTTCTATTTGTAGGTTTTTTAAGGAAACTCCATACTGTTCTCCATAGTGACTGTATCAATTTACATTCCCAACAATAGTGGAAGAGGGCTCCTTTTGTCCACACCCTCCCCAGAATTTGTTGTCTGTAGATTTTCTGATGATGCCGATTCTAACAGGTGTGAGGTGATCCCTCATTTTAGTTTTGATTCGCATTTCTCTAATAATTAGTGCTCTTGGGCAGCTTTTCATGTGCGTCTTAGCCATCTCTGTGTCTTCTTTGAAGAAACGTCTCTTTAGATATTCTGCCCATGTTTGTATTGGGTTGTTTGTTTTTTTAATATTAAGCTGCATGAGCTGTTTATATATATTGGAGATTAAACCTTTGTCCATTGATTCGTTTGCAACTATTTTCGCCCTTTCTGAGGGATGCCTTTTTCCATTCCCGTGTTTTTAACCAAAAAAGAAAGAAAGAAAGAGAAGCAGAACACTAATGTGCATAAAATATGCCTTTTGAAACGGTCGTTTTGAAATATGGACGTCCTTTAAATTTTTTGGTCGATATGTGGCCCCAGGATTTGTTTTCAGGGCAGGTGTCATTTACAGGCCTGCAATGATTTTGAATATCAACTGACCATTAGCACTGGGATTAAAGCTGCTGTTGTGTGAAACGGCCACTACGTGGCAGCAGTTCTCCCTTAACACATCTGGTTACTAGGGCAACAGAGCCTCAATGGAAGTCGTGTTCTACATTGGAATTTAGAATGGAATGTGCCAGGAGAAAGCCCCTCAAGTTTGACTCCCTACTTCTTGTTCGTATTTTTAATTTAATTTTTTTTTATTATAGCATGTGTGATTACAATGTTTGGCTTGTTGTAGGTGTGGAAGATGTGGTTCTTTTACACATATACAGATGTGTGTACTTCCTGGGATCCTTTTCCCATGTACGTTATGACAGAATGTTGAGTAGACTTCTCTTGGTATTCCGTAGGTCTTTGGTGATTATATATGTCACCTCTGTTTGTATATGTCTGTTAACCCCGATATCGTAATGAAACCAATCCTCACACCTTTCCGTTGGTGAACTATAAGTTTGTTTAATGAATCTATGATAGCACTTCTCAGTGGAAATGCCTGCCCTGGTTTCTATTTTAGGTAACACCTATAAGTGATATTAAATGATATGTGTCTTTCACTTTCTGACTTACTACAAGTCACGTGATTACCTCTAGACTCATCTACAGTGCTGAAAATGGCATTGTGTCCTTATTTTCCTTGGCTTCTATTCTGCCTTAGCGAGGTCCATTTTCAACAATGTGATTCCCTGAGGGTTGTGGATTAGCTGACCTGGGCAGCCTTACCCTGCCGGCCGGCCCTCCCCAGGTCTGCCTGGTTGAGGTCAATATAAACAGCGCTCCAGGCAGCAATAGCCCCTGAAGCTGTTCCTGACTCCATATTCTCTGCCCCGTCAGCACTCTCGGGGCTGTGCTGGTGGGAGGGAGTGAGGGGACACAGCTTTGTTGGTGGCCCTGTGTGAGTGGGGTTCTGCTGGCCTTTCTGAAGGAGTTGCCAGGCTGCCACCTGTAAAGAAGTGGATGTGTCACCCATAACTTCCGCTGGAATTTCTCTCCGGACAGAGGTGAGGAAGGAAAAAAGCAGTGGGAGCCGGGACAAATGGGGTATCTCAGGCAGGACAATGGAAAGCTTCCGGAAGAGATCCCAGGGCCAGGATCACCCTGGCTGCCTGCTGTCACCAAGTTGGCCTGCGTGCTGTCGCTGGTGTGGCTCCACGGCCCTTCCTCTAGGCTTTCAAGCCTTTGTACATATTCAGGTGTTTGACCTGGGAAGGGTGGGAACAGTTCAGCAGCAGCTGACCTGGGGCTCAGCTCACCTTTATTAAGAGATGCCCCGGCACGGTCCCCCAGCTTTGCAATGTGGATGCTCCTTGCATGGGGTGTGGGTTGCTGGCTGTATGGGAGATGATTCCCCACCTCTGACCAATTTCAGAATTGTTTACCGCTGGAGCAAGTGCCCTGATAGGGTTTTCCTCTGTATAACTGGTGGGTTCAGGTTTTTTTTTCGTTTATGGTTCAAGTTAGATTTTATTCCTCTTTTATGTATTTATAGATATAAGCATGGAAATAATTCATTCCTATAAATACATCTGTGTGAAGGGAAGAATTTTTTCTGTTTTATTTTTAAATTTTATATTTTAAAATTTTGAAATTTAATTTTATTTACTTTTTTATACATCGGGTTATTATTAGTTATGTATTTTATGCATATACATGTATACAGGTCAATCTCAAACTCCCAACTCATCCCACCACCACCACCCCATGGCTTCCCACAATTGGTGTCCATACGATTGTTCTCTACCTCGGTGTCTCTATTTCTGCCCTGCAAACTAGTTCATCTGTACCATTTTTAGGTTCCACATATATGCATTAATATACAATATTTGTTTTCCTATTTCTGACTTACTTCATTCTGTATGACAGTCTCTAGATCCTTCGATGTCTCTACAAATGACCCAGTTTCATTCTTTTTTATGGCCGAGTAATATTCCATTTTATATATGTACCCCATCTTTAACCATTCATCTGTCTGTGGGCATTTAGGTTGCTTCCATTACCTGGCTATTGTAAATAGTGCTGCAATGAACCTTGTGGTGAATGTGCCTTTTTGATTTATGGTTGTCTCTGGGTATATGCCCAAAAGTGGGATTGCTGGGTCAGATGGTAATTCTATTTCTAGTTTTTTAAAGGAAACTCCATACTGTTCTCCATAGTGACTGTATCAATTTACATTCCCACCAATAGTGGAAGAGGGCTCCTTTTGTCCACACCCTCCCCAGAATTTGTTTGTAGATTTTCTGATGATGCCGATTCTAACAGGTGTGAGGTGATACCTCATTGTAGTTTTGATTTGCATTTCTCTAATAATTAGTGCTCTTGAGCAGCTTTTCATGTGCGTCTTGGCCATCTCTGTGTCTTCTTTGAAGAAACGTTTCTTTAGATCTTCTGCCCATTTTTGTATTGGGTTGTTTGTTTTTTTAATAAGGTGCATGAGCTGTTTATATATATTGGAGATTAAACCTTTGTCCATTGATTCGTTAGCAACTATTTTCGCCCCTTCTGAGGGATGCCTTTTTCCATTCCCGTGTTTTTTTTTTTTTTTTTTTTTTTTTTTTCTGTACGCGGGCCTCTCACTGCTGTGGCCTCTCCCGTTGCGGAGCACAGGCTCCGGACACACAGGCCCCGCGGCCATGGCTCGCGGGCCCAGCCGCTTCACGGCATGTGGGATCTTCCGGAATAGGGGCACGAACCCGTGTCCCCTGCATCGGCAGGCGGACTCCCAACCACTGCGCCACCAGGGAAGCCCTTTTCCCGTGTTTTTAACCAAAAACGAAAGAAAGAAAAAGAAGCAGAACACTAATGTGCATAAAATATGCCTTTTGAAACGGTCATTTTGAAATATGGACGTCCTTTAAATTTTTTGGTCGATATGTGACCCCAGGATTTGTTTTCAGGGCAGGTGTCATTTACAGGCCTGCAATGATTTTGAATATCAACTGACCATGAGCGCTGGGATTAAAGCTGCTGTTGTGTGAAACGGCCACAAGGTGGCAGCAGTTCTCTCTTTCATATCTGGTTACTAGGGCAACAGAGCCTCAATGGAAGTCGCCTTCTAGATTGGAATTTAGAACAGAATGTGACAGGAAAAAGCCCCTCAAGTTTGTCTCACTACTACTTGTTCGTGTTTTTAATTTAATTTTTTATTTTTTATTACAGCAAGTTTGATTACAATGTTTGGCTTGTTGTAGGTATGGTAGATGTGGTTCTTTTACACATATACAGATGTCTGTTTTTCCTGGGATCCTTTTCCCATGTACGTTATGACAGAATGTTGAGTAGTCTTTTGGTATTCCGTAGGTCTTTAGTGATTATATATGTCACCTGTGTTTGTATAAGTCTGTTAACCCCGATATCGTAATGAAACCAATCCTCACACCTTTCCATTGGTGAACCATAAGTTTGTTTAATGAATCTCTGATTGCCCTTCTCAGTGGAAATATATGCCCTGTTATCCATTTTTAGGTAACACCTATAAGTGATATGATATGATTTGTGTCTTTCACTTTCTCACTTACTACAAGTCACGTGATTATCAATAGACTCATCTACGGTGGTGCAAATGGCATTGTGTTCTTTTTTTCCTTGGCTTCTCTTCTGCCTTAGCGAGGTCCATTTTCAACAATGTGATTCCCTGAGTTTTGTGGATTAGCTCACCTGTGTAGCCTTACCCTGCCGCCCGGCCCTCCCCAGGTGTGCCTGGTTGAGGTCAATATAAACAGCACTCCAGGCAGCAATAGCCCCTGAAGCTGTTCCTGACTCCATATTCTCTGCCCCGTCAGCAGTCTTGGGGCTGTGCTGGTGGGAGGCAATGAGGTGCCACAGATTTGTTGGTGGCCCGGTGTGAGTGGGGTTCTGCTGGCCTTTCTGCAGTAGTTGCCAGGCTGCCTCCTGTAAAGAAGAGTATGTGTCACACATACCTTCCGCTGGAATTTCTCTCCGGACAGAGGTGAGGAAGGAAAAATGCAGTGGGGGCCGGGACAGGTGGGGTATCTCAGGCAGGACAATGGAAAGCTTCCGGAAGAGCGCCCGGGGCCAGGACCACCCTGGCTGGCCTGCAGGCACCAAGTTGGCCTGCGTGCTGTCGCTGGTGTGGCTCCACGGCCCTTCCTCTAGTCTTTCAAGCCCTTGTACATATTCAATTGTTTTACCTGGGAAGGGTGGGAACAGTTAAGCAACAGCTGGCCTGCGGCTCAGCTCACCTTTTTTTAGAGATGTCTCGGCTCGGTCCCCCAGCTTTGAAATGAGGATGCTCCTTGTGTGGGGTGTGGGTTGCTGGCTGTATGGGGATGATTCCCCACCTCTGACCAATTTCAGAATTGTTTGCCGCTGGAGCAAGTGCCCTGATAGGGTTTTCCTCTGTATAACTGGTGGGTTCAGGTTTTTTTCCTTTTATGGTTCGAGTTAGATTTTATTCCTGTTTTATATATTTATAGATATAAGCATGGAAGTAATTCATTCCTATAAATACATCTGTGTGAAGGGAAGAAATTTTTTCTGTTTTATATTTAAATTTTATTTTTTAAGATTTTGAAATTTAATTTTATTTACTTTTATATACAGCAGGTTATTCTTAGATATGTATTTTATGCATATACATGTATACAGGTCAATCTCAAACTCCCAACTCATCCCAACACCACCACCACATGGCTTCCCACACTTGGTGTCCATACGTTTGTTCTCTACCTCTGTGTCTCTATTTCTTCCCTGCAAACCAGTTCATCTGTACCATTTTTTAGGTTCCACATATATGCATTAATATACAATATTTGTTTTCCTATTTCTGACCTACTTCATTCTGTATGACAGTCTCTAGATCCATCGATGTCTCTACAAATGACCCAGTTTCATTCCTTTTTATGGTTGAGTAATATTGCATTTTATACATGTACCACATCTTTATCCATTCATCTGTGTGAGGGCATTTAGGTTGCTTCCCTTACCTGGCCTTTGTAAATAGTGCTGCAATGAACATTGTGGTGAATGTGCCTTTTTGATTTATGGTTTTCTCTGGGTCTATTCCCAGAAGTGGTATTGCAGGATCAGATTGTAATTCTATTTCTAGTTTTTTTAAGGAAACTCCATAGTGTTCTCCATAGTGACTGTATCAATTTACATTCCCACCAATAGTGGAAGAGGGATCCTTTTGTCCACACCCTCCCCAGAATTTGTTGTTTGTAGATTTTCTGATGATGCCGATTCTAACAGGTGTGAGGTGATACCTCATTATAGTTTAGATTTGCATTTCTCTAATAATTAGTGCTCTTTAGCAGCTTTTCATGTGCGTCTTGGCCATCTCTGTGTCGTCTTTGAAGAAACGTCTCTTTAGATCTACTGCCCATTTTTGTATTGTGTTTTTTGTTTTTTTTAATATTAAGCTGCATGAGCTGTTTATATATTGGAGATTAAACCTTTGTCCATTGATTCGTTTTCAACGATTTTTGCCCATTCTGAGGGATGCCTTTTTCCATTCCCGTTTTTTTAACAAAAAAGTAAAGAAACAAAAAGAAGAAGAACACTCATGTGCGTAAAATATGGCTTTTGAAACGGTCGTTTTGAAATATGGACGTCCTTTGAATTTTTTGGTCGATATGTGACCCCAGGATTTGTTTTCAGGGCAGGTGTCATTTACCGGCCTGCAATGATTTTGAATATCAACTGACCATTAGCGCTGGGATTAAAGCTGCTGTTGTGTGAAATGGCCACAAGGTGGCAGCAGTTCTCCCTTACCAATTCTGGTTACTAGGGCAACAGAGCCTCAATGGAAGTCGTGTTCTAGATTGGAATTTAGAATGGAATGTGCCAGGAGAAAGCCCCTCAAGTTTGTCTCCCTACTTCTTGTCCGTGTTTTTAATTTAATTTTTATTTTTTATTACAGCAAGTTTGATTAAAATGTTTGGCTTGTTGTAGGTGTGGAAGATGTGGTTCTTTTACACATATACAGATGTCGGTTTTTCCTGGGATCCTATTCCCATGTACGTTATGATAGAATGTTGAGTAGTCTTTTGGTATTCCGTAGGTCTTTGGTGATTATATATGTCACCTGTGTTTGTATAAGTCTGTTAACCCCGATATCGTAATGAAACCAATGCTCTCACCTTTCCATTGGTGAACCATAAGTTTGCTTAATGAATCTCTAATTGCCCTTCTCGGTGGAAATATCTCCCCTGGTATCCATTTTTAGGTAACACCTATAAGTGATATGATATGATATGTGTCTTTCACTTTCTGACTTACTACATGTCACGTGATTAACTCTAGACTCATCTACGGTGCTGCAAAAGGCATTGTGTCCTATTTTTCCTTGCCTTCTATTCTGACTTAGCGAGGTCCCTTTTCAACAATGTGCTTCCCTGCGGGTTGTGGATTAGCTGACGTGGGCATCCTTATCCTGCCGGCCGGCCCTCCCAAGGTGTGCCTGGTTGAGGTCAATATAAACAGCGTTCCATGCAGCAATAGCCCCTGAAGCTGTGCCTGCCTCCATATTCTCTGCCCCGTGAGCAGTCTCGGGGCTGTGCTGGTGGGAGGGAGTGAGGGGCCACAGCTTTGACGGTGGCCCGGTGTGAGTGGGGTTCTGCTGGCCTTTCTGCAGGAGATGCCAGGCTGCCTCCTGTAAAGAGGAGGATGTGTCACCCATACCTTCCGCTGGAATTTCTCTCCGGACTGAGGTGACGAAGGAAAAAAGCAGTGGGGGCCGGGACAGGGTGGGTATCTCAGGCAGGACAATGGAAAGCTTCTGGAAGAGCGCCCGTGGCCAGGACCACCCTGGCTGGCCTGCAGGCACCAAGTTGGCCTGCGTGCTGTCGCTGGAGTGGCTCCATGACCCTTCCTCTAGTCTTTCAAGCCCATGTACATATTCAGGTGTTTAACCTGGGAAGGGTGGGAACAGTTCAGCAGCAGCTGACCTGGGGCTCAGCTCACCTTTATTCAGAGATGCCTCGGCTCGGTCACCCTGCTTTGCAATTAGGACGCTCCTTGTGTGGGGTGTGTGTTGATGGCTGTATGGGAGATGATTCCCCACCTCTGACCAATTTCAATATTGTTTACCGTTGGAACAAGTGCCCTGATATGATTTTCCTCTGTATAACTGTTGGGTTCAGGTTTTTCTTCTTCTATGGTTCACGTTAGCTTTTACTCCTCTTTTATGTATTTATAGATATAAGCATGGAAATGATTCATTCCTATAAATACATCTGTGTGAAAGGAAGAATTTTTTCTGTTTTATTTTTAAATTTTATATTTTGAAATTTTGAAATTTAATTTTATTTACTTTTTTATACAGCGGGTTATTATTAGTTATGTATTTTATGCATATACATGTATACAGGTCAATCTCAAACTCCCAACTCATCCCACCACCACCACACCATGGCTTCCCACAATTGGTGTCCATACGATTGTTCTCTACCTCTGTGTCTCTATTTCTTCCCTGCAAACCAGTTCATCTGAACCATTTTTAGGTTCCACATATATGCATTAATATACAATATTTGTTTTCCTCTTTCTGACTTACTTCATTCTGTATGACAGTCTCTAGATCCATCGATGTCTCTAGAAATGACCCAGTTTCATTCCTTTTTATGGCCGAGTAATATTCCATTTTATATATGTACCCCATCTTTATCCATTCATCTGTCTGTGGGCATTTAGGTTGCTTCCATTACCTGGCTATTGTAAATAGTGCTGCAATGAACCTTGTGGTGAATGTGCCTTTTTGATTTATGGTTGTCTCTGGGTATATGCCCAACAGTGGGATTGCTGGGTCAGATGGTAATTCTATTTCTTGTTTTTTAAAGGAAACTCCATACTGTTCTCCATAGTGACTGTATCAAATTACATTCCCACCAATAGTGGAAGAGGGCTCCTTTTGTCCACACCCTCCCCAGAATTTGTTGTTTGTAGATTTTCTGATGATGCCGTTTCTAACAGGTGTGAGGTGATACCTCATTGTAGTTTTGATTTGCATTTCTCTAATAATTAGTGCTTTTGAGCAGCTTTTCATGTGCGTCTTAGCCATCTCTGTGTCTTCTTTGAAGAAACGTCTCTTTAGATATACTGCCAATGTTTGTATTGGGTTGTTTGTTTTTTTAATATTAAGCTGCATGAGCTGTTTATATATATTGGAGATTAAACCTTTGTCCATTGATTCGTTTGCAACTATTTTCGCCCCTTCTGAGGGATGCCTTTTTCCATTCCCGTGTTTTTAACAGAAAAAGAAAGAAAGAAAAAGAAGCAGAACATTAATGTGCCTAAAATATGCCTTTTGAAACGGTCGTTTTGAAATATGGACGTCCTTTAAATTTTTTGGTCGATATGTGACCCCAGGATTTGTTTTCAGGGCAGGTGTCATTTACAGGCCTGCAATGATTTTGAATATCAACTGACCATTAGCGCTGGGATTAAAGCTGCTGTTGTGTGAAACGGCCACAAGGTGGCAGCAGTTCTCTCTTTCATATCTGGTTACTAGGGCAACAGAGCTTCAATGGAAGTCGCCTTCTAGATTGGAATGTAGAACAGAATGTGACAGGAAAAAGCCCCTCATGTTTGTCTCACTACTTCTTGTTCGTATTTTTAATTTAATTTTTTATTTTTTAATACAGCAAGTTTGATTACAATGTTTGGCTTGTTGTAGGTATGGTAGATGTGGTTCTTTTACACATATACAGATGTCTGTTCTTCCTGGGATCCTTTTCCCATGTACGTTATGACAGAATGTTGTGTACTCCTCTCTTTGTATTCCGTAGCTCTTTGGTTATTATATATATCACCTGTGTTTGTATGTCTGTTAACCCCAATATCGTAATGAAACCAATCCTCACACCTTTCCATTGGTGAACCATAAGTTTGTTTAATGAATATGTGATTTCCCTTCTCCGTGGAAATATCTGCCCTGGTATCCATTTTTAGGTAACACCTATAAGTGATATGATACGATATGTGCCTTTCACTTTCCGACTTACTACATGTCACATGATTACCTCTAGACTCATCTACGGTGCTGCAAATGGCATTGTGTCTCTATTTTCCTTGGCTTCTATTCTGCCTTAGCGAGGTCCATTTTCAACAATGTGATTCCCTGAGGGTTGTGGATTAGCTGTCCTTGGCAGCCTTAACGTTCCGGCCGGCCCTCCACAGGTGTGCCTGGTTGAGGTCAATATAAACAGCGCTCCAGGCAGCAATAGCCCCTGAAGCTGTGCCTGACTCCATATTCTCTGCCCCGTCAGCAGTCTCGGGGCTCTGCTGGTGGGAGCGTGTGAGGGGCCACGGCTTTGTGGGTGGCCCGGTGTGTGTGGGGCTCTGCTGGACTTTGTGCAGGAGTTGCCAGGCTGCCACCTGTAAAGAAGAGTATGTGTCACCCATAAGTTCCACTGGAATTTCTCTCCGGGCTGAGGTAAGGAAGGAAAAAAAGGGGTGGGGTCCGGGACAGGAGGGGTATCTCAGGCAGGGAAATGGAAAGCTTCCAGAAGAGCGCCCGGGGTCAGGACCATCCTGCCTCGCCTGCAGGCACCAAGTTGGCCTGTGTTCTGTCGCTGGTGTGGCTCCACGGCCCTTCCTCTAGGATTTCATGCCCTTGTACATATTCAGGTGTTTTACCTGGGAAGGGTGGGAACAGTTCAGCTGCAGCTGGCCTGGGGCTCAGCTCACCTTTATTCAGAGATGCCTCGGCACGGTCCCCCAGCTTTGCAATGAGGACGCTCCTTGCATGCGGGGTGGGTTGCTGGCTGTATGGGAGATTATTCCCCACCTCTGACCAATTTCAGAATTGTTTACCGCTGGAGCAAGTTCCCTGATAGGGCTTTCCTCTGTATAACTGGTGGGTTCAGGTTTTTTTTCGTTTATGGTTCAAGTTAGATTTTATACCTCTTTTATGTATTTATAGATATAAGCATGGAAATAATACATTCCTGTAAATATATCTGTGTGAAGGGAAGAACTTTTTTCTCTTTTATTTTTAAATTTTATTTTTTTAAATTTTGAAATTTAGTTTTACTTTTTTATACAGCAGGTTATTATTAGTTATGAATTTTATGCATATGCATGTATGCAGGCCAATCCCAATCTCCCAACTCATCCCACCTCTACCACCCCATGGCTTCCCACGCTTGGTGTCCATAAGTTTGTTCTCTACCTGTGTCTCTATTTCTTCCCTGCAAACCAGTTCATCTGTACCACTTTTTAGGTTCCACATATATGCATTAATATACAATATTTGTTTTCCTCTTTCTGACTTACTTCATTCTGTATGACAGTCTCTAGATCCATCGATGTCTCTACAAATGACCCAGTTTCATTCCTTTTTATGGCCGAGTAATATTCCATTTTATATATGTACCACATCTTTACCGATTCATCTGTTTGTGGGTATTTAGTTTGCTCCCTTACCTGGCTATTGTAAATAGTGCTGCAATGAACATTGTGGTGAATGTGCCTTTTTGATTTATGGTTTTCTCTGGGTATATGCCCAGAAGTGCGATTGCTGGATCAGATGGTAATTCTATTTCTAGTTTTTTTTAAGGAAACTCCACACTGTTCTCCATAGTGACTGTATCAATTTACATTCCCACCAATAGTGGAAGAGGGCTCCTTTTGTCCACACCCTCCCCAGAATTTGTTGTTTGTAGGTTTTCTGATGATGCCGATTCTAACATGTGTGAGGTGATACCTCATTGTAGTTTTTTTTTTTTTTTTTTTTTTTTTTTTTTTGTGGTACGCGGGCCTCTCACTGTTGTGGCCTCTCCCTTTGCGGAGCACAGGCTCCGGACGTGCAGGCTAGTGGCCATGGCTCACGGGCCCAGCTGCTCCGCGACATGTGGGATCTTCCCGGACCGGGGCACGAACCCGTGTCCCCTGCATCGGCAGGCGGACTCTCAACCACTGCGCCACCAGGGAAGCCCCCTCATTGTAGTTTTGATTTGCATTTCTCTAATAATTAGTGATGTTGAGCAGCTTTTCATCTGCGTCTTGGCCATGTCTGTGTCTTCTTTGAAGGATCGTCTCATGAGATCTTCTGACCATTTCTGTATTGGGAGGGTGGTTGGAGGGTAAGGCTATGTGCTCACGCACGTGTCAGTGCCAGCGTAAGGGCCAGGAGTAGGGTACTGCGTAGGGTAAGGTGTAGGTCTGGTGGTGGTTTCCGTTCCGGGCTAGGTTTAGGGTTTGGGAACGGCAAGGCCTAGGGCCCAGGTGAGGGTACGGAAAAGTGGGATGGTCAGACTACGTTCTTACGCATGGGTCAGTGCCAATGTACGGGCCAGGAATAGGCTACGGCGTAGGCTAATGTGTAGGGCTGGTGGTGGGTTTCCGTTCCATGCTAGGGTAACGGTTAGGGAATGACAAGGCTTAGGGCACAGGTGAGGGTACGGAAACGTGGGAGGGTCCGGCTATGTGCTGACGCACGGGTCAGTGCCAGCGTACGGGCCAGGAATAGGGAACGGCGTAGGGTAAGGAGTAGGGCTGGTTGTGAGATACCGTTCCGGGCTAGGGTTAGGGTCAGGGAACGGCAAGGCTTAGGGCACAGGTGAACGTAAGGAAACGTGGGAGGGTCAGGCTACGTGCTGACGTACGGGTCAGTGCCAGCGTACGGGCCAGGAGTAGGGTATGGTGTAGGGTAAGGTTTAGGGCTGGTGGTGGGTTTCCGTTCAGGGCTAGGGTTAGGGTGAGGGAACAGCAAGGCTTAGGGCACAGGTGATCATACGGAAACGTGGGAGTGGCAGGCTACGTGTTGACGCACGGGTCTGTGCCAGCGTACGGGCCAGGATTAGGGTACGTCGTAGTGTATGGTTTAGGGCTGGTGGTGGGTTTCCTTTCCAGGCTAGGGTTAGGGTTAGGGAACGGCAAGGCTTAGGACACAGGTGAGGGTATGGAAACGTGGGAGAGGCAGGCTACGTGCTGACGCACAGGTCAGTGCCAGCGTAGGGGCCAGGAGTAGGGTACAGCGTAGGGTAAAGTTTAGGGCTGGTGGTGGGTTTATGTTCCGGGTTAGGGTTAGGGAACGGCAAGGCTTAGGGCACAGGTGAGGGTACGGAAACGTAGGAGTGGCAGGCTACGTGCTGACGCACGGGTCAGTGCCAGCGTACGGGGCAGGATTAGGGTACGGCGTAGGGTAAGGTTTAGGGCTGGTGGTGGGTTTCCGTTCCAGGCTAGGTTTTGGGATAGGGAACGGCAAAGCTTAGGGCACAGAAGATGGTACGGAAAAGTGGGAGGGTCAGGCTACGTGCTGACGCACGGGTCAGTGCCAGCGTATGGGCCAAGTGTAGGGTATGGCGTAGGGTTATGTGTAGGGTTAGGGTTAGGGAACGGCAAGGCTTAGGGCACAGGTGAGGGTACGGAAACGTGGGAGGTTCAGGCTACGTGATGACGCACGGGTCTTTGCCAGCGTACGCGCCAGGATTCGGGTACGGCATTGGGTAAGGTGTAGGGCTGGTTGTGGGTTTCCGTTCCAGGTTAGAGTTAGGGAACGGCAAGGCTTAGTGCACAGGTGAGGGTATGGAAACGTGGCAGAGGCAGGCTATGTGCTGACGCAAGGGTTAATGCCAGCGTACGGGTCAGGAGTAGTCTACGGCGTACGTTAAGGTTTAGGTTTTGTGGTGGGTTTCCGTTCCGGGCTAGGGTTAGGGATAGGGAAAGGCAAGGCTTAGGGCACAGGTGAGGGTACGGAAACGTGGGAGGGTTAGGCTACATGCTGAAGCACGGTTCAATGCCAGGGTATGGACCAGGAGTAGGGTACGGCGTAGGTTAAAGGGTAAGGCTGGTGGTGGGTGTCCATTCCGGGCTACTGTTAGGGTTAGGGAGCGGCAAGGCTTAGGGCACAGGTGAGGGTACAGAAACGTGGGAGGGTCAGGCTACATGCTGAAGAACGGGTCAGTGCCAGGGTGTGGACCAGGAGTAGGGTACAGCGTTGGGTATGGTGTAAGGGCGGTGGTGGGTGTCCATTCCGGTCTAGGGTTAGGGTTAGGGAACGTTAAGGCTTAGGACACAGGTGAGGGTACGGAAACGTGGGAGGGTCAGGATACGTGCTGAAGAATGGTTCAGTGCCAGCGTACGGGCCAGGAGTAGGGTACGGCATAGCGTAATGTGTAGGGCTGGTGGTGGTTTCCGTTCCGGGCTAGGGATAGAGGTAGGGAACTGCAAGGCTTAGGGCACAGGTGAGGGTACGGAAACGTGGGAGAGGCAGGCTACGGGCTGACACATGGGAGAGTGCCAGCTTACGGGCCAGCAGTAGGCTACGACGTAGGGTAGGGTGTAGGGCTGGTGGTGGGTTTCCGTTCCGGGCTAGGGTTAGAGTTAGGGATCGGCAAGGCTTAGGGAACAGGTGAGGGTAAGGAAAAGTGGGAGGGTTAGGCTACATGCTGACGCACGGATCAGTGCCAGCGTACGGGCCAGGTGTAGGGTACGGCGTAGGGTAAGGTTTAGGGCTGGTGGTGGGTTTCCGTTTGGGGTTATGGTTAGGGTTATGGAACGGCAAGGCTTAGGACACAGGTGAGGGTACGGGAATGTGGGAAGGTCAGGCTACGTGCTGACGCACGGATCAGTGCCAGCGTACGGGCCAGGAGTAGGCTACGGCGTAGGGTAAGCTGTAGGGCTGGTGGTGGGTTTCTGTTCTGGGCTAGGGTTAGGGTTAGGGAAGGACAAGACTTAGGGCACAGTTGAGGGTACGGAAATGGTGGAGGGTCAGGCTATGTGCTGACGCACGGGTCAGTGCCAGCGTACAGGCCAGGAGTAGGCAACAACGTAGGGTAAGGTGTAGGGCTGGTGGTTGGTTTCCTTTCCGGGCTAGGGTTAGGGTTAGGGAATGTCAAGGCTTAGGGCACAGGTGAGGGTATGGAAACGTGGGAGGGTCATGTTACGTGCTGACACACGTGTCAGTGCCAGCGTATGGGCCAGTCGTAGGCTACGGCGTAGGGAAAGGTGTAGGGCTGGTGGTGGGCTTCCTTTCCGGGCTAGGGTTAGGGTTAGGGAACGGCAAGTCTTAGGGCACAGGTGCGGGTACGGAAACGTGGGAGAGTTAGGCTATGTGCTGACGCACGGGTCAGTGCCAGCGTACGGGCCAGGAGTAGTGTACGTCGTAGGGTAAGGTGTAGGGCTGGTGGTGGGTTTCCGTTCTGGGCTAGGGTTAGGGTTAGGGAACGGCAAGGTTTAGGGCACACGTGAGGGTATCGAAACGTGTTAGGCTCAGGGTACGTGTTGACGCACGGGTTAGTGTGAACGTACAGATGAGGATTATGGTGCGGCATAGGGCAAAGTGTATGGTTGGTGGTAGTTTTCCGTTTCAGGCTAGGGTTAGTGTTAGGGAACGGCAAGGTTTTGGGCCCAGATGAGGGTATGGAAACGTGTTAGTGTCAGGGTACGTGTTGACATATGGATTAGCATTAGGGTACGGCTTAGGGTAAGGTGTAGGCTTGGTGGTAGGTTTCCATTGTGGTCTAGGGTTAGGGTTAGGGAATGGCAAGGTTTAGGTCACAGGTGAAGGTACGGAAACGTATTAGGGTCAGGGTAAGTGTTGACGCATGGGTTAGTGTCAGCGTACGGAGTAGGTTTATGGTCCTTCGTAGCTTAAGGTCTAGGGTTGGTGGTAGGTTTCCGTTCCAGGCTAGGGTTAGTGTTATGGAACGGCAAGGTTTAGGGCATAGGTGAAGGTACGGAAATGTGTTAGGGTCAGGGTACGTGTTGACGCTCGGATTATGATTAGGGTATGGCGTAGAGTAACGTGTAGGGTTGGTGGTAGGTTTCCGTTTTGGGCTAGGGTTAGGGTTAGGCAACGGCACGGTTTAGGGCACAGGTGAGGGAACGGAAAAGTGTTAGGGTCAGTGTACGTGTTGACGCACGGGTTAGTGTCAGTGTACGGATTAGGATTAGGGTACCGTGTAGGGTATGCTGTACGGTTTGTGGTAGTTTTCCATTCTGGGCTAGGGTTAGTGTTAGGGTACGGCAAGGTTTAGGGTACAGGTGACGGTACAGAAACGTGTTAGGGTCATGATACATGTTGATACATGGAATAGTGTCATCATACGCATTAGGATTAGGGTACGGCGTAGGGTAAGGTGTACGGAGGGCGGTAGGTTTCCATTCCGTTGTAGGGTTAGGGTTAGCGAATTGCAAGGTTTTGGGCACAGGTGATGGTACAGAAATGTGTTAGGTTAAGGGTACGTGTTGACTCACGGGTTAGTGTCAGCATACGCATGAGGATTAGGGTACCGCATAGAGTAAGGTGTAGGGTTGGTGGTACGTTTCCGTTCCAGTCTAGGGTTATGTTTAGGGACCGGCAAAGTTTAGGGCACAGGTGAGGGTACGAAACGTGTTAGGGTCAGGGTATGTGTTGATGCACAGGTTAGTGTCAGCATACGAATTAGGATTAGGGTACGGCGTAAGGTAAGGTGTAGGGTTGGTGGTAGGTTTCCGATCCGGGCTAGGGTTAGGGTTAGGGAACGGCAAGGTTTATGGCAGAGGTGAGGGTACGGAAATGTGTTAGGGTCAGGGTACGTGTTGATGTATGAATTAGGATTAGGGTACAGCTTAGGGTAAGGTGTAGGGCTGATGGTAGGTTTCCGTTCCGGGCTAAGGTTAAGGATAGGCAACGACAAGTTTTAGGGCACAGCTGAGGGTATGGAAACGTGTTAGGGTCAGGGTACGTGTTGACTCACTGGTTAGTGCCAGCGTACGGATTAGGATTAGTGTACGGCATAGATAAGGTGTAGGGTTGGTGGTAGGATTCCGTTCCCGGGCTATGGTTAGGGTTAG
Organism: Mesoplodon bidens; assembly: GCF_964165515.1. Classification (NCBI taxonomy): domain Eukaryota; kingdom Metazoa; phylum Chordata; class Mammalia; order Artiodactyla; family Ziphiidae; genus Mesoplodon; species Mesoplodon bidens. The sequence goes on along the minus strand of NW_027671809.1, from coordinate 1,319,266 downwards.
GGAAAGTCAAGGTTTCTATTTCTAGTTCTTTGAAGGAAACTCCATACTGTTCTCCATAGTGACTGTATCAATTTACATTCCCACCATAGTGGAAGAGGGCTCCTTTTGTCCACACCCTCCCCAGAATTTGTTTGTAGATTATCTGATGATGCCGATTCTAACAGGTGTGAGGTGATACCTCATTGTAGTTTTGATTTGCATTTCTCTAATAATTAGTGCTCTTGAGCAGCTTTTCATGTGCGTCTTGGCCATCTCTGTGTCTTCTTTGAAGAAACGTCTCTTTAGATCTTCTGCCCATTTTTGTATTGGGTTGTTTGTTTTTTTAATAAGCTGCATGAGCTGTTTATATATATTGGAGATTAAACCTTTGTCCATTGATTCGTTTGCAACTATTTTCGCCCCTTCTGAGGGATGCCTTTTTCCATTCCCGCTTTTTTAACCAAAAAAGAAAGAAAGAAAAAGAAGCAGAACACTAATGTGCATAAAATATGCCTTTTGAAACGGTCGTTTTGAAATATGGACGTCCTTTAAATTTTTTGGTCGATATGTGACCCCAGGATTTGTTTTCAGGGCAGGTGTCATTTACAGGCCTGCAATGATTTTGAATATCAACTGACCATGAGCGCTGGGATTAAAGCTGCTGTTATGTGAAACGGCCACAAGGTGGCAGCAGTTCTCCCTTACCAATTCTGGTTACTAGGGCAACAGAGCCTCAATGGAAGTCGTGTTCTAGATTGGAATTTAGAATGGAATGTGACAGGAGAAAGCCCCTGAAGTTTGTCTCCCTACATCTTGTTCGTGTTTTTAATTTAATTTTTTGTTTTTTATTACAGCAAGTTTGATTACAATGTTTGGCTTGTTGTAGGTGTGGAAGATGTGGTTCTTTTACACATATACAGATGTCTGTTTTTCCTGGGATCCTTTTCCCATGTACGTTATGACAGAATGTTGAGTGGTCTTTTGGTATTCCGTAGGTCTTTGGTGATTATATATGTCACCTGTGTTTGTATAAGTCTGTTAATCCCGATATCGTAATGAAACCAATCCTCACACCTTTCCATTGGTGAACCATAAGTTTGTTTAATGAATCTCTGATTGCCCTTCTCGGTGGAAATATATGCCCTGTTATCCATTTTTAGGTAACACCTATAAGTGATATGATATGATATGTGTCTTTCACTTTCTCACTTACTACAAGTCACGTGATTACCTCTAGACTCATCTACGGTGGTGCAAATGGCATTGTGTTCTTTTTTTCCTTGGCTTCTCTTCTGCCTTATCGAGGTCCATTTTCAACAATGTGATTCCCTGAGTGTTGTGGATTAGCTGACCTGGGCAGCCTTATCCTGCCGCCCGGCCCTCCCCAGGTGTGCCTGGTAGAGGTCAATATAAACAGCGCTCCAGGCAGCAATAGCCCCTGAAGCTGTTCCTGACTCCATATTCTCTGCCCCGTCAGCAGTCTCGGGGCTGTGCTGGTGGGAGGGAATGAGGTGCCACAGATTTGTTGGTGGCCCGGAGTGAGTGGGGTTCTGCTGGCCTTTCTGCAGTAGTTGCCAGGCTGCCTCCTGTAAAGAAGAGGATGTGTCACCCATACCTTCTGCTGGAATTTCTCTCCGGACAGTGGTGAGGAAGGAAAAAAGCAGTGGGGGCCGGGACATGTGGGGTATCTCAGGCAGGACAATGGAAAGCTTCCGGAAGAGCGCCCGGGGCCAGGACCACCCTGGCTGGCCTGCAGGCACCAAGTTGGCCTGCGTGCTGTCGCTGGTGTGGCTCCACGGCCCTTCCTCTAGTCTTTCAAGCCCTTGTACATATTCAGTTGTTTTACCTGGGAAGGGTGGGAACAGTTAAGCAACAGCTGGCCTGCGGCTCAGCTCACCGTTTTTTAGAGATGCCTCGGCTCGGTCCCCCAGCTTTGAAATGAGGATGCTCCTTGTGTGGGGTGTGGGTTGCTGGCTGTATGGGGATGATTCCCCACCTCTGACCAATTTCAGAATTGTTTGCCGCTGGAGCAAGTGCCCTGATAGGGTTTTCCTCTGTATAACTGGTGGGTTCAGGTTTTTTTCCTTTTATGGTTCAAGTTAGATTTTATTCCTCTTTTATATATTTATAGATATAAGCATGGAAGTAATTCATTCCTATAAATACATCTGTGTGAAGGGAAGAACTTTTTTCTGTTTTATATTTAAATTTTATTTTTAAGATTTTGAAATTTAATTTTATTTACTTTTATATACAGCAGGTTATTATTAGATATGTATTTTATGCATATACATGTATACAGGTCAATCTCATATTCCCAACTCATCCCACCACCACCACCCCATGGCTTCCCACACTTGGTGTCCATACGTTTGTTCTCTACCTCTGTGTCTCTATTTCTTCCCTGCAAACCAGTTCATCTGTACCATTTTTTAGGTTCCACATATATGCATTAATATACAAAATTTGTTTTCCTCTTTCTAACCTACTTCATTCTGTATGACAGTCTCTAGATCCATCGATGTCTCTACAAATGACCCAGTTTCATTCCTTTTTATGGTTGAGTAATATTCCATTTTATACATGTACCACATCTTTATCCATTCATCTGTGTGAGGGCATTTATGTTGCTTCCATTACCTGGCCTTTGTAAATAGTGCTGCAATGAACATTTTGGTGAATGTGCCTTTTTGATTTATGGTTTTCTCTGGGTCTATTCCCAGAAGTGGGATTGCAGGATCAGATGGTAATTCTATTTCTAGTTTTTTTAAGGAAACTCCATAGTGTTCTCCATAGTGACTGTATCAATTTACATACCCACCAATAGTGGAAGAGGGATCCTTTTGTCCACACCCTCCCCAGAATTAGTTGTTTGTAGATTTTCTGATGATGCCGATTCTAACAGGTGTGAGGTGATACCTCATTGTAGTTTCGATTTGCATTTCTCTAATAATTAGTGCTCTTGAGCAGCTTTTCATGTGCGTCTTGGCCATCTCTGTGTCGTCTTTGAAGAAACGTGTCTTTAGATCTACTGCCCATTTTTGTATTGGGGCTTTTGTTTTTTTTAATATTAAGCTGCATGAGCTGTTTATATATTGGAGATTAAACCTTTGTCCATTGATTCGTTTTCAACGATTTTTGCCCATTCTGAGGGATGCCTTTTTCCATTCCCGTTTTTTTAACAAAAAAGTAAAGAAACAAAAAGAAGAAGAACACTAATGTGCGTAAAATATGGCTTTTGAAACGGTCGTTTTGAAATATGGACGTCCTTTGAATTTTTTGGTCGATATGTGACCCCAGGATTTGTTTTCAGGGCAGGTGTCATTTACAGGCCTGCAATGATTTTGAATATCAACTGACCATTAGCGCTGGGATTAAAGCTGCTGTTGTGTGAAACGGCCACAAGGTGGCAGCAGTTCTCCCTTACCAATTCTGGTTACTAGGGCAACAGAGCCTCAATGGAAGTCGTGTTCTAGATTGGAATTTAGAATGGAATGTGCCAGGAGAAAGCCCCTCAAGTTTGTCTCCCTACTTCTTGTTCGTGTTTTTAATTTAATTTTTAGTTTTTATTACAGCAAGTTTGATTAAAATGTTTGGCTTGTTGTAGGTGTGGAAGATGTGGTTCTTTTACACATATACAGATGTCGGTTTTTCCTGGGATCCTTTTCCCATGTACCTTATGACAGAATGTTGAGTAGTCTTTTGGTATTCCGTAGGTCTTTGGTGATTATATATGTCACCAGTGTTTGTATAAGTCTGTTAACCCCGATATCGTAATGAAACCAATGCTCACACCTTTCCATTGGTGAACCATAAGTTTGTTTAATGAATCTCTAATTGCCCTTCTCGGTGGAAATATCTGCCCTGGTATCCATTTTTAGGTAACACCTATAAGTGATATGATATGATATGTGTCTTTCACTTTCTGACTTACTACATGTCACGTGATTACCTGTGGACTCATCTACGGTGCTGCAAAATGCATTGTGTCCTTTTTTTCCTTGCCTTCTATTCTGACTTAGCGAGGTCCCTTTTCAACAATGTGCTTCCCTGCGGGTTGTGGATTAGCTGACGTGGGCAGCCTTATCCTGCCGGCCGGCCCTCCCAAGGTGTGCCTGGTTGAGGTCTATATAAACAGCGCTCCATGCAGCAATAGCCCCTGAATTTGAGCCTGCCTCCATATTCTCTGCCCCGTGAGCAGTCTCGGGGCTGTGCTGGTGGGAGGGAGTGAGGGGCCACAGCTTTGTTGGTGGCCCGGTGTGAGTGGGGTTCTGCTGGCCTTTCTGCAGGAGATGCCAGGCTGCCTCCTGTAAAGAGGAGGATGTGTCACCCATACCTTCCGCTGGAATTTCTCTCCGGACTGAGGTGACGAAGGAAAAAAGCAGTGGGGGCCGGGACAGGGTGGGTATCTCAGGCAGGACAATGGAAAGCTTCTGGAAGAGCGCCCGTTGCCAGGACCACCCTGGCTGGCCTGCAGGCACCAAGTTGGCCTGCGTGCTGTCGCTGGTGTGGCTCCATGGCCCTTCCTCTAGTCTTTCAAGCCCATGTACATATTCAGGTGTTTAACCTGGGAAGGGTGGGAACAGTTCAGCAGCAGCTGACCTGGGGCTCAGCTCACCTTTATTCAGAGATGCCTCGGCTCGGTCACCCAGCTTTGCAATGAGGACGCTCCTTGTGTGGGGTGTGTGTTGATGGCTGTATGGGAGATGATTCCCCACCTCTGACCAATTTCAATATTGTTTACCGTTGGAACAAGTGCCCTGATAGGGTTTTCCTCTGTATAACTGGTGGGTTCAGGTTTTTCTTCTTTTATGGTTCATGTTAGCTTTTATTCCTCTTTTATGTATTTATAGATATAAGCATGGAAATAATACTTTCCTATAAATACATCTGTGTGAAGGGAAGAACTTTTTTCTGTATTATTTTTAAATTTTATTTTTTAAAATTTTGAAATTTAATTTTATTTATTTTTTTATACAGCAGGTTATGATGAGTTATGTATTTTATGCATATACATGTATGCAGGTCAATCCCAATCTCCCAAGTCATCCCACCACCACCACCCCATGGCTTTCCACACTTGGTGTCCATACCGTTGTTCTCTACATCTGTGGCTCTATTTCTTCCCTGCAAACCAGTTCCTCTGTAAAGTTTCGTAGGTTCCACATATATGCATTAATATACAATATTTGTTTTCCTCTTTCTGACTTACTTCATTCTGTATGACAGTCTCTAGATCCATCGCTGTCTCTACAAATGACCCGGTTTCATTCCTTTTTATCGCTGAGTAATATTCCATTTTATACATGTAGCACATCTTTATCCATTCATCTGTCTGTGGGCATTTAGGTTGCTTCCATTACTTGGCTTTTGTAAATAGTGCTGCAATGAACATTGTGGTGAATGTGCCTTTCTGATTTATGGTTTTCTTTGGGTATATGAGCAGAAGTGGGATTGCTGGATCAGATGGTAATTCTATTCCTAGTTTTTTTAAGGAAACTCCATAGTGTTCTCCATAGTGAGTGTATCAATTCACATTCCCACCAATAGTGGAAGAGGTCTCCTTTAGTCCACACCCTCCCCAGAATTTGTTGTTTGTAGATTTTCTGATGATGCCGATTCTAACAGGTGTGAGGTGATACCTCATTGTAGTTTTGATTTGCATTTCTCTAATAATTAGTGCTCTTGAGCAGCTTTTCATGTGCGTCTTCGCCATCTCTGTGTCTTCTTTGAAGAAACGTCTCTTATATCTGCCCATTTTTGTATTGGGTTGTGTGTTTTTTTAATATTAAGCTGCATGAGCTGTTTATATATATTGGAGATTAAAGCTTTGTCCATTGATTCGTTTGCAACTCTTTTCGCCCCTTTTGAGGGATGTCTTTTTCTTTTCCCGTTTTTTAACCAAAAAAGAAAAAACGAAAAACAATTAGAAAACTAATGTACGTAAAATATGCCTTTTGAAACGGTCGTTTTGAAATATGGACGTCCTTTGAATTTTTTGGTCGATATGTGACCCCAGAATTTGTTTTCAGGGCAGGTGTCATTTACACGCCTGCAATGATTTTGAATATCAACTGACCATTAGCGCTGGGATTAAAGCTGCTGTTGTGTGAAACGGCCACAAGGTGGCAGCAGTTCTCCCTTAACAATTCTGGTTACTAGGGCAACAGAGCCTCAATGGAAGTCGTGTTCTAGATTGGAATTTAGAATGGAATGTGCCAGGAGAAAACCCCTCAAGTTTGTCTCCCTACTTCTTGTTCGTGTTTTTAATTTAATTTTTATTTTTTATTACAGCAAGTTTGATTACAATGTTTGGCTTGTTGGAGGTGTGGAAGATGTGGTTCTTTTACACATATACAGATGTCGGTTTTTCCTGGGATCCTTTTCCCATGTACCTTATGACAGAATGTTGAGTAGTCTTTTGGTATTCCGTAGGTCTTTGGTGATTATATATGTCACCTGTGTTTGTATAAGTCTGTTAACCCCGATATCGTAATGAAACCAATCCTCACAACTTTCCATTGGTGAACCATAAGTTTGTTTAATGAATCTCTGATTGCCTTTCTCGGTGGAAATATCTGCCCTGGTATCCATTTTTAGGTAACACCTATAAGTGATATGATATGATATGTGTCTTTCACTTTCTGACTTACTACATGTCACGTGATTACCTCTAGACTCATCTACGGTGCTGCAAAAGGCATTGTGTCCTTTTTTTCCTTGCCTTCTATTCTGACTTAGCGAGGTCCGTTTTCAACAATGTGCTTCCCTGCGGGTTGTGGATTAGCTGACGTGGGCAGCCTTATCCTGCCTGCCGGCCCTCCCCAGGTGTGCCAGGTTGAGGTCAATATAAACAGCGCTCCATGCAGCAATAGCCCCTGAAGCTGTGCCTGCCTCCATATTCTCTGCCCCGTGAGCAGTCTCGGGGCTGTGCTGGTGGGAGGGAGTGAGGGGCCACAGCTTTGTTGTTGGCCCGGTGTGAGTGGGGTTCTGCTGGCCTTTCTGAAGGAGTTGCCTGGCTGCCTTCTGTAAGGAGGAGGATGTGTCACCCATACCTTCCGCTGGAATTTCTCTCCGGACAGAGGTGAGGAAGGAAAAAAGCAGTGGGGGCCGGGACAATTGGGGTATCTCAGGCAGTACAATGGAAAGCTTCCGGAAGAGCGCCCGGGGCCAGGACCACCCTGGCTGGCCTGCAGGCACCAAGTTGGCCTGCGTGCTGTCGCTGGTGTGGCTCCACGGCCCTTCCTCTAGTCTTTCAAGCCCTTGTACATATTCAGGTGTTTTTCCTGGGAAGGGTGGGAACAGTTCAGCAACAGCTGCCCTGGGCTCAGCTCACCTTTGTTCAGAGATGCCTCGGCTCGGTCCCCCCGCTTTGCAATGAGGAAGCTCCTTGTGTGGGGTGTGGGTTGCTGGCTGTATGGGAGATGATTCCCCACCTCTGAACAATTTCAATATTGTTTACCGTTGGAGCAAGTGCCCTGATAGTGTTTTTCTCTGTATAACTGGTCGGTTCAGGTTTTTCTTCGTTTATGGTTCAAGTTAGCTTTTATTCCTCTTTTATGTATTTATAGATATAAGCATGGAAATAATTCATTCCTATAAATACATCTGTGTGAAGGGAAGAACTTTTTTCTGTTTTATTTTTAAATTTTATTTTGGAAAATTTTGAAATTTAATTTTATTTACTTTTTTATACAGCTGGTTATTATTAGTTATGTGTTTTATGCATATACATGTATACAGGTCAATCTCAATCTCCCAACTCATCCCACCACCACCACCCCATGGCTTCCCACACTTGGTGTCCATACGTTTGTTCTCTACCTCTGTGTCTCTATTTCTTCCCTGCAAACCAGTTCATCTGTACAATTTTTTAGGTTCCACATATATGCATTAATATACAATATTTGTTTTCCCCTTTCTGACTTACTTCATTCTGTATGACAGTCTCTAGATCCATCGATGTCTCTACAAATGACCCAGATTCATTCCTTTTTATGGCCGAGTAATATTCCATTTTATATATGTACCCCATCTTTATCCATTCATCTGTCTTTGGGCGTTTAGGTTGCTTCCATTACCTGGCTATTGTAAATAGTGCTGCAATGAACATTGTGGTGAATGTGCCTTTTTGATTTATGGTTTTCTTTGGGTATATGCCCAGAAGTGGAATTGCTGGATCAGATGGTAATTCTATTTCTAGATTTTTTAAGGAAACTCCATAGTGTACTCCATAGTGACTCTATCAATTTACATTCCCACCAATAGTGGAAGAGGGCTCCTTTTGTCCACACCCTCCCCAGAATTTGTTGTTTGTAGATTTTCTGATGATGCCGATTCGAACAGGTGTGAGGTGATACCTCATTGTAGTTTTGATTTGCATTTCTCTAATAATTAGTGCTCTTGAGCAGCTTCTCATGTGGGTCTTGGCCATCTCTGTGTCTTCTTTGAAGAAACGTCTCTTGAGATCTTCTGCCCATTTCTGTATTGGGAGGGTCGTGGGATGGTCAGGCTGTGTGCTGACGCACGTGTCAGTGCCAGCGTAAGGGCCAGGAGTAGGGTACAGCATAGGGTAACGTGTAGGGCTGGTGTTGGATTTCTGTTCCAGGGTAGGGTTAGGGTTAGGGATCGGCAAGGCTTAGGGCACAGGTGAGGGTATGGAAACATGGGAGTGGCAGGCTACGTGCTTACACAAGGGTCAGTTCCAGTGTACGGCCCAGGAGTAGGGTACGGCGTAGGGTAAGGTGTAGGGCTGGTGGTGGGTTTCCGTTCCCGGCTAGGGTTAGGGTTAGGGAATGGCAAGGCTTAGGGCACAGGTGAGGGTACAGAAACGTGGGAGGGTAAGGCTACGTGCTGTCGCAAGTGTCAGTGCCTGCGTACGGCACAGGAATAGGGTATGGTGTAGGGTAAAGTGTAGGGTTAGGTTTAGGGAACGGCAAGGCTTAGGGCACAGGTGAGGGTACGGAAACGTGGGAGGGTCAGGCTACATGCTGAAGCACGGGACAGTGCCAGGGTGTGGACCAGGAGTAGGGTACGGCGTAGGGTAAGGTGTAAGACTGGTGGTGGGTGTCCATTCCGGGGTTTGATTAGGGTTAGGGAACGTCAAGTTTTAGGGCACAGGTGAGGGTACGGAAACGTGGGAGGGTCAGGCTACCTGCTGACGCATGGGTCAGTGCCAGCGTATGGGCCAGGAGTAGGGTACGGCGTAGGGTAAGGTGTAGGGCTGGTGGTGGGTTTCCGTTCTGGGCTAGGGTAGGGTTAGGGAACGGCAAGGGTAAGGGCACAGGTGAGGGTACGGCAACTTGGGAGAGGCAGGCTACGTGCTGACGCACGGGTCAGTGCCAGCATACAGGCAAGGAGTAGGGTACGGCATAGGGTATGGTGTAGGGCTGGTGGTGGGTTTCAGTTCAGGGCTAGGGTTAGGGTTAGTGAACGGCAAGGCTTAGGGCACAGGTGAGGGTACAGAAACGTGTTAGGTTCATGGTGCATGTTGATGCATGGAATAGTGTCATCATACGCATTAGGATTAGGGTACGGCGTAGAGTAAGGTGTAAGGATGGCGGTAGGTTTACATTCCGGTGTAGGGTTAGGGATAGCGAATTGCAAGGTATAGGGCACAGGTGATGGTACGGAAATGTGTTAGGTTCAGGGTACGTGTTGACTCACGGGTTAGTGTGAGCGTACGCATGAGGATTAGGGTACCGCATAGAGTAAGGTTTAGGGTTGGTGGTAGGTTTCCGTTCCAGTCTAGGGTTATGTTTAGGGACTGGCAAAGTTTAGGGCACAGGTGAGGGTACGAAACGTGTTAGGGTCAGGGTATGTGTTGATGCACAGGTTAGTGTCAGCAGACGAATTAGGATTAGGGTATGGCGTAAGGTAAGGTGTAGGGTTGGTGGTAGTTTTCCGTTCCGGGCTAGGGTTAAGGTAAGGGAACAGCAAGGTTTATGGCAGAGGTGAGGGTACCGAAACGTGTTAGGGTCAGGGTACGTGTTGACGTATGGATTAGGATTAGGGTACGGCTTAGGGTAAGGTGTAGGGCTGATGGTAGGTTTCTGTTCCGGGCTAAGGTTAAGGATAGGCAACGGCAAGGTTTGGGGCACAGCTGAGGGTACGGAAACGTGTTAGTGTCAGGGTACATGTTGACTCACCGGTTAGTGCCAGCGTACGGATTAGGATTAGTGTACCGCGTAGATAAGGTGCACGGTTGGTGGTAGGTTTCCGTTCCAGGCTATGGTTAGGGTTAGGGAAAGTCAAGGTTTCTATTTGTAGGTTTTTTAAGGAAACTCCATACTGTTCTCCATAGTGACTGTATCAATTTACATTCCCAACAATAGTGGAAGAGGGCTCCTTTTGTCCACACCCTCCCCAGAATTTGTTGTTTGTAGATTTTCTGATGATGCCGATTCTAACAGGTGTGAGGTGATACCTCATTGTAGTTTTTTTTTATGTATTTATTTTTTTTGTTGTACGCGGGCCTCTCACTGTTGTGGCCTGTCCCGTTGCGGAGCACAGGCTCCGGACGTGCAGGCTCAGTGGCCATGGCTCACGCGCCCAGCTGCTCCGCGACATGTGGGATCTTCCCGGACCGGGGCACGAACCCGTGTCCCCTGCATCGGCAGGCGGACTCTCAACCACTGCGCCACCAGGGAAGCCCCCTCATTGTAGTTTTGATTTGCATTTCTCTAATAATTAGTGATGTTGAGCAGCTTTTCATCTGCGTCTTGGCCATGTCTGTGTCTTCTTTGAAGGATCGTCTCATGAGATCTTCTGACCATTTCTGTATTGGGAGGGTGGTTGGAGGGTAAGGCTATGTGCTCACGCACGTGTCAGTGCCAGCGTAAGGGCCAGGAGTAGGGTACTGCGTAGGGTAAGGTGTAGGTCTGGTGGTGGTTTCCGTTCAGGGCTAGGTTTAGGGTTTGGGAACGGCAAGGCTTAGGGCCCAGGTGAGGGTACGGAAACGTGGGAGGGTCAGGCTACGTTCTTACGCATGGGTCAGTGCCAATGTACGGGCCAGGAATAGGCTACGGCGTAGGCTAAAGTGTAGGGCTGGTGGTGGGTTTCCGTTCCGTGCTAGGGTTAGGGTTAGGGAATGACAAGGCTTAGGGCACAGGTGAGGGTACGGAAACGTGGGAGGGTCCGGCTATGTGCTGACGCATGGGTCAGTGCCAGCGTACGGGCCAGGAATAGGGAACGGCGTAGGGTAAGGAGTAGGGCTGGTTGTGAGATACCGTTCCGGGCTAGGGTTAGGGTTAGGGAACGGCAAGGCTTAGGTCACAGGTGAACGTACGGAAACGTGGGAGTGCCAGGCTATGTGTTGACGCACGGGTCTGTCCCAGCGTACGGGCCAGGATTAGGGTACGTCGAAGCGTAAGGTTTAGGGCTGGTGGTGGGTTTCCGTTCCAGGCTAGGGTTAGGGTTAGGGAACGGCAAGGCTTAGGACACAGGTGAGGGTATGGAATCGTGGGAGAGGCAGGCTACGTGCTGACGCACAGGTCAGTGCCAGCGTAGGGGCCAGGAGTAGGGTACAGCGTAGGGTAAGGTTTAGGTCTGGTGGTGGGTTTATGTTCCGGGTTAGGGTTAAGGAACGGCAAGGTTTAGGGCACAGGTGAGGGTACGGAAACGTAGGAGTGGCAGGCTACGTGCTGACGCACGGGTCAGTGCCAGCGTACGGGGCAGGATTAGGGTACGGCGTAGGGTAAGGTTTAGGTCTGGTGGTGGGTTTCCGTACCAGGCTAGGTTTAGGGTTAGGGAACGGCAAAGCTTAGGGCACAGAAGATGGTACGGAAAAGTGGGAGGGTCAGGCTACGTGCTGACGCACGGGTCAGTGCCAGCGTATGGGCCAAGTGTAGGGTATGGCGTAGGGTTAGGTGTAGGGTTAGGGTTAGGGAACGGCAAGGCTTAGGGCACAGGTGAGGGTACGGAAGCGTGGGAGGGTCAGGCTACGTGATGACGCAAGGGTCTTTGCCAGCGTACGTGCCAGGATTCGGGTACGGCATTGGGTAAGGTGTAGGGCTGGTTGTGGGTTTCCGTTCCAGGTTAGAGTTAGGGAACGGCAAGGCTTAGTGCACAGGTGAGGGTATGGAAACGTGGCAGAGGCTGGCTATGTGCTGACGCAAGGGTCACTGCCAGCGTACGGGTCAGGAGTAGTCTATGGCGTACGTTAAGGTTTAGGTTTTGTGGTGGGTTTCCGTTCCGGGCTAGGGTTAGGGATAGGGAAAGGCAAGGCGTAGGGCACAGGTGAGGGTACGGAAACGTGGGAGGGTTAGGCTACATTCTGAAGCACGGTTCAATGCCAGGGTATGGACCAGGAGTAGGGTACGGCGTAGGGTAAAGTGTAAGGCTGGTGGTGGGTGTCCATTCCGGGCTAGTGTTAGGGTTAGGGAGCGGCAAGGCTTAGGGCACAGGTGAGGGTACGGAAACGTGGGAGGTTCAGGCTACATGCTGAAGAACGGGTCAGTGCCAGGGTGTGGACCAGGAGTAGGGTACGGCGTTGGGTATGGTGTAAGGGCGGTGGTGGGTGTCCATTCCGGTCTAGGGTTAGGGTTAGGGAACGTTAAGGCTTAGGACACAGGTGAGGGTACAGAAACGTGGGAGGGTCAGGATACGTGCTGAAGAATGGGTCAGTGCCAGCGTACGGGCCAGGAGTAGGGTACGGCATAGCGTAATGTGTAGGGCTGGTGGTGGTTTCCGTTCCGGGCTAGGGTTAGAGGTAGGGATCTGCAAGGCTTAGGGCACAGGTGAGGGTACGGAAACGTGGGAGAGGCAGGCTACGGGCTGACACATGGGAGAGTGCCAGCTTACGGGCCAGCAGTAGGCTACGACGTAGGGTAGGGTGTAGGGCTGGTGGTGGGTTTCCGTTCCGGGCTAGGGTTAGAGTTAGGGATCGGCAAGGCTTAGGGAACAGGTGAGGGTAAGGAAAAGTGGGAGGGTTAGGCTACATGCTGACGCACGGATCAGTGCCAGCGTACGGGCCAGGTGTAGGGTATGGCGTAGGGTAAGGTTTAGGGCTGGTGGTGGGTTTCCGTTTGGGGTTATGGTTAGGGTTATGGAACGGCAAGGCTTAGGACACAGGTGAGGGTACGGGAACGTGGGATGGTCAGGCTACGTGCTGACGCACGGATCAGTGCCAGCGTACGGGCCAGGAGTAGGCTACGGCGTAGGGTAAGCTGTAGGGCTGGTGGTGTGTTTCTGTTCTGGGCTAGGGTTAGGGTTAGGGAAGGACAAGACTTAGGGCACAGTTGAGGGTACGGAAATGGTGGAGGGTCAGGCTATGTGCTGACGCACGGGTCAGTGCCAGCGTACAGGCCAGGAGTAGGCAACAACGTAGGGTAAGGTGTAGGGCTGGTGGTTGGTTTCCTTTCCGGGCTAGGGTAAGGGTTAGGGAATGTCAAGGCTTAGGGCACAGGTGAGGGTATGGAAACGTGGGAGGGTCATGCTACGTGCTGACACACGTGTCTGTGCCAGCGTATGGGCCAGTCGTAGGCTACGGCGTAGGGAAAGGTGTAGGGCTGGTGGTGGGCTTCCTTTCCGGGCTAGGGTTAGGGTTAGGGAACGCCAAGTCTTAGGGCACAGGTGCGGGTACGGAAACGTGGGAGAGTCAGGCTATGTGCTGACGCACAGGTCAGCGCCAGCGTACGGGCCAGGAGTAGTGTACGTCGTAAGGTAAGGTGTAGGGCTGGTGGTGGGTTTCCGTTCTGGGCTAGGGTTAGGGTTAGGGAACGGCAAGGTTTAGGGCACACGTGAGGGTATCGAAACGTGTTAGGCTCAGGGTACGTGTTGACGCACGGGTTAGTGTGAACGTACAGATGAGGATTATGGTGCGGCATAGGGTAAAGTGTATGGTTGATGGTAGGTTTCCGTTTCAGGCTAGGGTTAGTGTTAGGGAACGGCAAGGTTTTGGGCACAGATGAGGGTATGGAAACGTGTTAGTGTCAGGGTACGTGTTGACATATGGATTAGCATTAGGGTACGGCTTAGGGTAAGGTGTAGGCTTGGTGGTAGGTTTCCATTGTGGTCTAGGGTTAGGGTTAGGGAATGGCAAGGTTTAGGTCACAGGTGAAGGTACGGAAACGTGTTAGGGTCAGGGTAAGTGTTGACGCATGTGTTAGTGTCAGCGTACGGAGTAGGTTTATGGTCCTTCGTAGGTTAAGGTCTAGGGTTGGTGGTAGGTTTCCGTTCCAGGCTAGGGTTAGTGTTATGGAACGGCAAGGTTTAGGGCATAGGTGAGGGTACGGAAATGTGTTAGGGTCAGGGTACGTGTTGACGCTCGGATTATGATTAGGGTATGGCGTAGAGTAACGTGTAGGGTTGGTGGTAGGTTTCCGTTTTGGGCTAGGGTTAGGGTTAGGCAACGGCACGGTTTAGGGCACAGGTGAGGGAACGGAAAAGTGTTAGGGTCAGTGTACGTGTTGACGCACGGGTTAGTGTCAGTGTACGGATTAGGATTAGGGTACCATGTAGGGTAAGCTGTACGGTTTGTGGTAGTTTTCCATTCTGGGCTAGGGTTAGTGTTAGGGTACGGCAAGGTTTAGGGTACAGGTGACGGTACAGAAACGTGTTAGGGTCATGATACATGTTGATACATGGAATAGTGTCATCATTCGCATTAGGATTAGGGTACGGCGTAGGGTAAGGTGTACGGAGGGCAGTAGGTTTCCATTCCGTTGTAGGGTTAGGGTTAGCGAATTGCAAGGTTTTGGGCACAGGTGATGGTACAGAAATGTGTTAGGTTCAGGGTACGTGTTGACTCACGGGTTAGTGTCAGCATACGCATGAGGATTAGGGTACCGCATAGAGTAAGGTGTAGGGTTGGTGGTACGTTTCCGTTCCAGTCTAGGGTTATGTTTATGGACCGGCAAAGTTTAGGGCACAGGTGAGGGTACGAAACGTGTTAGGGTCAGGGTATGTGTTGATGCACAGGTTAGTGTCAGCATACAAATTAGGATTAGGGTACGGCGTAAGGTAAGGTGTAGGGTTGGTGGTAGGTTTCCATTCCGGGCTAGGGTTAGGGTTAGGGAACGGCAAGGTTTATGGCAGAGGTGAGGATACGGAAACGTGTTAGGGTCAGGGTACGTGTTTATGTATGAATTAGGATTAGGGTACAGCTTAGGGTAAGGTGTAGGGCTGCTGGTAGGTTTCCGTTCCGGGCTAAGGTTAAGGATAGGCTACGACAAGTTTTAGGGCACAGCTGAGGGTATGGAAACGTGTTAGGGTCAGGGTACGTGTTGACTCACTGGTTAGTGCCAGCGTACGGATTAGGATTAGTGTACGGCATAGATAAGGTGTAGGGTTGGTGGTAGGATTCCGTTCCGGGCTATGGTTAGGGTTAGGGAAAGTCAAGGTTTCTATTTCTAGTTCTTTTAAGGAAACTCCATACTGTTCTCCATAGTGACTGTATCAATTTACATTCCCACCATAGTGGAAGAGGGCTCCTTTTGTCCACACCCTCCCCAGAATTTGTTTGTAGATTTTCTGATGATGCCGATTCTAACAGGTGTGAGGTGATACCTCATTGTAGTTTTGATTTGCATTTCTCTAATAATTAGTGCTCTTGAGCAGCTTTTCATGTGCGTCTTGGCCATCTCTGTGTCTTCTTTGAAGAAACGTCTCTTTAGATCTTCTGCCCATTATTGTATTGGGTTGTTTGTTTTTTTAATAACCTGCATGAGCTGTTTATATATATTGGAGATTAAACCTTTGTCCATTGATTCGTTTGCAACTATTTTCGCCCCTTCTGAGGGATGCCTTTTTCCATTCCCGTGTTTTTAACCAAAAAAGAAAGAAAGAAAAAGAAGCAGAACACTAATGTGCATAAAATATGCCTTTTGAAACGGTCGTTTTGAAATATGGACGTCCTTTAAATTTTTTGGTCGATATGTGACCCCAGGATTTGTTTTCAGGGCAGGTGTCATTTACAGGCCTGCAATGATTTTGAATATCAACTGACCATGAGTGCTGGGATTAAAGCTGCTGTTGTGTGAAACGGCCACAAGGTGGCAGCAGTGCTCCCTTACCAATTCTGGTTACTAGGGCAACACAGCCTCAATGGAAGTCGTGTTCTAGATTGGAATTTAGAATGGAATGTGCCAGGAGAAAGCCCCTCAAGTTTGTCTCCCTACTTCTTGTTCGTGTTTTTAATTTAATTTTTTGTTTTTTATTACAGCAAGTTTGATTACAATGTTTGGCTTGTTGTAGGTGTGGAAGATGTGGTTCTTTTACACATATACAGATGTCTGTTTTTCCTGGGATCCTTTTCCCATGTGCGTTATGAGATAATGTTGAGTAGTCTTTTGGTACTCCGTAGGTCTTTGGTAATTATATATGTCACCTGTGTTTGTATATGTCTGTTAACCCCAATATCGTAATGAAACCAATCCTCACACCTTTCCATTGGTGAACCATAAGTTTGTTTAATGAATCTGTGATTGCCCTTCTCCGTGGAAATATCTGCCCTGGTATCCATTTTAAGGTAACACCTATAAGTGATATGAAATGATATGTGTCTTTCACTTTCTGACTTACTACAAGTCACGTGATTACCTCTAGACTCATCTACGGTGGTGCAAATCGCATTGTGTTCTTTTTTTCCTTGGCTTCTCTTCTGCCTTAGCGAGGTCCATTTTCAACAATGTGATTCCCTGAGTGTTGTGGATTAGCTGACCTGGGCAGCCTTACCCTGCCGCCCGGCCCTCCCCAGGTGTGCCTGGTTGAGGTCAATATAAACAGCGCTCCAGGCAGCAATAGCCCCTGAAGCTGTTCCTGACTCCATATTCTCTGCCCCGTCAGCAGTCTCGGGGCTGTGCTGGTGGGAGGGAATGAGGTGCCACAGCTTTGTTGGTGGCCCGGTGTGAGTGGGGTTCTGCTGGCCTTTCTGCAGGAGTTGCCAGGCTGCCACCTGTAAAGAAGAGGATGTGTCACCCACACCTTCCGCTGGAATTTCTCTCCGGACAGAGGTGAGGACGGAAAAAAGCATTGGGGGCCGGGACAGGTGGGCTATCTCAGGCAGGACAATGGAAAGCTTCCGGAAGAGCGCCCGGGGGCAGGACAACCCTGGCTGGACAGCAGGCACCAAGTTGGCCTGCGTGCTGTTGCTGGGGTGGCTCCACGGCCCTTCCTCTAGTCTTACAATCCCTTTTACATATTCAGGTGTTTTACCTGGGAAGGGTGGGAACAGTTCAGCAGCAGCTGGCCTGGGGCTCAGCTCACCTTTATTCAGAGATGCCTCTGCACGATCCCCAAGCGTTGCAATGAGGACGCTCCTTGCCTGGGGTGTGGGTTGCTGGCTGTATGGGAGATGATTCCCCACCTCTGACCAATTTCAGAATTGTTTACCGCTGGAGCAAGTGCCCTGATAGGGTTTTCCTCTGTATAACTGGTGGGTTCAGGTTTTTTTTTCTTTTATGGTTCAAGTTAGATTTTATTCCTCTTTTATGTATTTATAGATATAAGCATGGAAATAATTCCTTCCTATAAATACATCTGTGTGAAGGGAAGAACTTTTTTCTGTATTATTTTTATATTTTCTTTTTTTAAATTTTGAAATTTAATTTTATTTATTTTTTTATACAGCAGGTTATTATTAGTTATGTATTTTATGAATATACATGTATGCAGGTCAATCCCAATCTCCCAACTCATCCCACCACCACCACACCATGGCTTCCCACACTTGGTGTCCATACGTTTGTTCTCTACCTCTGTCTCTATTTCTTCCCTGCAAACCAGTTCATCTGTACCAGTTTTTAGGTTCCACATATATGCATTAATATACAATATTTGTTTTCCTCTTTCTGACTTACTTCATTGTGAGTGACAGTCACTAGATCCATCCATATCTCTACAAATGACCCAGTTTCATTCCTTTTTATGGCCGAGTAATATTCCATTTTATATATGTACCCCATCTTTATCCATTCATCTGTCTGTGGGCATTTAGTTTGCTTCCATTACCTGGCTATTGTAAATAGTGCTGCAATGAACATTGTGGTGAATGTGCCTTTTTGATTTATGGTTTTCTTTGGGTATATGCCCAGAAGTGGGATTGCTGGATCAGATGGTAATTCTATTTCTAGTTTTTTTTAACGAAACTCCATTCTGTTCTCCATAATGACTGTATCAATTTACATTCCCAGCAATAGTGGAAGAGGGCTCCTTTTGTCCACACCCTCCCCAGAATTTGTTGTTTGTAGGTTTTCTGATGATGCTGATTCTAACAGTTATGAGGTGATACCTCAATGTAGTTTTGATTTCCATTTCTCTAATTATTAGTGATGTTGAGCAGCTTTTCATGTGCGTCTTGGTCATATCTGTGTCTTCTTTGACGAAACATCTCTTGAGATCTTCTGCCCATTTCTGTATTGCGAGGGTCGTGGGTGGGTCAGGCTACGTGTTCACACACGTGTCAGTGCCACCGTAAGGGCCAGGAGTAGGGTACTGCGTAGGGTAAGGTGTAAGTCTGGTGGTGGGTTTCCGTTCTGGGCTTGGTTTACGGTTAGGGAACGGCAAGGCTTAGGGCACAGCTGAGGGTACGGAAACGTGGGATGGTCAGGCTACGTTCTTACGCACGGGTCAGTGCCAATGTACGGGCCAGGATTAGGCTACGGCGTAGGCTAATGTATAGGGCTGGTGGTGGGTTTCCGTTCCGTGCTAGTGTTAGGGTTAGGGAATGACAAAGCTTAGGGCACAGGTGAGGGTACGGAAACGTGGGAAGGTCAGGATAGGTGCTGACGCATGCCTCAGTGCCAGCGTACGGGCCAGGAATAGGGTACGGCGTAGGGTAAGGAGTAGGGCTGGTTGTGAGATACCATTCCGGGCTAGGGTTAGGGTTAGGGAACGGCAAGGCTTAGGGCACAGGTGAACGTATGGAATCGTGGGAGGGTCAGGCTACGTGCTGACGCACGGGTTAGTGCCAGCGTACGGGCCAGGAGTAGGGTATGGCGTAGGGTAAGGTTTAGGGCTGGTGGTGGTTTTCCCTTCCGGGCTAGGGTTAGTGTGAGGGAACAGCAAGGCTTAGGGCACAGGTGAACGTACAGAAACGTGGGAGTGGCAGGCTACGTGTTGACGCACGGTTCTGTGCCAGCGTACGGGCCAGGAGTAGGGTACGTCGTAACGTAAGGTTTAGGGCTGGTGGTGGGTTTCCGTTCCAGGCTTGGGTTAGGGTTAGGGAACGGCAAGGCTTAGGACACAGGTGAGGGTACGGAAACGTGGGAGAGGCAGGCTACGAGCTGACGCACAGGTCAGTGCCAGTGTAGGGGCCAGGAGTAGGGTACGGCATAGTGTAAGGTCTAGGGCTGGTGGTGGGTTTATGTTCCGGGCTAGGGTTAGGGTTAGGGAATGGCATGGCTTAGGACACAGGTGAGTGTACGGAAACGTAGGAGTGCCAGGCTACGTGCTGACGCACGGGCCAGTGCCAGCGTACGGGGCAGGATTAGGGTACGGCGTAGGGTAAGGTGTAGGGCTGGTGGTGGGTTTCCGTTAAGGGCTAGGGTTAGGGTTAGGGAACGGCAAGGCTTAGGGCACAGGTGAGGGTACGGAAACGTGTTAGGGTCAGTCTACATGCTGACGTACGTGTCAGTGACAGCGTACGGTCCAGGAGTATGGTACGGTGTAGGGTAAGGTGTAGGGCTGGTGGTGGGTTTCCGTTTTGGTATAGGGTTAGGGAACGGCAAGGCTAAGGGCACAGGTGAGGGTACAGAAAGTTGGGAGAGGTAGGCTACGTGCTGACGCATGGGTCAGTGCCAGCGTACGGGCAAGGAGTAGGGTACGGCGTAGGGTCAGCTGTAGGGCTGGTGGTGTGTTTCCGGTCTGGGCTAGGGTTAGGGTTTGGGAACGGCAAGGCTTAGGGCACTGGTGAGGGTGCGGAAACGTGGGAGTGGTAGGCTATGTGCTGAGGCACGTGTCAGTGCTAGCGTATGGGGCAGGATTAGCGTACGGCGTATGGTAAGGTGTAGGGCTGGTGGTGGGTTTCCGTTACGGGCTAGGGTTAGGGTTAGGCAATGGCAAAGCTTAGGGCACAGTAGATGGTACAGAAACGTGGGAGGGTCAGGCTACGTGTTGACGCACGGGTCAGTGCCAGTGTACGGGCCAAGAGTAGGGTACGGCGTAGTGTAAGGTGTAGGGTTAGGGTTAGGGAACGGCAAGGCTTAGGGCACAGGTGAGGGTACAGAAACGTGGGAGGGTCAGGCTACGCGCTGACGCATGTGTCAGTGACAGCATACGGGCCAGAAGTCGTGTACGGCGTAGGGTAAGGTGTCAGGCTGGCTGTGGTTTCCCGTTCCGGGCTAGGGTTAGGGTTACAGAACGGCAAGGCTTAGGGCACAGGTGAGGGTACGGAAACGTGGGTGGGTCAGGCTACGTGCTGACGCACGGGTCAGTGCCAGCGTACAGGCCAAGAGTAGGGTACGGCGTAGGGTAAGGTGTAGGGCTGGTGGTGGGTTACCATTCCGGGCTAGCGTTAGGGTTAGGGAACGGCAAGGCATAGGGCACAGGTGAGGGTATGGAAACGTGGGAGGGTCATGCTACGTGCTGACACACGGGTCAGTGCCAGCATATGGGCCCGGCGTAGGCTACGGCGTACGGTAAGGTGTAGGGCTGGTGGTGGGTTTCCTTTCCGGTGTAGGGTTAGGGTTAGGTAACGGTAAGGCTTAGGGCACAGGTGAGTGTACGGAAACGTGTGAGAGGCAGGCTATGTTCTGACGCATGGATCAGTGCCAGCGTACGGGCCAGGAATAAGGTACGGCGTAGGGTAAGGTGTAGGGCTGGGGGTGGGTTTCCTTTCCGGGCTAAGGTTAGGTTTAGGGAATGACAAGGCTTAGGGTTCGGGTGAGGATACGGAAACGTGGGAGGGGCAGGCTACGTGCTGACGCACAGGTCAGTGCCAGCGTATGGGCCAGGAGTGGGCTATGGCGTAGAGTAAGGTGTAGGGCTGGTGGTGGGTTTCCTTTCCGTGCTAGGGTTAGGGTTAGGGAACGGTAAGGCTTAGGGCACAGGTGAGGGTACGGAAACGTGTGAGAGGCAGGCTACGTGCTGACACACAGGTCAGTGCCACCGTACGGGCCAGGCGTTGGGTACGGCGTAGGGTATGCTGTAGGGGTGGTCGTGGGATTCCGTTCCGGGCTAGGGTTAGGGGTAGGGAACCGCAAGGCTTAGGGCACAGGTGAGGTTATGGAAACGTGGGAGTGTCAGACTACGTGCTGACACATGGGTCAATGACAGCGTACGCCTAGGTGTAGGCTTCGGTGTAGGGTAAGGTGTAGGCCCGGTGGTGGGTTTCCGTTCTGGGCTAGGGTTAGGGTTAGCGAACGGCAAGGCTTAGGGCACAGGTGAGGGTACGGAAAAGTGGGAGGGTCAGGCTACGTGCTCACGCACGTGTCAGTGTCAGCTTCTGGGCAGGAGTAGGCTTCGACGTAGGGTAAGGTGTAGGGCTGGTGGTGGGTCTCTGTTCCGGGCTAGTGTTAGGGTTAGGGAACGGGAAGTCTTAGGGCACAGGTGAAGGTACGGAAACGTGGGAGGGTCAGGCTCCGTGCTGACACACGGGTCAGTGCCAGTGTACGGGCCAGGAGTAGGATACGGCATAGGGTAAGGTGTAGGGATGGTGGTGGGTTTCCGTTCCGGGCTAGGGTTAGGGTTAGGGAATGGCAAGGCTTAGGGCACAGGTGAGGGTATGGAAACGTCGGAGGGTCAGGCTACATGCTGAATCAAGGGTTAGTTCCAGGGTATGGACCAGGTGTAGGGTACGGCGTAGGGTAAAGTGTACGGCTGGTGGTGGGTGTCCATTCCGGGCTAGGGTTAGGGTTAGGGAGCGGCAAGGCTTAGGGCACAGGTGAGGGTACGGAAACGTGGGAGAGGCAGGCTACGGGCTGACACATGGGAGAGTGTCAGCTTACGGGCCAGCAGTAGGCTACGACGTAGGGTAGGGTGTAGGGCTGGTGGTGGGTTTCCGTTCAGGGCTAGGGTTAGAGTTAGGGATCGGTAAGGCTTAGGGAACAGGTGAGGGTAAGGAAAAGTGGGAGGGTCAGGCTACATGCTGACGCACGGTTCAGTGCCAGCGTACGGGCCAGGAGTATGGTACGGCGTAGGATAAGGTTTAGGGCTGGTGGTGGGTTTCCGTTCCGGGCTAGGGTTAGGGTTACGGAACGGCAAGGCTTAGGGCACAGGTGAGGGTTCGGAAAAGTGGGAGGGTCAGGCTACGTGCTGACGCACGTGTCAGTGCCAGCATACGGGCCAGGAGTCGTTTACGGCATAGGGTAAGGTGTCGGGCTGGCTGTGGTTTCCCGTTCCGGGCTAGGGTTAGGGTTACGGAACGGCAAGGCTTAGGGCACAGGTGAGGGTACGGAAACGTGGGTGGGTCAGGCTACGTGCTGACGCACGGGTCAGTGCCAGCGTATAGGCCAAGAGTAGGGTACGGCGTACGGTAAGGTGTAGGGCTGGTGGTGGGTTTCCGTTCCCGGCTAGGGTTAGGGTTAGGGAAAGGCAATGCTTAGAGCACAGGTGAGGGTACGGAAACGTGGGTGGGTCAGGCTAAATGCTGAATCACGTGTCAGTGCCAGCGTACGGTCCAGGAATAGGTTACGGCGTAGGGTAAGGTGTAGGGCTGGTGGTGGGTTTCTGTTCCGGGCTAGGTTTAGTGCTAGGGAATTGCGAGGCTTAGGGCACAGGTGAGGGTAAGGAAACGTGGGAAAGGCAGGCTACGTGCTGACACACGAGTCAGTGCCACCGTACGGGGCAGGAGTTGGGTATGACGTTGGGTATGGTGTAGGGGTGGTGGTGGGTTTCCTTTCCGGGCAACTGTTAGGGGAAGGGAACCACAAGACTTAGGGCACAGGTGAGGTTACAGAAACGTGGGGGGTTCACACTACGTGCTGACGCACGGGTCAATGACAGCGTACGCCCAGGTGTAGTCTTCGGCGTAGTGTAAGGTGTAGGCCCGGTGGTGGGTTTCCGTTCCGGGCCAGGGTAAGGGTTAGCGAACGCAAGGCTTAGGGAACAGGTGAGGGTACGGAAAAGTGGGAGGGTCTGGGTACGTGCTCACGCACGTGTCAGTGTCAGCTTCCGGGCAGGAGTAGGCTTCGACAAGGGTAAGGTTTAGGGCTGATGGTGGGTCTCCGTTCCGGGCTAGGGTTAGGGTTAGGGAACGGCGAAGCTTAGGGCACAGGTGAGGGTACGGAAACGTGGGAGTGTCAGGCTCCATGCTGACGCATGGGTCAGTGCTAGCGTACGGGGCAGGATTAGGGTACGGCGTAGGGTAAGGTGTAGGGCTGGTGGTGGGTTTCCATTCTGGGCTAGGGTTAGGGTTAGGGGATGGCAAAGCTTAGGGCACAGAAGATGGCACGGAAACGTGGGAGGGTCATGCTACGTGTTGACGCACGGGTCAGTGCCAGCGTACGGGCCAAGAGTAGGGTACGGCGTAGGGTAAGGTGTAGGGTTAGGGTTAGGGAACGGCAAGGCTTAGGGCACGGGTGAGGGTACGGAAACGTGGGAGGGTCAGGCTACATGCTGACGCACGGGTCAGTGCCAGTGTACTGGCCAGAAGTAGGGTACAGTGTAGGGTAAGGTTTAGGGCAGGGGGTGGTTTTCCGTTCCGGGATAGGGTTAGGGCTAGAGAACGACAAGCCTTAGGGCACAGGTGCGGGTACGGTAACGTGGGAGGTTCAGGCTATGTTCTGACGCACGGGTCAGTGCCAGCGTACGGGCCAGCAGTAAGGTACGGTGTAGGGTAAGGTGTAGGGCTGGTGGTGGGTTTCCTTTACGGGCTAAGGTTAGGTTTAGGGAATGACAAGGCTTCGGGTACGGGTCAGGATACGGAAACGTGGGAGCGGCTGGCTACGTGCTGACGCACAATTCAGTGCCAGCGTATGGGCCAGGAGTGGGCTATGGCGTAGAGTAAGGTGTAGGGCTGGTGGTAGGTTTCCGTTCGGGGTTATGGTTAGGGTTATGGAACGGCAAGGCTTAGGACAGAGGTGAGGGTACGGGAACGTGGGAGGGTCAGGCTACGTGCTGACGCATGGATCAGTGCCAGCGTACGGGCCTGGAATAGGCTACGGCGTAGGGTAAGGTTTAGGGCTGGTGGTGGGTTTCTGCTCTGGGCTAGGGTTAGGGTTAGGGCACGACAAGCCTTAGGGCACAGGTGAGGGTACGGAAATGGGGGAGGGTCAGGCTATGTGCTGACACACGTGTCAGTGCCAGCGTAGAGGCCAGGAGTAGGCAACAGCGTAGGGTAAGGTTTAGGGCTGGTGGTTGGTTTCCTTTCCGGGCTAGGGTTAGGGTTAGGGAATGGCAAGGCATAGGGCACAGGTGAGGGTATGGAAACGTGGGAGGGTCATGCTACGTGCTGACACACGGGTCAGTGCCAGCATATGGGCCAGGCGTAGGCTACGGCGTATGGTAAGGTGTAGGGCTGTTGGTGGGTTTCCTTTCAGGGCTAGGGTTAGGGTTAGGGAACGGTATGGCTTAGGGCACAGATGAGAGTACGGAAACGTGTGAGAGGCAGGCTACGTGCTGACACACAGGTCAGTGCCACCGTACGGGCCAGGAGTTGGGTATGGCGTAGGGTATGCTGTAGGGGTGGTCGTGGGATTCCGTTCCGGGCTAGGGTTAGGGGTAGGGAATCGCAAGGCTTAGGGCACAGGTGAGGTTACGGAAACGTGGGAGTGTCAGGCTACGTGCTGACACACGGGTCAATGACAGCGTACGCCCAGGTGTAGGCTTCGGCGTAGGGTAAGGTGTAGGCCCGGTGGTGGGTTTCCGTTCTGGGCTAGGGTTAGGGTTAGCGAACGGCAAGGCTTAGGGCACAGGTGAGGGTACGGAAAAGTGGGAGGGTCAGGCTACGTGCTCACGCACGTGTCAGTGTCAGCTTCTGGGCAGGAGTAGGCTTCGACGTAGGGTAAGGTGTAGGGCTGGTGGTGGGTCCCTGTTCCGGGCTAGGGTTAGGGTTAGGGAACGGGAAGGCTTAGGGCACTGGTGAGGGTACGGAAACGTGGGAGGGTCAGGCTGCATCTGACGCAGGGTTCAGTTCCAGCGTACGCTCCAGGAGTATGGTACGGCGTAGGGTAAGGTGTAGGGCTGGTGGTGTGTTTCCGTTTCGGGCTAGGGTTAGGGTTAGGGAACGGCAAGGCTTAGGGCACAGGTGAGGGTACAGAAACGGGGGACGGTCAGGCTACGTGGTGACGCACGGGTCAGTGCCAGCATACAGTCCAGGAGTAGGCAATGGCTTATGTTAAGGTGTAGGGCTGGTGGTTGGTTTCCTTTCCAGGCTAGGGTTAGGGTTAGGGAATGGCAAGGTTTAGGGCAAAGGTGAGGGTACGGAAACGTGGGAGGGTCAGGCTCCGTGCTGACACACGTGTCAGTGCCAGCGTACGGGCCAGGAGTAGGGTACGGCATAGAGTAAGGTGTAGGGCTGGTGGTGGGTTTCCGTTCCGGGCTAGGGTTAGGGTTAGGGATCGGCAAGGCTTAGGGCACAGGTGAGGGTATGGAAACGTCGGAGGGTCAGGCTACGTGCTGACACACGGGTCAGTGCCAGCGTACGGGCCAGGAGTAGGCTTCGGTGTAGGGTAATGTGTTGGGCTGGTGGTGGGTTTCCTTTCCGGGCTAGGGTTAGGGTTAGGGATTGGCAAAGTTTGGGCACAGGTGAGCTTACAGAAACTTGTTACAGTCAAGGTACGTGTTGAAACACGGGTTAGTGTAAGCGTATGGATTAGGATTAGGGTACGGCGTAGGGTAATGTGTAGGGTTAGTGGTAGGTTTCCGTTCCGTGCTAGGGTAAGGGTTAGGGAATGGCAATGTTTAGGGCACAGGTGAGGGTACGGAAACGTTTTAGTGTCAGGGTACATGTTGACGTACAGATTAGGATTACGGTATGGCTTAGGGTAAGGTGTTGTGTTGGTGGTAGGTTTCCGTTCCGGGCTTGGGTTAGGGTTAGGGAATGACAAGTTTTAGGGCACACGTGAGGGTATTGAAACGTGTTAGGCTCAGGGTACGTGTTGACGCACGGGTTAGTGTGAAAGTACAGATGAGGATTATGGTGCGGCATAGGGTAAGGTGTATGGTTGGTGGTAGGTTTCCGTTCCAGGCTAGGGTAAGTGTTAGGGAACGGCAAGGTTTTGGGCCCAGATGAGGGTATGGAAACGTGTTAGTGTCAGGGTACGTGTTGACATATGGATTAGCATTAGGGTACGGCTTAGGGTAAGGTGTAGGTTTGGTGGTAGGTTTCCGTTTTGGGCTAGGGTTAGGGTTAGGGAATGGCAAGGTTTAGTCACAGGTGAAGGTACGGAAACGTGTTAGGGTCAGGGTAAGTGTTGACGCATGGGTTAGTGTCAGCGTACAGAGTAGGTTTATGGTCCTTCGTAGGTTAAAGTCTAGGGTTGGTGGTAGGTTTCCGTTCCAGGCTAGGGTTAGTGTTATGGAACGGCAAGGTTTAGGGCATAGGTGAGGGTACGGAAATGTGTTAGGGTCATGGTACGTGTTGACGCTAGGAATATGATTAGGGTATGGCGTAGGGTAACGTGTAGGGTTGGTGGTAGGTTTCCGTTTTGGGCTAGGGTTAGGGTTAAGCAACGGCATGGTTTAGGGCACAGGTGAGGGAACGGAAAAGTGTTAGGGTCAGTGTACGTGTTGACGCACGGGTTAGTGTCAGTGTACGGATTAGGATTAGGGTACCGTGTAGGGTATGCTGTACGGTTTGTGGTAGTTTTCCATTCTGGGCTAGGGTTAGTGTTAGGGAACGGCAAGGTTTAGGGCACAGGTGAGGGTACAGAAACGTGTTAGGGTCATGGTACATGTTGATGCATGGAATAGTGTCATCGTACGCATTAGGATTAGGGTACGGCGTAGGGTAAGGTGTACGGATGGCAGTAGGTTTCCATTCCGTTGTAGGGTTAGGGTTAGCGAATTGCAAGGTTTTGGGTACAGGTGATGGTACGGAAATGTGTTAGGTTCAGGGTACGTGTTGACTCACGGGTTAGTGTCAGCGTACGTAGGAGGATTAGGGTACCGCATAGAGTAAGGTGTAGGGTTGGTGGTACGTTTCCGTTCCAGTCTAGGGTTATGTTTAGGGACCGGCAAAGTTTAGGGCACAGGTGAGGGTACGAAACGTGTTAGGGTCAGGGTACGTGTTGATGCACAAGTTAGTGTCAGCATACGAATTAGGATTAGGGTACGGCGTAAGGTAAGGTGTAGGGTTAGTGGTAGGTTTCCGTGCTGGGCTAGGGTTAGGGTTAGGGAACGGCAAGGTTTATGGCAGAGGTGAGGGTACGGAAACGTGTTAGGGTAAGGGTACGTGTTGACGTATGGTTTAGGATTAGGGTACGGCTTAGGGTAAGGTGTAGGGCTGATGGTTCATTTCTATTCGGGGCTAAGGTTAAGGATAGGCAACGGCAAGGTTTAGGGCACAGCTGAGGGTACGGAAACGTATTAGGGTCAGGGTACGTGTTGACTCACCGGTTAGTGCCAGCGTACGGATTAAGATTAGTGTACGGCATAGATAAGGTGTAGGGTTGGTGGTAGGTTTCCGTTCCGGGCTATGGTTAGGGTTAGGGAAAGTCAAGGTTTCTATTTCTAGTTTTTTTAAGGAAACTCCATACTGTTCTCCATAGTGACTGTATCAATTTACATTCCCACCATAGAGGAAGACGGCTCCTTTTGTCCGCACCCTCCCCAGAATTTGTTGTTTGTAGATTTTCTGATGATGCCGATTCTAACAGGTGTGAGGTCATAGCTCATTATAGTTTTGATTTGCATATCTCTAATAATTAGTGCTGTTGAGCAGCTTTTCATGTGCGTCTTAGCCATCTCTGTGTCTTCTTTGAAGAAACGTCTCTTTAGATATTCTGCCCATTTTTGTATTGGGTTGTTTGTTTTTTTAATATTAAGCTGCATGAGCTGTTTATATATATTGGAGATTAAACCTTTGTCCATTGATTCGTTTGCAACTATTTTCGCCCATTCTGAGGGATGCCTTTTTCCATTCCCGTTTTTTTAACCAAAAAAGAAAGAAAGAAAAAGAAGCAGAACACTAATGTGCATAAAATATATCTTTTGAAACGGTCGTTTTGAAATATGGACGTCCTTTAAAATTTTTGGTCGATATGTGAGCCCAGGATTTGTTTTCAGGGCAGGTGTCATTTACAGGCCTGCAATGATTTTGAATATCAACTGACCATTAGCGCTGGGATTAAAGCTGCTGTTGTGTGAAACGGCCACAAGGTGGCAGCAGTTCTCCCTTAACACATCTGGTTACCAGGGAAACAGAGCCCCAAAGGACGTCGTGTTCTATTTTGGAATTTAGAATGGAATGTGCCAGGAGAAAGCCCCTCAAGTTTGCCTCCCTACTTCTTGTTCGTATTTTTAATTTATTTCTTTTATTTTTTATTATAGCAAGTTTGATTACAATGTTTGGCTTGTTGTAGGTGTGGAAGATGTGGTTCTTTTACACATATACAGATGTCTGTTCTTCCTGGGATCCTTTTCCCATGTACGTTATGACAGAATGTTGAGTAGTCTTCTCTTCGTATTCCATAGGTCTTTGGTGATTATATATGTCACCTCTGTTTGTATATGTCTGTTAACCCCGATATTATAATGAAACCAATCCTCACACGTTTCCATTGGTGAACCATAAGTTTGTTTAATGAACCTGTGATTGCCCTTCTCAGTGGACATAACTGCCCTGCTATCTATTTTAGGTAACACCTATAAGTGATATGATATGATAAGTGTCTTTCACTTTCTGACTGACTACAAGTCACGTGATTAACTCTAGAATCATCTACGGTGCTGCTAATGGCATTGTGTCCTTATTTTCCTTGGCTTCTATTGTGCCTTAGCGAAGTCCATTTTCAACAATGTGATTCCCTGAGGGTTGTGGATTAGGTGACCTGGGCAGCCTTACCCTGCCGGCCGGCCCTCCCCAGGTCTGCCTGCTGGAGGTCAATATAAACAGCTCTCCAAAGAGCAATAGCCCCTGAAGCTGTGCCTGACTGCATATTCTCTGCCCCGTCAGCAGTCTCGGGGCTGTGCTGGTGGGAGGGAGTGAGGGGCCACAGCTTTGTTGGGGGCCCTTTGTGAGTGGGGTTCTGCTGGCCTTTCTGGAGGAGTTGCCAGGCTGCCACCTGTAAAGAAGAGAATGTGTCACCCATACATTCCGCTGGAATTTCTCAGTGGACAGAGGTGAGGAAGGAAAACGCAGTGCGGCCCGGGACAGGTGGGGTATGTCAGGCAGGACAATGAAAAGCTTCCGGAAGAGCACCCGGGGCCAGGACCACCCTGGCTGGCCTGCAGGCAACAAGTTGGCCTGCGTGCTGTCGCTGGTGTGGCTTCACGGCCCTTCCTCTATGCTTTCATGCCCTTGTACATATTAAGGTGTTTTACCTGGGAAAGGTGGGAACAGTTCAGCAGCAGCTGGCCTGGGGCTCAGCTAACGTTTACTCAGAGATGCCTCGGCACGGTCCCCCAGCCTTGCAATGAGGATGCTTCTTGCGTGGGGGCTGTGTTGCTGTTTGTATGGGAGATGATTCCCCACCTCTGACCAATTTCAGAATTGTTTACCGCTGGAGCAAGAGCCCTGATAGTGTTTTCCGCTGTATAACTGGTGGGTTCAGGTTTTTTTTTTTCTTTTATGGTTGAAGTTAGATTTTATTCCTCATTTATGTATTTATAGATATAAGCATGGAAATAATTCATTCCTATAAATACATCTGTTTGAAGGGGAGATCTTTTTTCTCATTTTAAAATTTTATTTTTTAAAATTTTGAAATTTAATTTTATTTACTTTTTTATACAGCAGGTTATTATCAGTTTTGTATTTTATGCATATACATGTATGCAGGCCAATCCCAATCTCCCAACTCATACCAACACCACCACTCCATGGCTTCCCAAACTTGGTGTCCATACGTTTGTTCTCTACCTCTGTGTCTCTATTTCTTCCCTGCAAACCAGTTCATCAGTACCATTTTTTACGTTCCACATATATGCATTTATATACAATATTTGTTTTCCTCTTTCTGACTTACTTCATTCTGTATGACAGTCCTAGATCCATCGATGTCTCTACAAATGACCCAGTTTCATTCCGTTTTATGGCTGAGAAATATTCCATTTTATATATGTACCCCATCTTTATCCATTCATCTGTCTGTGGGCATTTTGTTTGCTTTCATTACCTGGCTATTGTAAATAGTGCTGCAATGAACATTGTGGTGAATGTGCCTTTTTGATTTATGGTTTTCTTTGGGTATATGCCCAGAAGTGGGAATGCTGGAGTAGATGGTAATTCTATTTCAAGTTTTTTTAAGGAAACTCCATAGTGTTCTCCATAGTGACTGTATCAATTTACATTCCCACCAATAGTGGAAGAGGGCTCCTTTTGTCCACACCCTCCCCAGAATTTGTTGTTTGTAGATTTTCCGATGATGCCGATTCTAACAGGTGTGAGATGATACCTCATTGTAGTTTTGATTTGCATTTCTCTAATAAGTAGTGCTCTTGAGCAGCTTTTCATGTGCGTCTTGGCCATCTGTGTGTCTTCTTTGAAGAAACGTATCTTTAGATCTTCTGCCCATTTTTGTATTGGGTTGTTTGTTTTTTTAATATTAAGCTGCATGAGCTGTTTATATATATTGGAGATTAAACCTTTGTCCATTGATTCGTTTGCAACTATTTTCGCCCCTTCTGAGGGATGCCTTTTTCCATTCCCGTTTTTTTAACCAAAAAAGAAAGAAAGAAAAAGAAGCAGAAAACTAATGTGCGTAAAATATGGCTTTTGAAAGGGTCGTTTTGAAATATGGACGTCCTTTGAACTTTTTGGTCGATATGTGACCCCAGTATTTGTTTTCAGGGCAGGTGTCATTTACAGGCCTGCAATGATTTTGAATATCCACTGACCATTAGCGCTGGGATTAAAGCTGCTGTTGTGTGAATGGGCCACAAGGTGGCAGGAGTTCTCCCTTACCTATTCTGGTTACTAGGGCAACAGAGCCTCAATGGAAGTCGTGTTCTAGATTGGAATTTAGAATGGAATGTCCCAGGAGAAAGCCCCTCAAGTTTGTCTCACTACTTCTTGTTCGTATTTTTAATTTAATTTTTTATATTTTATTACAGCAAGTTTGATTACAATGTT
Organism: Mesoplodon bidens; assembly: GCF_964165515.1. Classification (NCBI taxonomy): domain Eukaryota; kingdom Metazoa; phylum Chordata; class Mammalia; order Artiodactyla; family Ziphiidae; genus Mesoplodon; species Mesoplodon bidens. Next base: position 1,288,176 of record NW_027671809.1, on the reverse strand, counting down.
TGGCTTGTTGTAGGTATGGTAGATGTGGTTCTTTTACACATATACAGATGTCTGTTCTTCCTGGGATCCTTTTCCCATGTACGTTATGACACAATGTTGAGTAGTCTTTTGGTATTCTGTAAGTCTGTGGTAATTATATATGTCACCTGTGTTTGTATATGTCTGTTAAACCCGATATCGTAATGAAACCAATCCTCCTCACACCTTTCCATTGGTGAACCATAAGTTTGTTTAATAAATCTATGATTGCACTTCTCAGTGGAAATGACTGCCCTGGTTTCTATTTTAGGTAACACTTATAAGTGATGTGAAATGATATGTGTCTTTCACTTTCTGACTTACTACAAGTCACGTGATTACATCTAGACTCATCTACGGCGCTGCAAATGGCATTGTGTCCTTATTTTCCTTGGCTTCTATTCTGCCTTAGCGAGGTCCATTTTCAACAATGTGATTCCCTGAGGGTTGTGGATTAGCTGAACTGGGCAGCCTTACCATGCCGGCCGGCCCTCCCCATGTCTGCCTGGTTGAGGTCAATATAAACAGCGCTCCAGGCAGCAATAGCCCCTGAAGCTGTGCCTGACTCCATATTCTCTGCCCCGTCAGCAGTCTCGGGGCTGTGCTGGTGGGAGGGAGTGAGGGGCCACAGCTTTGTTGGTGGCCCGGTGTGAGTGGGGTTCTGCTGGCCTTTCTGCAGGAGTTGCCAGGCTGCCACCTGTAAAGAAGAGGATGTGTCACCCATACCTTCCGCTGGAATTTCTCTCCGGACAGAGGTGAGGAAGGAAAAATGCAGTGGGGCCCGGGACAAGAGTGGTATCTCAGGCAGGACAATGGAAATCTTCCGGAAGAGCGCAAGGGGCCAAGATCATCCTGGCTGGCCTGCAGTCACCAAGTTGGCCAGCGAGCTGTCGCTGGTGTGGCTCCACGGCCCTTCCTCTAGGCTTTCAAGCCTTTGTACATATTCAGGTGTTTTACCTGGGAAGGGTGGGAACAGTTCAGCAGCAGCTGGCCTGGGGCTCAGCTCACCTTTATTCAGAGATGCCTCGGCACGGTCCCCCAGCTTTGCAATGAGGACGCTCCTTGCATGGGGGGTGGGTTGGTGGCTGTACGGGAGATGATTCCCCACCTCTGACCAATTTCAGAATTGTTTGCCGCTGGAGAAAGTGCCCTGATAGGGTTTTCCTCTGTATAACTTGTGGGTTCAGGTTTTTTTTTCGTTTATGGTTCAAGTTAGATTTTATTCCTCTTTTATGTATTTATAGATATAAGCATGGAAATAATTCATTCCTATAAATACATCTGTGTGATGGGAAGAACTTTTTTCTGTTTTATTTTTAAATTTTATATTTTAAAATTTTGAAATTTTATTTTATTTACTTTTTTATACAGCGGGTTATTATTAGTTATGTATTTTATGCATATATATGTATACAGGTCAATCTCAAACTCCCAACTCATCCCAACACCACCACCCCATGGCTTCCCACACTTGGTGTCCATATGTTTGTTCTCTACCTCTGTGTCTCTATTTCTTCCCTGCAAACCTGTTCATCTGTACCATTTTTTAGGTTCCACATATATGCATTAATATACAATATTTGTTTTCCTCTTTCTGTCTTACTTCATTCTGTATGACAGTCTCTAGATCCATCGATGTCTCTACAAATGACCCAGTTTCATTCCTTTTTATGGCCGAGTAATATTCCATTTTATATATGTACCCCATCTTTATCCATTCATCTGTCTGTGGGCATTTAGGTTGCTTCCATTACCTGGCTATTGTAAATAGTGCTGCAATGAACATTGTGGTGAATGTGCCTTTTTGATTTATGGTTTTCTTTGGGTATATGCCCAGAAGTTGGATTGCTTGATCAGACGGTAATTCTATTTCTAGTTTTTTTTTAAGGAAACTCCATACTGTTCTCCATAGTGACTGTATCAATTTACATTCCCACCAATAGTGGAAGAGGGCTCCTTTTGTCCACACCCTCCCCAGAATTTGTTGTTTGTAGATTTTCTGATGATGCCGATTCTAACAGGTGTGAGGTGATACCTCATTGTAGTTTTGATTTGCATTTCTCTAATAATTAGTGCTCTTGAGCAGCTTTTCATGTGCGTCTTGGCCATCTCTGTGTCTTCTTTGAAGAAACGTGTCTTTAGATCTTCTACCCATTTTTGTATTCGGTTGTTTGTTTTTTTAATACTAAGCTGCATGAGCTGTTTATATGTATTGGAGATTAAACCTTTGTCCATTGATTCGTTTGCAACTATTTTCGCCCCTTCTGAGGGATGCCTTTTTCCATTCCCGTTTTTTTATCCAAAAAAGAAAGAAAGAAAAAGAAGCAGAAAACTAATGTGCATAAAATATGCCTTTTGAAACGGTCGTTTTGAAATATGGACGTCCTTTGAATTTTTTGTCGATATGTGACCCCAGGATTTGTTTTCAGGGCAGGTGTCATTTACAGGCCTGCAATGATTTTGAATATCAACTGACCATTAGCACTGGGATTAAAGCTGCTGTTGTGTGAAACGGCCACAAGGTGGCAGCAGTTCTCCCTTACCTATTCTGGTTAATAGGGAAACAGAGCCTCAATGGAAGTCGTGTTCTAGATTGGAATTTAGAATGGAATGTACCAGGAGAAAGCCCCTCAAGTTTGTCTCCCTACTTCTTGTTCGTGTTTTTAATTTAATTTTTATTTTTTATTAGAGCAAGTTTGATTACAATGTTTGGCTTGTTGGAGGTGTGGAAGATGTGGTTCTTTTACACATATACACATGTCTGTTTTTCCTGGGATCCTTTCCCCATGTATGTTATGACAGAATGATGAGTAGTCTTTTGGTATTCCATAGGTCTTTGGTGATTATATATGTCACCTCTGTTTGTATAAGTCTGTTAACCCCGATATCATAATGAAACCCATCCTCACACCTTTCCATTGGTGAACCATAAGTTTGTTTAATGAATCTCTGATTGCCCTTCTCGGTGGAAATATCTGCCCTGGTATCCATTTTTAGGTAACACCTATAAGTGATATGATATGGTATGTGTCTTTCACTTTCTGACTTACTACAAGTCACGTGATTACCTCTAGACTCATCTACGGTGGTGCAAATGGCATTGTGTTCTTATTTTTTGGCTTCTCTTCTGCCTTAGCGAGGTCCATTTTCAACAATGTGATTCCCTGAGTGTTGTGGATTAGCTGACCTGGGCAGCCTTACCCTGCCGCCAAGCCCTCCCTAGGTGTGCCTGGTTGAGATCAATATAAAGAGCGCTCCAGGCAGCAATAGCCTCTGAAGCTGTGCCTGACTCCATATTCTCTGCCCCGTGAGAAGTCTCTGGGCTCTGCTGGTGGGAGGGAATGAGGGGCCACAGCTTTGTTGGTGGCCCGGTGTGAGTGGGGTTCTGCTGGCCTTTCTGCAGGAGTTGCCAGGCTGCCACCTGTAAAGAAGAGGATGTGTCACCCATACTTTCCGCTGGAATTTCTCTCCGGACAGAGATGAGGAAGGAAAAAAGCAGTGGGGGCCGGGACAGGTGGGGTATCTCAGGCAGGACAATGGAAAGCTTCCGGAAGAGCGCCCGGGGGCAGGACCACCCTGGCTGGCCTGCAGGCACCAAGTTGGCCTGCGTGTTGTTGCTGGTGTGGTTCCACGGCCCTTCCTCTAGTCTTTCAAACCCTTGTACATATTCAGGTGATTTACCTGGGAAGGGTGGGAACAGTTCAGCAGTAGCTGGCCTGGGGCTCAGCTCTCCTTTATTCAGAGATGCCTAGGCACGGTCCCCCAGCTTTGCAATGAGGACTCTCCTTGCGTGGGGTGAGGGTTGCTGGCTGTATGGGAGATGATTCCCCACATCTGACCAATTTCAGAATTGTTTACCGCTGGAGCAAGTGCCCTGATAGGGTTTTCCTCTGTATAACTGGTGGGTTCAGTTTTTTTTTCTTTTATGGTTCAAGTTAGATTTTATTCCTCTGTTATGTATTTATAGATATAAGCATGGGAATAATTCATTCCTATAAATACATCTTTGTGAAGGGAAGAACGTTTTTCTGTTTTATATTTAAATTTTATTTTTTAAAATTTTGAAATTTAATTTTATTTACTTTTATATTACAGCAGGTTATTATTAGTTATGTATTTTATGCATATACATGTATACAGGTCAATCTCAATCTCCCAACTCGACCCACCAGCACCACCCCATGGCTTCTCACACTTGGTGTCCATACGTTTGTTCTCTACCTGTGTGTCTCTATTTCTTCCCTGCAAACCAGTTCATCTGTACCATTTTTTAGGTTCCACATATATGCATTAATATACAATATTTGTTTTCCTCTTTCTGACTTACTTCATTCTGTATGACAGTCTCTAGATCCATCGATGTCTCTACAAATGACCCAGTTTCATTCGTTTTTATGGTTGAGTAATATTCCATTTTATACATGTACCACATCTTTATCCATTCATCTGTGTGAGGGCATTTAGGTTGCTTCCATTACCTGGCTATTGTAAATAGTGCTGCAATGAACATTGTGGTGAATGTGCCTTTTTGATTTATGGTTTTCTTTGGGTATATGCCCAGAAGTGGGATTGCTTGATCAGATGGTAATTCTATTTCTAGTTTTTTTTTTAAGGAAACTCCATACTGTTCTCCATAGTGACTGTATCAATTTACATTCCCACCAATAGTGGAAGAGGGCTCCTTTTGTCCACACCCTCCACAGAATTTGTTGTTTGTAGATTTTCTGATGATGCCTATTCTAACAGGTGTGAGGTGACACCTCATTGTAGTTTTCATTTGCATTTCTCTAATAATTAGTGCTGTTGAGCAGCTTTTCATGTGCGTCTTGGCCATCTCTGTGTCTTCTTTGAAGAAACGTATCTTTAGATCTTCTACCCATTTTTGTATTGGGATGTTTGTTTTTTTAATATTAAGCTGCATGAGCTGTTTATATATATTGGAGATTAAACCTTTGTCCATTGATTCGTTTGCAACTATTTTCGCCCCTTCTGAGCGATGCCTTTTTCCATTCCCGTTTTTTTAACCAAAAAAGAAAGAAAGAAAAAGAAGCAGAAAACTAATGTGCATAAAATATGCCTTTTGAAATGGTCGTTTTGAAATATGGACGTCCTTTGAATTTTTTGGTCGATATGTGACCCCAGGATTTGTTTTCAGGGCAGGTGTCATTTACAGGCCTGCAATGATTTTGAATATCAACTGACCTTTAGCGCTGGGATTAAAGCTGCTGTTGTGTGAAACGGCCACAAGGTGGCAGCATTTCTCCCTTACCAATTCTGGTTACTAGGGCAACAGAGCCTCAATGGAAGTCGTGTTCTAGATTGGAATTTAGAATGGAATGTGCCAGGAGAAAGCCCCTCAAGTTTGTCTCCCTACTTCTTGTTCGTGTTTTTAATGTAATTTTTATTTTTTATTACAGCAAGTTTGATTAAAATGTTTGGCTTGTTGTAGGTGTGGAAGATGTGGTTCTTTTACTCATATACAGATGTCTGTTTTTCCTGGGATCCTTTTCCCATGTACGTTATCACAGAATGTTGAGTAGTCTTTTGGTATTCCGTAGGTCTTTGGTGATTATATATGTCACCTGTGTTTGTATAAGTCTGTTAACCCCGATATCGTAATGAAACCAATCCTCACACCTTTCCATTGGTGAACCATAAGTTTGTTTAATGAATCTCTGATTGCCCTTCTCGGTGGAAATATATGCCCTGTTATCTATTTTTAGGTAACACCTATAAGTGATATGATATGATATGTGTCTTTCACTTTCTCACATACTACGAGTCACGTGATTACCTCTAGACTCATCTACGGTGGTGCAAATGACATTGTGTTCTTTTTTTCCTTGGCTTCTCTTCTGCCTTAGCGAGGTCCATTTTCAACAATGTGATTCCCTGAGTGTTGTGGATTAGCTCACCTGGGCAGCCTTACCCTGCCGCCCGGCCCTCCCCAGGTGTGCCTGGTTGAGGTCAATATAAACAGCGCTCCAGGCAGCAATAGCCCCTGAAGCTGTTCCTGACTCCATATTCTCTGCCCCGTCAGCAGTCTCGGGGCTGTGCTGGTGGGAGGGAATGAGGTGCCATAGATTTGTTGGTGGCCCGGTGTGAGTGGGGTTCTCCTGGCCTTTCTGCAGTAGTTGCCAGGCTGCCTCCTGTAAAGAAGAGGATGTGCCCCCCATACCTTCTGCTGGAATTTCTCTCCGGACAGAGGTGAGGAAGGAAAAAAGCAGCGGGGGCCGGGACAGGTGGGGTATCTCAGGCAGGACAATGGAAAGCTTCCGGAAGAGCGCCCGGGGCCAGGACCACCCTGGCTGGCCTGCAGGCACCAAGTAGGCCTGCGTGCTGTCGCTGTTGTGGCTCCACAGCCCTTCGTCTAGTCTTTCAAGCCCTTGTACATATTCAGTTGTTTTACCTGGGAAGGGTGGGAACAGTTCAGCAACAGCTGGCCTGCGGCTCAGCTCACCTTATTTTAGAGATGCCTCGGCTCGGTCCCCCAGCTTTGCAATGAGGACGCTCCTTGTTTGGGGTGTGGGTTGCTGGCTGCATGGGGATGATTCCCCACCTCTGACCGATTTCAGAATTGTTTGCCGCTGGAGCAAGTGCCCTGATAGGGTTTTCCTCTGTATAACTGGTGGGTTCAGGTTTTTTTCCTTTTATGGTTCAAGTTAGATTTTATTCCTCTTTTATATATTTATAGATATAAGCATGGAAATAATTCATTCCTATAAATACATCTGTGTGAAGGGAAGAACTTTTTTTGTTTTATATTCAAATTTTATTTTTTAAGATTTTGAAATTTAATTTTATTTACTTTTATATACAGCAGGTTATTATTAGATATGTATTTTATGCATATACATGTATACAGGTCAATCTCAAACTCCCAACTCATCCCACCACCACCACCCCATGGCTTTCCACACTTGGTGTCCATACGTTTGTTCTCTACCTCTGTGTCTCTATTTCTTCCCTGCAAACCAGTTCATCTGTACCATTTTTTAGGTTCCACATATATGCATTAATATACAATATTTGTTTTCCTCTTTCTGACCTACTTCATTCTGTATGACAGTCTCTAGATCCATCGATGTCTCTACAAATGACCCAGTTTCATTCCTTTTTATGGTTGAGTAATATTCCATTTTATACATGTACCACATCTTTATCCATTCATCTGTGTGAGGGCATTTAGGTTGCTTCCATTACCTGGCTATTGTAAATAGTGCTGCAATGAACATTGTGGTGAATGTGCCTTTTTGATTTATGGTTTTCTTTGGGTATATGCCCAGAAGTGGAATTCCTGGATCAGAAGGTAATTCTATTTCTAGATTTTTTAAGGAAACTCCATAGTGTTCTCCATAGTGACTCTATCAATTTACATTCCCACCAATAGTGGAAGAGGGCTCCTTTTGTCCACACCCTAACCAGAATTTGTTGTTTGTAGATTTTCTGATGATGCCGATTCGAACAGGTGTGAGGTGATACCTCATTGTAGTTTTGATTTGCATTTCTCTAATAATTAGTGCTCTTGAGCAGCTTCTCATGTGCGTCTTGGCCATCTCTGTGTCTTCTTTGAAGAAACGTCTCTTGAGATCTTCTGCCCATTTCTGTATTGGGAGGGTCGTGGGATGGTCAGACTGTGTGCTGACGCACGTGTCAGTGCCAGCGTAAGGGCCAGGTGTAGGGTACAGCATAGGGTAACGTGTAGGGCTGGTGGTGGGATTCCGTTCCGGGTTAGGGTTAGGGTTAGGGAACGGCAAGGTTTAGGGAACAGGTGAGCATAGGGACACGTGTGAGAGGCAGGCTACGTGCTGACAAACGTGTCAGTGCCAGCGTACGGGTCAGGAGTAAAGTATGGTGTAGGGCTGGTTGTGGGTTTCCATTCCGTGCTAGGGTTAGGGTTAGGGAACGGCAAGGCTTAGGGCACAGCTGAGGGTACAGAAACGTGGGAGGGTCAGGCTATGTGCTGACGCACGGTTCAGTGCCAGTGTACGGGCCAGGATTAGGGTACGGAGTAGGGTAAGGTGTAGGGCTGTTGGTGGGTTTCTGTTCCGGGTTAGGGTTAGGGAACGGCAAGGCTTAGGGCACAGGTAAGGGTACGGAAACGAGGAAGAGGCACACTACGTGCTGACACACGGGTCAGTGCCAGCGTACGCGCCAGAATTAGGGTACAGCGTAGGGTAAGGTGTAGGGCTGGAGGTGGGTTTCTGTTCCAGGGTAGGGTTAGGGTTAGGGATCGGCAAGGCTTAGGGCACAGGTGAGGGTATGGAAACATGGGAGTGGCAGGCTACGTGCTTACACAAGGGTCAGTTCCAGTGTACGGCCCAGGAGTAGGGTACGGCGTAGGGTAAGGTGTAGGGCTGGTGGTGGGTTTCCGTTCCCGGCTAGGGTTAGGGTTAGGGAATGGCAAGGCTTAGGGCACAGGTGAGGGTACAGAAACGTGGGAGGGTCAGGCTACGTGCTGACGCAAGTGTCAGTGCCAGCGTACGGCCCAGGAATAGGGTATGGCGTAGGGTAAAGTGTAGGGTTAGGGTTAGGGAACGGCAAGGCTTAGGGCACAGGTGAGGGTACGGAAACGTGGGAGGGTCAGGCTACATGCTGAAGCACGGGTCAGTGCCAGGGTGTGGACCAGGAGTAGGGTACGGCGTAGGGTAAGGTGTAAGACTGGTGGTGGGTGTCCATTCCGGGGTTTGATTAGGGTTAGGGAACGTCAAGTTTTAGGGCACAGGTGAGGGTACGGAAACGTGGGAGGTTCAGGCTACCTGCTGACGCATGGGTCAGTGCCAGCGTATGGGCCAGGAGTAGGGTACGGCGTAGGGTAAGGTGTAGGGCTGGTGGTGGGTTTCCGTTCCTGGCTAGGGTTAGGGTTAGGGAACGGCAAGGCTAAGGGCACAGGTGAGGGTACGGAAACTTGGGAGAGGCAGGCTACGTGCTGACGCACGGGTCAGTGCCAGCATACAGGCAACTAGTAGGGTACGGCATAGGGTATGGTGTAGGGCTGGTGGTGGGTTTCAGTTCAGGGCTAGGGTTAGGGTTAGTGAACGGCAAGGCTTAGGGCACAGGTGAGGGTACAGAAACGTGTTAGGTTCATGGTGCATGTTGATGCATGGAATAGTGTCATCGTACGCATTAGGATTAGGGAACAGCGTAGAGTAAGGTGTACGGATGGCGGTAGGTTTACATTCCGGTGTAGGGTTAGGGATAGCGAATTGCAAGGTATAGGGCACAGTTGATGGTACGCAAATGTGTTAGGTTCAGGGTACGTGTTGACTCACGGGTTAGTGTGAGCGTACGCATGAGGATTAGGGTACCGCATAGAGTAAGGTGTAGGGTTGGTGGTAGGTTTCCGTTCCAGTCTAGGGTTATGTTTAGGGACTGGCAAAGTTTAGGGCACAGGTGAGGGTACGAAACGTGTTAGGGTCAGGGTACGTGTTGATGCACAGGTTAGTGTCAGCATACGAATTAGGATTAGGGTATGGCGTAAGGTAAGGTGTAGGGTTGGTGGTAGTTTTCCGTTCCGGGCTAGGGTTAAGGTAAGGGAACGGCAAGGTTTATGGCAGAGGTGAGGGTACGGAAACGTGTTAGGGTCAGGGTACGTGTTGACGTATGGATTAGGATTAGGGTACGGCTTAGGGTAAGGTGTAGGGCTGATGGTAGGTTTCTGTTCCGGGCTAAGGTTAAGGATAGGCAACGGCAAGGTTTGGGGCACAGCTGAGGGTACGGAAACGTGTTAGAGTCAGGGTACATGTTGACTCACCGGTTAGTGCCAGCGTACGGATTAGGATTAGTGTACCGCGTAGATAAGGTGCACGGTTGGTGGTAGGTTTCCGTTCCAGGCTATGGTTAGGGTTAGGGAAAGTCAAGGTTTCTATTTGTAGGTTTTTTAAGGAAACTCCATACTGTTCTCCATAGTGACTGTATCAATTTACATTCCCAACAATAGTGGAAGAGGGCTCCTTTTGTCCACACCCTCCCCAGAATTTGTTGTCTGTAGATTTTCTGATGGTGCCGATTCTAACAGGTGTGAGGTGATACCTCATTGTAGTTTTGATTCGCATTTCTCTAATAATTAGTGCTCTTGGGCAGCTTTTCATGTGCGTCTTAGCCATCTCTGTGTCTTCTTTGAAGAAACGTCTCTTTAGATATTCTGCCCATGTTTGTATTGGGTTGTTTGTTTTTTTAATATTAAGCTGCATGAGCTGTTTATATATATTGGAGATTAAAGCTTTGTCCATTGATTCGTTTGCAACTATTTTCGCCCCTTCTGAGGGATGCCTTTTTCCATTCCCGTGTTTTTAACCAAAAAAGAAAGAAAGAAAGAGAAGCAGAACACTAATGTGCATAAAATATGCCTTTTGAAACGGTCGTTTTGAAATATGGACGTCCTTTAAATTTTTTGGTCGATATGTGGCCCCAGGATTTGTTTTCAGGGCAGGTGTCATTTACAGGCCTGCAATGATTTTGAATATCAACTGACCATTAGCACTGGGATTAAAGCTGCTGTTGTGTGAAACGCCCACTACGTGGCAGCAGTTCTCCCTTAACACATCTGGTTACTAGGGCAACAGAGCCTCAATGGAAGTCGTGTTCTACATTGGAATTTAGAATGGAATGTGACAGGAGAAAGCCCCTCAAGTTTGACTCCCTACTTCTTGTTCGTATTTTTAATTTAATTTTTTTTTATTATAGCAAGTTTGATTACAATGTTTGGCTTGTTGTAGGTGTGGAAGATGTGGTTCTTTTACACATATACAGATGTCTGTACTTCCTGGGATCCTTTTCCCATGTACGTTATGACAGAATGTTGAGTAGTCTTCTCTTGGTATTCCGTAGGTCTTTGGTGATTATATATGTCACCTCTGTTTGTATATGTCTGTTAACCCCGATATCGTAATGAAACCAATCCTCACACCTTTCCATTGGTGAACTATAAGTTTGTTTAATGAATCTATGATTGCACTTCTCAGTGGAAATGACTGCCCTGGTTTCTATTTTAGGTAACACCTATAAGTGATATGAAATGATATGTGTCTTTCACTTTCTGACTTACTCCAATTCACGTGATTACCTCTAGACTCATCTACAGTGCTGAAAATGGCATTGTGTCCTTATTTTCCTTGGCTTCTATTCTGCCTTAGCGAGGTCCATTTTCAACAATGTGATTCCCTGAGGGTTGTGGATTAGCTGACCTGGGCAGCCTTACCCTGCCGGCCGGCCCTCCCCAGGTCTGCCTGGTTGAGGTCAATATAAACAGCGCTCCAGGCAGCAATAGCCCCTGAAGCTGTTCCTGACTCCATATTCTCTGCCCCGTCAGCAGTCTCGGGGCTGTGCTGGTGGGAGGGAGTGAGGGGCCACAGCTTTGTTGGTGGCCCTGTGTGAGTGGGGTTCTGCTGGCCTTTCTGCAGGAGTTGCCAGGCTGCCACCTGTAAAGAAGAGGATGTGTCACCCATAACTTCCGCTGGAATTTCTCTCCGGACAGAGGTGAGGAAGGAAAAAAGCAGTGGGGGCCGGGACAAATGGGGTATCTCAGGCAGGACAATGGAAAGCTTCCGGAAGAGCGCCCGGGGCCAGGATCACCCTGGCTGGCCTGCAGTCACCAAGTTGGCCTGCGTGCTGTCGCTGGTGTGGCTCCACGGCCCTTCCTCTAGGCTTTCAAGCCTTTGTACATATTCAGGTGTTTGACCTGGGAAGGGTGGGAACAGTTCAGCAGCAGCTGGCCTGGGGCTCAGCTCACCTTTATTCAGAGATGCCCCGGCACGGTCCCCCAGCTTTGCAATGTGGATGCTCCTTGCATGGGGTGTGGGTTGCTGGCTGTATGGGAGATGATTCCCCACCTCTGACCAATTTCAGAATTGTTTACCGCTGGAGCAAGTGCCCTGATAGGGTTTTCCTCTGTATAACTGGTGGGTTCAGGTTTTTTTTTCGTTTATGGTTCAAGTTAGATTTTATTCCTCTTTTATGTATTTATAGATATAAGCATGGAAATAATTCATTCCTATAAATACATCTGTGTGAAGGGAAGAATTTTTTCTGTTTTATTTTTAAATTTTATATTTTAAAATTTTGAAATTTAATTTTATTTACTTTTTTATACAGCGGGTTATTATTAGTTATGTATTTTATGCATATACATGTATACACGTCAATCTCAAACTCCCAACTCATCCCAACAATACCACCCCATGGCTTCCCACAATAGGTGTCCATACGATTGTTCTCTACCTCTGTGTCTCTATTTCTGCCCTGCAAACCAGTTCATCTGTACCATTTTTAGGTTCCACATATATGCATTAATATACAATATTTGTTTTCCTCTTTCTGACTTACTTCATTCTGTATGACAGTCTCTAGATCCTTCGATGTCTCTACAAATGACCCAGTTTCATTCCTTTTTATGGCCGAGTAATATTCCATTTTATATATGTACCCCATCTTTATCCATTCATCTGTCTGTGGGCATTTAGGTTGCTTCCATTACCTGGCTATTGTAAATAGTGCTGCAATGAACCTTGTGGTGAATGTGCCTTTTTGATTTATGGTTGTCTCTGGGTATATGCCCAACAGTGGGATTGCTGGGTCAGATGGTAATTCTATTTCTAGTTTTTTAAAGGAAACTCCATACTGTTCTCCATAGTGACTGTATCAATTTACATTCCCACCAATAGTGGAAGAGGGCTCCTTTTGTCCACACCCTCCCCAGAATTTGTTGTTTGTAGATTTTCTGATGGTGCCGATTCTAACAGGTGTGAGGTGATACCTCATTGTAGTTTTGATTTGCATTTCTCTAATAATTAGTGCTCTTGAGCAGCTTTTCATGTGCGTCTTGGCCATCTCTGTGTCTTCTTTGAAGAAACGTCTCTTTAGATCTTCTGCCCATTTTTGTATTGGGTTGTTTGTTTTTTTAATAAGCTGCATGAGCTGTTTATATATATTGGAGATTAAACCTTTGTCCATTGATTCGTTTGCAACTATTTTCGCCCCTTTTGAGGGATGTCTTTTTCCTTTCCCGTTTTTTTAACCAAAAAAGAAAAAACAAAAAAGAAGTAGAAAACTAATGTGCGTAAAATATGCCTTTTGAAACGGTCGTTTTGAAATATGGACGTCCTTTGAATTTTTTGGTCGATATGTGACCCCAGAATTTGTTTTCAGGGCAGGTGTCATTTACAGGCCTGCAATGATTTTGAATATCAACTGACCATTAGCGCTGGGATTAAAGCTGCTGTTGTGTGAAACGGCCACAAGGTGGCAGCAGTTCTCCCTTACCAATTCTGGTTACTAGGGCAACAGAGCCTCAATGGAAGTCGTGTTCTAGAATGGAATTTAGAATGGAATGTGCCAGGAGAAAACCCCTCAAGTTTGTCTCCCTACTTCTTGTTCGTGTTTTTAATATAATTTTTATTTTTTATTACAGCAAGTTTGATTACAATGTTTGGCTTGTTGTAGGTGTGGAAGATGTGGTTCTTTTACACATATACAGATGTCGGTTTTTCCTGGGATCCTTTTCCCATGTACCTTATGACAGAATGTGGAGTAGTCTTTTGGTATTCCGTAGGTCTTTGGTGATTATATATGTCACCTGTGTTTGTATTAGTCTGTTAACCCCGATATCGTAATGAAACCAATCCTCACAACTTTCCATTGGTGAACCATAAGTTTGTTTAATGAATCTCTGATTGCCCTTCTCGGTGGAAATATCTGCCCTGGTATCCATTTTTAGGTAACACCTATAAGTGATATGATATGATATGTGTCTTTCACTTTCTGACTTACTCCATGTCACGTGATTACCTCTAGACTCATCTACGGTGCTGCAAAAGGCATTGTGTCCTTTTTTTCTTGCCTTCTATTCTGACTTAGCGAGGTCCCTTTTCAACAATGTGCTTCCCTGCGGGTTGTGGATTAGCTGATGTGGGCAGCCTTATCCTGCCGGCCGGCCCTCCCCAGGTGTGCCTGGTTGAGGTCAATATAAACAGCGCTCCATGCAGCAATAGCCCCTGAAGCTGTGCCTGCCTCCATATTCTCTGCCCCGTGAGCAGTCTCGGGGCTGTGCTGGTGGGAGGGAGTGAGGGGCCACAGCTTTGTTGGTGGCCCGGTGTGAGTGGGGTTCTGCTGGCCTTTCTGAAGGATTTGCCAGGCTGCCACCTGTAAAGAAGAGGATGTGTCACCCATAACTTCCGCTGGAATTTCTCTCCGGACAGAGGTGAGGAAGGAAAAAAGCAGTGGGGGCCGGGACAAATGGGGTATCTCAGGCAGGACAATGGAAAGCTTCCGGAAGAGCGCCCGGGGCCAGGATCACCCTGGCTGGCCTGCAGTCACCAAGTTGGCCTGCGTGCTGTCGCTGGTGTGGCTCCACGGCCCTTCCTCTAGGCTTTCAAGCCTTTGTACATATTCAGGTGTTTGACCAGGGAAGGGTGGGAACAGTTCAGCAGCAGCTGGCCTGGGGCTCAGCTCACCTTTATTCAGAGATGCCCCGGCACGGTCCCCCAGCTTTGCAATGTGGATGCTCCTTGCATGGGGTGTGGGTTGCTGGCTGTATGGGAGATGATTCCCCACCTCTGACCAATTTCAGAATTGTTTACCGCTGGAGCAAGTGCCCTGATAGGGTTTTCCTCTGTATAACTGGTGGGTTCAGGTTTTTTTTTTTCTTTTATGGTTCAAGTTAGATTTTATTCCTCTTTTATGTATTTATAGATATAAGCATGGAAATAATTCATTCCTATAAATACATCTGTGTGAAGGGAAGAATTTTTTCTGTTTTATTTTAAAATTTTATATTTTAAAATTTTGAAATTTAATTTTATTTACTTTTTTATACAGCGGGTTATTATTAGTTATGTATTTTATGCATATACATGTATACAGGTCAATCTCAATCTCCCAACTCATCCCACCACCACCACCCAATCTCTTCCCACAATAGGTGTCCATACGATTGTTCTCTACCTCTGTGTCTCTATTTCTGCCCTGCAAACCAGTTCATCTGTACCATTTTTAGGTTCCACATATATGCATTAATATACAATATTTGTTTTACTCTTTCTGACTTACTTCATTCTGTATGACAGTCTCTAGATCCTTCGATGTCTCTACAAATGACCCAGTTTCATTCCTTTTTATGGCCGAGTAATATTCCATTTTATATATGTACCCCATCTTTATCCATTCATCTGTCTGTGGGCATTTAGGTTGCTTCCATTACCTGGCTATTGTAAATAGTGCTGCAATGAACCTTGTGGTGAATGTGCCTTTTTGATTTATGGTTGTCTCTGGGTATATGCCCAACAGTGGGATTGCTGAGTCAGATGGTAATTCTATTTCTAGATTTTTAAAGGAAACTCCATACTGTTCTCCATAGTGACTGTATCAATTTACATTCCCACCAATAGTGGAAGAGGGCTCCTTTTGTCCACACCCTCCCCAGAATTTGTTGTTTGTAGATTTTCTGATGATGCCGATTCTAACAGGTGTGAGGTGATACCTCATTGTAGTTTTGATTTGCATTTCTCTAATAATTAGTGCTCTTGAGCAGCTTTTCATGTGAGTCTTAGCCATCTCTGTGTCTTCTTTGAAGAAACGTCTCTTTAGATCTTCTGCCCATTTTTGTATTGGGTTGTTTGATTTTTAATAAGCTGCATGAGCTGTTTATATATATTGGAGATTAAACCTTTGTCCATTGATTCGTTTGCAACTATTTTCGCCCCTTTTGAGGGATGTCTTTTTCCTTTCCCGTTTTTTTAACCAAAAAAGAAAAAACGAAAAAGAAGTAGAAAACTAATGTGCGTAAAATATGCCTTTTGAAACGGTCGTTTTGAAATATGGACGTCCTTTGAATTTTTTGGTCGATATGTGACCCCAGAATTTGTTTTCAGGGCAGGTGTCATTTACACGCCTGCAATGATTTTGAATATCAACTGACCATTAGCGCTGGGATTAAAGCTGCTGTTGTGTGAAACGGCCACAAGGTGGCAGCAGTTCTCCCTTACCAATTCTGGTTACTAGGGCAACAGAGCCTCAATGGAAGTCGTGTTCTAGAATGGAATTTAGAATGGAATGTGCCAGGAGAAAACCCCTCAAGTTTGTCTCCCTACTTCTTGTTCGTGTTTTTAATTTAATTTTTATTTTTTATTAAAGCAAGTTTGATTACAATGTTTGGCTTGTTGTAGGTGTGGAAGATGTGGTTCTTTTACACATATACAGATGTCGGTTTTTCCTGGGATCCTTTTCCCATGTACCTTATGACAGAATGTGGAGTAGTCTTTTGGTATTCCGTAGGTCTTTGGTGATTATATATGTCACCTGTGTTTGTATAAGTCTGTTAACCCCGATATCGTAATGAAACCAATCCTCACAACTTTCCACTGGTGAACCATGAGTTTGTTTAATGAATCTCTGATTGCCCTTCTCGGTGGAAATATCTGCCCTGGTATCCATTTTTAGGTAACACCTATAAGTGATATGATATGATATGTGTCTTTCACTTTCTGACTTACTACATGTCACGTGATTACCTCTAGACTCATCTACGGTGCTGCAAAAGGCATTGTGTCCTTTTTTTCCTTGCCTTCTATTCTGACTTAGCGAGGTCCCTTTTCAACAATGTGCTTCCCTGCGGGTTGTGGATTAGCTGACGTGGGCAGCCTTATCCTGCCGGCCGACCCTCCCCAGGTGTGCCTGCTTGAGGTCAATATAAACAGCGCTCCATGCAGCAATAGCCCCTGAAGCTGTGCCTGCCTCCATATTCTCTGCCCCGTGAGCAGTCTCGGGGCTGTGCTGGTGGGAGGGAGTGAGGGGCCACAGCTTTGTTGGTGGCCCGGTGTGAGTGGGATTCTGCTGGCCTTTCTGAAGGAGTTGCCAGGCTGCCTCCTGTAAGGAGGAGGATGTGTCACCCATACCTTCCGCTGGAATATCTCTCCGGACAGAGGTGAGGAAGGAAAAAAGCAGTGGGGGCCGGGACAAGTGGGGTATCTCAGGCAGTACAATGGAAAGCTTCCGGAAGAGCGCCCGGGGCCAGGACCACCCTGGCTGGCCTGCAGGCACCAAGTTGGCCTGCGTGCTGTCGCTGGTGTGGCTCCACGGCCCTTCCTCTAGTCTTTCAAGCCCTTGTTCATATTCACGTGTTTTACCTGGGAAGGGTGGGAACAGTTCAGCAACAGCTGGCCTGGGGCTCAGCTCACCTTTGTTCAGAGATGCCTCGGCTCGGACCCCCGCTTTGCAATGAGGAAGCTCCTTGTGTGGGGTGTGGGTTGCTGGCTGTATGGGAGATGATTCCCCACCTCTGAACAATTTCAATATTGTTTACCGTTGGAGCAAGTGCCCTGATATTGTTTTTCTCTGTATAACTGGTCGGTTCAGGTTTTTCTTCGTTTATGGTTCAAGTTAGCTTTTATTCCTCTTTTATGTATTTATAGATATAAGCATGGAAATAATTCATTCCTATAAATACATGTGTGTGAAGGGAAGAACTTTTTTCTGTTTTATTTTTAAATTTTATTTTTTATAATTTTGAAATTTAATTTTATTTACTTTTTTATACAGCTGGTTATTATTAGTTATGTGTTTTATGCATATACATGTATACAGGTCAATCTCAATCTCCCAACTCATCCCACCACCACCACCCCATGGCTTCCCACACTTGGTGTCCATACGTTTGTTCTCTACCTCTGTGTCTCTATTTCTTCCCTGCAAAGCAGTTCATCTGTACAATTTTTAGGTTCCACATATATGCATTAATATACAATATTTTTTTCCCCTTTCTGACTTACTTCATTCTGTATGACAGTCTCTAGATCCATCGATGTCTCTACAAATGACCCAGATTCATTCCTTTTTATGGCCGAGTAATATTCCATTTTATATATGTACCCCATCTTTATCCATTCATCTGTCTTTGGGCGTTTAGGTTGCTTCCATTACCTGGCTATTGTAAATAGTGCTGCAATGAACATTGTGGTGAATGTGCCTTTTTGATTTATGGTTTTCTTTGGGTATATGCCCAGAAGTGGAATTGCTGGATCAGATGGTAATTCTATTTCTAGATTTTTTAAGGAAACTCCATAGTGTTCTCCATAGTGACTCTATCAATTTACATTCCCACCAATAGTGGAAGAGGGCTCCTTTTGTCCACACCCTCCCCAGAATTTGTTGTTTGTAGATTTTCTGATGATGCCGATTCTAACAGGTGTGAGGTGATACCTCATTGTAGTTTTGATTTGCATTTCTCTAATAATTAGTGCTCTTGAGCAGCTTCTCATGTGCGTCTTGGCCATCTCTGTGTCTTCTTTGAAGAAACGTCTCTTGAGATCTTCTGCCCATTTATGTATTGGGAGGGTCGTGGGATGGTCAGGCTGTGTGCTGACGCACGTGTCAGTGCCAGCGTAAGGGCCAGGAGTAGGGTACAGCATAGGGTAACGTGTAGGGCTGGTGGTGGGTTTCCGTTCCGGGCTAGGGTTAGGGTTAGGGAACGGCAAGGTTTAGGGAACAGGTGAGCATAGGGACACGTGGGAGAGGCAGGCTACGTGCTGACAAACGTGTCAGTGCCAGCGTAAGGGTCAGGAGTAAAGTATGGTGTAGGGCTGGTGGTGGGTTTCCATTCCGTGCTAGGGTTAGGGTTAGGGAACGGCAAGGCTTAGGGCACAGCTGAGGGTACAGAAACGTGGGAGGGTCAGGCTATGTGCTGACGCACGGTTCAGTGCCAGTGTACGGGCCAGGATTAGGGTACGGAGTAGGGTAAGGTGTAGGGCTGTTGGTGGGTTTCTGTTCCGGGTTAGGGTTAGGGAACGGCAAGGCTTAGGGCACAGGTAAGGGTACGGAAACGAGGGAGAGGCACGCTACGTGCTGACACATGGGTCAGTGCCAGCGTACGCGCCAGAATTAGGGTACGGCGTAGGGTAAGGTGTAGGGCTGGTGGTGGGTTTCTGTTCCAGGGTAGGGTTAGGGTTAGGGATCGGCAAGGCTTAGGGCACAGGTGAGGGTATGGAAACATGGGAGTGGCAGGCTACGTGCTTACACAAGGTTCAGTTCCAGTGTATGGCCCTGGAGTAGGGTACGGCGTAGGGTAAGGTGTAGGGCTGGTGGTGGGTTTCCGTTCCCGGCTAGGGTTAGGGTTAGGGAACGGCAAGGCTTAGGGCACAGGTGAGGGTACGGAAACGTGGGAGGGTCAGGCTACATGCTGAAGCACGGGTCAGTGCCAGGGTGTGGACCAGGAGTAGGGTACGGCGTAGGGTAAGGTGTAAGACTGGTGGTGGGTGTCCATTCCGGGGTTTGATTAGGGTTAGGGAACGTCAAGTTTTAGGGCACAGGTGAGGGTACGGAAACGTGGGAGGTTCAGGCTACCTGCTGACGCATGGGTCAGTGCCAGCGTATGGGCCAGGAGTAGGGTACGGCGTAGGGTAAGGTGTAGGGCTGGTGGTGGGTTTCCGTTCCGGGCTAGAGTTAGGGTTAGGGAACGGCAAGGCTAAGGGCACAGGTGAGGGTACGGAAACTTGGGAGAGGCAGGCTACGTGCTGACGCACGGGTCAGTGCCAGCATACAGGCAAGGAGTAGGGTACGGCATAGGGTATGGTGTAGGGCTGGTGGTGGGTTTCAGTTCAGGGCTAGGGTTAGGGTTAGTGAACGGCAAGGCTTAGGGCACAGGTGAGGGTACAGAAACGTGTTAGGTTCATGGTGCATGTTGATGCATGGAATAGTGTCATCGTACGTATTAGGATTAGGGTACGGCGTAGAGTAAGGTGTACGGATGGCGGTAGGTTTACATTCAGGTGTAGGGTTAGGGATAGCGAATTGCAAGGTATAGGGCACAGTTGATGGTACGGAAATGTGTTAGGTTCAGGGTACGTGTTGACTCACGGGTTAGTGTGAGCATACGCATGAGGATTAGGGTACCGCATAGAGTAAGGTGTAGGGTTGGTGGTAGGTTTCCGTTCCAGTCTAGGGTTATGTTTAGGGACTGGCAAAGTTTAGGGCACAGGTGAGGGTACGAAACGTGTTAGGGTCAGGGTACGTGTTGATGCACAGGTTAGTGTCAGCATACGAATTAGGATTAGGGTATGGCGTAAGGTAAGGTGTAGGGTTGGTGGTAGTTTTCCGTTCCGGGCTAGGGTTAAGGTAAGGGAACGGCAAGGTTTATGGCAGAGGTGAGGGTACGGAAACGTGTTAGGGTCAGGGTACGTGTTGACGTATGGATTAGGATTAGGGTACGGCTTAGGGTAAGGTGTAGGGCTGATGGTAGGTTTCTGTTCCGGGCTAAGGTTAAGGATAGGCAACGGCAAGGTTTGGGGCACAGCTGAGGGTACGGAAACGTGTTAGAGTCAGGGTACATGTTGACTCACCGGTTAGTGCCAGCGTACGGATTAGGATTAGTGTACCGCGTAGATAAGGTGCACGGTTGGTGGTAGGTTTCCGTTCCAGGCTATGGTTAGGGTTAGGGAAAGTCAAGGTTTCTATTTGTAGGTTTTTTAAGGAAACTCCATACTGTTCTCCATAGTGACTGTATCAATTTACATTCCCAACAATAGTGGAAGAGGGCTCCTTTTGTCCACACCCTCCCCAGAATTTGTTGTCTGTAGATTTTCTGATGATGCCGATTCTAACAGGTGTGAGGTGATACCTCATTGTAGTTTTGATTCGCATTTCTCTAATAATTAGTGCTCTTGGGCAGCTTTTCATGTGCGTCTTAGCCATCTCTGTGTCTTCTTTGAAGAAACGTCTCTTTAGATATTCTGCCCATGTTTGTATTGGGTTGTTTGTTTTTTTAATATTAAGCTGCATGAGCTGTTTATATATATTGGAGATTAAACCTTTGTCCATTGATTCGTTTGCAACTATTTTCGCCCCTTCTGAGGGATGCCTTTTTCCATTCCCATGTTTTTAACCAAAAAAGAAAGAAAGAAAAAGAAGCAGAACACTAATGTGCATAAAATATGCCTTTTGAAACGGTCGTTTTGAAATATGGACGTCCTTTAAATTTTTTGGTCGATATGTGGCCCCAGGATTTGTTTTCAGGGCAGGTGTCATTTACAGGCCTGCAATGATTTTGAATATCAACTGACCATTAGCACTGGGATTAAAGCTGCTGTTGTGTGAAACGGCCACTACGTGGCAGCAGTTCTCCCTTAACACATCTGGTTACTAGGGCAACAGAGCCTCAATGGAAGTCGTGTTCTACATTGGAATTTAGAATGGAATGTGCCAGGAGAAAGCCCCTCAAGTTTGACTCCCTACTTCTTGTTCGTATTTTTAATTTAATTTTTTTTTATTATAGCATGTGTGATTACAATGTTTGGCTTGTTGTAGGTGTGGAAGATGTGGTTCTTTTACACATATACAGATGTCTGTACTTCCTGGGATCCTTTTCCCATGTACGTTATGACAGAATGTTGAGTAGTCTTCTCTTGGTATTCCGTAGGTCTTTGGAGATTATATATGTCACCTCTGTTTGTATATGTCTGTTAACCCCGATATCGTAATGAAACCAATCCTCACACCTTTCCATTGGTGAACTATAAGTTTGTTTAATGAATCTATGATTGCACTTCTCAGTGGAAATGCCTGCCCTGGTTTCTATTTTAGGTAACACCTATAAGTGATATGAAATGATATGTGTCTTTCACTTTCTGACTTACTACAAGTCACGTGATTACCTCTAGACTCATCTACAGTGCTGAAAATGGCATTGTGTCCTTATTTTCCTTGGCTTCTATTCTGCCTTAGCGAGGTCCATTTTCAACAATGTGATTCCCTGAGGGTTGTGGATTAGCTGACCTGGGCAGCCTTACCCTGCCGTCCGGCCCTCCCCAGGTCTGCCTGGTTGAGGTCAATATAAACAGCGCTCCAGGCAGCAATAGCCCCTGAAGCTGTTCCTGACTCCATATTCTCTGCCCCGTCAGCACTCTCGGGGCTGTGCTGGTGGGAGGGAGTGAGGGGCCACAGCTTTGTTGGTGGCCCGGTGTGAGTGGGGTTCTGCTTGCCTTTCTGAAGGAGTTGCCAGGCTGCGTCCTGTAAGGAGGAGGATGTGTCACCCATACCTTCCGCTGGAATATCTCTCCGGACAGAGGTGAGGAAGGAAAAAAGCAGTGGGGGCCGGGACAAGTGGGGTATCTCAGGCAGTACAATGGAATGCTTCCGGAAGAGCGCCCGGGGCCAGGACCACCCTGGCTGGCCTGCAGGCACCAAGTTGGCCTGCGTGCTGTCGCTGGTGTGGCTCCACGGCCCTTCCTCTAGTCTTTCAAGCCCTTGTACATATTCACGTGTTTTACCTGGGAAGGGTGGGAACAGTTCAGCAACAGCTGGCCTGGGGCTCAGCTCACATTTGTTCAGTGATGCATCGGCTCGGTCCCCCCGCTTTGCAATGAGGAAGCTCCTTGTGTGGGGTGTGGGTTGCTGCCTGTATGGTAGATGATTCCCCACCTCTGAACAATTTCAATATTGTTTACCGTTGGAGCAAGTGCCCTGATAGTGTTTTTCTCTGTATAACTGGTCGGTTCAGGTTTTTCTTCGTTTATGGTTCAAGTTAGCTTTTATTCCTCTTTTATGTATTTATAGATATAAGCATGGAAATATGTCATTCCTATAAATACATCTGTGTGAAGGGAAGAACTTTTTTCTGTTTTATTTTTAAATTTTATTTTTTATAATTTTGAAATTTAATTTTATTTACTTTTTTATACAGCTGGTTATTATTAGTTATGTGTTTTATGCATATACATGTATACAGGTCAATCTCAATCTCCCAACTCATCCCACCACCACCACCCCATGGCTTCCCACACTTGGTGTCCATACGTTTGTTCTCTACCTCTGTGTCTCTATTTCTTCCCTGCAAACCAGTTCATCTGTACAATTTTTAGGTTCCACATATATGCATTAATATACAATATTTGTTTTCCCCTTTCTGACTTACTTCATTCTGTATGACAGTCTCTAGATCCATCGATGTCTCTACAAATGACCCAGATTCATTCCTTTTTATGGCCGAGTAATATTCCATTTTATATATGTACCCCATCTTTATCCATTCATCTGTCTTTGGGCGTTTAGGTTGCTTCTATTACCTGGCTATTGTAAATAGTGCTGCAATGAACATTGTGGTGAATGTGCCTTTTTGATTTATGGTTTTCTTTGGGTATATGCCCAGAAGTGGAATTGCTGGATCAGATGGTAATTCTATTTCTAGATTTTTTAAGGAAACTCCATAGTGTTCTCCATAGTGACACTATCAATTTACATTCCCACCAATAGTGGAAGAGGGCTCCTTTTGTCCACACCCTCCCCAGAATTTGTTGTTTGTAGATTTTCTGATGATGCCGATTCTAACAGGTGTGAGGTGATACCTCATTGTAGTTTTGATTTGCATTTCTCTAATAATTAGTGCTCTTGAGCAGCTTCTCATGTGCGTCTTGGCCATCTCTGTGTCTTCTTTGAAGAAACGTCTCTTGAGATCTTCTGCCCATTTATGTATTGGGAGGGTCGTGGGATGGTCAGGCTGTGTGCTGACGCATGTGTCAGTGCCAGCGTAAGGGCCAGGAGTAGGGTACAGCATAGGGTAACGTGTAGGGCTGGTGGTGGTTTTCCGTTCCGGGCTAGGGTTAGGGTTAGGCAACGGCAAGGTTTAGGGAACATGTGAGCATAGGGACACGTGGGAGAGGCAGGCTACGTGCTGACAAACGTGTCAGTGCCAGCGTAAGGGTCAGGAGTAAAGTATGGTGTAGGGCTGGTGGTGGGTTTCCATTCCGTGCTAGGGTTAGGGTTAGGGAACGGCAAGGCTTAGGGCACAGCTGAGGGTACAGAAACGTGGGAGGGTCAGGCTATGTGCTGACGCACGGTTCAGTGCCAGTGTACGGGCCAGGATTAGGGTACGGAGTAGGGTAAGGTGTAGGGCTGTTGGTGGGTTTCTGTTCCGGGTTAGGGTTAGGGAACGGCAAGGCTTAGGGCACAGGTAAGGGTACGGAAACGAGGGAGAGGCATGCTACATGCTGACACACGGGTCAGTGCCAGCGTACACGCCAGAATTAGGGTACGGCGTAGGGTAAGGTGTAGGGCTGGTGGTGGGTTTCTGATCCATGGTAGGGTTAGGGTTAGGGATCGGCAAGGCTTAGGGCACAGGTGAGGGTATGAAAACATGGGAGTGGCAGGCTACGTGCTTACACAAGGGTCAGTTCCAGTGTACGGCCCTGGAGTAGGGTACGGCGTAGGGTAAGGTGTAGGGCTGGTGGTGGGTTTCCGTTCCCGGCTAGGGTTAGGGTTAGGGAATGGCAAGGCTTAGGGCACAGGTGAGGGTACAGAAACGTGGGAGGGTCAGGCTACGTGCTGACGCAAGTGTCAGTGCCAGCGTACGGCCCAGGAATAGGGTATGGCGTAGGGTAAAGTGTAGGGTTAGGGTTAGGGAACGGCAAGGCTTAGGGCACAGGTGAGGGTACGGAAACGTGGGAGGGTCAGGCTACATGCTGAAGCACGGGTCAGTGCCAGGGTGTGGACCAGGAGTAGGGTACGGCGTAGGGTAAGGTGTAAGACTGGTGGTGGGTGTCCATTCCGGGGTTTGATTAGGGTTAGGGAACGTCAAGTTTTAAGGCACAGGTGAGGGTACGGAAACGTGGGAGGTTCAGGCTACCTGCTGACGCATGGGTCAGTGCCAGCGTATGGGCCAGGAGTAGGGTACGGCGTAGGGTAAGGTGTAGGGCTGGTGGTGGGTTTCCGTTCAGGGCTAGGGTTAGGGTTAGGGAACGGCAAGGCTAAGGGCACAGGTGAGGGTACGGAAACTTGGGAGAGGCAGGCTACGTGCTGACGCACGGGTCAGTGCCAGCATACAGGCAAGGAGTAGGGTACGGCATAGGGTATGGTGTAGGGCTGGTGGTGGGTTTCAGTTCAGGGCTAGGGTTAGGGTTAGTGAACGGCAAGGCTTAGGGCACAGGTGAGGGTACAGAAACGTGTTAGGTTCATGGTGCATGTTGATGCATGGAATAGTGTCATCGTACGCATTAGGATTAGGGTACGGCGTAGAGTAAGGTGTACGGATGGCGGTAGGTTTACATTCCGGTGTAGGGTTAGGGATAGCGAATTGCAAGGTATAGGGCACAGGTGATGGTACGCAAATGTGTTAGGTTCAGGGTACGTGTTGACTCACGGGTTAGTGTGAGCATACGCATGAGGATTAGGGTACCGCATAGAGTAAGGTGTAGGGTTGGTGGTAGGTTTCCGTTCCAGTCTAGGGTTATGTTTAGGGACTGGCAAAGTTTAGGGCACAGGTGAGGGTACGAAACGTGTTAGGGTCAGGGTACGTGTTGATGCACAGGTTAGTGTCAGCATACGAATTAGGATTAGGGTATGGCGTAAGGTAAGGTGTAGGGTTGGTGGTAGTTTTCCGTTCTGGGCTAGGGTTAAGGTAAGGGAACGGCAAGGTTTATGGCAGAGGTGAGGGTACGGAAACGTGTTAGGGTCAGGGTACGTGTTGACGTATGGATTAGGATTAGGGTACGGCTTAGGGTAAGGTGTAGGGCTGATGGTAGGTTTCTGTTCCGGGCTAAGGTTAAGGATAGGCAACGGCAAGGTTTGGGGCACAGCTGAGGGTACGGAAACGTGTTAGAGTCAGGGTACATGTTGACTCACCGGTTAGTGCCAGCGTACGGATTAGGATTAGTGTACCGCGTAGATAAGGTGCACGGTTGGTGGTAGGTTTCCGTTCCAGGCTATGGTTAGGGTTAGGGAAAGTCAAGGTTTCTATTTGTAGGTTTTTTAAGGAAACTCCATACTGTTCTCCATAGTGACTGTATCAATTTACATTCCCAACAATAGTGGAAGAGGGCTCCTTTTGTCCACACCCTCCCCAGAATTTGTTGTCTGTAGATTTTCTGATGATGCCGATTCTAACAGGTGTGAGGTGATACCTCATTGTAGTTTTGATTCGCATTTCTCTAATAATTAGTGCTCTTGGGCAGCTTTTCATGTGCGTCTTAGCCATCTCTGTGTCTTCTTTGAAGAAACGTCTCTTTAGATATTCTGCCGATGTTTGTATTGGGTTGTTTGTTTTTTTAATATTAAGGTGCATGAGCTGTTTATATATATTGGAGATTAAACCTTTGTCCATTGATTCGTTTGCAACTATTTTCGCCCCTTCTGAGGGATGCCTTTTTCCATTCCCGTGTTTTTAACCAAAAAAGAAAGAAAGAAAGAGAAGCAGAACACTAATGTGCATAAAATATGCCTTTTGAAACGGTCGTTTTGAAATATGGACGTCCTTTAAATTTTTTGGTCGATATGTGGCCCCAGGATTTGTTTTCAGGGCAGGTGTCATTTACAGGCCTGCAATGATTTTGAATATCAACTGACCATTAGCACTGGGATTAAAGCTGCTGTTGTGTGAAACGGCCACTACGTGGCAGCAGTTCTCCCTTAACACATCTGGTTACTAGGGCAACAGAGCCTCAATGGAAGTCGTGTTCTACATTGGAATTTAGAATGGAATGTGCCAGGAGAAAGCCCCTCAAGTTTGACTCCCTACTTCTTGTTCGTATTTTTAATTTAATTTTTTTTTATTATAGCATGTGTGATTACAATGTTTGGCTTGTTGTAGGTGTGGAAGATGTGGTTCTTTTACACATATACAGATGTCTGTACTTCCTGGGATCCTTTTCCCATGTACGTTATGACAGAATGTTGAGTAGTCTTCTCTTGGTATTCCGTAGGTCTTTGGTGATTATATATGTCACCTCTGTTTGTATATGTCTGTTAACCCCGATATCGTAATGAAACCAATCCTCACACCTTTCCATTGGTGAACTATAAGTTTGTTTAATGAATCTATGATTGCACTTCTCAGTGGAAATGCCTGCCCTGGTTTCTATTTTAGGTAACACCTATAAGTGATATGAAATGATATGTGTCTTTCAGTTTCTGACTTACTACAAGTCACGTGATTACCTCTAGACTCATCTACAGTGCTGAAAATGGCATTGTGTCCTTATTTTCCTTGGCTTCTATTCTGCCTTAGCGAGGTCCATTTTCAACAATGTGATTCCCTGAGGGTTGTGGATTAGCTGACCTGGGCAGCCTTACCCTGCCGGCCGGCCCTCCCCTGGTCTGCCTGGTTGAGGTCAATATAAACAGCGCTCCAGGCAGCAATAGCCCCTGAAGCTGTTCCTGACTCCATATTCTCTGCCCCGTCAGCACTCTCGGGGCTGTGCTAGTGGGAGGGAGTGAGGGGCCACAGCTTTGTTGGTGGCCCTGTGTGAGTGGGGTTCTGCTGGCCTTTCTGCAGGAGTTGCCAGGCTGCCACCTGTAAAGAAGTGGATGTGTCACCCATAACTTCCGCTGGAATTTCTCTCCGGACAGAGGTGAGGAAGGAAAAAAGCAGTGGGAGCCGGGACAAATGGGGTATCTCAGGCAGGACAATGGAAAGCTTCCGGAAGAGCGCCCGGGGCCAGGATCACCCTGGCTGGCCTGCAGTCACCAAGTTGGCCTGCGTGCTGTCGCTGGTGTGGCTCCACGGCCCTTCCTCTAGGCTTTCAAGCCTTTGTACATATTCAGGTGTTTGACCTGGGAAGGGTGGGAACAGTTCAGCAGCAGCTGGCCTGGAGCTCAGCTCACCTTTATTAAGAGATGCCCCGGCACGGTCCCCCAGCTTTGCAATGTGGATGCTCCTTGCATGGGGTGTGGGTTGCTGGCTGTATGGGAGATGATTCCCCACCTCTGACCAATTTCAGAATTGTTTACCGCTGGAGCAAGTGCCCTGATAGGGTTTTCCTCTGTATAACTGGTGGGTTCAGGTTTTTTTTTCATTTATGGTTCAAGTTAGATTTTATTCCTCTTTTATGTATTTATAGATATAAGCATGGAAATAATTCATTCCTATAAATACATCTGTGTGAAGGGAAGAATTTTTTCTGTTTTATTTTTAAATTTTATATTTTAAAATTTTGAAATTTAATTTTATTTACTTTTTTATACAGCGGGTTATTATTAGTTATGTATTTTATGCATATACATGCATACAGGTCAATCTCAAACTCCAAACTCATCCCACCACCACCACCCCATGGCTTCCCACAATTGGTGTCCATACGATTGTTCTCTACCTCTGTGTCTCTATTTCTGCCCTGCAAACCAGTTCATCTGTACCATTTTTAGGTTCCACATATATGCATTAATATACAATATTTGTTTTCCTCTTTCTGACTTACTTCATTCTGTATGACAGTCTCTAGATCCTTCGATGTCTCTACAAATGACCCAGTTTCATTCCTTTTTATGGCCGAGTAATATTCCATTTATATATGTACCCCATCTTTATCCATTCATCTGTCTGTGGGCATTTAGGTTGCTTCCATTACCTGGCTATTGTAAATAGTGCTGCAATGAACCTTGTGGTGAATGTGCCTTTTTGATTTATGGTTGTCTCTGGGTATATGCCCAACAGTGGGATTGCTGGGTCAAATGGTAATTCTATTTCTAGTTTTTTAAAGGAAACTCCATACTGTTCTCCATAGTGACTGTATCAATTTACATACCCACCAATAGTGGAAGAGGGCTCCTTTTGTCCACACCCTCCCCAGAATTTGTTGTTCGTAGATATTCTGATGATGCCGATTCTAACAGGTGTGAGGTGATACCTCATTGTAGTTTTGATTTGCATTTCTCTAATAATTATTGCTGTTGAGCAGCTTTTCATGTGCGTCTTGGCCATCTCTGTGTCTTCTTTGAAGAAACGTCTCTTGAGATCTTCTGCCCATTTTTGTATTGGGTTGTTTGTTTTTTTAATAAGCTGCATGAGCTGTTTATATATATTGGAGATTAAACCTTTGTACATTGATTCGTTTGCAACTATTTTCGCCCCTTCTGAGGGATGCCTTTTTCCATTCCCGTGTTTTTAACCAAAAAAGAAAGAAAGAAAAAGAAGCAGAACATTAATGTGCATAAAATATGCCTTTTGAAACGGTCGTTTTGAAATATGGACGTCCTTTAAATTTTTTGGTCGATATGTGACCCCAGGATTTGTTTTCAGGGCAGGTGTCATTTACAGGCCTGCAATGATTTTGAATATCAACTGACCATTAGCGCTGGGATTAAAGCTGCTGTTGTGTGAAACGGCCACAAGGTGGCAGCAGTTCTCTCTCTCATATCTGGTTACTAGGGCAACAGAGCCTCAATGGAAGTCGCCTTCTAGATTGGAATTTAGAACCGAATGTGACAGGAAAAAGCCCCTCAAATTTGTCTCACTACTTCTTGTTCGTGTGTTTAATTTAATTTTTTATTTTTTATTACAGCAAGTTTGATTACAATGTTTGGCTTGTTGTAGGTATGGTAGATGTGGTTCTTTTACACATATACAGATGTCTGTTCTTCCTGGGATCCTTTTCCCATGTACGTTATGACAGAATGTTGAGTAGTCTTTTGGTATTCCGTAGGTCTTTGGTGATTATATATATCACCTGTGTTTGTATGTCTGTTAACCCCAATATCATAATGAAACCAATCCTCACAACTTTCCATTGGTGAACCATAAGTTTGTTTAATGAATATGTGATTGCCCTTCTCCGTGGAAATATCTGCCCTGGTATCCATTTTTAGGTAACACCTATAAGTGATATGATACGATATGTGCCTTTCACTTTCCGACATACTACATGTCACATGATTACCTCTAGACTCATCTACGGTGCTGCACATGGCATTGTGTCCTTATTTTCCTTGGCTTCTATTCTACCTTAGCGAGGTCCATTTTCAACAATGTGATTCCCTGAGGGTTGTGGATTAGCTGTCCTGGGCAGCCTTACCGTGCCGGCCGGCCCTCCCCTGGTGTGCCTGGTTGAGGTCAATATAAACAGCGCTCCAGGCAGCAATAGCCCCTGAAGCTGTGCCTGACTCCATATTCTCTGCCCCGTCAGCAGTCTTGGGGCTCTGCTGGTGGGAGCGTGTGAGGGGCCACGGCTTTGTGGGTGGCCCGGTGTGTGTGGGGCTCTGCTGGACTTTGTGCAGGAGTTGCCAGGCTGCCACCTGTAAAGAAGAGGATGTGTCACCCATAAGTTCCAGTGGAATTTCTCTCCGGGCTGAGGTAATGAAGGAAAAAAAGGTGTGGGGTCCGGGACAGGAGGGGTATCTCAGGCAGGGAAATGGAAAGCTTCCAGAAGAGCGCCCGGGGTCAGGACCATCCTGCCTCGACTGCAGGCACCAAGTTGGCCTGTGTGCTGTCGCTGGTGTGGCTCCCCGGCCCTTCCTCTAGGATTTCATGCCCTTGTACATATTCAGGTGTTTACCTGGGAAGGGTGGGAACAGTTCAGCTGCAGCTGGCCTGGGGCTCAGCTCACTTTTATTCAGAGATGCCTCGGCACGGACCCCTAGCTTTGCAATGAGGACGCTCCTTACATGCGGGGTGGGTTGCTGGCTGTATGGGAGATGATTCCCCACCTCTGACCAATTTCAGAATTGTTTACCGCTGGAGCAAGTTCCCTGATAGGGCTTTCCTCTGTATAACTGGTGGGTTCAGGTTTTTTTTCGTTTATGGTTCAAGTTAGATTTTATACCTCTTTTATGTATTTATAGATATAAGCATGGAAATAATACATTCCTATAAATACATCTGTGTGAAGGGAAGAACTTTTTTCTCTTTTATTTTTAAATTTTATTTTTTAAAATTTTGAAATTTAGTTTTATTTTTTTATACAGCAGGTTATTATTAGTTATGTATTTTATGCATATGCATGTATGCAGGCCAATCCCAATCTCCCAACTCATCCCACCTCTACCACCCCATGGCTTCCCACACTTGGTGTCCATACGTTTGTTGTCTACCTGTGTCTCTATTTCTTCCCTGCAAACCAGTTCATCTGTACCACTTTTTAGGTTGCACATATATGCATTAATATACAATATTTGTTTTCCTCTTTCTGACTTACTTCATTCTGTATGACAGTCTCTAGATCCATCGATGTCTCTACAAATGACCCAGTTTCATTCCTTTTTATGGCCGAGTAATATTCCATTTTATATATGTACCACATTTTTACCCATTCATCTGTTTGTGGGTATTTAGTTTGCTCCCTTACCTGGCTATTGTAAATAGTGCTGCAATGAACATTGTGGTAAATGTGCCTTTTTGATTTATGGTTTTCTCTGGGTATATGCCCAGAAGTGCGATTGCTGGATCAGATGGTAATTCTATTTCTAGTTTTTTTAAGGAAACTCCACACTGTTCTCCATAGTGACTGTATCAATTTACATTCCCACCAATAGTGGAAGAGGGCTCCTTTTGTCCACACCCTCCCCAGAATTTGTTGTTTGTAGGTTTTCTGATGATGCAGATTCTAACATGTTTGAGGTGATACCTCATTGTAGTTTTTTTTTTTTTTTTTTTTTTTTTTTTGTGGTACGCGGGCCTCTCACTGTTGTGGCCTCTCCCGTTGCGGAGCACAGGCTCCGGACGCGCAGGCTCAGTGGCCATGGCTCATGGGCCCAGCTGCTCCGCGACATGTGGGATCTTCCCGGACCGGGGCACGAACCCGTGTCCCCTGCATCGGCAGGTGGACTCTCAACCACTGCGCCACCAGGGAAGCCCCCTCATTGTAGTTTTGATTTGCATTTCTCTAATAATTAGTGATGTTGAGCAGCTTTTCATCTGCGTCTTGGCCATGTCTGTGTCTTCTTTGAAGGATCGTCTCATGAGATCTTCTGACCATTTCTGTATTGGGAGGGTGGTTGGAGGTTAAGGCTATGTGCTCACGCACGTGTCAGTGCCAGCGTAAGGGCCAGAAGTAGGGTACTGCGTAGGGTAAGGTGTAGGTCTGGTGGTGGTTTCCATTCTGGGCTAGGTTTAGTGTTTGGGAACGGCAAGGCTTAGGGCCCAGGTGAGGGTACGGAAACGTGGGATGATCAGGCTACGTTCTTACTCATGGGTCAGTGCCAATGTACGGGCCAGGCATAGGCTACGGCGTAGGCTAATGTGTAGGGCTGGTGGTGGGTTTCCGTTCCGTGCTAGGGTGAGGCTTAGGGAATGACAACGCTTAGGGCACAGGTGAGGGTACGGAAACGTGGGAGGGTCCGGCTATGTGCTGACGCACGGGTCAGTGCCAGCGTACGGGCCAGGAATAGGGAACGGCGTAGGGTAAGGAGTAGGGCTGGTTGTGAGATACCGTTCCGGGCTAGGGTTAGGGTTAGGGAACGGCAAGGCTTAGGGCACAGGTGAACGTAAGGAAACGTGGGAGGGTCAGGCTACGTGCTGACGCACGGGTCAGTGCCAGCGTACGGGCCAGGAGTAGGGTATGGCGTAGGGTAAGGTTTAGGGCTGGTGGTGGGTTTCCGTTCCGGGCTAGGGTTAGGGTGAGGGAACAGCAAGGCTTAGGGCACAGGTGAACGTACGGAAACGTGGGAGTGGCAGGCTACGTGTTGACGCACGGGTCTGTGCCAGCGTACGGTCCAGGATTAGGGTACGTCGTAGCGTAAGGTTTAGGGCTGGTGGTGGGTTTCCGTTCCAGGCTAGGGTTAGGGTTAGGGAACGGCAAGGCTTAGGACACAGGTGAGGGTATGGAAACGTGGGAGAGGCAGGCTACGTGCTGACACACAGGTCAGTGCCAGCGTAGGGGCCAGGAGTAGGGTACAGCGTAGGGTAAGGTTTAGGGCAGGTGGTGGGTTTATGTTCCGGGTTAGGGTTAGGGAACGGCAAGGCTTAGGGCACAGGTGAGGGTACGGAAACGTAGGAGTGGCAGGCTACGTGCTGACGCACGGGTCAGTGCCAGCGTACGGGGCAGGATTAGGGTACGGCGTAGGGTAAGGTTTAGGGCTGGTGGTGGGTTTCCGTTCCAGGCTAGGTTTAGGGTTAGGGAACGGCAAAGCTTAGGGCACAGAAGATGGTACGGAAAAGTGGGAGGGTCAGGCTACGTGCTGACGCACGGGTCAGTGCCAGCGTATGGGCCAAGTGTAGGGTATGGCGTAGGGTTAGGTGTATGTTTAGGGTTAGGGAACGGCAAGGCTTAGGGCACAGGTGAGTGTATGGAAACGTGGGAGGGTCAGGCTACGTGATGACGCACGGGTCTTTGCCAGCGTACGCGCCAGGATTCGGGTATGGCATTGGGTAAGGTGTAGGGCTGTTTGTGGGTTTCCGTTCCAGGTTAGAGTTAGGGAACGGCAAGGCTTAGTGCACAGGTGAGGGTATGGAAATGTGGCAGAGGCAGGCTATGTGCTGACGCAAGGGTCACTGCCAGCGTACGGGTCAGGAGTAGTCTACGGCGTACGTTAAGGTTTAGGTTTTGTGGTGGGTTTCCGTTCCGGGTTAGGGATAGGGAAAGGCAAGGCTTAGGGCACAGGTGAGGGTACGGAAACGTGGGAGGGTTAGGCTACATGCTGAAGCACGGTTCAATGCCAGGGTATGGACCAGGAGTAGGGTACGGCGTAGGGTAAAGTGTAAGGCTGGTGGTGGGTGTCCATTCCGGGCTAGTGTTAGGGTTAGGGAGCGGCAAGGCTTAGGGCACAGGTGAGGGTACGGAAACGTGGGAGGGTCAGGCTACATGCTGAAGAACGGGTCAGTGCCAGTGTGTGGACCAGGAGTAGGGTACGGCGTTGGATATGGTGTAAGGGCGGTGGTGGGTGTCCATTCCGGTCTAGGGTTAGGGTTAGGGAACGTTAAGGCTTAGGACACAGGTGAGGGTACGGAAACGTGGGAGGGTCAGGATACGTGCTGAAGAATGGGTCAGTGCCAGCGTACGGGCCAGGAGTAGGGTACGGCATAGCGTAATGTGTAGGGCTGGTGGTGGTTTCCGTTCCGGGCTAGGGTTAGAGGTAGGGAACTGCAAGGCTTAGGGCACAGGTGAGGGTACGGAAACGTGGGAGAGGCAGGCTACGGGCTGACACATGGGAGAGTGCCAGCTTACGGGCCAGCAGTAGGCTACGACGTAGGGTAGGGTGTAGGGCTGGTGGTGGGTTTCCGTTCCGGGCTAGGGTTAGAGTTAGGGATCGGCAAGGCTTAGGGAACAGGTGAGGGTACGGAAAAGTGGGAGGGTTAGGCTACATGCTGACGCACGGATCAGTGCCAGCGTACGGGCCAGGTGTAGGGTACGGCGTAGGGTAAGGTTTAGGGCTGGTGGTGGGTTTCCGTTTGGGGTTATGGTTAGGGTTATGGAACGGCAAGGCTTAGGACACAGGTGAGGGTACGGGAACGTGGGAAGGTCAGGCTACGTGCTGACGCACGGATCAGTGCCAGCGTACGGGCCAGGATTAGGCTACGGTGTAGGGTAAGCTGTAGGGCTGGTGGTGGGTTTCTGTTCTGGGCTAGGGTTAGGGTTAGGGAAGGACAAGACTTAGGGCACAGTTGAGGGTACGGAAATGGTGGAGGGTCAGGCTATGTGCTGACACATGGGTCAGTGCCAGCGTACAGGCCAGGAGTAGGCAACAACGTAGGGTAAGGTGTAGGGCTGGTGGTTGGTTTCCTTTCCGGGCTAGGGTTAGGGTTAGGGAATGTCAAGGCTTAGGGCACAGGTGAGGGTATGGAAACGTGGGAGGGTCATGCTACGTGCTGACACACGTGTCACTGCCAGCGTATGGGCCAGTCGTAGGCTATGGCGTAGGGAAAGGTGTAGGGCTGGTGGTGGGCTTCCTTTCCGGGCTAGGGTTAGGGTTAGGGAACGGCAAGTCTTAGGGCACAGGTGCGGGTACGGAAACGTGGGAGAGTCAGGCTATGTGCTGACGCACGGGTCAGTGCCAGCGTACGGGCCAGGAGTAGTGTACGTCGTAGGGTAAGGTGTAGGGCTGGTGGTGGGTTTCCGTTCTGGGCTAGAGTTAGGGTTAGGGAACGGCAAGGTTTAGGGCACACGTGAGGGTATCGAAACGTGTTAGGCTCAGGGTACGTGTTGACGCACGGGTTAGTGTGAACGTACAGATGAGGATTATGGTGCGGCATAGGGTAAAGTGTATGGTTGGTGGTAGGTTTCCGTTTCAGGCTAGGGTTAGTGTTAGGGAACGGCAAGGTTTTGGGCACAGATGAGGGTATGGAAACGTGTTAGTGTCAGGGTACGTGTTGACATATGGATTAGCATTAGGGTACGGCTTAGGGTAAGGTGTAGGCTTGGTGGTAGGTTTCCATTGTGGTCTAGGGCTAGGGTTAGGGAATGGCAAGGTTTAGGTCACAGGTGAAGGTACGGAAACGTGTTAGGGTCAGGGTAAGTGTTGACGCATGTGTTAGTGTCAGCGTACGGTGTAGGTTTATGGTCCTTCGTAGGTTAAGGTCTAGGGTTGGTGGTAGGTTTCCGTTCCAGGCTAGGCTTAGTGTTATGGAACGGCAAGGTTTAGGGCATAGGTGAGGGTACGGAAATGTGTTAGGGTCAGGGTACGTGTTGACGCTCGGATTATGATTAGGGTATGGCGTAGAGTAACGTGTATGGTTGGTGGTAGGTTTCCGTTTTGGGCTAGGGTTAGGGTTAGGCAACGGCACGGTTTAGGGCACAGGTGAGGGAAAGAAAAAGTGTTAGGGTCAGTGTACGTGTTGACGCAAGGGTTAGTGTCAGTGTACGGATTAGGATTAGGGTACCGTGTAGGGTATGCTGTACGGTTTGTGGTAGTTTTCCATTCTGGGCTAGGGTTAGTGTTAGGGTACGGCAAGGTTTAGGGTACAGGTGATGGTACAGAAACGTGTTAGGGTCATGATACATGTTGATACATGGAATAGTGTCATCATACGCATTAGGATTAGGGTACGGCGTAGGGTAAGGTGTACGGAGGGCGGTAGGTTTCCATTCCGTTGTAGGGTTAGGGTTAGCGAATTGCAAGGTTTTGGGCACAGGTGATGGTACAGAAATGTGTTAGGTTCAGGGTACGTGTTGACTCACGGGTTAGTGTCAGCATACGCATGAGGATTAGGGTACCGCATAGAGTAAGGTGTAGGGTTGGTGGTACGTTTCCGTTCCAGTCTAGGGTTATGTTTAGGGACCGGCAAAGTTTAGGGCACAGGTGAGGGTACGAAACGTGTTAGGCTCAGGGTATGTGTTGATGCACAGGTTAGTGTCAGCATATGAATTAGGATTAGGGTACGGCGTAAGGTAAGGTGTAGGGTTGGTGGTAGGTTTCCGTTCCGGGCTAGGGTTAGGGTTAGGGAACGGCAAGGTTTATGGCAGAGGTGAGGGTACGGAAACGTGTTAGGGTCAGGGTACGTGTTGATGTATGAATTAGGATTAGGGTACAGCTTAGGGTAAGGTGTAGGGCTGATGGTAGGTTTCCGTTCCGGGCTAAGGTTAAGGATAGGCAACGACAAGTTTTAGGGCACAGCTGAGGGTATGGAAACGTGTTAGGGTCAGGGTACGTGTTGACTCACTGGTTAGTGCCAGGGTACGGATTAGGATTAGTGTACGGCATAGATAAGGTGTAGGGTTGGTGGCAGGATTCCGTTCCGGCCTATGGTTAGGGTTAGGGAAAGTCAAGGTTTCTATTTCTAGTTCTTTTAAGGAAACTCCATACTGTTCTCCATAGTGACTGTATCAATTTACATTCCCACCATAGTGGAAGAGGGCTCCTTTTGTCCACACCCTCCCCAGAATTTGTTTGTAGATTTTCTGATGATGCCGATTCTAACAGGTGTGAGGTGATACCTCATTGTAGTTTTGATTTGCATTTCTCTAATAATTAGTGCTCTTGAGCAGCTTTTCATGTGCGTCTTGGCCATCTCTGTGTCTTCTTTGAAGAAACGTCTCTTTAGATCATCTGCCCATTTTTGTATTGAGCTGTTTGATTTTTAATAAGCTGCATGAGCTGTTTATATATATTGGAGATTAAACCTTTGTCCATTGATTCGTTTGCAACTATTTTCGCCCCTTCTGAGGGATGCCTTTTTCCATTCCCGTGTTTTTAACCTAAAAAGAAAGAAAGAAAAAGAAGCAGAACACTAATGTGCATAAAATATGCCTTTTGAAACGGTCGTTTTGAAATATGGACGTCCTTTAAATTTTTTGGTCGATATGTGACCCCAGGATTTGTTTTCAGGGCAGGTGTCATTTACAGGCCTACAATGATTTTGAATATC
Organism: Mesoplodon bidens; assembly: GCF_964165515.1. Lineage (NCBI taxonomy): Eukaryota > Metazoa > Chordata > Mammalia > Artiodactyla > Ziphiidae > Mesoplodon > Mesoplodon bidens. The sequence goes on along the minus strand of NW_027671809.1, from coordinate 1,251,173 downwards.
AACTGACCATGAGCGCTGGGATTAAAGCTGCTGTTGTGTGAAACGGCCACAAGGTGGCAGCAGTTCTCCCTTACCAATTCTGGTTACTAGGGCAACAGAGCCTCAATGGAAGTCGTGTTCTAGATTGGAATTTAGAATGGAATGTGACAGGAGAAAGCCCCTCAAGTTTGTCTCCCTACTTCTTGTTCGTGTTTTTAATTTAATTTTTTGTTTTTTATTACAGCAAGTTTGATTACAATGTTTGGCTTGTTGGAGGTGTGGAAGATGTGGATCTTTTACACATATGCAGATGTCTGTTTTTCCTGGGATCCTTTTCCCATGTACGTTATGACAGAATGTTGAGTAGTCTTTTGGTATTCCGTAGGTCTTTGGTGATTATATATGTCACCTGTGTTTGTATAAGTCTGTTAACCCCGATATCGTAATGAAACCAATCCTCACACCTTTCCATTGGTGAACCATAAGTTTGTTTAATGAATCTCTGATTGCCCTTCTCGGTGGAAATATATGCCCTGTTATCCATTTTTAGGTAACACCTATAAGTGATATAATATGATATGTGTCTTTCACTTTCTCACTTACTACAAGTCACGTGATTACCTCTAGACTCATCTACGGTGGTGCAAATGGCATTGTGTTCTTTTTTTCCTTGGCTTCTCTTCTGCCTTAGCGAGGTCCATTTTTAACAATGTGATTCCCTGAGTGTTGTGGATTAGCTCACCTGGGCAGCCTTACCCTGCCGCCGGCCCTCCCCAGGTGTGCCTGGTTGAGGTCAATATAAACAGCACTCCAGGCAGCAATAGCCCCTGAAGCTGTTCCTGACTCCATATTCTCTGCCCCGTCAGCAGTCTCGGGGCTGTGCTGGTGGGAGGGAATGAGGTGCCACAGATTTGTTGGTGGCCCGGTGTGAGTGGGGTTCTCCTGGCCTTTCTGCAGTAGTTGCCAGGCTGCCTCCTGTAAAGAAGAGGATATGTCACCCATACCTTCTGCTGGAATTTCTCTCCGGACAGAGGTGAGGAAGGAAAAAAGCAGTGGGGGCCGGGACAGGTGGGGTATCTCAGGCAGGACAATGGAAAGCTTCCGGAAGAGCGCCCGGGGCCAGGACCATCCTGGCTGACCTGCAGGCACCAGGTTGGCCTGCGTGCTGTCGCTGTTGTGGCTCCACGGCCCTTCCTCTAGTCTTTCAAGCCCTTGTACATATTCAGTTGTTTTACCTGGGAAGGGTGGGAACAGTTCAGCAACAGCTGGCCTGCGGCTCAGCTCACCTTTTTTTAGAGATGCCTCGGCTCGGTCCCCCAGCTTTGCAATGAGGACGCTCCTTGTGTGGGGTGTGGGTTGCTGGCTGTATGGGAGATGATTCCCCACCTCTGACCAATTTCAGAATTGTTTGCCGCTGGAGCAAGTGCCCTGATAGGGTTTTCCTCTGTATAACTGGTGGGTTCAGGTTTTTTTCCTTTTATGGTTCAAGTTAGATTTTATTCCTCTTTTATATATTTATAGATATAAGCATGGAAATAATTCATTCCTATAAATACATCTGTGTGAAGGGAAGAACTTTTTTCTGTTTTATTTTTAAATTTTATTTTTTATAATTTTGAAATTTAATTTTATTTACTTTTTTATACAGCTGGTTATTATTAGTTATGTGTTTTATGCATATACATGTATACAGGTCAATCTCAATCTCCCAACTCATCCCACCACCACCACCCCATGGCTTCCCACACTTGGTGTCCATACGTTTGTTCTCTACCTCTGTGTCTCTATTTCTTCCCTGCAAACCAGTTCATCTGTACCATTTTTTAAGTTCCACATATATGCATTAATATACAATATTTGTTTTCCCCTTTCTGACTTACTTCATTCTGTATGACAGTCTCTAGATCCATCGATGTCTCTACAAATGACCCAGATTCATTCCTTTTTATGCCCGAGTAATATTCCATTATATATATGTACCCCATCTTTATCCATTCATCTGTCTTTGGGCGTTTAGGTTGCTTCCATTACCTGGCTACTGTAAATAGTGCTGCAATGAACATTGTGGTGAATGTGCCTTTTTGATTTATGGTTTTCTTTGGGTATATGCCCAGAAGTGGAATTGCTGGATCAGATGGTAATTCTATTTCTAGATTTTTTAAGGAAACTCCATAGTGTTCTCCATAGTGACTCTATCAATTTACATTCCCACCAATAGTGGAAGAGGGCTCCTTTTGTCCACACCCTCCCCAGAATTTGTTGTTTGTAGATTATCTGATGATGCCGATTCTAACAGGTGTGAGGTGATACCTCATTGTAGTTTTTTTTTTATGTATTTATTTTTTTTGTTGTACGCGGGCCTCTCACTGTTGTGGCCTGTCCCGTTGCGGAGCACAGGCTCCGGACATGCAGGCTCAGTGGCCATGGCTCACGCGCCCAGCTGCTCCGCGACATGTGGGATCTTCCCGGACCGGGGCACGAACCCGTGTCCCCTGCATCGGCAGGCGGACTCTCAACCACTGCGCCACCAGGGAAGCCCCCTCATTGTAGTTTTGATTTGCATTTCTCTAATAATTAGTGATGTTGAGCAGCTTTTCCTCTGCGTCTTGGCCATGTCTGTGTCTTCTTTGAAGGATCGTCTCATGAGATCTTCTGACCATTTCTGTATTGGGAGGGTGGTTGGAGGGTAAGGCTATGTGCTCACGCACGTGTCAGTGCCAGCGTAAGGGCCAGGAGTAGGGTACTGCGTAGGGTAAGGTGTAGGTCTGGTGGTGGTTTCCGTTCCGGGCTAGGTTTAGGGTTTGGGAACGGCAAGGCTTAGGGCCCAGGTGAGGGTACGGAAACGTGGGATGGTCAGGCTACGTTCTTACGCATGGGTCAGTGCCAATGTACGGGCCAGGAATAGGCTACGGCGTAGGCTAATGTGTAGGGCTGGTGGTGGGTTTCCGTTCCGTGCTAGGGTTAGGGTTAGGGAATGACAAGGCTTAGGGCACAGGTGAGGGTACGGAAACGTGGGAGGGTCCGGCTATGTGCTGACGCACGGGTCAGTGCCAGCGTACGGGCCAGGAATAGGGAACGGCGTAGGGTAAGGACTAGGGCTGGTTGTGAGATACCGTTCCGGGCTAGGGTTAGGGTCAGGGAACGGCAAGGCTTAGGGCACAGGTGAACGTAAGGAAACGTGGGAGGGTCAGGCTACGTGCTGACGCACGGGTCAGTGCCAGCGTACGGGCCAGGAGTAGGGTATGGCGTAGGGTAAGGTTTAGGGCTGGTGGTGGGTTTCCGTTCCAGGCTAGGGTTAGGGTGAGGGAACAGCAAGGCTTAGGGCACAGGTGAACGTACGGAAACGTGGGAGTGGCAGGCTACGTGTTGACGCACGGGTCTGTGCCAGCGTACGGGCCAGGATTAGGGTACGTCGTAGCGTAATGTTTAGGGGTGGTGGTGGGTTTCCGTTCCAGGCTAGGGTTAGGGTTAGGGAACGGCAAGGCTTAGGACACAGGTGAGGGTATGGAAACGTGGGAGAGGCAGGCTACGTGCTGACGCACAGGTCAGTGCCAGCGTTGGGGCCAGGAGTAGGGTACAGCGTAAGGTAAGGTTGAGGGCTGGTGGTGGGTTTATGTTCCGGGTTAGGGTTAGGGAACGGCAAGGCTTAGGGCACAGGTGAGGGTACGGAAACGTAGGAGTGGCAGACTACAGGCTGACATATGGGAGAGTGCCAGCTTACGTGCCAGCAGTAGGCTACGACGTAGGGTAGGGTGTAGGGCTGGTGGTGGGTTTCCGTTCCGGGCTAGGGTTAGAGTTAGGGATCGGCAAGGCTTAGGGAACAGGTGAGGGTAAGGAAAAGTGGGAGGGTTAGGCTACATGCTGACGCACGGATCACTGCCAGCGTACGGGCCAGGTGTAGTGTATGGCGTAGGGTAAGGTTTAGGGCTGGTGGTGGGTTTCCGTTTGGGGTTAGGGTTAGGGTTATTGAACGGCAAGGCTTAGGACACAGGTGAGGGTACGGGAACGTGGGAATGTCAGGCTACGTGCTGACGCACGGATCAGTGCCAGCGTACGGGCCAGGATTAGGCTACGGCGTAGGGTAAGCTGTAGGGCTGGTGGTGGGTTTCTGTTCTGGGCTAGGGTTAGGGTTAGGGAAGGACAAGACTTAGGGCACAGTTGAGGGTACGGAAATGGTGGAGGGTCAGGCTATGTGCTGACGCACGGGTCAGTGCCAGCGTACAGGCCAGGAGTAGGCAACAACGTAGGGTAAGGTGTAGGGCTGGTGGTTGGTTTCCTTTCCGGGCTAGGGTTAGGGTTAGGGAATGTCAAGGCTTAGGGCACAGGTGAGGGTATGGAAACGTGGGAGGGTCATGCTACGTGCTGACACACGTGTCAGTGCCAGCGTATGGGCCAGTCGTAGGCTACGGCGTAGGGAAAGGTGTAGGGCTGGTGGTGGGCTTCCTTTCCGGGCTAGGGTTAGGGTTAGGGAACGGCAAGTCTTAGGGCACAGGTGCGGGTACGGAAACGTGGGAGAGTCAGGCTATGTGCTGACGCACGGGTCAGTGCCAGCGTACGGGCCAGGAGTAGTGTACGTCGTAGGGTAAGGTGTAGGGCTGGTGGTGGGTTTCCGTTCTGGGCTAGGGTTAGGGTTAGGGAACGGCAAGGTTTAGGGCACACGTGAGGGTATCGAAACGTGTTAGGCTCAGGGTACGTGTTGACGCACGGGTTAGTGTGAACGTACAGATGAGGATTATGGTGCGGCATAGGGTAAAGTGTATGGTTGGTGGTAGGTTTCCGTTTCAGGCTAGGGTTAGTGTTAGGGAACGGCAAGGTTTTGGGCACAGATGAGGGTATGGAAACGTGTTAGTGTCAGGGTACGTGTTGACATATGGGTTAGCATTAGGGTACGGCTTAGGGTAAGGTGTAGGCTTGGTGGTAGGTTTCCATTGTGGTCTAGGGCTAGGGTTAGGGAATGGCAAGGTTTAGGTCACAGGTGAAGGTACGGAAACGTGTTAGGGTCAGGGTAAGTGTTGACGCATGTGTTAGTGTCAGCGTACGGAGTAGGTTTATGGTCCTTCGTAGGTTAAGGTCTAGGGTTGGTGGTAGGTTTCCGTTCCAGGCTAGGGTTAGTGTTATGGAATGGCAAGGTTTAGGGCATAGGTGAGGGTACGGAAGTGTGTTAGGGTCAGGGTACGTGTTGACGCTCGGATTATGATTAGGGTATGGCGTAGAGTAACGTGTAGGGTTGGTGGTAGGTTTCCGTTTTGGGCTAGGGTTAGGGTTAGGCAACGGCACGGTTTAGGGCACAGGTGAGGGAACGGAAAAGTGTTAGGGTCAGTGTACGTGTTGACGCACGGGTTAGTGTCAGTGTACGGATTAGGATTAGGGTACCGTGTAGGGTATGCTGTACGGTTTGTGGTAGTTTTCCATTCTGGGCTAGGGTTAGTGTTAGGGTACGGCAAGGTTTAGGGTACAGGTGACGGAACAGAAACGTGTTAGGGTCATGATACATGTTGATACATGGAATAGTGTCATCATACGCATTAGGATTAGGGTACGGCGTAGGGTAAGGTGTACGGAGGGCGGTAGGTTTCCATTCCGTTGTAGGGTTAGGGTTAGCGAATTGCAAGGTTTTGGGCACAGGTGATGGTACAGAAATGTGTTAGGTTCAGGGTACGTGTTGACTCACGGGTTAGTGTCAGCATACGCATGAGGATTAGGGTACCGCATAGAGTAAGGTGTAGGGTTGGTGGTACGTTTCCGTTCCAGTCTAGGGTTATGTTTAGGGACCGGCAAAGTTTAGGGCACAGGTGAGGGTACGAAACGTGTTAGGCTCAGGGTATGTGTTGATGCACAGGTTAGTGTCAGCATACGAATTAGGATTAGGGTACGGCGTAAGGTAAGGTGTAGGGTTGGTGGTAGGTTTCCGTTCCGGGCTAGGGTTAGGGTTAGGGAACGGCAAGGTTTATGGCAGAGGTGAGGGTACGGAAACGTGTTAGGGTCAGGGTACGTGTTGATGTATGAATTAGGATTAGGGTACAGCTTAGGGTAAGGTGTAGGGCTGATGGTAGGTTTCCGTTCCGGGCTAAGTTTAAGGATAGGCAATGACAAGTTTTAGGGCACAGCTGAGGGTATGGAAACGTGTTAGGGTCAGGGTACGTGTTGACTCACTGGTTAGTGCCAGTGTACGGATTAGGATTAGTGTACGGCATAGATAAGGTGTAGGGTTGATGGTAGGATTCCGTTCCGGGCTATGGTTAGGGTTAGGGAAAGTCAAGGTTTCTATTTCTAGTTCTTTTAAGGAAACTCCATACTGTTCTCCATAGTGACTGTATCAATTTACATTCCCACCATAGTGGAAGAGGGCTCCTTTTGTCCACACCCTCCCCAGAATTTGTTTGTAGATTTTCTGATGATGCCGATTCTAACAGGTGTGAGGTGATACCTCATTGTAGTTTTGATTTGCATTTCTCTAATAATTAGTGCTCTTGAGCAGCTTTTCATGTGCGTCTTGGCCATCTCTGTGTCTTCTTTGAAGAAACGTCTCTTTAGATCTTCTGCCCATTTTTGTATTGGGTTGTTTGTTTTTTTAATAAGCTGCATGAGCTGTTTATATATATTGGAGATTAAACCTTTGTCCATTGATTCGTTTGCAACTATTTTCGCCCCTTCTGAGGGATGCCTTTTTCCATTCCCGTGTTTTTAACCTAAAAAGAAAGAAAGAAAAAGAAGCAGAACACTAATGTGCATAAAATATGCCTTTTGAAACGGTCGTTTTGAAATATGGACGTCCTTTAAATTTTTTGGTCGATATGTGACCCCAGGATTTGTTTTCAGGGCAGGTGTCATTTACAGGCCTGCAATGATTTTGAATATCAACTGACCATGAGCGCTAGGATTAAAGGTGCTGTTGTGTGAAACGGCCACAAGGTGGCAGCAGTTCTCCCTTACCAATTCTGGTTACTAGGGCAAGAGAGCCTCAATGGAAGTCGTGTTCTAGATTGGAATTTAGAATGGAATGTGACAGGAAAAGCCCCTCAAGTTTGTCTCCCTACTTCTTGTTCGTGTTTTTAATTTAATTTTTTGTTTTTTATTACAGCAAGTTTGATTACAATGTTTGGTTGTTGTAGGTGTGGAAGATGTGGTTCTTTTACACATATACAGATGTCTGTTTTTCCCGGGATCCTTTTCCCATGTACGTTATGACAGAATGTTGAGTAGTCTTTTGGTATTCCGTAGGTCTTTGGTGATTATATATGTCACCTGTGTTTGTATAAGTCTGTTAACCCCGATATCGTAATGAAACCAATCCTCACACCTTTCCATTGGTGAACCATAAGTTTGTTTAATGAATCTCTGATTGCCCTTCTCGGTGGAAATATATGCCCTGTTATCCATTTTTAGGTAACACCTATAAGTGATATGATATGATATGTGTCTTTCACTTTCTCACTTACTACAAGTCACGTGATTACCTCTAGACTCATCTACGGTGGTGCAAATGGCATTGTGTTCTTTTTTTCTTTGGTTTCTCTTCTGCCTTAGCGAGGTCCATTTTCAACAATGTGATTCCCTGAGTGTTGTGGATTAGCTCACCTGGGCAGCCTTAACCTGCCGCCCGGCCCTCCCCAGGTGTGCCTGGTTGAGGTCAATATAAACAGCGCTCCAGGCAGCAATAGCCCCTGAAGCTGTTCCTGACTCCATATTCTCTGCCCCGTCAGCAGTCTCGGGGCTGTGCTGGTGGGAGGGAATGAGGTGCCACAGATTTGTTGGTGGCCCGGTGTGAGTGGGGTTCTCCTGGCCTTTCTGCAGTAGTTGCCAGGCTGCCTCCTGTAAAGAAGAGGATGTGTCACCCATACCTTCTGCTGGAATTTCTCTCCGGACAGAGGTGAGGAAGGAAAAAAGCAGTGGGGGCCGGGACAGGTGGGGTATCTCAGGCAGGACAATGGAAAGCTTCCGGAAGAGCGCCCAGGGACAGGACCACCCTGGCTGGCCTGCAGGCACCAAGTTGGCCTGCGTGCTGTCGCTGTTGTGGCTCCACGGCCCTTCCTCTAGTCTTTCAAGCCCTTCTACATATTCAGTTGTTTTACCTGGGAAGGGTGGGAACAGTTCAGCAACAGCTGGCCTGCGGCTCAGCTCACCTATTTTTAGAGATGCCTCGGCTCGGTCCCCCAGCTTTGCAATAAGGACGCTCCTTGTGTGGGGTGTGGGTTGCTGGCTGTATGGGGATGATTCCCCACCTCTGACCAATTTCAGAATTGTTTGCCGCTGGAGCAAGTGCCCTGATAGGTTTTTCCTCTGTTTAACTGGTGGGTTCAGGTTTTTTTCCTTTTATGGTTCAAGTTAGATTTTATTCCTCTTTTATATATTTATAGATATAAGCATGGAAATAATTCATTCCTATAAATACATCTGTGTGAAGGGAAGAACGTTTTTCTGTTTTATATTTAAATTTTATTTTTTAAGATTTTGAAATTTAATTTTATTTACCTTTATATACAGCAGGTTATTATTAGTTATGTATTTTATGCATATACATGTATACAGGTCAATCTCAAACTCCCAACTCATCCCACCACCACCACCCCATGGCTTCCCACACTTGGTGTCCATACGTTTGTTCTCTACCTCTGTGTCTCTATTTCTTCCCTGCAAACCAGTTCATCTGTACCATTTTTTAGGTTCCACATATATGCATTAATATACAATATTTGTTTTCCTCTTTCTGACCTACTTCATTCTGTATGACAGTCTCTAGATCCATCGATGTCTCTACAAATGACCCAGTTTCATTCCTTTTTATGGTTGAGTAATATTCCATTTTATACATGTACCACATCTTTATCCATTCATCTGTGTGAGGGCATTTATGTTGCTTCCATTACCTGGCCTTTGTAAATAGTGCTGCAATGAACATTGTGGTGAATGTGCCTTTTTGATTTATGGTTTTCTCTGGGTCTATTCCCAGAAGTGGGATTGCAGGATCAGATGGTAATTCTATTTCTAGTTTTTTTAAGGAAACTCCATACTGTTCTCCATAGTGACTGTATCAATTTACATTCCCACCAATAGTGGAAGAGGGATCCTTTTGTCCACACCCTCCCCAGAATTTGTTGTTTGTAGATTTTCTGAGGATGCCGATTCTAACAGGTGTGAGGTGATACCTCATTGTAGTTTCGATTTGCATTTCTCTAATAATTAGTGCTCTTCAGCAGCTTTTCATGTGCGTCTTGGCCATCTCTGTGTCGTCTTTGAAGAAACGTCTCTTTAGATCTACTGCCCATTTTTGTATTGGGTTTTTTGTTTTTTTTTAATATTAAGCTGCATGAACTGTTTATATACTGGAGATTAAACCTTTGTCCATTGATTCAATTTCAACGATTTTTGCCCATTCTGAGGGATGCCTTTTTCCATTCCCGTTTTTTAAACAAAAAAGTAAAGAAACAAAAAGAAGAAGAACACTAATGTGCGTAAAATATGGCTTTTGAAACGGTCGTTTTGAAATATGGACGTCCTTTGAATTTTTTGGTCGATATGTGACCCCAGGATTTGTTTTCAGGGCAGGTGTCATTTACCGGCCTGCAATGATTTTGAATATCAACTGTCCATTAGCGCTGGGATTAAAGCTGCTGTTGTGTGAAACGGCCACAAGGTGGCAGCAGTTCTCCCTTACCAATTCTGGTTACTAGGGCAACAGAGACTCAATGGAAGTCCTGTTCTGGATTGGAATTTAGAATGGAATGTGCCAGGAGAAAGCCCCTCAAGTTTGTCTCCCTACTTCTTGTTCGTGTTTTTAATTTAATTTTTATTTTTTATTACAGCAAGTTTGATTAAAATGTTTGGCTTGTTGTAGGTGTGGAAGATGTGGTTCTTTTACACATATACAGATGTCGGTTTTTCCTGGGATCCTTTTCCCATGTACGTTATGACAGAATGTTGAGTAGTCTTTTGGTATTCCCTAGGTCTTTGGTGATTACATATGTCACCTGTGTTTGTATAAGTCTGTTAACCCCGATATCGTAATGAAACCAATGCTCACACCTTTCCATTGGTGAACCATAAGTTTGTTTAATGAATCTCTAATTGCCCTTCTCGGTGGAAATATCTGCCCTGGTATCCATTTTTAGGTAACACCTATAAGTGATATGATATGATATGTGTCTTTCACTTTCTGACTTAATACATGTCACGTGATTACCTCTAGACTCATCTACGGTGCTGCAAAAGGCATTGTGTCCTTTTTTTCCTTGCCTTCTATTCTGACTTAGCGAGGTCCCTTTTCAACAATGTGATTCCCTGCAGGTTGTGGATTAGATGACGTGGGCAGCCTTATCCTGCCGGCCGGCCCTCCCAAGGTGACCCTGTTTGAGGTCAATATAAACAGCGCTCCATGCAGCAATAGCCCCTGAAGCTGTGCCTGCCTCCATATTCTCTGCCCCGTGAGCAGTCTCGGGGCTGTGCTGGTGGGAGGGAGTGAGGGGCCACAGCTTTGTTGGTGGCCCGGTGTGTGTGGGGTTCTGCTGGCCTTTCTGCCGGAGATTCCAGGCTGCCTCCTGTAAAGAGGAGGATGTGTCACCCATTCCTTCCGCTGGAATTTCTCTCCGGACTGAGGTGACGAAGGAAAAAAGCAGTGGGGGCCGGGACAGGGTGGGTATCTCAGGCAGGACAATGGAAAGCTTCTGGAAGAGCGCCCGTGGCCAGGACCACCCTGGCTGGCCTGCAGGCACCAAGTTGGCCTGCGTGCTCTCGCTGGTGTGGCTCCATGGCCCTTCCTCTAGTCTTTCAAGCCCATGTACATATTCAGGTGTTTTACCTGGGAAGGGTGGGAACAGTTCAGCAGCAGCTGACCTGGGGCTCAGCTCACCTTTATTCAGAGATGCCTCGTCTCGGTCACCCAGCTTTGCAATGAGGACGCTCCTTGTGTGGGTTGTGTGTTGATGGCTGTATGGGAGATGATTCCCCACCTCTGACCAATTTCAATATTGTTTACCGTTGGAACAAGTGCCCTGATAGGGTTCTCCTCTGTATAACTGGTGGGTCCAGGTTTTTCTTTTATGGTTCACGTTAACTTTTATTCCTCTTTTATGTATTTATAGATATAAGCATGGAAATAATACTTTCCTATAAATACATCTGTGTGAAGGGAAGAACTTTTTTCTGTATTATTTTTAAATTTTATTTTTTAAAATTTTGAAATTTAATTTTATTTATTTTTTTATACAGCAGGTTATTATTAGTTATGTATTTTATGCATATACATGTATTCAGGTCAATCCCAATCTCCCAAGTCATCCCACCACCACCACACCATGGCTTTCCACACTTGGTGTCCATACATTTGTTCTCTACATCTGTGTCTCTATTTCTTCCCTGCAAACCAGTTCCTATGTAAAATTTCGTAGGTTCCACATATATGCATTAATATACAATATTTGTTTTCCTCTTTCTGACTTACTTCATTCTGTATGACAGTCTCTAGATCCATCGCTGTCTCTACAAATGACCCGGTTTCATTCCTTTTTATGGCTGAGTAATATTCCATTTTATACATGTAGCACATCTTTATCCATTCATCTGTGTGTGGGCATTTAGGTTGCTTCCATTACCTGGCCTTTGTAAATAGTGCTGCAATGAACATTGTGGTGAATGTGCCTTTCTGATTTATGGTTTTCTTTGGGTATATGAGCAGAAGTGGGATTGCTGGATCAGATGGTAATTCTATTTGTAGTTTTTTAAGGAAACTCCATAGTGTTCTCCATAGTGAGTGTATCAATTTACATTCCCACCAATAGTGGAAGAGGTCTCCTTTTGTCCACACCCTCCCCAGAATTTGTTGTTTGTAGATTTTCTGATGATGCCGATTCTAACAGGTGTGAGGTGATACCTCATTGTAGTTTTGATTTGCATTTCTCTAATAATTAGTGCTGTTGAACAGCTTTTCATGTTCGTCTTGGCCATCTCTGTGTCTTCTTTGAAGAAACGTCTCTTTAGATCTGCCCATTTTTGTATTGGGTTGTTTGTTTTTTTAATATTATGCTGCATGAGCTGTTTATATATTTTGGAGATTAAACCTTTGTCCATTGATTCGTTTGCAACTATTTTCGCCCCTTTTGAGGGATGTCTTTTTCCTTTCCCGTTTTTTTAACCAAAAAAGAAAATGCGAAAAAGAAGTAGAAAACTAATGTGCGTAAAATATGCCTTTTGAAACGGTCGTTTTGAAATATGGACGTCCTTTGAATTTTTTGGTCGATATGTGACCCCAGAATTTGTTTTCAGGGCAGGTGTCATTTACAGGCCTGCAATGATTTTGAATATCAACTGACCATTAGCGCTGGGATTAAAGCTGCGGTTGTGTGAAACGGCCACAGGGTGGCAGCAGTTCTCCCTTACCAATTCTGGTTACTAGGGCAACAGAGCCTCAATGGAAGTCGTGTTCTAGATTGGAATTTAGAATGGAATGTGCCAGGAGAAAAACCCTCAAGTTTGTCTCCCTACTTCTTGTTCGTGTTTTTAATTTAATTTTTATTTTTTATTACAGAAAGTTTGATTACAATGTTTGGCTTGTTGTAGGTGTGGAAGATGTGGTTCTTTTACACATATACAGATGTCGGTTTTTTCCTGGGATCCTTTTCCCATGTACCTTATGACAGAATGTTGAGTAGTCTTTTGGTATTCCGTAAGTCTTTGGTGATTATATATGTCACCTGTGTTTGTATAAGTCTGTTAACCCCGATATCGTAATGAAACCAATCCTCCCACCTTTCCATTGGTGAACCATAAGTTTGTTTAATGAATCTCTGATTGCCCTTCTCGGTGGAAATATCTGCCCTGGTATCCATTTTTAGGTAACACCTATAAGTGATACGATATGATATGTGTCTTTCACTTTCTGACTTACTACATGTCACGTGATTACCTCTAGACTCATCTATGGTGCTGCAAAAGGCATTGTGTCCTTTTTTTTCCTTGCCTTCTATTCTGACTTAGCGAGGTCCCTTTTCAACAATGTGCTTCCCTGCGGGTTGTGGATTAGCTGACGTGGGCAGCCTTATCCTGCCGGCCGGCCCTCCCCAGGTGTGCCTGGTTGAGGTCAATATAAACAGCGCTCCATGCAGCAATAGCCCCTGAAGCTGTGCCTGCCTCCATATTCTCTGCCCCGTGAGCAGTCTCGGGGCTGTGCTGGTGGGAGGGAGTGAGGGGCCACAGCTTTGTTGGTGGCCCGGTGTGAGTGGGGTTCTGCTGGCCTTTCTGAAGGAGTTTCCAGGCTGCCTCCTGTAAGGAGGAGGATGTGTCACCCATACCTTCCGCTGGAATTTCTCTCCGGACAGTGGTGAGGAAGGAAAAAAGCAGTGGGGGCCGGGACAAGTGGGGTATCTCAGGCAGTACAATGGAAAGCTTCCGGAAGAGCACCCGGGGCCAGGACCACCCTGGCTGGCCTGCAGGCACCAAGTTGGCCTGCGTGCTGTCGCTGGTGTGGCTCCACGGCCCTTCCTCTAGTCTTTCAAGCCCTTGTACATATTCAGTTGTTTTACCTGGGAAGGGTGGGAACAGTTCAGCAACAGGTGGCCTGGGGCTCAGCTCACCTTTGTTCAGAGATGCCTCGGCTCGGTCCCCCCACTTTGCAATGAGGAAGCTCCTTGTGTGGGGTGTGGGTTGCTGGCTGTTTGGGAGATGATTCCCCACCTCTGAACAATTTCAATATTGTTTACCGTTGGAGCAAGTGCCCTGATAGTGTTTTTCTCTGTGTAACTGGTCGGTTCAGGTTTTTCTTCGTTTATGTTTCAAGTTAGCTTTTATTCCTCTTTTATGTATGTATAGATATAAGCATGGAAATAATTCATTCCTATAAATACATCTGTGTGAAGGGAAGAACTTTTTTCTGTTTTATTTTTAAATTTTATTTTTTATAATTTTGAAATTTAATTTTATTTACTTTTTTATACAGCGGGTTATTATTAGTTATGTGTTTTATGCATATACATGTATACAGGTCAATTTCAATCTCCCAACTCATCCCACCACCACCACCCCATGGCTTCCCACACTTGGTGTCCATACGTTTGTTCTCTACCTCTGTGTCTCTATTTCTTCCCTGCAAACCAGTTCATCTGTACAATTATTTAGGTTCCACATATATGCATTAATATACAATATTTGTTTTCCCCTTTCTGACTTACTTCATTCTGTATGACAGTCTCTAGATCCATCGATGTCTCTACAAATGACCCAGTTGCATTCCTTTTTATGGCCGAGTAATATTCCATTTTATATATGTACCCCATCTTTATCCATTCATCTGTCTTTGGGCGTTTAGGTTGCTTCCATTACCTGGCTATTGTAAATAGTGCTGCAATGAACATTGTGGTGAATGTGCCTTTTTGATTTATGGTTTTCTTTGGGTATATGCCCAGAAGTGGAATTGCTGGATCAGATGGTAATTCTATTTCTAGATTTTTTAAGGAAACTCCATAGTGTTCTCCATAGTGACTCTATCAATTTACATTCCCACCAATAGTGGAAGAGGGCTCCTTTTGTCCACACCCTCCCCAGAATTTGTTGTTTGTAGATTTTCTGATGATGCCGATTCTAACAGGTGTGAGGTGATACCTCATTGTAGTTTTGATTTGCATTTCTCTAATAATTAGTGCTCTTGAGCAGCTTCTCATGTGCGTCTTGGCCATCTCTGTGTCTTCTTTGAAGAAACGTCTCTTGACATCTTCTGCCCATTTCTGTATTGGGAGGGTCGTGGGATGGTCAGGCTGTGTGCTGACGCACGTGTCAGTGCCAGCATAAGGGCCAGGAGTAGGGTACAGCATAGGGAAATGTGTAGGGCTGGTGGTGGGTTTCCGTTCCGGGCTAGGGTGAGGGTTAGGGAACGGCAAGGTTTAGGGAACATGTGAGCATAGGGACACGTGGGAAAGTCAGGCTACGTGCTGACAAAGGTGTCAGTGACAGCGTACGGGTCAGGAGTAAAGTATGGTGTAGGGCTGGTTGTGGGTTTCCATTCCGCGCTAGGGTTAGGGTTAGGGAACGGCAAGGCTTAGGGCACAGCTGAGGGTACAGAAACGTGGGAGGGTCAGGCTATGTGCTGACGCACGGTTCAGTGCCAGTGTACGGGCCAGGATTAGGGTACGGAGTAGGGTAAGGTGTAGGGCTGTTGGTGGGTTTCTGTTCCGGGTTAGGGTTAGGGAACGGCAAGGCTTAGGGCACAGGTAAGGGTACTGAAACGAGGGAGAGGCACGCTACGTGCTGACACACGGGTCAGTGCCAGCGTACGCGCCAGAATTAGGGTACGGCGTAGGGTAAGGTGTAGGGCTGGTGGTGGGTTTCTGTTCCAGGGTAGGGTTAGGGTTAGGGATCGGCAAGGCTTAAGGCACAGGTGAGGGTATGGAAACATGGGAGTGGCAGGCTACGTGCTTACACAAGGGTCAGTTCCAGTGTACGGCCCAGGAGTAGGGCACGGCGTAGGGTAAGGTGTAGGGCTGGTGGTGGGTTTCCGTTCCCGGCTAGGGTTAGGGTTAGGGAATGGCAAGGCTTAGGGCACAGGTGAGGGTACAGAAACGTGGGAGGGTCAGGCTACGTGCTGACGCAAGTGTCAGTGCCAGCGTACGGCCCAGGAATAGGGTATGGCGTAGGGTAAAGTGTAGGGTTAGGGTTAGGGAACGGCAAGGCTTAGGGCACAGGTGAGGGTACGGAAACGAGGGAGGGTCAGGCTACATGCTGAAGCACGGGTCAGTGCCAGGGTGTGGACCAGGAGTAGGGTACGGCGTAGGGTAAGGTGTAAGACTGGTGGTGGGTGTCCATTCCGGGGTTTGATTAGGGTTAGGGAACGTCAAGTTTTAGGGCACAGGTGAGGGTACGGAAACGTGGGACGGTCAGGCTACCTGCTGACGCATGGGTCAGTGCCAGCGTATGGGCCAGGAGTAGGGTACGGCGTAGGGTAAGGTGTAGGGCTTGTGGTGGGTTTCCGTTCTGGGCTAGGGTAGGGTTAGGGAACGGCAAGGCTAAGGGCACAGGTGAGGGTACGGAAACTTGGGAGAGGCAGGCTACGTGCTGACGCACGGGTCAGTGCCAGCATACAGGCAAGGAGTAGGGTACGGCATAGGGTATGGTGTAGGGCTGGTGGTGGGTTTCAGCTCAGGGCTAGGGTTAGGGTTAGTGAACGGCAAGGCTTAGGGCACAGGTGAGGGTACAGAAACGTGTTAGGTTCATGGTGCATGTTGATGCATGGAATAGTGTCATCATACGCATTAGGATTAGGGTACGGCGTAGAGTAAGGTGTACGGATGGCGGTAGGTTTACATTCCGGTGTAGGGTTAGGGATAGCGAATTGCAAGGTATAGGGCACAGGTGATGGTACGGAAATGTGTTAGGTTCAGGGTACGTGTTGACTCACGGGTTAGTGTGAGCGTACGCATGAGGATTAGGGTACCGCATAGAGTAAGGTGTAGGGTTGGTGGTAGGTTTCCGTTCCAGTCTAGGGTTATGTTTAGGGACTGGCAAAGTTTAGGGCACAGGTGAGGGTACGAAACGTGTTAGGGTCAGGGTACGTGTTGATGCACAGGTTAGTGTCAGCATACGAATTAGGATTAGGGTATGGCGTAAGGTAAGGTGTAGGGTTGGTGGTAGTTTTCCGTTCCGGGCTAGGGTTAAGGTAAGGGAACGGCAAGGTTTATGGCAGAGGTGAGGGTACGGAAACGTGTTAGGGTCAGGGTACGTGTTGACGTATGGATTAGGATTAGGGTACGGCTTAGGGTAAGGTGTAGGGCTGATGGTAGGTTTCTGTTCCGGGCTAAGGTTAAGGATAGGCAACGGCAAGGTTTGGGGCACAGCTGAGGGTACGGAAACGTGTCAGTGTCAGGGTACATGTTGACTCACCGGTTAGTGCCAGCGTACGGATTAGGATTAGTGTACCGCGTAGATAAGGTGCACGGTTGGTGGTAGGTTTCCGTTCCAGGCTATGGTTAGGGTTAGGGAAAGTCAAGGTTTCTATTTGTAGGTTTTTTAAGGAAACTCCATACTGTTCTCCATAGTGACTGTATCAATTTACATTCTCACCAATAGTGGAAGAGGGCTCCTTTTGTCCACACCCTCCCCAGAATTTGTTGTCTGTAGATTTTCTGATGATGCCGATTCTAACAGGTGTGAGGTGATACCTCATTGTAGTTTTGATTTGCATTTCTCTAATAATTAGTGCTCTTGGGCAGCTTATCATGTGCGTCTTAGCCATCTCTGTGTCTTCTTTGAAGAAACGTCTCTTTAGATCTTCTGCCCATGTTTGTATTGGGTTGTTTGTTTTTTTAATATTAAGCTGCATGAGCTGTTTATATATATTGGAGATTAAACCTTTGTCCATTGATTCGTTTGCAACTATTTTCGCCCCTTCTGAGGGATGCCTTTTTCCATTCCCGTGTTTTTAACCAAAAAAGAAAGAAAGAAAAAGAAGCAGAACACTAATGTGCATAAAATATGCCTTTTGAAACGGTCGTTTTGAAATATGGACGTCCTTTAAATTTTTTGGTCGATATGTGGCCCCAGGATTTGTTTTCAGGGCAGGTGTCATTTACAGGCCTGCAATGATTTTGAATATCAACTGACCATTAGCACTGGGATTAAGCTGCTGTTGTGTGAAACGGCCACTAGGTGGCAGCAGTTCTACCTTAACACATCTGGTTACTAGGGCAACAGAGCCTCAATGGACGTCGTGTTGTACATTGGAATTTAGAATGGAATGTGCCAGGAGAAAGCCCCTCAAGTTTGACTCCCTACTTCTTGTTCGTATTTTTAATTTTTTATTTTTTATTACAGCAAGTATGATTACAATGTTTGGCTTATTGTAGGTGTCGAAGATGTGGTTCTTTTACACATATACAGATGTCTGTTCTTCCTGGGATCCTTTTCCCGTGTACGTTATGACAGAATGTTGAGTAGTCTTCTCTTGGTATTCCGTAGGTCTTTGGTGATTATATATGTCACCTCTGTTTGTATATGTGTGTTATCCCCGATATCGTAATGAAACCAATCCTCACACCTTTCCATTGGTGAACTATAAGTTTGTTTAATGAATCTATGATGGCACTTCTCAGTGGAAATGACTGCCCTGGTTTCTATTTTAGGTAACACCTATAAGTGATATGAAATGATATGTGTCTTTCACTTTCTGACTTACTACAAGTCACGTGATTACCTCTAGACTCATCTACAGTGCTGCAAATGGCATTGTGTCCTTATTTTCCTTGGCTTCTATTCTGCCTTAGCGAGGTCCATTTTCAACAATGTGATTCCCTGAGGGTTGTGGATTAGCTGACCTGGGCAGCCTTACCCTGCCGGCCGGCCCTCCCCAGGTCTGCCTGGTTGAGGTCAATATAAACAGCGCTCCAGGCAGCAATAGCCCCTGAAGCTGTTCCTGACTCCATATTCTCTGCCCCGTCAGCAGTCTCGGGGCTGTGCTGGTGGGAGGGAGTGAGGGGCCACAGCTTTGTTGGTTGCCCTGTGTGAGTGGGATTCTGCTGGCCTTTCTGCAGGAGTTGCCAGGCTGCCACCTGTAAAGAAGAGGATGTGTCACCCATACCTTCCGCTGGAATTTCTCTCCGGACAGAGGTGAGGAAGGAAAAAAGCAGTGTGGGCCGGGACAAATGGGGTATCACAGGCAGGACAATGGAAAGCTTCCGAAATAGCGCCCAGGGCCAGGATCACCCTGGCTGGCCTGCAGTCACCAAGTTGGCCTGCGTGCTGTCGCTGGTGTGGCTCCACGGCCCTTCCTCTAGGCTTTCAAGCCTTTGTACATATTCAGGTGTTTGACCTGGGAAGGGTGGGAACAGTTCAGCAGCAGCTGGCCTGGTGCTCAGCTCACCTTTATTCAGAGATGCCCCGGCACGGTCCCCCAGCTTTGCAATGAGGATTCTCCTTGCATGGTGTGTGGGTTGCTGGCTGTATGGGAGATGATTCCCCACCTCTGACCAATTTCAGAATTGTTTACCGCTGGAGCAAGTGCCCTGATAGGGTTTTCCTCTGTATAACTGGTGGGTTCAGGTTTTTTTTTCGTTTATGGTTCAAGTTAGATTTTATTCCTCTTTTATGTATTTATAGATATAAGCATGGAAATAATTCATTCCTATTAATACATCTGTGTGAAGGGAAGAATTTTTTCTGTTTCATTTTTAAATTTTATATTTTAAAATTTTGAAATTTAATTTTATTTACTTTTTTATACAGCGGGTTATTATTAGTTATGTATTTTATGCATATACATGTATACAGGTCAATCTCAAACTCCCAACTCATCCCACCACCACCACCCCATGGCTTCCCACAATTGGTGTCCATACGATTGTCCTCTACCTCTGTGTCTCTATTTCTTCCCTGCAAACCAGTTCATCTGTACCATTTTTAGGTTCCACATATATGCATTAATATACAATATTTGTTTTCCTCTTTCTGACTTACTTCATTCTGTATGACAGTCTCTAGATCCATCGATGTCTCTACAAATGACCCAGTTTCATTCCTTTTTATGGCCGAGTAATATTCCATTTTATATATGTACCCCATCTTTATCCATTCATCTGTCTGTGGGCATTTTGGTTGCTTCCATTACCTGGCTATTGTAAATAGTGCTGCAATGAAACTTGTGGTGAATGTGCCTTTTTGATTTATGGTTGTCTCTGGGTATATGCCCAACAGTGGGATTGCTGGGTCAGATGGTAATTCTATTTCTAGTTTTTTAAAGGAAACTCCATACTGTTCTCCATAGTGACTGTATCAAATTACATTCCCACCAATAGTGGAAGAGGGCTCCTTTTGTCCACACCCTCCCCAGAATTTCTTGTTTGTAGATTTTCTGATGATGCCGATTCTAACAGGTGTGAGGTGATATCTCATTGTAGTTTTGATTTGCATTTCTCTAATAATTAGTGCTCTTGAGCAGCTTTTCATGTGCGTCTTGCCCATCTCTGTGTCTTCTTTGAAGAAACGTCTCTTTAGATCTTCTGCCCATTTTTGTATTGGGTTGTTTGTTTTTTTAATAAGCTGCATGAGCTGTTTATATTGGAGATTAAACCTTTGTCCATTGATTCGTTTGCAACTATTTTCGCCCCTTCTGAGGGATGCCTTTTTCCATTCCCGTGTTTTTAACCAAAAAAGAAAGAAAGAAAAAGAAGCAGAACACTAATGTGCATAAAATATGCCTTTTGAAACAGTCGTTTTGAAATATGGACGTCCTTTAAATTTTTTGGTCGATATGTGACCCCAGGATTTGTTTTCAGGGCAGGTGTCATTTACAGGCCTGCAATGATTTTGAATATCAACTGACCATTAGCGCTGGGATTAAAGCTGCTGTTGTGTGAAACGGCCACAAGGTGGCAGCAGTTCTCTCTTTCATATCTGGTTACTAGGGCAACAGAGCCTCAATGGAAGTCGCCTTCTAGATTGGAATTTAGAACAGAATGTGACAGGAAAAAGCCCCTCAAGTTTGTCTCACTACTTCTTGTTCGTGTTTTTAATTTAATATTTTATTTTTTATTACAGCAAGTTTGATTACAATGTATGGCTTGTTGTAGGTATGGTAGATGTGGTTCTTTTACACATATACAGATGTCTGTTCTTCCTGGGATCCTTTTCCCATGTACGTTATGACAGAATGTTGTGTACTCCTCTCTTTGTATTCCGTAGCTCTTTGGTTATTATATATATCACCTGTGTTTGTATGTCTGTTAAGCCCAATATCGTAATGAAACCAATCCTCACACCTTTCCATTGGTGAACCATAAGTTTGTTTAATGAATATGTGATTGCCCTTCTCCGTGGAAATATCTGCCCTGGTATCCATTTTTAGGTAACACCTATAAGTGATATGATACGATATGTGCCTTTCACTTTCCGACTTACTACATGTCACATGATTACCTCTAGACTCATCTACGGTGCTGCAAATGGCATTGTGTCCTTATTTTCCTTGGCTTCTATTCTGCCTTAGCGAGGTCCATTTTCAACAATGTGATTCCCTGAGGGTTGTGGATTAGCTGTCCTGGGCAGCCTTACCTTGCCGGCCGGCCCTCCCCAGGTGTGCCTGTTTGAGGTCAATATAAACAGCGCTCCAGGCAGCAATAGCCCCTGAAGCTGTGCCTGACTCCATATTCTCTGCCCCGTCAGCAGTCTCGGGGCTCTGCTGGTGGGAGCGTGTGAGGGGCCACGGCTTTGTGGGTGGCCCGGTGTGTGTGGGGCTCTGCTGGACTTTGTGCAGGAGTTGCCAGGCTGCCACCTGTAAAGAAGGGGATGTGTCACACATAAGTTCCACTGGAATTTCTCTCCGGGCTGAGGTAAGGAAGGAAAAAAAGGGGTGGGGTCCGGGACAGGAGGGGTATCTCAGGCAGGGAAATGGAAAGCTTCCAGAAGAGCGCCTGGGGTCAGGACCATCCTGCCTCGCCTGCAGGCACCAAGTTGGCCTGTGTGCTGTCGCTGGTGTGGCTTCAGGGCCCTTCCTCTAGGATTTCATGCCCTTGTACATATTCAGGTGTTTTACCTGGAAAGGGTGGGAACAGTTCAGCTGCAGCTGGCCTGGGGCTCAGCTCACCTTTATTCAGAGATGCCTCGGCACGGTCCCCCAGCTTTGCAATGAGGACGCTCCTTGCATGCAGGGTGGGTTGCTGGCTGTATGGGAGATTATTCCCCACCTCTGACCAATTTCAGAATTGTTTACCGCTGGAGCAATTCCCTGATAGGGCTTTCCTCTGTATAACTGGTGGGCTCAGGTTTTTTTTCGTTTATGGTTCAAGTTAGATTTTATACCTCTTTTATGTATTTATAGATATAAGCATGGAAATAATACATTCCTATAAATACATCTGTGTGAAGGGAAGAACTTTTTTCTCTTTTATTTTTAAATTTTATTTTTTAAAATTTTGAAATTTAGTTTTATTTTTTTATACAGCAGGTTATTATTAGTTATGTATTTTATGCATATGCATGTATACAGGCCAATCCCAATCTCCCAACTCATCCCACCTCTACCACCCCATGGCTTCCCACACTTGGTGTCCATAAGTTTGTTCTCTACCTGTGTCTCTATTTCTTCCCTGCAAACCAGTTCATCTGTACCACTTTTTAGGTTCCACATATATGCATTAATATACAATATTTGTTTTCCTCTTTCTGACTTACTTCATTCTGTATGACAGTCTCTAGATCCATCGATGTCTCTACAAATGACCCAGTTTCATTCCTTTTTATGGCCGAGTAATATTCCATTTTATATATGTACCACATCTTTACCCATTCATGTGTTTGTGGGTATTTAGTTTGCTCCCTTACCTGACTACTGTAAATAGTGCTGCAATGAACATTGTGGTGAATGTGCCTTTTTGATTTATGGTTTTCTCTGGGTATATGCCCAGAAGTGCGAATGCTGGATCAGATGGTAATTCTATTTCTAGTTTTTTTAAGGAAACTCCACACTGTTCTCCATAGTGACTGTATCAACTTACATTCCCACCAATAGTGGAAGAGGGCTCCTTTTTTCCACACCCTCCCCAGAATTTGTTGTTTGTAGGTTTTCTGATGATGCCGATTCTAACATGTGAGAGGTGATACCTCATTTTAGTTTTTTTTTTTTTTTTTTTTTTTTTTTTTTGTTGTACGCTGGCCTCTCCCTGTTGTGGCCTCTCCCATTGCGGAGCACAGGCTCCGGACGCGCAGGCTCAGTGGCCATGGCTCATGGGCCCAGCTGCTCCGCGACATGTGGGATCTTCCCGGACCGGGGCACGAACCCGTGTCCCCTGCATCGGCAGGCGGACTCTCAACCACTGCGCCACCAGGGAAGCCCCCTCATTGTAGTTTTGATTTGCATTTCTCTAATAATTAGTGATGTTGAGCAGCTTTTCATCTGCGTCTTGGCCATGTCTGTGTCTTCTTTGAAGGATCGTCTCATGAGATCTTCTGACCATTTCTGTATTGGGAGGGTGGTTGGAGGGTAAGGCTATGTGCTCACGCACGTGTCAGTGCCAGCGTAAGGGTCAGGAGTAGGGTACTGCGTAGGGTAAGGTGTAGGTCTGGTGGTGGTTTCCGTTCCGGGCTAGGTTTAGGGTTTGGGAACGGCAAGGCTTAGGGCCCAGGTGAGGGTACGGAAACGTGGGATGGTCAGGCTACGTTCTTACGCATGGGTCAGTGCCAATGTACGGGCCAGGAATAGGCTACGGCGTAGGCTAAAGTGTAGGGCTGGTGGTGGGTTTCCGTTCCGTGCTAGGGTTAGGGTTAGGGAATGACAAGGCTTAGGGCACAGGTGAGGGTACGGAAACGTGGGAGGGTCCGGCTATGCGCTGACGCACGGGTCAGTGCCAGCGTACGGGCCAGGAATAGGGAACGGCGTAGGGTAAGGTGTAGGGCTGGTTGTGAGATACCGTTCCGGGCTAGGGTTAGGGTTAGGGAACGGCAAGGCTTAGGGCACAGGTGAACGTAAGGAAACGTGGGAGGGTCAGGGTTAGGGAACGGCAAGGCTTAGGACACAGGTGAGGGTATGGAAACGTGGGAGAGGCAGGCTACGTGCTGACGCACAGGTCAGTGCCAGCGTTGCGGCCAGGAGTAGGGTACAGCGTAGGGTAAGGTTTAGGGCTGGTGGTGGGTTTATGTTCCGGGTTAGGGTTAGGGAACGGCAAGGCTTATGGCACAGGTGAGGGTACGGAAACGTAGGAGTGCCAGACTACGTGTTGACGCACGGGTCAGTGCCAGCGTACGGGGCAGGATTAGGGTACGGCGTAGGGTAAGGTTTAGGGCTGGTGGTGGGTTTCCGTTCCAGGCTAGGTTTAGGGTTAGGGAACGGCAAAGCTTAGGGCACAGAAGATGGTACGGAAAAGTGGGAGGGTCAGGCTACGTGCTGACGCACGGGTCAGTGCCAGCGTATGGGCCAAGTGTAGGGTATGGCGTAGGGTTAGGTGTAGGGTTAGGGTTAGGGAACGGCAAGGCTTAGGGCACAGGTGAGGGTACGGAAACGTGGGAGGGTCAGGCTACGTGATGACGCACGGGTCTTTGCCAGCGTACGCGCCAGGATTCGGGTACAGCATAGGGTAAGGTGTAGGGCTGGTTGTGGGTTTCCGTTCCAGGTTAGAGTTAGGGAACGGCAAGGCTTAGTGCACAGGTGAGGGTATGGAAACATGGCAGAGGCAGGCTATGTGCTGACGCAAGGGTCACTGCCAGCGTACGGGTCAGGAGTAGTCTACGGCGTACGTTAAGGTTTAGGTTTTGTGGTGGGTTTCCGTTGCGGGCAAGGGTTAGGGATACGGAAAGGCAAGGCTTAGGGCACAGGTGAGGGTACGGAAACATGGGAGGGTTAGGCTACATGCTGAAGCACGGTTCAATGCCAGGGTATGGACCAGGAGTAGGGTACGGCGTAGGGTAAAGTGTAAGGCTGGTGGTGGGTGTCCATTCCGGGCTAGTGTTAGGGTTAGGGAGCGGCAAGGCTTAGGGCACAGGTGAGGGTACGGAAACGTGGGAGGGTCAGGCTACATGCTGAAGAACGGGTCAGTGCCAGGGTGTGGACCAGGAGTAGGGTACGGCGTTGGGTATGGTGTAAGGGCGGTGGTGGGTGTCCATTCCGGTCTAGGGTTAGGGTTAGGGAACGTTAAGGCTTAGGACACAGGTGAGGGTACGGAAACGTGGGAGGGTCAGGATACGTGCTGAAGAATGGGTCAGTGCCAGTGTACGGGCCAGGAGTAGGGTACGGCATAGCGTAATGTGTAGGGCTGGTGGTGGTTTCCGTTCCGGGCTAGGGTTAGAGGTAGGGAACTGCAAGGCTTAGGGCACAGGTGAGGGTACGGAAACGTGGGAGAGGCAGCCTACGGGCTGACACATGGGAGTGTGCCAGCTTACGGGCCAGCAGTAGGCTACGACGTAGGGTAGGGTGTAGGGCTGGTGGTGGGTTTCCGTTCCGGGCTAGGGTTAGAGTTAGGGATCGGCAAGGCTTAGGGAACAGGTGAGGGTAAGGAAAAGTGGGAGGGTTAGGCTACATGCTGACGCACGGATCAGTGCCAGCGTACGGGCCAGGTGTAGGGTATGGCGTAGGGTAAGGTTTAGGGCTGGTGGTGGGTTTCCGTTTGGGGTTATGGTTAGGGTTATGGAACGGCAAGGCTTAGGACACAGGTGAGGGTACGGGAACGTGGGAAGGTCAGGCTACGTGCTGACGCACGGATCAGTGCCAGCGTACGGGCCAGGATTAGGCTACGGCGTAGGGTAAGCTGTAGGGCTGGTGGTGGGTTTCTGTTCTGGGCTAGGGTTAGGGTTAGGGAAGGACAAGACTTAGGGCACAGTTGAGGGTACGGAAATGGTGGAGGGTCAGGCTATGTGCTGACGCACGGGTCAGTGCCAGCGTACAGGCCAGGAGTAGGCAACAACGTAGGGTAAGGTGTAGGGCTGGTGGTTGGTTTCCTTTCCGGGCTAGGGTTAGGGTTAGGGAATGTCAAGGCTTAGGGGACAGGTGAGGGTATGGAAACGTGGGAGGGTCATGCTACGTGCTGACACACGTGTCAGTGCCAGCGTATGGGCCAGTCGTAGGCTACGGCGTAGGGAAAGGTGTAGGGCTGGTGGTGGGCTTCCTTTCCGGGCTAGGGTTAGGGTTAGGGAACGGCAAGTCTTAGGGCACAGGTGCGGGTACGGAAACGTGGGAGAGTCAGGCTATGTGCTGACGCACGGGTCAGTGCCAGCGTACGGGCCAGGAGTAGTGTACGTCTTAGGGTTAGGTGTAGGGCTGGTGGTTGGTTTCCGTTCTGGGCTAGGGTTAGGGTTAGGGAACGGCAAGGTTTAGGGCACACGTGAGGGTATAGAAACGTGTTAGGCTCAGGGTACGTGTTGACGCACGGGTTAGTGTGAACGTACAGATGAGGATTATGGTGCGGCATAGGGTAAAGTGTATGGTTGGTGGTAGGTTTCCGTTTCAGGCTAGGGTTAGTGTTAGGGAACGGCAAGGTTTTGGGCACAGATGAGGGTATGGAAACGTGTTAGTGTCAGGGTACGTGTTGACATATGGATTAGCATTAGGGTACGGCTTAGGGTAAGGTGTAGGCTTGGTGGTAGGTTTCCATTGTGGTCTAGGGCTAGGGTTAGGGAATGGCAAGGTTTAGGTCACAGGTGAAGGTACGGAAACGTGTTAGGGTCAGGGTAAGTGTTGACGCATGTGTTAGTGTCTGCGTACGGAGTAGGTTTATGGTCCATCGTAGGTTATGGTCTAGGGTTGGTGGTAGGTTTCCGTTCCAGGCTAGGGTTAGTGTTATGGAACGGCAAGGTTTAGGGCATAGGTGAGGGTACGGAAATGTGTTAGGGTCAGGGTACGTGTTGACGCTCGGATTATGATTAGGGTATGGCGTAGAGTAACGTGTAGGGTTGGTGGTAGGTTTCCGTTTTGGGCTAGGGTTAGGGTTAGGCAATGGCACGGTTTAGGGCACAGGTGAGGGAACGGAAAAGTGTTAGGGTCAGTGTACGTGTTGACGCACGGGTTAGTGTCAGTGTACGGATTAGGATTAGGGTACCGTGTAGGGTATGCTGTACGGTTTGTGGTAGTTTTCCATTCTGGGCTAGGGTTAGTGTTAGGGTACGGCAAGGTTTAGGGTACAGGTGACGGAACAGAAACGTGTTAGGGTCATGATACATGTTGATACATGGAATAGTGTCATCATACGCATTAGGATTAGGGTACGGCGTAGGGTAAGGTGTACGGAGGGCGGTAGGTTTCCATTCCGTTGTAGGGTTAGGGTTAGCGAATTGCAAGGTTTTGGGCACAGGTGATGGTACAGAAATGTGTTAGGTTCAGGGTACGTGTTGACTCACGGGTTAGTGTCAGCATACGCATGAGGATTAGGGTACCGCATAGAGTAAGGTGTAGGGTTGGTGGTACGTTTCCGTTCCAGTCTAGGGTTATGTTTAGGGACCGGCAAAGTTTAGGGCACAGGTGAGGGTACGAAACGTGTTAGGCTCAGGGTATGTGTTGATGCACAGGTTAGTGTCAGCATACGAATTAGGATTAGGGTACGGCGTAAGGTAAGGTGTAGGGTTGGTGGTAGTTTTCCGTTCCGGGCTAGTTTTAAGGTAAGGGAACGGCAAGGTTTATGGCAGAGGTGAGGGTACGGAAACGTGTTAGGGTCAGGGTACGTGTTGATGTATGAATTAGTATTAGGGTACAGCTTAGGGTAAGGTGTAGGGCTGATGGTAGGTTTCCGTTCCGGGCTAAGGTTAAGGATAGGCAACGACAAGTTTTAGGGCACAGCTGAGGGTATGGAAACGTGTTAGGGTCAGGGTACGTGTTGACTCACTGGTTAGTGCCAGCGTACAGATTAGGATTAGTGTACGGCATAGATAAGGTGTAGGGTTGGTGGTAGGATTCCGTTCCGGGCTATGGTTAGGGTTAGGGAAAGTCAAGGTTTCTATTTCTAGTTCTTTTAAGGAAACTCCATACTGTTCTCCATAGTGACTGTATCAATTTACATTCCCACCATAGTGGAAGAGGGCTCCTTTTGTCCACACCCTCCACAGAATTTGTTTGTAGATTTTCTGATGATGCCGATTCTAACAGGTGTGAGGTGATACCTCATTGTAGTTTTGATTTGCATTTCTCTAATAATTAGTGCTCTTGAGCAGCTTTTCATGTGCGTCTTGGCCATCTCTGTGTCTTCTTTGAAGAATCGTCTCTTTAGATCTTCTGCCCATTTTTGTATTGGGTTGTTTGTTTTTTTAATAAGCTGCATGAGCTGTTTATATATATTGGAGATTAAACCTTTGTCCATTGATTCGTTTGCAACTATTTTCGCCCCTTCTGAGGGATGCCTTTTTCCATTCCCGTGTTTTTAACCTAAAAAGAAAGAAAGAAAAAGAAGCAGAACACTAATGTGCATAAAATATGCCTTTTGAAACGGTCGTTTTGAAATATGGACGTCCTTTAAATTTTTTGGTCGATATGTGACCCCAGGATTTGTTTTCAGGGCAGGTGTCATTTACAGGCCTGCAATGATTTTGAATATCACCTGACCATGAGCGCTGGGATTAAAGCTGCTGTTGTGTGAAACGGCCACAGGGTGGCAGCAGTTCTCCCTTACCAATTCTGGTTACTAGGGCAACAGAGCCTCAATGGAAGTCATGTTCTAGATTGGAATTTAGAATGGAATGTGACAGGAGAAAGCCCCTCAAGTTTGTCTCCCTACTTCTTGTTCGTGTTTTTAATTTAATTTTTTGTTTTTTATTACAGCAAGTTTGATTACAATGTTTGGCTTGTTGTAGGTGTGGAAGATGTGGTTCTTTTACACATATACAGATGTCTGTTTTTCCTGGGATCCTTTTCCCATGTACGTTATGACAGAATGTTGAGTAGTCTTTTGGTATTCCGTAGGTCTTTGGTGATTATATATGTCACCTGTGTTTGTATAAGTCTGTTAACCCCGATATCGTAATGAAACCAATCCTCACACCTTTCCATTGGTGAACCATAAGTTTGTTTAATGAATCTCTGATTACCCTTCTCGGTGGAAATATCTGCCCTGGTATCCATTTTTAGGTAACACCTGTAAGTGATATGATATGATATGTGTCTTTCACTTTCTCACTTACTACAAGTCACGTGATTACCTCTAGACTCATCTACGGTGGTGCAAATGGCATTGTGTTCTTTTTTCCTTGGCTTCTCTTCTGCCTTAGCGAGGTCCATTTTCAACAATGTGATTCCCTGAGGGTTGTGGATTAGCTCACCTGGGCAGCCTTACCCTGCCGCCCGGCCCTCCACAGGTGTGCCTGGTTGAGGTCAATATAAACAGCACTCCAGGCAGCAATAGCCCCTGAAGCTGTTCCTGACTCCATATTCTCTGCACCGTCAGCAGTCTCGGGGCTGTGCTGGTGGGAGGGAATGAGGTGCCACAGATTTGTTGGTGGCCCGGTGTGAGTGGGGTTCTGCTGGCCTTTCTGCAGTAGTTGCCAGGCTGCCTCCTGTAAAGAAGAGGATGTGTCACCCATACCTTCTGCTGGAATTACTCTCTGGACAGAGGTGAGGAAGGAAAAAAGCAGTGGGGGCCGGGACAGGTGGGGTATCTCAGGCAGGACAATGGAAATCTTCCGGAAGAGCGCCCGGGGCCAGGACCACCCTGGCTGGCCTGCAGGCACCAAGTTGGCCTGCGTGCTGTCGCTGTTGTGGCTCCACGGCCCTTCCTCTAGTCTTTCAAGCCCTTGTACATATTCAGTTGTTTTACCTGGGAAGGGTGGGAACAGTTCAGCAACAGCTGGCCTACGGCTCAGCTCACCTTTTTTTAGAGATGCCTCGGCTCCGTCCCCCAGCTTTGCAATGAGGACGCTCCTTGTGTGGGGTGTGGGTTGCTGGCTGTATGGGGATGATTCCCCACCTCTGACCAATTTCAGAATTGTTTGCCGCTGGAGCAAGTGCCCTGATAGGGTTTTCCTCTGTATAACTGGTGGGTTCAGGTTTTTTTCCTTTTATGGTTCAAGTTAGATTTTATTCCTCTTTTATATATT
Source organism: Mesoplodon bidens (assembly GCF_964165515.1). Classification (NCBI taxonomy): domain Eukaryota; kingdom Metazoa; phylum Chordata; class Mammalia; order Artiodactyla; family Ziphiidae; genus Mesoplodon; species Mesoplodon bidens. The sequence continues at coordinate 1,221,722 of NW_027671809.1, read as the reverse complement.
TATAGATATAAGCATGGAAATAATTCATTCCTATAAATACATCTGTGTGAAGGGAAGAACTTTTTTCTGTTTTATATTTAAATTTTATTTTTTAAGATTTTGAAATTTAATTTTATTTACTTTTATATACAGCAGGTTATTATTAGTTATGCATTTTATGCATATACATGTATACAGGTCAATCTCAAACTCCCAACTCATCCCACCACCACCACCCCATGGCTTCCCACACTTGTTGTCCATACGTTTGTTCTCTACCTCTGTGTCTCTATTTCTTCCCTGCAAACCAGTTCATCTGTACCATTTTTTAGGTTCCACATATATGCATTAATATACAATATTTGTTTTCCTCTTTCTGACCTACTTCATTCTGTATGACAGTCTCTAGATCCATCGATGTCTCTACAAATGACGCAGTTTCATTCCTTTTTATGGTTGAGTAATATTCCATTTTATATATGTACCACATCTTTATCCATTCATCTGTGTGAGGGCATTTAGGTTGCTTCCATTACCTGGCCTTTGTAAATAGTGCTGCAATGAACATTGTGGTGAATGTGCCTTTTTGATTTATGGTTTTCTCTGGGTCTATTCCCAGAAGTGGGATTGCAGGATCAGATGGTAATTCTATTTCTAGTTTTTTTAAGGAAACTCCATAGTGTTCTCCATAGTGACTGTATCAAATTACATTCCCACCAATAGTGGAAGAGGGATCCTTTTGTCCACACCCTCCCCAGAATTTGTTGTTTGTAGATTTTCTGATGATGCCGATTCTAACAGGTGTGAGGTGATACCTCATTGTAGTTTTGATTTGCATTTCTCTAATAATTAGTGCTCTTGAGCAGCTTTTCATGTGCGTCTTGGCCATCTCTGTGTCTTCTTTGAAGAAACGTCTCTTTAGATCTTCTGCCCATTTTTGTATTGGGTTGTTTGTTTTTTTAATAAGCTGCATGAGCTGTTTATATATATTGGAGATTAAACCTTTGTCCATTGATTCGTTTGCAACTATTTTCGCCCCTTCTGAGGGATGCCTTTTTCCATTCCCGTGTTTTTAACCAAAAAAGAAAGAAAGAAAAAGAAGCAGAACATTAATGGGCATAAAATATGCCTTTTGAAACGGTCGTTTTGAAATATGGACGTCCTTTAAATTTTTTGGTCGATATGTGGCCCCAGGATTTCTTTTCAGGGCAGGTGTCATTTACAGGCCTGCAATGATTTTGAATATCAACTGACCATGAGCGCTGGGAGTAAAGCTGCTGTTGTGTGAAACGGCCACAAGGTGGCAGCAGTTCTCTCTTTCATATCTGGTTACTAGGGCAACAGAGCCTCAATGGAAGTCGCCTTCTAGATTGGAATTTAGAACAGAATGTGACAGGAAAAAGCCCCTCAAGTTTGTCTCCCTACTTCTTGTTCGTGTTTTTAATTTAATTTTTATTTTTTATTACAGCAAGTTTGATTAAAATGTTTGGCTTGTTGTAGGTGTGGAAGATGTGGTTCTTTTACACATATACAGATGTCTGTTTTTCCTGGGATCCTTTTCCCATGTACGTTATGACAGAATGTTGAGTAGTCTTTTGGTATTCCGTAGGTCTTTGGTGATTATATATGTCACCTGTGTTTGTATAAGTCTGTTAACCCCGATATCGTAATGAAACCAATCCTCACACCTTTCCATTGGTGAACCATAAGTTTGTTTAATGAATCTCTGATTACCCTTCTCGGTGGAAATATCTGCCCTGGTATCCATTTTTAGGTAACACCTGTAAGTGATATGATATGATATGTGTCTTTCACTTTCTCACTTACTACAAGTCACGTGATTACCTCTAGACTCATCTACGGTGGTGCAAATGGCATTGTGTTCTTTTTTCCTTGGCTTCTCTTCTGCCTTAGCGAGGTCCATTTTCAACAATGTGATTCCCTGAGGGTTGTGGATTAGCTCACCTGGGCAGCCTTACCCTGCCGCCCGGCCCTCCACAGGTGTGCCTGGTTGAGGTCAATATAAACAGCACTCCAGGCAGCAATAGCCCCTGAAGCTGTTCCTGACTCCATATTCTCTGCCCCGTCAGCAGTCTCGGGGCTGTGCTGGTGGGAGGGAATGAGGTGCCACAGATTTGTTGGTGGCCCGGTGTGAGTGGGGTTCTGCTGGCCTTTCTGCAGTAGTTGCCAGGCTGCCTCCTGTAAAGAAGAGGATGTGTCACCCATACCTTCTGCTGGAATTACTCTCTGGACAGAGGTGAGGAAGGAAAAAAGCAGTGGGGGCCGGGACAGGTGGGGTATCTCAGGCAGGACAATGGAAATCTTCCGGAAGAGCGCCCGGGGCCAGGACCACCCTGGCTGGCCTGCAGGCACCAAGTTGGCCTGCGTGCTGTCGCTGTTGTGGCTCCACGGCCCTTCCTCTAGTCTTTCAAGCCCTTGTACATATTCAGTTGTTTTACCTGGGAAGGGTGGGAACAGTTCAGCAACAGCTGGCCTACGGCTCAGCTCACCTTTTTTTAGAGATGCCTCGGCTCCGTCCCCCAGCTTTGCAATGAGGACGCTCCTTGTGTGGGGTGTGGGTTGCTGGCTGTATGGGGATGATTCCCCACCTCTGACCAATTTCAGAATTGTTTGCCGCTGGAGCAAGTGCCCTGATAGGGTTTTCCTCTGTATAACTGGTGGGTTCAGGTTTTTTTCCTTTTATGGTTCAAGTTAGATTTTATTCCTCTTTTATATATTTATAGATATAAGCATGGAAATAATTCATTCCTATAAATACATCTGTGTGAAGGGAAGAACTTTTTTCTGTTTTATATTTAAATTTTATTTTTTAAGATTTTGAAATTTAATTTTATTTACTTTTATATACAGCAGGTTATTATTAGTTATGCATTTTATGCATATACATGTATACAGGTCAATCTCAAACTCCCAACTCATCCCACCACCACCACCCCATGGCTTCCCACACTTGTTGTCCATACGTTTGTTCTCTACCTCTGTGTCTCTATTTCTTCCCTGCAAACCAGTTCATCTGTACCATTTTTTAGGTTCCACATATATGCATTAATATACAATATTTGTTTTCCTCTTTCTGACCTACTTCATTCTGTATGACAGTCTCTAGATCCATCGATGTCTCTACAAATGACGCAGTTTCATTCCTTTTTATGGTTGAGTAATATTCCATTTTATATATGTACCACATCTTTATCCATTCATCTGTGTGAGGGCATTTAGGTTGCTTCCATTACCTGGCCTTTGTAAATAGTGCTGCAATGAACATTGTGGTGAATGTGCCTTTTTGATTTATGGTTTTCTCTGGGTCTATTCCCAGAAGTGGGATTGCAGGATCAGATGGTAATTCTATTTCTAGTTTTTTTAAGGAAACTCCATAGTGTTCTCCATAGTGACTGTATCAAATTACATTCCCACCAATAGTGGAAGAGGGATCCTTTTGTCCACACCCTCCCCAGAATTTGTTGTTTGTAGATTTTCTGATGATGCCGATTCTAACAGGTGTGAGGTGATACCTCATTGTAGTTTTGATTTGCATTTCTCTAATAATTAGTGCTCTTGAGCAGCTTTTCATGTGCGTCTTGGCCATCTCTGTGTCTTCTTTGAAGAAACGTCTCTTTAGATCTTCTGCCCATTTTTGTATTGGGTTGTTTGTTTTTTTAATAAGCTGCATGAGCTGTTTATATATATTGGAGATTAAACCTTTGTCCATTGATTCGTTTGCAACTATTTTCGCCCCTTCTGAGGGATGCCTTTTTCCATTCCCGTGTTTTTAACCAAAAAAGAAAGAAAGAAAAAGAAGCAGAACATTAATGGGCATAAAATATGCCTTTTGAAACGGTCGTTTTGAAATATGGACGTCCTTTAAATTTTTTGGTCGATATGTGGCCCCAGGATTTCTTTTCAGGGCAGGTGTCATTTACAGGCCTGCAATGATTTTGAATATCAACTGACCATGAGCGCTGGGAGTAAAGCTGCTGTTGTGTGAAACGGCCACAAGGTGGCAGGAGTTCTCTCTTTCATATCTGGTTACTAGGGCAACAGAGCCTCAATGGAAGTCGCCTTCTAGATTGGAATTTAGAACAGAATGTGACAGGAAAAAGCCCCTCAAGTTTGTCTCCCTACTTCTTGTTCGTGTTTTTAATTTAATTTTTATTTTTTATTACAGCAAGTTTGATTAAAATGTTTGGCTTGTTGTAGGTGTGGAAGATGTGGTTCTTTTACACATATACAGATGTCGGTTTTTCCTGGGATCCTTTTCCCATGTACGTTATGACAGAATGTTGAGTAGTCTTTTGGTATTCCCTAGGTCTTTGGTGATTATATATGTCACCTGTGTTTGTATAAGTCTGTTAACCCCGATATCGTAATGAAACCAATGCTCACACCTTTCCATTGGTGAACCATAAGTTTGTTTAATGAATCTCTAATTGCCCTTCTCGGTGGAAATATCTGCCCTGGTATCCGTTTTTAGGTAACACCTCTAAGTGATATGATATGATATGTGTCTTTCACTTTCTGACTTACTACATGTCACGTGATTACCTCTAGACTCATCTACGGTGCTGCAAAAGGCATTGTGTCCTTTTTTTCCTTGCCTTCTATTCTGACTTAGCGAGGTCCCTTTTCAACAATGTGCTTCCCTGCGGGTTGTGGATTTGATGACTTGGGCAGCCTTATCCTGCCGGCCGGCCCTCCCAAAGTGTGCCTGTTTGAGGTCAATATAAACAGCGCTCCATGCAGCAATAGCCCCTGAAGCTGTGCCTGCCTCCATATTCTCTGCCCCGTGAGCAGTCTCGGGGCTGTGCTGGTGGGAGGGATTGAGGGGCCACAGCTTTGTTGGTGGCCCGGTGTGTGTGGGGTTCTGCTGGCCTTTCTGCAGGAGATTCCAGGCTGCCTCCTGTAAAGAGGAGGATGTGTCACCCATTCCTTCCGCTGGAATTTCTCTCCGGACTGAGGTGACGAAGGAAAAAAGCAGTGGGGGCCGGGACAGGGTGGGTATCTCAGGCAGGACAATGGAAAGCTTCTGGAAGAGCGCCCGTGGCCAGGACCACCCTGGCTGGCCTGCAGGCACCAAGTTGGTCTGCGTGCTGTCGCTGGTGTGGCTCCATGGCCCTTCCTCTAGTCTTTCAAGCCCATGTACATATTCAGGTGTTTAACCTGGGAAGGGTGGGAACAGTTCAGCAGCAGCTGACCTGGGGCTCAGCTCACCTTTATTCAGAGATGCCTCGGCTCGGTCACCCAGCTTTGCAATGAGGACGCTCCTTGTGTGGGGTGTGTGTTGATGGCTGTATGGGAGATGATTCCCCACCTCTGAACAATTTCAATATTGTTTACCATTGGAACAAGTGCCCTGATAGGGTTTTCCTCTGTATAACTGTTGGGTTCAGGTTTTTCTTCTTTTATGGTTCACGTTAGCTTTTATTCCTCTTTTATGTATTTATAGATATAAGCATGGAAATAATACTTTCCTATAAATACATCTGTGTGAAGGGAAGAACTTTTTTCTGTATTATTTTTAAATTTTATTTTTTAAAATTTTGAAATTTAATTTTATTTATTTTTTTATACAGCAGGTTATTATTAGTTATGTACTTTATGCATATACATGTATGCAGGTCAATCCCAATCTCCCAAGTCATCCCACCACCACCACCCCATGGCTTTTCACACTTGGTGTCCATACGTTTGTTCTCTACATCTGTGTCTCTATTTCTTCCCTGCAAACCAGTTCCTCTGTAAAATTTCGTAGGTTCCACATATATGCATTAATATACAATATTTGTTTTCCTCTTTCTGACTTACTTCATTCTGTATGACAGTCTCTAGATCCATCGCTGTCTCTACAAATGACCGGGTTTCATTCCTTTTTATGGCTGAGTAATATTCCATTTTATACATGTAGCACATATTTATCCATTCATCTGTGTGTGGGCATTTAGGTTGCTTCCATTACCTGGCCTTTGTAAATAGTGCTGCAATGAACATTGTGGTGAATGTGCCTTTCTGATTTATGGTTTTCTTTGGGTATATGAGCAGAAGTGGGATTGCTGGATCAGATGGTAATTCTATTTCTAGTTTTTTTAAGGAAACTCCATAGTGTTCTCCATAGTGAGTGTATCAATTTACATTCCCACCAATAGTGGAAGAGGTCTCCTTTTGTCCACACCCTCCCCAGAATTTGTTGTTTGTAGATTTTCTGAGGATGCCGATTCTAACAGGTGTGAGGTGATACCTCATTGTAGTTTTGATTTGCATTTCTCTAATAATTAGTGCTGTTGAACAGCTTTTCATGTGCGTCTTGGCCATCTCTGTGTCTTCTTTGAAGAAACGTCTCTTTAGATCTGCCCATTTTTGTATTGGGATGTTTGTTTTTTTAATATTAAGCTGCATGAGCTGTTTATATATATTGGAGATTAAACCTTTGTCCATTGATTCGTTTGCAACTATTTTCGCCCCTTTTGAGGGTTGTCTTTTTCCTTTCCCGTTTTTTTAACCAAAAAAGAAAAAACGAAAAAGAAGTAGAAAACTAATGTGCGTAAAATATGCCTCTTGAAACTGTCGTTTTGAAATAGGGACGTCCTTTGAATTTTATGGTCGATATGTGACCCCAGAATTTGTTTTCAGGGCAGGTGTCATTTACCGGCCTGCAATGATTTTGAATATCAACTGACCATTAGCGCTGGGATTAAAGCTGCTGTTGTGTGAAACGGCCACCAGGTGGCAGCAGTTCTCCCTTACCAATTCTGGTTACTAGGGCAACAGAGCCTCAATGGAAGTCGTGTTCTAGATTGGAATTTAGAATGGAATGTGCCAGCAGAAAACCCCTCATGTTTGTCTCCCTACTTCTTGTCCGTGTTTTTAATTTAATTTTTATTTTTTATTACAGCAAGTTTGATTACAATGTTTGGCTTGTTGGAGGTGTGGAAGATGTGGTTCTTTTACACATATACAGATGTCTGTTTTTTCTGGGATCCTTTTCCCATGTACGTTATGACAGAATGTTGAGTAGTCTTTTGGTATTCCCTAGGTCTTTGGTGATTATATATGTCACCTGTGTTTGTATAAGTCTGTTAACCCCGATATCGTAATGAAACCAATGCTCACACCTTTCCATTGGTGAACCATAAGTTTGTTTAATGAATCTCTAATTGCCCTTCTCGGTGGAAATATCTGCCCTGGTATCCATTTTTAGGTAACACCTATAAGTGATATGATATGATATGTGTCTTTCACTTTCTGACTTACTACATGTCACGTGATTACCTCTAGACTCATCTACGGTGCTGCAAAAGGCATTGTGTCCTTTTTTTCCTTGCCTTCTATTCTGACTTAGCGAGGTCCCTTTTCAACAATGTGCTTCCCTGCGGGCTGTGGATTAGCTGACGTGGGCAGCCTTATCCTGCCGGCCGGCCCTCCCAAGGTGTGCCTGGTTGAGGTCAATATAAACAGCGCTCCATGCAGCAATAGCCCCTGAAGCTGTGCCTTCCTCCATATTCTCTGCCCCGTGAGCAGTCTCGGGGCTGTGCTGGTGGGAGGGAGTGAGGGGCCACAGCTTTGTTGGTGGCCCGGTGTGACTGGGGTTCTGCTGGCCTTTCTGAAGGTGTTTCCAGGCTGCCTCCTGTAAGGAGGAGGATGTGTCACCCATACCTTCCGCTGGAATTTCTCTCCGGACAGAGGTGAGGAAGGAAAAAAGCAGTGGGGGCCGGGTCAACTGGGGTATCACAGGCAGTTCAATGGAAAGCTTCCGGAAGAGCGCCCGGGGCCAGGACCACCCTGGCTGGCCTGCAGGCACCAAGTTGGCCTGCGTGCTGTCGCTGGTGTGGCTCCACGGCCCTTCCTCTAGTCTTTCAAGCCCTTGTACATATTCAGGAGTTTTACCTGGGAAGGGTGGGAACAGTTCAGCAACAGCTGGCCTGGGGCTCAGCTCACCTTTGTTTAGAGATGCCTCGGCTCGGTCCCCCCGCTTTGCAATGAGGAATCTCCTTGTGTGGGGTGTGGGTTGCTGGCTGTATGGGAGATGATTCCCCACCTCTGAACAATTTCAATATTGTTTACCGTTGGAGCAAGTGCCCTGATAGTGTTTTTCTCTGTATAACTGGTCGGTTCAGGTTTTTCTTCGTTTATGGTTCAAGTTAGATTTTATTCCTCTTTTATGTATTTATAGATATAAGCATGGAAATAATTCATTCCTATAAATACATCTGTGTGAAGGGAAGAACATTTTTCTGTTTTATTTTTAAATTTTATTTTTTATAATTTTGAAATTAATTTTATTTACTTTTTTATACAGCTGGTTATTATTAGTTATGTGTTTTATGCATATACATGTATACAGGTCAATCTCAATCTCCCAACTCATCCCACCACCACCACCCCATGGCTTCCCACACTTGGTGTCCATACGTTTGTTCTCTACCTCTGTGTCTCTATTTCTTCCCTGCAAACCAGTTCATCTGTACAATTTTTTAGGTTCCACATATATGCATTAATATACAATATTTGTTTTCCCCTTTCTGACTTACTTCATTCTGTATGACAGTCTCTAGATCCATCGATGTCTCTACAAATGACCCAGATTCATTCCTTTTTATGGCCGAGTAATATTCCATTTTATATATGTACCCCATCTTTATCCATTCATCTGTCTTTGGGCGTTTAGGTTGCTTCCATTACCTGGCTATTGTAAATAGTGCTGCAATGAACATTGTGGTGAATGTGCCTTTTTGATTTATGGTTTTCTTTGGGTATATGCCCAGAAGTGGAATTGCTGGATCAGATGGTAATTCTATTTCTAGATTTTTTATGGAAACTCCATAGTGTTCTCCATAGTGACTCTATCAATTTACATTCCCACCAATAGTGGAAGAGGGCTCCTTTTGTCCACACCCTCCCCAGAATTTGTTGTTTGTAGATTTTCTGATGATGCCGATTCTAACAGGTGTGAGGTGATACCTCATTGTAGTTTTGATTTGCATTTCTCTAATAATTAGTGCTCTTGAGCAGCTTCTCATGTGCGTCTTGGCCATCTCTGTGTCTTCTTTGAAGAAACGTCTCTTGAGATCTTCTGCCCATTTATGTATTGGGAGGGTCGTGGGATGGTCAGGCTGTGTGCTGACGCACGTGTCAGTGCCAGCGTAAGGGCCAGGAGTAGGGTACAGCATAGGGTAACGTGTAGGGCTGGTGGTGGGTTTCCGTTCCGGGCTAGGGTTAGGGTTAGGGAACGGCAAGGTTTAGGGAACAGGTGAGCATAGGGACACGTGGGAGAGGCAGGCTACGTGCTGACAAACGTGTCAGTGCCAGCGTACGGGTCAGGAGTAAAGTATGGTGTAGGGCTGGTTGTGGGTTTCCATTCCGCGCTAGGGTTAGGGTTAGGGAACGGCAAGGCTTAGGGCACAGCTGAGGGTACAGAAACGTGGGAGGGTCAGGCTATGTGCTGACGCACGGTTCAGTGCCAGTGTACGGGCCAGGATTAGGGTACGGAGTAGGGTAAGGTGTAGGGCTGTTGGTGGGTTTCTGTTCCGGGTTAGGGTTAGGGAACGGCAAGGCTTAGGGCACAGGTAAGGGTACTGAAACGAGGGAGAGGCACGCTACGTGCTGACACACGGGTCAGTGCCAGCGTACGCGCCAGAATTAGGGTACGGCGTAGGGTAAGGTGTAGGGCTGGTGGTGGGTTTCTGTTCCAGGGTAGGGTTAGAGTTAGGGATCGGCAAGGCTTAAGGCACAGGTGAGGGTATGGAAACATGGGAGTGGCAGGCTACGTGCTTACACAAGGGTCAGTTCCAGTGTACGGCCCAGGAGTAGGGTACGGCGTAGGGTAAGGTGTAGGGCTGGTGGTGGGTTTCCGTTCCCGGCTAGGGTTAGGGTTAGGGAATGGCAAGGCTTAGGGCACAGGTGAGGGTACAGAAACGTGGGAGGGTCAGGCTACGTGCTGACGCAAGTGTCAATGCCAGCGTACGGCCCAGGAATAGGGTATGGCGTAGGGTAAAGTGTAGTGTTAGGGATAGGGAACGGCAAGGCTTAGGGCACAGGTGAGGGTACGGAAACGTGGGAGGGTCAGGCTACATGCTGAAGCACGGGTCAGTGCCAGGGTGTGGACCAGGAGTATGGTACGGCGTAGGGTAAGGTGTAAGACTGGTGGTGGGTGTCCATACCGGGGTTTGATTAGGGTTAGGGAGCGTCAAGTGTTAGGGCACAGGTGAGGGTACGGAAACGTGGGAGGGTCAGGCTACCTGCTGACGCATGGGACAGTGCCAGCGTATGGGCCAGGAGTAGGGTACGGCGTAGGGTAAGGTGTAGGGCTGGTGGTGGGTTTCCGTTCTGGGCTAGGGTCCGGTTTAGGGAACGGCAAGGCTAAGGGCACAGGTGAGGGTACGGAAACTTGGGAGAGCCAGGCTATGTGCTGACGCACGGGTCAGTGCCAGCATAGAGGAAAGGAGTAGGGTACGGCATAGGGTATGGTGTAGGGCTGGTGGTGGGTTTAAGTTCAGGGCTAGGGTTAGGGTTAGTCAACGGCAAGGCTTAGGGCACAGGTGAGGGTACAGAAACGTGTTAGGTTCATGGTGCATGTTGATGCATGGAATAGTGTCATCGTACGCATCAGGATTAGGGTACGGCGTAGAGTAAGGTGTACGGATGGCGGTAGGTTTACATTCCGGTGTAGGGTTAGGGATAGCGAATTGCAAGGTATAGGGCACAGGTGATGGTTCGCAAATGTGTTAGGTTCAGGGTACGTGTTGACTCACGGGATAGTGTGAGCGTACGCATGAGGATTAGGGTACCGCATAGAGTAAGGTGTAGGGTTGGTGGTAGGTTTCCGTTCCAGTCTAGGGTTATTTTTAGGGACTGGCAAAGTTTAGGGCACAGGTGAGGGTATGAAACGTGTTAGGGTCAGGGTACGTGTTGATGCACAGGTTAGTGTCAGCATACGAATTAGGATTAGGGTATGGCGTAAGGTAAGGTGTAGGGTTGGTGGTAGTTTTCCGTTCCGGGCTAGGGTTAAGGTAAGGGAACGGCAAGGTTTATGGCAGAGGTGAGGGTACGGAAACGTGTTAGGGTCAGGGTACGTGTTGACGTATGGATTAGGATTAGGGTACGGCTTAGGGTAAGGTGTAGGGCTGATGGTAGGTTTCGGTTCCGGGCTAAGGTTAAGGATAGGCAACGGCAAGGTTTGGGGCACAGCTGAGGGTACGGAAACGTGTTAGTGTCAGGGTACATGTTGACTCACCGGTTAGTGCCAGCGTACGGATTAGGATTAGTGTACCGCGTAGATAAGGTGCACGGTTGGTGGTAGGTTTCCGTTCCAGGCTATGGTTAGGGTTAGGGAAAGTCAAGGTTTCTATTTGTAGGTTTTTTAAGGAAACTCCATACTGTTCTCCATAGTGACTGTATCAATTTACATTCCCAACAATAGTGGAAGAGGGCTCCTTTTGTCCACACCCTCCCCAGAATTTGTTGTCTGTAGATTTTCTGATGATGCCGATTCTAACAGGTGTGAGGTGATACCTCATTGTAGTTTTGATTTGCATTTCTCTAATAATTAGTGCTCTTGGGCAGCTTTTCATGTGCGTCTTAGCCATCTCTGTGTCTTCTTTGAAGAAACGTCTCTTCAGATATTCTGCCCATGTTTGTATTGGGTTGTTTGTTTTTTTAATATTAAGCTGCATGAGCTGTTTATATATATTGGAGATTAAACCTTTGTCCATTGATTCGTTTGCAACTATTTTCGCCCCTTCTGAGGGATGCCTTTTTCCATTCCCGTGTTTTTAACCAAAAAAGAAAGAAAGAAAAAGAAGCAGAACACTAATGTGCATAAAATATGCCTTTTGAAACGGTCGTTTTGAAATATGGACGTCCTTTAAATTTTTTGGTCGATATGTGGCCCCAGGATTTGTTTTCAGGGCAGGTGTCATTTACAGGCCTGCAATGATTTTGAATATCAACTGACCATTAGCACTGGGATTAAAGCTGCTGTTGTGTGAAACGGCCACTAGGTGGCAGCAGTTCTCCGTTAACGCCTCTGGTTACTAGGGCAACAGAGCCTCAATGGATGTCGTGTTCTACATTGGAATTTAGAATGGAATGTGCCAGGAGAAAGCCCCTCAAGTTTGACTCCCTACTTCTTGTTCGTATTTTTAATTTAATTTTTTTATTTTTTATTACAGCAAGTATGATTACAATGTTTGGCTTATTGTAGGTGTCGAAGATGTGGTTCTTTTACACATATACAGATGTCTGTTCTTCCTGGGATCCTTTTCCCATGTACGTTATGACAGAATGTTGAGTAGTCTTCTCTTGGTATTCCGTAGGTCTTTGGTGATTATATATGTCACCTCTGTTTGTATATGTCTGTTAACCCCGATATCGTAATGAAACCATTCCTCACACCTTTCTATTGGTGAACCATAAGTTTGTTTAATGAATCTATGATTGCACTTCTCAGTGGAAATGACTGCCCTGGTTTCTATTTTAGGTAACACCTATAAGTGATATGAAATGATATGTGTCTTTCACTTTCTGACTTACTACAAGTCACGTGATTACCTCTAGACTCATCTACAGTGCTGCAAATGGCATTGTGTCCTTATTTTCCTTGGCTTCTATTCTGCCTTAGCGAGGTCCATTTTCAACAATGTGATTCCCTGAGGGTTGTGGATTAGCTGACCTGGGCAGCCTTACCCTGCCGGCCGGCCCTCCCCAGGTCTGCCTGGTTGAGGTCAATATAAACAGCGCTCCAGGCAGCAATAGCCCCTGAAGCTGTTCCTGCCTCCATATTCTCTGCCCCGTCAGCAGTCTCGGGGCTGTGCTGGTGGGAGGGAGTGAGGGGCCACAGCTTTGTTGGTTGCCCTGTGTGAGTGGGATTCTGCTGGCCTTTCTGCAGGAGTTGCCAGGCTGCCACCTGTAAAGAAGAGGATGTGTCACCCATACCTTCCGCTGGAATTTCTCTCCGGACAGAGGTGAGGAAGGAAAAAAGCAGTGGGGTCCGGGACAGGAGGGGTATCTCAGGCAGGACAATGGAAAGCTTCCGGAAGAGCGCCCGGGGCCAGGATCACCCTGGCTGGCCTGCAGTCACCAAGTTGGCCTGCGTGCTGTCGCTGGTGTGGCTCCACGGCCCTTCCTCTAGGCTTTCAAGCCTTTGTACATATTCAGGTGTTTGACCTGGGAAGGGTGGGAACAGTTCAGCAGCAGCTGGCCTGGGGCTCAGCTCACCTTTATTCAGAGATGCCCCGGCACGGTCCCCCAGCTTTGCAATGAGGATTCTCCTTGCATGGGGTGTGGGTTGCTGGCTGTATGGGAGATGATTCCCCACCTCTGACCAATTTCAGAATTGTTTACCGCTGGAACAAGTGCCCTGATAGGGTTTTCCTCTGTATAACTGGTGGGTTCAGGTTTTTTTTTCGTTTATGGTTCAAGTAAAATTTTATTCCTCTTTTATGTATTTATAGATATAAGCATGGAAATAATTCATTCTTATAAATACATCTGTGTGAAGGGAAGAATTTTTTCTGTTTTATTTTTAAATTTTATATTTTAAAATTTTGAAATTTAATTTTATTTACTTTTTTATACAGCGGGTTATTATTAGTTATGTATTTTATGCATATACATGTATACAGGTCAATCTCAAACTCCCAACTCATCCCACCACCACCAACCCATGGCTTCCCACAATTGGTGTCCATACGATTGTCCTCTACCTCTGTGTCTCTATTTCTTCCCTGCAAACCAGTTCATCTGTACCATTTTTAGGTTCCACATATATGCATTAATATACAATATTTGTTTTCCTCTTTCTGACATACTTCATTCTGTATGACAGTCTCTAGATCCATCGATGTCTCTACAAATGAACCAGTTTCATTCCTTTTTATGGTCGAGTAATATTCCATTTTATATATGTACCCCATCTTTATCCATTCATCTGTCTGTGGGCATTTAGGTTGCTTCCATTACCTGGCTATTGTAAATAGTGCTGCAATGAACCTTGTGGTGAATGTGCCTTTTTGATTTATGGTTGTCTCTGGGTATATGCCCAACAGTGGGATTGCTGGGTCAGATGGTAATTCTATTTCTAGTTTTTTAAAGGAAACTCCATACTGTTCTCCATAGTGACTGTATCAAATTACATTCCCACCAATAGTGGAAGAGGGCTCCTTTTGTCCACACCCTCCGCAGAATTTGTTGTTTGTAGATTTTCTGATGATGCCGATTCTAACAGGTGTGAGGTGATACCTCATTGTAGTTTTGATTTGCATTTCTCTAATAATTAGTGCTCTTGAGCAGCTTTTCATGTGCGTCTTGGCCATCTCTGTGTCTTCTTTGAAGAAACGTATCTTTAGATCTTCTGCCCATTTTTGTATTGGGTTGTTTGTTTTTTAATAAGCTGCATGAGTTGTTTATATATATTGGAGATTAAACCTTTGTCCATTGATTCGTTTGCAACTATTTTCGCCCCTTCTGAGGGATGCCTTTTTCCATTCCCGTGTTTTTAACCAAAAAAGAAAGAAAGAAAAAGAAGCAGAACATTAATGTGCATAAAATATGCCTTTTGAAACGGTCGTTTTGAAATATGGACGTCCTTTAAATTTTTTGGTCGATATGTGACCCCAGGATTTCTTTTCAGGGCAGGTGTCATTTACAGGCCTGCAATGATTTTGAATATCAACTGACCATGAGCGCTGGGATTAAAGCTGCTGTTGTGTGAAATGGCCACAAGGTGGCAGCAGTTCTCTCTTTCATATCTGGTTACTAGGGCAACAGAGCCTCAATGGAAGTCGCCTTATAGATTGGAATTTAGAACAGAATGTGACAGGAAAAAGCCCCTCAAGTTTGTCTCCCTACTTCTTGTTCGTGTTTTTAATTTAATTTTTTATTTTTTATTACAGCAAGTTTGATTAGAATGTTTGGCTTGTTGTAGGTATGGTAGATGTGGTTCTTTTACACATATACAGATGTCTGTTCTTCCTGGGATCCTTTTCCCATGTACGTTATGACAGAATGTTTTGTACGCCTCTCTTTGTATTCCGTAGCTCTTTGGTTATTATATATATCACCTGTGTTTGTATGTCTGTTAAGCCCAATATCGTAATGAAACCAATCCTCACACCTTTCCATTGGTGAACCATAAGTTTGTTTAATGAATATGTGATTGCCCTTCTCCGTGGAAATATCTGCCCTGGTATCCATTTTTAGGTAACACCTATAAGTGATATGATACGATATGTGCCTTTCACTTTCCGACTTACTACATGTCACATGATTACCTCTAGACTCATCTACGGTGCTGCAACTGGCATTGTGTCCTTATTTTCCTTGGCTTCTATTCTGCCTTAGCGAAGTCCATTTTCAACAATGTGATTCCCTGAGGGTTGTGGATTAGCTGTCCTGGGCAGCCTTACCGTGCCGGCCGGCCCTCCCCAGGTGTGCCTCGTTGAGGTCAATATAAACAGCGCTCCAGGCAGCAATAGCCACTGAAGCTGTGCCTGACTCCATATTCTCTGCCCCGTCAGCAGTCTCGGGGCTCTGCTGGTGGGAGCGTGTGAGGGGCCACGGCTTTGTGGGTGGCCCGGTGTGTGTGGGGCTCTGCTGGACTTTGTGCAGGAGTTGCCAGGCTGCCACCTGTAAAGAAGAGGATGTGTCACCCATAAGTTCCACTGGAATTTCTCTCCGGGCTGAGGTAAGGAAGGAAAAAACAGGGGTGGGGTCCGGGACAGGAGGGGTATCTCAGGCAGGGAAATGGAAAGCTTCCAGAAGAGCGCCCGCGGTCAGGACCATCCTGCCTCGCCTGCAGGCACCAAGTTGGCCTGTGTGCTGTCGCTGGTGTGGCTCCACGGCCCTTCCTCTAGGATTTCATGCCCTTGTACATATTCAGGTGTTTTACCTGGGAAGGGTGGGAACAGTTCAGCTGCAGCTGGCCTGGGGCTCAGCTCACCTTTATTCAGAGATGCCTCGGCACGGTCCCCTAGCTTTGCAATGAGGACGCTCCTTGCATGCGGGGTGGGTTGCTGGCTGTATGGGAGATGATTCCCCACCTCTGACCAATTTCAGAATTGTTTACCGCTGGAGCAAGTTCCCTGATAGGGCTTTCCTCTGTATAACTGGTGGGTTCAGGTTTTTTTTCGTTTATGGTTCAAGTTAGATTTTATACCTCTTTTATGTATTTATAGATATAAGCATGGAAATAATACATTCCTATAAATACATCTGTGTGAAGGGAAGAACTTTTTTCTCTTTTATTTTTAAATTTTATTTTTTAAAATTTTGAAATTTAGTTTTATTTTTTTATACAGCAGGTTATTATTAGTTATGTATTTTATGCATATGCATGTATGCAGGCCAATCCCAATCTCCCAACTCATCCCACCTCTACCACCCCATGGCTTCCCACACTTGGTGTCCATAAGTTTGTTCTCTACCTGTGTCTCTATTTCTTCCCTGCAAACCAGTTCATCTGTACCACTTTTTAGGTTCCACATATATGCATTAATATACAATATTTGTTTTCCTCTTTCTGACTTACTTCATTCTGTATGACAGTCTCTAGATCCATCGATGTCTCTACAAATGACCCAGTTTCATTCCTTTTTATGGCCGAGTAATATTCCATTTTATATATGTACCACATCTTTACCCATTCATCTGTTTGTGGGTATTTAGTTTGCTCCCTTACCTGGCTATTGTAAATAGTGCTGCAATGAACATTGAGGTGAATGTGCCTTTTTGATTTATGGTTTTCTCTGGGTATATGCCCAGAAGTGCGATTGCTGGATCAGATGGTAATTCTATTTCTAGTTTTTTTAAGGAAACTCCACACTGTTCTCCATAGTGACTGTATCAATTTACATTCCCACCAATAGTGGAAGAGGGCTCCTTTTGTCCACACCCTCCCCAGAATTTGTTGTTTGTAGGTTTTCTGATGATGCCGATTCTAACATGTGTGAGGTGATACCTCATTGTAGTTTTTTTTTTTTTTTAATTTATTTTTTTTTGTTGTATGCGGGCCTCTCCCTGTTGTGGCCTCTCCCGTTGCGGAGCACAGGCTCCGGACGCGCAGGCTCAGTGGCCATGGCTCACGGGCCCAGCTGCTCCGCGACATGTGGGATCTTCCCGGACCGGGGCACGAACCCGTGTCCCCTGCATCGGCAGGCGGACTCTCAACCACTGCGCCACCAGGGAAGCCCCCTCATTGTAGTTTTGATTTGCATTTCTCTAATAATTAGTGATGTTGAGCAGCTTTTCATCTGCGTCTTGGCCATGTCTGTGTCTTCTTTGAAGGATCGTCTCATGAGATCTTCTGACCATTTCTGTATTGGGAGGGTGGTTGGAGGGTAAGGCTATGTGCTCACGCACGTCTCAGTGCCAGCGTAAGGGCCAGGAATAGGGTACTGCGTAGGGTAAGGTGTAGGTCTGGTGGTGGTTTCCGTTCCGGGCTAGGTTTAGGGTTTGGGAACGGCAAGTCTTAGGGCACAGGTGAGGGTACGGAAATGTGGGAGGGTCCGGCTATGTGCTGACGCATGGGTCAGTGCCAGCGTACGGGCAAGGAATAGGGAACGGCGTAGGGTAAGGATTAGGGCTTGTTGTGAGATACCGTTCCGGGCTAGGATTAGGGTTAGGGAACGGCAAGTCTTAGTGCACAGGTGAGGGTATGGAAACGTGGCAGAGGCAGGCTATGTGCTGACGCAAGGGTCACTGCCAGCGTACGGGTCAGGAGTAGTCTACGGCGTACGTTAAGGTTTAGGTTTTGTGGTGGGTTTCCGTTCCGGGCTAGGGTTAGGGATAGGGAAAGGCAAGGCTTAGGGCACAGGTGAGGGTACGGAAACATGGGAGGGTTAGGCTACATGCTGAAGCACGGTTCAATGCCAGGGTATGGACCAGGAGTAGGGTACGGCGTAGGGTAAAGTGTAAGGCTGGTGGTGGGTGTCCATTCCGGGCTAGTGTTAGGGTTAGGGAGCGGCAAGGCTTAGGGCACAGGTGAGGGTACGGAAACGTGGGAGGGTCAGGCTACATGCTGAAGAACGGGTCAGTGCCAGGGTGTGGACCAGGAGTAGGGTACGGCGTAGGGTATGGTGTAAGGGCGGTGGTGGGTGTCCATTCCGGTCTAGGGTTAGGGTTAGGGAACGTTAAGGCTTAGGACACAGGTGAGGGTACGGAAACGTGGGAGGGTCAGGATACGTGCTGAAGAATGGGTCAGTGCCAGCGTACGGGCCAGGAGTAGGGTACGGCATAGCGTAATGTGTAGGGCTGGTGGTGGTTTCCGTTCCGGGCTAGGGTTAGAGGTAGGGAACTGCAAGGCTTAGTGCACAGGTGAGGGTACGGAAACGTGGGAGAGGCAGGCTACGGGCTGACACATGGGAGAGTGCCAGCTTACGGGCCAGCAGTAGGCTATGACGTAGGGTAGGGTTTAGGGCTGGTGGTGGGTTTCCGTTCCGGGCTAGGGTTAGAGTTAGGGATCGGCAAGGCTTAGGGAACAGGTGAGGGTAAGGAAAAGTGGGAGGGTTAGGCTACATGCTGACGCACGGATCAGTGCCAGCGTATGGGCCAGGTGTAGGGTACGGCGTAGGGTAAGGTTTAGGGCTGGTGGTGGGTTTCCGTTTGGGGTTATGGTTAGGGTTATGGAACGGCAAGGCTTAGGACACAGTTGAGGTTACGGGAACGTGGGAAGGTCAGGCTACGTGCTGACGCACGGATCAGTGCCAGCGTACGGGCCAGGATTAGGCTACGGCGTAGGGTAAGCTGTAGGGCTGGTGGTGGGTTTCTGTTCTGGGCTAGGGTTAGGGTTAGGGAAGGACAAGACTTAGGGCACAGTTGAGGGTACGGAAATGGTGGAGGGTCAGGCTATGTGCTGACGCACGGGTCAGTGCCAGCGTACAGGCCAGGAGTAGGCAACAACGTAGGGTAAGGTGTAGGGCTGGTGGTTGGTTTCCTTTCCGGGCTAGGGTTAGGGTTAGGGAATGTCAAGGCTTAGGGCACAGGTGAGGGTATAGAAACATGGGTGGGTCATTCTACGTGCTGACACACGTGTCAGTGCCAGCGTATGGGCCAGTCGTATGCTACGGCGTAGGGAAAGGTGTAGGGCTGGTGGTGGGCTTCCTTTCCGGGCTAGGGTTAGGGTTAGGGAACGGCAAGTCTTAGGGCACAGGTGCGGGTACGGAAACGTGGGAGAGTCAGGCTATGTGCTGACGCAAGGGTCAGTGCCAGCGTACGGGCCAGGAGTAGTGTACGTCGTAGGGTAAGGTGTAGGGCTGGTGGTGGGTTTCCGTTCTGGGCTAGGGTTAGGGTTAGGGAACGGCAAGGTTTAGGGCACACGTGAGGGTATCGAAACGTGTTAGGCTCAGGGTACGTGTTGACGCACGGGTTAGTGTGAACGTACAGATGAGGATTATGGTGCGGCATAGGGTAAAGTGTATGGTTGGTGGTAGGTTTCCGTTTCAGGCTAGGGTTAGTGTTAGGGAACGGCAAGGTTTTGGGCACAGATGAGGGTATGGAAACGTGTTAGTGTCAGGGTACGTGTTGACATATGGATTAGCATTAGGGTACGGCTTAGGGTAAGGTGTAGGCTTGGTGGTAGGTTTCCATTGTGGTCTAGGGCTAGGGTTAGGGAATGGCAAGGTTTAGGTCACAGGTGAAGGTACGGAAACGTGTTAGGGTCAGGGTAAGTGTTGACGCATGTGTTAGTGTCAGCGTACGGAGTAGGTTTATGGTCCTTCGTAGGTTAAGGTCTAGGGTTGGTGGTAGGTTTCCGTTCCAGGCTAGGGTTAGTGTTATGGAATGGCAAGGGTTAGGGCATAGGTGAGGGTACGGAAATGTGTTAGGGTCAGGGTACGTGTTGACGCTCGGATTATGATTAGGGTATGGCGTAGAGTAACGTGTAGGGTTGGTGGTAGGTTTCCGTTTTGGGCTAGGGTTAGGGTTAGGCAACGGCACGGTTTAGGGCACAGGTGAGGGAACGGAAAAGTGTTAGGGTCAGTGTACGTGTTGACGCACGGGTTAGTGTCAGTGTACGGATTAGGATTAGGGTACCGTGTAGGGTATGCTGTACGGTTTGTGGTAGTTTTCCATTCTGGGCTAGGGTTAGTGTTAGGGTACGGCAAGGTTTAGGGTACAGGTGACGGAACAGAAACGTGTTAGGGTCATGATACATGTTGATACATGGAATAGTGTCATCATACGCATTAGGATTAGGGTACGGCGTAGGGTAAGGTGTACGGAGGGCGGTAGGTTTCCATTCCGTTGTAGGGTTAGGGTTAGCGAATTGCAAGGTTTTGGGCACAGGTGATGGTACAGAAATGTGTTAGGTTCAGGGTACGTGTTGACTCACGGGTTAGTGTCAGCATACGCATGAGGATTAGGGTACCGCATAGAGTAAGGTGTAGGGTTGGTGGTACGTTTCCGTTCCAGTCTAGGGTTATGTTAGGGACCGGCAAAGTTAAGGGCACAGGTGAGGGTACGAAACGTGTTAGGGTCAGGGTATGTGTTGATGCACAGGTTAGTGTCAGCATACGAATTAGGATTAGGGTACGGTGTAAGGTAAAGTGTAGGGTTGGTGGTAGGTTTCCGTTCCGGGCTAGGGTTAGGGTTAGGGAACGGCAAGGTTTATGGCAGAGGTGAGGGTACGGAAACGTGTTAGGGTCAGGGTACGTGTTGATGTATGAATTAGGATTAGGGTACAGCTTAGGGTAAGGTGTAGGGCTGATGGTAGGTTTCCGTTCCGGGCTAAGGTTAAGGATAGGCAACGACAAGTTTTAGGGCACAGCTGAGGGTATGGAAACGTGTTAGGGTCAGGGTACGTGTTGACTCACTGGTTAGTGCCAGCGTACGGATTAGGATTAGTGTACGGCATAGATAAGGTGTAGGGTTGGTGGTAGGATTCCGTTCCGGGCTATGGTTAGGGTTAGGGAAAGTCAAGGTTTCTATTTCTAGTTCTTTTAAGGAAACTCCATACTGTTCTCCATAGTGACTGTATCAATTTACATTCCCACCATAGTGGAAGAGGGCTCCTTTTGTCCACACCCTCCCCAGAATTTGTTTGTAGATTTTCTGATGATGCCGATTCTAACAGGTGTGAGGTGATACCTCATTGTAGTTTTGATTTGCATTTCTCTAATAATTAGTGCTCTTGAGCAGCTTTTCATGTGCGTCTTGGCCATCTCTGTGTCTTCTTTGAAGAAACGTCTCTTTAGATCATCTGCCCATTTTTGTATTGGGTTGTTTGTTTTTTTAATAAGCTGCATGAGCTGTTTATATATATTGGAGATTAAACCTTTGTCCATTGATTCGTTTGCAACTATTTTCGCCCCTTCTGAGGGATGCCTTTTTCCATTCCCGTGTTTTTAACCTAAAAAGAAAGAAAGAAAAAGAAGCAGAACACTAATGTGCATAAAATATGCCTTTTGAAACGGTCGTTTTGAAATATGGACGTCCTTTAAATTTTTTGGTCAATATGTGACCCCAGGATTTGTTTTCAGGGCAGGTGTCATTTACAGGCCTACAATGATTTTGAATATCAACTGACCATGAGCGCTGGGATTAAAGCTGCTGTTGTGTGAAACGGCCACAAGGTGGCAGCAGTTCTCCCTTACCAATTCTGGTTACTAGGGCAACAGAGCCTCAATGGAAGTCGTGTTCTAAATTGGAATTTAGAATGGAATGTGACAGGAGAAAGCCCCTCAAGTTTGTCTCCCTACTTCTTGTTCGTGTTTTTAATTTAATTTTTTGTTTTTTATTACAGCAAGTTTGATTACAATGTTTGGCTTGTTGGAGGTTTGGAAGATGTGGTTCTTTTACACATATACAGATGTCTGTTTTTCCTGGGATCCTTTTCCCATGTACGTTATGACAGAATGTTGAGTAGTCTTTTGGTATTCCGTAGGTCTTTGGTGATTATATATGTCACCTGTGTTTGTATAAGTCTGTTAAACCCGATATCGTAATGAAACCAATCCTCACACCTTTCCATTGGTGAACCATAAGTTTGTTTAATGAATCTCTGATTGCCCTTCTCGGTGGAAATATATGCCCTGTTATCCATTTTTAGGTAACACCTATAAGTGATATGATATGATATGTGTCTTTCACTTTCTCACTTACTACAAGTCACGTGATTACCTCTAGACTCATCTACGGTGGTGCAAATGGCATTGTGTTCTTTTTTTCCTTGGCTTCTCTTCTGCCTTAGCGAGGTCCATTTTCAACAATGTGATTCCCTGAGTGTTGTGGATTAGCTCACCTGGGCAGCCTTACCCTGCCGCCCGGCCCTCCCCAGGAGTGCCTGGTTGAGGTCAATATAAACAGCGCTCCAGGCAGCAATAGCCCCTGAAGCTGTTCCTGACTCCATATTCTCTGCCCCGTCAGCAGTCTCGGGGCTGTGCTGGTGGGAGGGAATGAGGTGCCACAGATTTGTTGGTGGCCCGGTGTGAGTGGGGTTCTCCTGGCCTTTCTGCAGTATTTGCCAGGCTGCCTCCTGTAAAGAAGAGGATGTGTCACCCATACCTTCTGCTGGAATTTCTCTCCGGACAGAGGTGAGGAAGGAAAAAAGCAGTGGGGGCCGCGACAGGTGGGGTATCTCAGGCAGGACAATGGAAAGCTTCCGGAAGAGCGCCCGGGGCCAGGAACACCCTGGCTGGCCTGCAGGCACCAAGTTGGCCTGCGTGCTGTCGCTGTTGTGGTCCACGGCCCTTCCTCTAGTCTTTCAAGCCCTTGTACATATTCAGTTGTTTTACCTGGGAAGGGTGGGAACAGTTCAGCAACAGCTGGCCTGCGGCTCAGCTCACCTTTTTTTAGAGATGCCTCGGCTCGGTCCCCCAGCTTTGCAATGAGGACGCTCCTTGTGTGGGTTGTGGGTTGCTGGCTGTATGGGAGATGATTCCCCACCTCTGACCAATTTCAGAATTGTTTGCCGCTGGAACAAGTGCCCTGATAGGGTTTTCCTCTGTATAACTGGTGGGTTCAGGTATTTTTCCTTTTATGGTTCAAGTTAGATTTTATTCCTCTTTTATATATTTATAGATATAAGCATGGAAATAATTCATTCCTATAAATACATCTGTGTGAAGGGAAGAACCTTTTTCTGTTTTATATTTAAATTTTATTTTTTAAGATTTTGAAATTTAATTTTATTTACTTTTTTATACAGCTGGTTATTATTAGTTATGTGTTTTATGCATATACATGTATACAGGTCAATCTCAATCTCCCAACTCATCCCACCACCACCACCCCATGGCTTCCCACACTTGGTGTCCATACGTTTGTTCTCTACCTCTGTGTCTCTATTTCTTCCCTGCAAACCAGTTCATCTGTACCATTTTTAGGTTCCACATATATGCATTAATATACAATATTTGTTTTCCTCTTTCTGACCTACTTCATTCTGTATGACAGTCTCTAGATCCATCGATGTCTCTACAAATGACCCAGTTTCATTCCTTTTTATGGTTGAGTAATATTCCATTTTATACATGTATCACATCTTTATCCATTCATCTGTGTGAGGGCATTTATATTGCTTCCATTACCTGGCCTTTGTAAATAGTGCTGCAATGAACATTGTGGTGAATGTGCCTTTTTGATTTATGGTTTTCTCTGGGTCTATTCCCAGAAGTGGGATTGCAGGATCAGATGGTAATTCTATTTCTAGTTTTTTTAAGGAAACTCCATAGTGTTCTCCATAGTGACTGTATCAATTTACATTCCCACCAATAGTGGAAGAGGGATCCTTTTGTCCACACCCTCCCCAGAATTTGTTGTTTGTAGATTTTCTGATGATGCCGATTCTAACAGGTGTGAGGTGATACCTCATTGTAGTTTCGATTTGCATTTCTCTAATAATTAGTGCTCTTCAGCAGCTTTTCATGTGCGTCTTGGCCACCTCTGTGTCGTCTTTGAAGAAACGTCTCTTTAGATCTACTGCCCATTTTTGTATTGGGTTTTTTGTTTTTTTTAATATTAAGATGCATGAGCTGTTTATATATTGGAGATTAAACCTTTGTCCATTGATTCGTTTTCAACGATTTTTGCCCATTCTGAGGGATGCCTTTTTCCATTCCTGTTTTTTTAACAAAAAAGTAAAGAAACAAAAAGAAGAAGAACACTAATGTGCGTAAAATATGGCTTTTGAAACGGTCGTTTTGAAATATGGACGTCCTTTGAATTTTTTGGTCGATATGTGACACCAGGATTTGTTTTCAGGGCAGGTGTCATTTACCGGCCTGCAATGATTTTGAATATCAACTGACCATTAGCGCTGGGATTATAGCTGCTGTTGTGTGAAACGGCCACAAGGTGGCAGCAGTTCTCCCTTACCAATTCTGGTTACTAGGGCAACAGAGACTCAATGGAAGTCGTGTTCTAGATTGGAATTTAGAATGGAATGTGCCAGGAGAAAGCCCCTCATGTTTGTCTCCCTACTTTTTGTTCGTGTTTTTAATTTAATTTTTATTTTTTATTACAGCAAGTTTGATTAAAATGTTTGGCTTGTTGTAGGTGTAGAAGATGTGGTCCTTTTACACATATACCGATGTCGGTTTTTCCTGGGATCCTTTTCCCATGTACGTTATGACAGAATGTTGAGTAGTCTTTTGGTATTCCCTAGGTCTTTGGTGATTATATATGTCACCTGTGTTTGTATAAGTCTGTTAACCCCGATATCGTAATGAAACCAATGCTCACACCTTTCCATTGGTGAACCATAAGTTTGTTTAATGAATCTCTAATTGCCCTTCTCGGTGGAAATATCTGCCCTGGTATCCATTTTTAGGTAACACCTATAAGTGATATGATATGATATGTGTCTTTCACTTTCTGACTTACTACATGTCACGTGATTACCTCTGGACTCATCTACGGTGCTGCAAAAGGCATTGTGTCCTTTTTTTCCTTGCCTTCTATTCTGACTTAGCGAGGTCCCTTTTCAACAATGTGATTCCCTGCGGGTTGTGGATTAGCTGACGTGGGCAGCCTTATCCTGCCGGCCGGCCCTCCCCAGGTGTGCCTGGTTAAGGTCACTATAAACAGCGCTCCATGCAGCAATAGCCCCTGAAGCTGTGCCTGCCTCCATATTCTCTGCCCCGTGAGCAGTCTCGGGGCTGTGCTGGTGGGAGGGAGTGAGGGGCCACAGCTTTGTTGGTGGCCCGGTGTGAGTGGGGTTCTGCTGGCCTTTCTGCAGGAGATGCCAGGCTGCCTCCTGTAAAGAGGAGAATGTGTCACCCATTCCTTCCGCTGGAATTTCTCTCCGGACTGAGGTGACGAAGGAAAAAAGCAGTGGGGGCCGGGACAGGGTGGCTATCTCAGGCCGGACAATGGAAAGCTTCTGGAAGAGTGCCCGTGGCCAGGACCACCCTGGCTGGCCTGCAGGCACCAAGTTGGCCTGCGTGCTGTCACTGGTGTGGCTCCATGGCCCTTCCTCTAGTCTTTCAAGCCCATGTACATATTCAGGTGTTTAACCTGGGAAGGGTGGGAACAGTTCAGCAGCAGCTGACCTGGGGCTCAGCTCACCTTTATTCAGAGATGCCTCAGCTCGGTCACCCAGCTTTGCAATGAGGACGCTCCTTGTGTGGGGTGTGTGTTGATGGCTGTATGGGAGATGATTCCCCACCTCTGACCAATTTCAATATTGTTTACCATTGGAACAAGTGCCCTGATAGGGTTTTCCTCTGTATAACTGTTGGGTTCAGGTTTTTCTTCTTTTATGGTTCATGTTAGCTTTTATTCCTCTTTTATGTATTTATAGATATAAGCATGGAAATAATACTTTCCTATAAATACATCTGTGTGACGGGAAGAACTTTTTTCTGTATTATTTTTAAATTTTATTTTTTAAAATTTTGAAATTTAATTTTATTTATTTTTTTATACAGCAGGTTATTATTAGTTATGTATTTTATGCATATACATGTATGCAGGTGAATCCCAATCTCCCAAGACATCCCACCACCACCACCCCATGGCTTTCCACACTTGGTGTCCATACGTTTGTTCTCTACATCTGTGTCTCTATTTCTTCCCTGCAAACCAGTTCCTCTGTAAAATTTCGTAGGTTCCACATATATGCATTAATATACAATATTTGTTTTCCTCTTTCTGACTTACTTCATTCTGTATGACCGTCTCTAGATCCATCGCTGTCTCTACAAATGACCCGGTTTCATTCCTTTTTATGGCTGAGTAATATTCCATTTTATACATGTAGCACATATTTATCCATTCATCTGTGTGTGGGCATTTAGGTTGCTTCCATTACCTGGCCTTTGTAAATAGTGCTGCAATGAACAATGTGGTGAATGTGCCTTTCTGATTTATGGTTTTCTTTGGGTATATGAGCAGAAGTGGGATTGCTGGATCAGATGGTAATTCTATTTGTAGTTTTTTTAAGGAAACTCCATAGTGTTCTCCATAGTGAGTGTATCAATTTACATTCCCACCAATAGTGGAAGAGGTCTCCTTTTGTCCACACCCTCCCCAGAATTTGTTGTTTGTAGATTTTCTGATGATGCCGATTCTAACAGGTGTGAGGTGATACCTCATTGTAGTTTTGATTTGCATTTCTCTAATAATTAGTGCTGTTGAACAGCTTTTCATGTGCGTCTTGGCCATCTCTGTGTCTTCTTTGAAGAAACGTCTCTTTAGATCTGCCCATTTTTGTATTGGGTTGTTTGTTTTTTTAATATTAAGCTGCATGAGCTGTTTATATATATTGGAGATTAAACCTTTGTCCATTGATTCGTTTGCAACTATTTTCGCCCCTTTTGAGGGATGTCTTTTTCCTTTCCCGTGTTTTTAACCAAAAAAGAAAAAACGAAAAAGAAGTAGAAAACTAATGTGTGTAAAATATGCCTTTTGAAACGGTCGTTTTGAAGTATGGACGTCCTTTGAATTTTTTGGTCGATATGTGAC
This sequence comes from Mesoplodon bidens, assembly GCF_964165515.1. Taxonomy (NCBI): domain Eukaryota; kingdom Metazoa; phylum Chordata; class Mammalia; order Artiodactyla; family Ziphiidae; genus Mesoplodon; species Mesoplodon bidens. Next base: position 1,194,836 of record NW_027671809.1, on the reverse strand, counting down.
CACAGAATTTGTTTTCAGGGCAGGTGTCATTTACCGGCATGCAATGATTTTGAATATCAACTGACCTTTAGTGCTGGGATTAAAGCTGCTGTTGTGTGAAACGGCCACAAGGTGGCAGCAGTTCTCCCTTACCAATTCTGGTTACTAGGGCAACAGAGCCTCAATGGAAGTCGTGTTCTAGATTGGAATTTAGAATGGAATGTGCCAGGAGAAAAACCCTCAAGTTTGTCTCCCTACTTCTTGTTCGTGTTTTTAATTTAATTTTTATTTTTTATTACAGCAAGTTTGATTACAATGTTTGGCTTGTTGTAGGTGTGGAAGATGTGGTTCTTTTATACATATACAGATGTCGGTTTTTCCTGGGATCCTTTTCCCATGTACCTTATGACAGAATGTTGAGTAGTCTTTTGGTATTCCGTAGGTCTTTGGTGATTATATATGTCACCTGTGTTTGTATAAGTCTGTTAACCCCGATATCGTAATGAAACCAATCCTCACACCTTTCCATTGGTGAACCATAAGTTTGTTTAATGAATCTCTGATTGCCCTTCTCGGTGGAAATATCTGCCCTGGTATCCATTTTTAGGTAACACCTATAAGTGATATGATATGATATGTGTCTTTCACTTTCTGACTTACTACATGTCACGTGATTACCTCTAGACTCATCTACGGTGCTGCAAAAGGCATTGTGTCCTTTTTTTCCTTGCCTTCTATTCTGACTTAGCGAGGTCCCTTTTCAACAATGTGCTTCCCTGCGGGTTGTGGATTAGCTGACGTGGGCAGCCTTATCTTGCCGGCCGGCCCTCCCCAGGTGTGCCTGGTTGAGGTCAATATAAACAGCGCTCCATGCAGCAATAGCCCCTGAAGCTGTGCCTGCCTCCATATTCTCTGCCCCGTGAGCAGTCTCGGGGCTGTGCTGGTGGGAGGGAGTGAGGGGCCACAGCTTTGTTGGTGGCCCGGTGTGAGTGGGGTTCTGCTGGCCTTTCTGAAGGAGTTGCCAGGCTGCCTCCTGTAAGGAGGAGGATGTGTCACCCATACCTTCCGCTGGAATTTCTCTCCGGACAGAGGTGAGGAAGGAAAAAGCAGTGGGGGCCGGGACAAGTGGGGTATCTCAGGCAGTACAATGGAAAGCTTCCGGAAGAGCGCCCGTGGCCAGGATCACCCTGGCTGGCCTGCAGGCACCAAGATGGCCTGCGTGCTGTCGCTGGTGTGGCTCCACGGCCCTTCCTCTAGTCTTTCAAGCCCTTGTACATATTCAGGTGTTTTACCTGGGAAGGGTGGGAACAGTTCAGCAACAGCTGGCCTGGGGCTCAGCTCACCTTTGTTCAGAGATGCCTCGGCTCGGTCCCCCTGCTTTGCAATGAGGAAGCTCCTTGTGTGGGGTGTGGGTTGCTGCCTGTATGGGAGATGATTCCCCACCTCTGAACAATTTCAATATTGTTTACCGTTGGAGCAAGTGCCCTGATAGTGTTTTTCTCTGTATAACTGGTCGGTTCAGGTTTTTCTTCGTTTATGGTTCAAGTTAGCTTTTATTCCTCTTTTATGTATTTATAGATATAAGCATGGAAATAATTCATTACTATAAATACATCTGTGTGAAGGGAAGAACTTTTTTCTGTTTTATTTTTAAATTTTATTTTTTATAATTTTGAAATTTAATTTTATTTACTTTTTTATACAGCTGGTTATTATTAGTTATGTGTTTTATGCATATACATGTATACAGGTCAATCTCAATCTCCCAACTCATCCCACCACCACCACCCCATGGCTTCCCACACTTGGTGTCCATACGTTTGTTCTCTACCTCTGTGTCTCTATTTCTTCCCTGCAAACCAGTTCATCTGTACCATTTTTTAGGTTCCACATATATGCATTAATATACAATATTTGTTTTCCTCTTTCTGACCTACTTCATTCTGTATGACAGTCTCTAGATCCATCGATGTCTCTACAAATGACCCAGTTTCATTCCTTTTTATGGTTGAGTAATATTCCATTTTATACATGTATCACATCTTTATCCATTCATCTGTGTGAGGGCATTTATATTGCTTCCATTACCTGGCCTTTGTAAATAGTGCTGCAATGAACATTGTGGTGAATGTGCCTTTTTGATTTATGGTTTTCTCTGGGTCTATTCCCAGAAGTGGGATTGCAGGATCAGATGGTAATTCTATTTCTAGTTTTTTTAAGGAAACTCCATAGTGTTCTCCATAGTGACTGTATCAATTTACATTCCCACCAATAGTGGAAGAGGGATCCTTTTGTCCACACCCTCCCCAGAATTTGTTGTTTGTAGATTTTCTGATGATGCCGATTCTAACAGGTGTGAGGTGATACCTCATTGTAGTTTCGATTTGCATTTCTCTAATAATTAGTGCTCTTCAGCAGCTTTTCATGAGCGTCTTGGCCACCTCTGTGTCGTCTTTGAAGAAACGTCTCTTTAGATCTACTGCCCATTTTTGTATTGGGTTTTGTGTTTTTTTTAATATTAAGATGCATGAGCTGTTTATATATTGGAGATTAAACCTTTGTCTATTGATTCGTTTTCAACGATTTTTGCCCATTCTGAGGGATGCCTTTTTCCATTCCTGTTTTTTTAACAAAAAAGTAAAGAAACAAAAAGAAGAAGAACACTAATGTGCGTAAAATATGGCTTTTGAAACGGTCGTTTTGAAATATGGACGTCCTTTGAATTTTTTGGTCGATATGTGACACCAGGATTTGTTTTCAGGGCAGGTGTCATTTACCGGCCTGCAATGATTTTGAATATCATCTGACCATTAGCGCTGGGATTATAGCTGCTGTTGTGTGAAACGGCCACAAGGTGGCAGCAGTTCTCCCTTACCAATTCTGGTTACTAGGGCAACAGAGACTCAATGGAAGTCGTGTTCTAGATTGGAATTTAGAATGGAATGTGCCAGGAGAAAGCCCCTCATGTTTGTCTCCCTACTTTTTGTTCGTGTTTTTAATTTAATTTTTATTTTTTATTACAGCAAGTTTGATTAAAATGTTTGGCTTGTTGTAGGTGTGGAAGATGTCGTTCCTTTACACATATACAGATGTCGGTTTTTCCTGGGATCCTTTTCCCATGTACGTTATGACAGAATGTTGAGTAGTCTTTTGGTATTCCCTAGGTCTTTGGTGATTATATATGTCACCTGTGTTTGTATAAGTCTGTTAACCCTGATATCGTAATTAAACCAATGCTCACACCTTTCCATTGGTGAACCATAAGTTTGTTTAATGAATCTCTAATTGCCCTTCTCGGTGGAAATATCTGCCCTGGTATCCATTTTTAGGTAACACCTATAAGTGATATGATATGTGTCTTTCACTTTCTGACTTACTACATGTCACGTGATTACCTCTGGACTCATCTACGGTGCTGCAAAAGGCATTGTGTCCTTTTTTTCCTTGCCTTCTATTCTGACTTAGCGAGGTCCTTTTTCAACAATGTGATTCCCTGCGGGTTGTGGATTAGCTGACGTGGGCAGCCTTATCCTGCCGGCCGGCCCTCCCCAGGTGTGCCTGGTTGAGGTCAATATAAACAGCGCTCCATGCAGCAATAGCCCCTGAAGCTGTGCCTGCCTCCATATTCTCTGCCCCGTGAGCAGTCTCGGGGCTGTGCTGGTGGGAGGGAGTGAGGGGCCACAGCTTTGTTGGTGGCCCGGTGTGAGTGGGGTTCTGCTGGCCTTTCTGCAGGAGATGCCAGGCTGCCTCCTGTAAAGAGGAGGATGTGTCACCCATTCCTTCCGCTGGAATTTCTCTCCGGACTGAGGTGACGAAGGAAAAAAGCAGTGGGGGCCGGGACAGGGTGGCTATCTCAGGCAGGACAATGGAAAGCTTCTGGAAGAGTGCCCGTGGCCAGGACCACCCTGGCTGGCCTGCAGGCACCAAGTTGGCCTGCGTGCTGTCGCTGGTGTGGCTCCATGGCCCTTCCTCTAGTCTTTCAAGCCCATGTACATATTCAGGTGTTTAACCTGGGAAGGGTGGGAACAGTTCAGCAGCAGCTGACCTGGGGCTCAGCTCACCTTTATTCAGAGATGCCTCAGCTCGGTCACCCAGCTTTGCAATGAGGACGCTCCTTGTGTGGGGTGTGTGTTGATGGCTGTATGGGAGATGATTCCCCACCTCTGACCAATTTCAATATTGTTTACCATTGGAACAAGTGCCCTGATAGGGTTTTCCTCTGTATAACTGTTGGGTTCAGGTTTTTCTTCTTTTATGGTTCACGTTAGCTTTTATTCCTCTTTTATGTATTTATAGATATAAGCATGGAAATAATACTTTCCTATAAGTACATCTGTGTGACGGGAAGAACTTTTTTCTGTATTATTTTTAAATTTTATTTTTTAAAATTTTGAAATTTAATTTTATTTATTTTTTTATACAGCAGGTTATTATTAGTTATGTATTTTATGCATATACATGTATGCAGGTCAATCCCAATCTCCCAAGACATCCCACCACCACCACCCCATGGCTTTCCACACTTGGTGTCCATACGTTTGTTCTCTACATCTGTGTCTCTATTTCTTCCCTGCAAACCAGTTCCTCTGTAAAATTTCGTAGGTTCCACATATATGCATTAATATACAATATTTGTTTTCCTCTTTCTGACTTACTTCATTCTGTATGACAGTCTCTAGCTCCATCGCTGTCTCTACAAATGACCCGGTTTCATTCCTTTTTATGGCTGAGTAATATTCCATTTTATACATGTAGCACATATTTATCCATTCATCTGTGTGTGGGCATTTAGGTTGCTTCCATTACCTGGCCTTTGTAAATAGTGCTGCAATGAACATTGTGGTGAAGGTGCCTTTCTGATTTATGGTTTTCTTTGGGTATATGAGCAGAAGTGGGATTGCTGGATCAGATGGTAATTCTATTTGTAGTTTTTTTAAGGAAACTCCATAGTGTTCTCCATAGTGAGTGTATCAATTTACATTCCCACCAATAGTGGAAGAGGTCTCCTTTTGTCCACACCCTCCCCAGAATTTGTTGTTTGTAGATTTTCTGAGGATGCCGATTCTAACAGGTGTGAGGTGATACCTCATTGTAGTTTTGATTTGCATTTCTCTAATAATTAGTGCTGTTGAACAGCTTTTCATGTGCGTCTTGGCCATCTCTGTGTCTTCTTTGAAGAAACGTCTCTTTAGATCTGCCCATTTTTGTATTGGGTTGTTTGTTTTTTTAATATTAAGCTGCATGAGCTGTTTATATATATTGGAGATTAAACCTTTGTCCATTGATTCGTTTGCAACTATTTTCGCCCCTTTTGAGGGATGTCTTTTTCCTTTCCCGTGTTTTTAACCAAAAAAGAAAAAACGAAAAAGAAGTAGAAAACTAATGTGTGTAAAATATGCCTTTTGAAATGGTCGTTTTGAAGTATGGACGTCCTTTGAATTTTTTGGTCGATATGTGACCCCAGAATTTGTTTTCAGGGCAGGTGTCATTTACCGGCCTGCAATGATTTTGAATATCAACTGACCTTTAGCGCTGGGATTAAAGCTGCTGTTGTGTGAAACGGCCACAAGGTGGCAGCAGTTCTCCCTTACCAATTCTGGTTACTAGGGCAACAGAGCCTCAATGGAAGTCGTGTTCTAGATTGGAATTTAGAATGGAATGTGCCAGGAGAAAACCCCTCAAGTTTGTCTCCCTACTTCTTGTTCGTGTTTTTAATTTAATTTTTATTTTTTATTACATCAAGTTTGATTACAATGTTTGGCTTGTTGGAGGTGTGGAAGATGTGGTTCTTTTACACATATACAGATGTCGGTTTTTCCTGGGATCCTTTTCCCATGTACCTTATGACAGAATGTTGAGTAGTCTTTTGGTATTCCGTAGGTCGTTGGTGATTATATATGTCACCTGTGTTTGTATAAGTCTGTTAACCCCGATATCGTAATGAAACCAATCCTCACACCTTTCCATTGGTGAACCATAAGTTTGTTTAATGAATCTCTGATTGCCCTTCTCGGTGGAAATATCTGCCCTGGTATCCATTTTTAGGTAACACCTATAAGTGATATGATATGATATGTGTCTTTCACTTTCTGACTTACTACATGTCACGTGATTACCTCTAGACTCATCTACGGTGCTGCAAAAGGCATTGTGTCCTTTTTTTCCTTGCCTTCTATTCTGACTTAGCGAGGTCCCTTTTCAACAATGTGCTTCCCTGCGGGTTGTGGATTAGCTGACGTGGGCAGCCTTATCTTGCCGGCCGGCCCTCCCCAGGTGTGCCTGGTTGAGGTCAATATAAACAGCGCTCCATGCAGCAATAGCCCCTGAAGCTGTGCCTGCCTCCATATTCTCTGCCCCGTGAGCAGTCTCGGGGCTGTGCTGGTGGGAGGGAGTGAGGGGCCACAGCTTTGTTGGTGGCCCGGTGTGAGTGGGGTTCTGCTGGCCTTTCTGAAGGAGTTGCCAGGCTGCCTCCTGTAAGGAGGAGGATGTGTCACCCATACCTTCCGCTGGAATTTCTCTCCGGACAGAGGTGAGGAAGGAAAAAGCAGTGGGGGCCGGGACAAGTGGGGTATCTCAGGCAGTACAATGGAAAGCTTCCGGAAGAGCGCCCGTGGCCAGGATCACCCTGGCTGGCCTGCAGGCACCAAGATGGCCTGCGTGCTGTCGCTGGTGTGGCTCCACGGCCCTTCCTCTAGTCTTTCAAGCCCTTGTACATATTCAGGTGTTTTACCTGGGAAGGGTGGGAACAGTTCAGCAACAGCTGGCCTGGGGCTCAGCTCACCTTTGTTCAGAGATGCCTCGGCTCGGTCCCCCTGCTTTGCAATGAGGAAGCTCCTTGTGTGGGGTGTGGGTTGCTGCCTGTATGGGAGATGATTCCCCACCTCTGAACAATTTCAATATTGTTTACCGTTGGAGCAAGTGCCCTGATAGTGTTTTTCTCTGTATAACTGGTCGGTTCAGGTTTTTCTTCGTTTATGGTTCAAGTTAGCTTTTATTCCTCTTTTATGTATTTATAGATATAAGCATGGAAATAATTCATTACTATAAATACATCTGTGTGAAGGGAAGAACTTTTTTCTGTTTTATTTTTAAATTTTATTTTTTATAATTTTGAAATTTAATTTTATTTACTTTTTTATACAGCTGGTTATTATTAGTTATGTGTTTTATGCATATACATGTATACAGGTCAATCTCAATCTCCCAACTCATCCCACCACCACCACCCCATGGCTTTCCACACTTGGTGTCCATACGTTTGTTCTCTACATCTGTGTCTCTATTTCTTCCCTGCAAACCAGTTCCTCTGTAAAATTTCGTAGGTTCCACATATATGCATTAATATACAATATTTGTTTTCCTCTTTCTGACTTACTTCATTCTGTATGACAGTCTCTAGCTCCATCGCTGTCTCTACAAATGACCCGGTTTCATTCCTTTTTATGGCTGAGTAATATTCCATTTTATACATGTAGCACATATTTATCCATTCATCTGTGTGTGGGCATTTAGGTTGCTTCCATTACCTGGCCTTTGTAAATAGTGCTGCAATGAACATTGTGGTGAAGGTGCCTTTCTGATTTATGGTTTTCTTTGGGTATATGAGCAGAAGTGGGATTGCTGGATCAGATGGTAATTCTATTTGTAGTTTTTTTAAGGAAACTCCATAGTGTTCTCCATAGTGAGTGTATCAATTTACATTCCCACCAATAGTGGAAGAGGTCTCCTTTTGTCCACACCCTCCCCAGAATTTGTTGTTTGTAGATTTTCTGAGGATGCCGATTCTAACAGGTGTGAGGTGATACCTCATTGTAGTTTTGATTTGCATTTCTCTAATAATTAGTGCTGTTGAACAGCTTTTCATGTGCGTCTTGGCCATCTCTGTGTCTTCTTTGAAGAAACGTCTCTTTAGATCTGCCCATTTTTGTATTGGGTTGTTTGTTTTTTTAATATTAAGCTGCATGAGCTGTTTATATATATTGGAGATTAAACCTTTGTCCATTGATTCGTTTGCAACTATTTTCGCCCCTTTTGAGGGATGTCTTTTTCCTTTCCCGTGTTTTTAACCAAAAAAGAAAAAACGAAAAAGAAGTAGAAAACTAATGTGTGTAAAATATGCCTTTTGAAATGGTCGTTTTGAAGTATGGACGTCCTTTGAATTTTTTGGTCGATATGTGACCCCAGAATTTGTTTTCAGGGCAGGTGTCATTTACCGGCCTGCAATGATTTTGAATATCAACTGACCTTTAGCGCTGGGATTAAAGCTGCTGTTGTGTGAAACGGCCACAAGGTGGCAGCAGTTCTCCCTTACCAATTCTGGTTACTAGGGCAACAGAGCCTCAATGGAAGTCGTGTTCTAGATTGGAATTTAGAATGGAATGTGCCAGGAGAAAACCCCTCAAGTTTGTCTCCCTACTTCTTGTTCGTGTTTTTAATTTAATTTTTATTTTTTATTACATCAAGTTTGATTACAATGTTTGGCTTGTTGGAGGTGTGGAAGATGTGGTTCTTTTACACATATACAGATGTCGGTTTTTCCTGGGATCCTTTTCCCATGTACCTTATGACAGAATGTTGAGTAGTCTTTTGGTATTCCGTAGGTCGTTGGTGATTATATATGTCACCTGTGTTTGTATAACTCTGTTAACCCCGATATCGTAATGAAACCAATCCTCACACCTTTCCATTGGTGAACCATAAGTTTGTTTAATGAATCTCTGATTGCCCTTCTCGGTGGAAATATCTGCCCTGGTATCCATTTTTAGGTAACACCTATAAGTGATATGATATGATATGTGTCTTTCACTTTCTGACTTACTACATGTCACGTGATTACCTCTAGACTCATCTACGGTGCTGCAAAAGGCATTGTGTCCTTTTTTTCCTTGCCTTCTATTCTGACTTAGCGAGGTCCCTTTTCAACAATGTGCTTCCCTGCGGGTTGTGGATTAGCTGACGTGGGCAGCCTTATCTTGCCGGCCGGCCCTCCCAAGGTGTGCCTGGTTGAGGTCAATATAAACAGCGCTCCATGCAGCAATAGCCCCTGAAGCTGTGCCTGCCTCCATATTCTCTGCCCCGTGAGTAGTCTCGGGGCTGTGCTGGTGGGAGGGAGTGAGGGGCCACAGCTTTGTTGGTGGCCCGGTGTGAGTGGGGTTCTGCTGGCCTTTCTGAAGGAGTTGCCAGGCTGCCTCCTGTAAGGAGGAGGATGTGTCACCCATACCTTCCGCTGGAATTTCTCTCCGGACAGAGGTGAGGAAGGAAAAAGCAGTGGGGGCCGGGACAAGTGGGGTATCTCAGGCAGTACAATGGAAAGCTTCCGGAAGAGCGCCCGTGGCCAGGATCACCCTGGCTGGCCTGCAGGCACCAAGATGGCCTGCGTGCTGTCGCTGGTGTGGCTCCACGGCCCTTCCTCTAGTCTTTCAAGCCCTTGTACATATTCAGGTGTTTTACCTGGGAAGGGTGGGAACAGTTCAGCAACAGCTGGCCTGGGGCTCAGCTCACCTTTGTTCAGAGATGCCTCGGCTCGGTCCCCCCGCTTTGCAATGAGGAAGCTCCTTGTGTGGGGTGTGGGTTGCTGCCTGTATGGGAGATGATTCCCCACCTCTGAACAATTTCAATATTGTTTACCGTTGGAGCAAGTGCCCTGATAGTGTTTTTCTCTGTATAACTGGTCGGTTCAGGTTTTTCTTCGTTTATGGTTCAAGTTAGCTTTTATTCCTCTTTTATGTATTTATAGATATAAGCATGGAAATAATTCATTCCTATAAATACATCTGTGTGAAGGGAAGAACTTTTTTCTGTTTTATTTTTAAATTTTATTTTTTATAATTTTGAAATTTAATTTTATTTACTTTTTTATACAGCTGGTTATTATTAGTTATGTGTTTTATGCATATACATGTATACAGGTCAATCTCAATCTCCCAACTCATCCCACCACCACCACCCCATGGCTTCCCACACTTGGTGTCCATACGTTTGTTCTCTACCTCTGTGTCTCTATTTCTTCCCTGCAAACCAGTTCATCTGTACCATTTTTTAGGTTCCACATATATGCATTAATATACAATATTTGTTTTCCTCTTTCTGACCTACTTCATTCTGTATGACAGTCTCTAGATCCATCGATGTCTCTACAAATGACCCAGTTTCATTCCTTTTTATGGTTGAGTAATATTCCATTTTATACATGTATCACATCTTTATCCATTCATCTGTGTGAGGGCATTTATATTGCTTCCATTACCTGGCCTTTGTAAATAGTGCTGCAATGAACATTGTGGTGAATGTGCCTTTTTGATTTATGGTTTTCTCTGGGTCTATTCCCAGAAGTGGGATTGCAGGATCAGATGGTAATTCTATTTCTAGTTTTTTTAAGGAAACTCCATAGTGTTCTCCATAGTGACTGTATCAATTTACATTCCCACCAATAGTGGAAGAGGGATCCTTTTGTCCACACCCTCCCCAGAATTTGTTGTTTGTAGATTTTCTGATGATGCCGATTCTAACAGGTGTGAGGTGATACCTCATTGTAGTTTCGATTTGCATTTCTCTAATAATTAGTGCTCTTCAGCAGCTTTTCATGAGCGTCTTGGCCACCTCTGTGTCGTCTTTGAAGAAACGTCTCTTTAGATCTACTGCCCATTTTTGTATTGGGTTTTGTGTTTTTTTTAATATTAAGATGCATGAGCTGTTTATATATTGGAGATTAAACCTTTGTCTATTGATTCGTTTTCAACGATTTTTGCCCATTCTGAGGGATGCCTTTTTCCATTCCTGTTTTTTTAACAAAAAAGTAAAGAAACAAAAAGAAGAAGAACACTAATGTGCGTAAAATATGGCTTTTGAAACGGTCGTTTTGAAATATGGACGTCCTTTGAATTTTTTGGTCGATATGTGACACCAGGATTTGTTTTCAGGGCAGGTGTCATTTACCGGCCTGCAATGATTTTGAATATCATCTGACCATTAGCGCTGGGATTATAGCTGCTGTTGTGTGAAACGGCCACAAGGTGGCAGCAGTTCTCCCTTACCAATTCTGGTTACTAGGGCAACAGAGACTCAATGGAAGTCGTGTTCTAGATTGGAATTTAGAATGGAATGTGCCAGGAGAAAGCCCCTCATGTTTGTCTCCCTACTTTTTGTTCGTGTTTTTAATTTAATTTTTATTTTTTATTACAGCAAGTTTGATTAAAATGTTTGGCTTGTTGTAGGTGTGGAAGATGTCGTTCCTTTACACATATACAGATGTCGGTTTTTCCTGGGATCCTTTTCCCATGTACGTTATGACAGAATGTTGAGTAGTCTTTTGGTATTCCCTAGGTCTTTGGTGATTATATATGTCACCTGTGTTTGTATAAGTCTGTTAACCCTGATATCGTAATTAAACCAATGCTCACACCTTTCCATTGGTGAACCATAAGTTTGTTTAATGAATCTCTAATTGCCCTTCTCGGTGGAAATATCTGCCCTGGTATCCATTTTTAGGTAACACCTATAAGTGATATGATATGTGTCTTTCACTTTCTGACTTACTACATGTCACGTGATTACCTCTGGACTCATCTACGGTGCTGCAAAAGGCATTGTGTCCTTTTTTTCCTTGCCTTCTATTCTGACTTAGCGAGGTCCTTTTTCAACAATGTGATTCCCTGCGGGTTGTGGATTAGCTGACGTGGGCAGCCTTATCCTGCCGGCCGGCCCTCCCCAGGTGTGCCTGGTTGAGGTCAATATAAACAGCGCTCCATGCAGCAATAGCCCCTGAAGCTGTGCCTGCCTCCATATTCTCTGCCCCGTGAGCAGTCTCGGGGCTGTGCTGGTGGGAGGGAGTGAGGGGCCACAGCTTTGTTGGTGGCCCGGTGTGAGTAGGGTTCTGCTGGCCTTTCTGCAGGAGATGCCAGGCTGCCTCCTGTAAAGAGGAGGATGTGTCACCCATTCCTTCCGCTGGAATTTCTCTCCGGACTGAGGTGACGAAGGAAAAAAGCAGTGGGGGCCGGGACATGGTGGCTATCTCAGGCAGGACAATGGAAAGCTTCTGGAAGAGTGCCCGTGGCCAGGACCACCCTGGCTGGCCTGCAGGCACCAAGTTGGCCTGCGTGCTGTCGCTGGTGTGGCTCCATGGCCCTTCCTCTAGTCTTTCAAGCCCATGTACATATTCAGGTGTTTAACCTGGGAAGGGTGGGAACAGTTCAGCAGCAGCTGACCTGGGGCTCAGCTCACCTTTATTCAGAGATGCCTCAGCTCGGTCACCCAGCTTTGCAATGAGGACGCTCCTTGTGTGGGGTGTGTGTTGATGGCTGTATGGGAGATGATTCCCCACCTCTGACCAATTTCAATATTGTTTACCATTGGAACAAGTGCCCTGATAGGGTTTTCCTCTGTATAACTGTTGGGTTCAGGTTTTTCTTCTTTTATGGTTCACGTTAGCTTTTATTCCTCTTTTATGTATTTATAGATATAAGCATGGAAATAATACTTTCCTATAAGTACATCTGTGTGACGGGAAGAACTTTTTTCTGTATTATTTTTAAATTTTATTTTTTAAAATTTTGAAATTTAATTTTATTTATTTTTTTATACAGCAGGTTATTATTAGTTATGTATTTTATGCATATACATGTATGCAGGTCAATCCCAATCTCCCAAGACATCCCACCACCACCACCCCATGGCTTTCCACACTTGGTGTCCATACGTTTGTTCTCTACATCTGTGTCTCTATTTCTTCCCTGCAAACCAGTTCCTCTGTAAAATTTCGTAGGTTCCACATATATGCATTAATATACAATATTTGTTTTCCTCTTTCTGACTTACTTCATTCTGTATGACAGTCTCTAGCTCCATCGCTGTCTCTACAAATGACCCGGTTTCATTCCTTTTTATGGCTGAGTAATATTCCATTTTATACATGTAGCACATATTTATCCATTCATCTGTGTGTGGGCATTTAGGTTGCTTCCATTACCTGGCCTTTGTAAATAGTGCTGCAATGAACATTGTGGTGAAGGTGCCTTTCTGATTTATGGTTTTCTTTGGGTATATGAGCAGAAGTGGGATTGCTGGATCAGATGGTAATTCTATTTGTAGTTTTTTTAAGGAAACTCCATAGTGTTCTCCATAGTGAGTGTATCAATTTACATTCCCACCAATAGTGGAAGAGGTCTCCTTTTGTCCACACCCTCCCCAGAATTTGTTGTTTGTAGATTTTCTGAGGATGCCGATTCTAACAGGTGTGAGGTGATACCTCATTGTAGTTTTGATTTGCATTTCTCTAATAATTAGTGCTGTTGAACAGCTTTTCATGTGCGTCTTGGCCATCTCTGTGTCTTCTTTGAAGAAACGTCTCTTTAGATCTGCCCATTTTTGTATTGGGTTGTTTGTTTTTTTAATATTAAGCTGCATGAGCTGTTTATATATATTGGAGATTAAACCTTTGTCCATTGATTCGTTTGCAACTATTTTCGCCCCTTTTGAGGGATGTCTTTTTCCTTTCCCGTGTTTTTAACCAAAAAAGAAAAAACGAAAAAGAAGTAGAAAACTAATGTGTGTAAAATATGCCTTTTGAAATGGTCGTTTTGAAGTATGGACGTCCTTTGAATTTTTTGGTCGATATGTGACCCCAGAATTTGTTTTCAGGGCAGGTGTCATTTACCGGCCTGCAATGATTTTGAATATCAACTGACCTTTAGCGCTGGGATTAAAGCTGCTGTTGTGTGAAACGGCCACAAGGTGGCAGCAGTTCTCCCTTACCAATTCTGGTTACTAGGGCAACAGAGCCTCAATGGAAGTCGTGTTCTAGATTGGAATTTAGAATGGAATGTGCCAGGAGAAAACCCCTCAAGTTTGTCTCCCTACTTCTTGTTCGTGTTTTTAATTTAATTTTTATTTTTTATTACATCAAGTTTGATTACAATGTTTGGCTTGTTGGAGGTGTGGAAGATGTGGTTCTTTTACACATATACAGATGTCGGTTTTTCCTGGGATCCTTTTCCCATGTACCTTATGACAGAATGTTGAGTAGTCTTTTGGTATTCCGTAGGTCGTTGGTGATTATATATGTCACCTGTGTTTGTATAAGTCTGTTAACCCCGATATCGTAATGAAACCAATCCTCACACCTTTCCATTGGTGAACCATAAGTTTGTTTAATGAATCTCTGATTGCCCTTCTCGGTGGAAATATCTGCCCTGGTATCCATTTTTAGGTAACACCTATAAGTGATATGATATGATATGTGTCTTTCACTTTCTGACTTACTACATGTCACGTGATTACCTCTAGACTCATCTACGGTGCTGCAAAAGGCATTGTGTCCTTTTTTTCCTTGCCTTCTATTCTGACTTAGCGAGGTCCCTTTTCAACAATGTGCTTCCCTGCGGGTTGTGGATTAGCTGACGTGGGCAGCCTTATCCTGCCGGCCGGCCCTCCCCAGGTGTGCCTGGTTGAGGTCAATATAAACAGCGCTCCATGCAGCAATAGCCCCTGAAGCTGTGCCTGCCTCCATATTCTCTGCCCCGTGAGCAGTCTCGGGGCTGTGCTGGTGGGAGGGAGTGAGGGGCCACAGCTTTGTTGGTGGCCCGGTGTGAGTGGGGTTCTGCTGGCCTTTCTGAAGGAGTTGCCAGGCTGCCTCCTGTAAGGAGGAGGATGTGTCACCCATACCTTCCGCTGGAATTTCTCTCCGGACAGAGGTGAGGAAGGAAAAAGCAGTGGGGGCCGGGACAAGTGGGGTATCTCAGGCAGTACAATGGAAAGCTTCCGGAAGAGCGCCCGTGGCCAGGATCACCCTGGCTGGCCTGCAGGCACCAAGTTGGCCTGCGTGCTGTCGCTGGTGTGGCTCCACGGCCCTTCCTCTAGTCTTTCAAGCCCTTGTACATATTCAGGTGTTTTACCTGGGAAGGGTGGGAACAGTTCAGCAACAGCTGGCCTGGGGCTCAGCTCACCTTTGTTCAGAGATGCCTCGGCTCGGTCCCCCCGCTTTGCAATGAGGAAGCTCCTTGTGTGGGGTGTGGGTTGCTGCCTGTATGGGAGATGATTCCCCACCTCTGAACAATTTCAATATTGTTTACCGTTGGAGCAAGTGCCCTGATAGTGTTTTTCTCTGTATAACTGGTCGGTTCAGGTTTTTCTTCGTTTATGGTTCAAGTTAGCTTTTATTCCTCTTTTATGTATTTATAGATATAAGCATGGAAATAATTCATTCCTATAAATACATCTGTGTGAAGGGAAGAACTTTTTTCTGTTTTATTTTTAAATTTTATTTTTTATAATTTTGAAATTTAATTTTATTTACTTTTTTATACAGCTGGTTATTATTAGTTATGTGTTTTATGCATATACATGTATACAGGTCAATCTCAATCTCCCAACTCATCCCACCACCACCACCCCATGGCTTCCCACACTTGGTGTCCATACGTTTGTTCTCTACCTCTGTGTCTCTATTTCTTCCCTGCAAACCAGTTCATCTGTACCATTTTTTAGGTTCCACATATATGCATTAATATACAATATTTGTTTTCCCCTTTCTGACTTACTTCATTCTGTATGACAGTCTCTAGATCCACCGATGTCTCTACAAATGACACAGATTCATTCCTTTTTATGGCCGAGTAATATTCCATTTTATATATGTACCCCATCTTTATCCATTCATCTGTCTTTGGGCGTTTAGGTTGCTTCCATTACCTGGCTACTGTAAATAGTGCTGCAATGAACATTGTGGTGAATGTGCCTTTTTGATTTATGGTTATTTGGGTATATGTCCAGAAGTGGAATTGCTGGATCAGATGGTAATTCTATTTCTAGATTTTTTAAGGAAACTCCATAGTGTTCTCCATAGTGACTCTATCAATTTACATTCCCACCAATAGTGGAAGAGGGCTCCTTTTGTCCACACCCTCCCCAGAATTTGTTGTCTGTAGATTTTCTGATGATGCCGATTCTAACAGGTGTGAGGTGATACCTCATTGTAGTTTTGATTTACATTTCTCTAATAATTAGTGCTCTTGGGCAGCTTTTCATGTGCGTCTTAGCCATCTCTGTGTCTTCTTTGAAGAAACGTCTCTTTAGATATTCTGCCCATGTTTGTATTGGGTTGTTTGTTTTTTTAATATTAAGCTGCATGAGCTGTTTATATATATTGGAGATTAAACCTTTGTCCATTGATTCGTTTGCAACTATTTTCGCCCCTTCTGAGGGATGCCTTTTTCCATTCCCGTGTTTCTAACCAAAAAAGAAAGAAAGAAAAAGAAGCAGAACACTAATGTGCATAAAATATGCCTTTTGAAACGGTCGTTTTGAAATATGGACGTCCTTTAAATTTTTTGGTCGATATGTGGCCCCAGGATTTGTTTTCAGGGCAGGTGTCATTTACAGGCCTGCAATGATTTTGAATATCAACTGACCATTAGCACTGGGATTAAAGCTGCTGTTGTGTGAAACGGCCACTAGGTGGCAGCAGTTCTCCCTTAACACATCTGGTTACTAGGGCAACAGAGCCTCAATGGACGTCGTGTTCTACATTGGAATTTAGAATGGAATGTGCCAGGAGAAAGCCCCTCAAGTTTGACTCCCTACTTCTTGTTCGTATTTTTAATTTAATTTTTTTTTATTATAGCATGTTTGATTACAAAGTTTGGCTTGTTGTAGGTGTGGAAGATGTGGTTCTTTTACACATATACAGATGTCTGTACTTCCTGGGATCCTTTTCCCATGTACGTTATGACAGAATGTTGAGTAGTCTTCTCTTGGTATTCCGTAGGTCTTTGGTGATTATATATGTCACCTCTGTTTGTATATATCTGTTAACCCCGATATCGTAATGAAACCAATCCTCACACCTTTCCATTGGTGAACCATAAGTTTGTTTAATGAATCTACGATTGCACTTCTCAGTGGAAATGACTGCCCTGGTTTCTATTTTAGGTAACACCTATAAGTGATATGAAATGATATGTGTCTTTCACTTTCTGACTTACTACAAGTCACGTGATTACCTCTAGACTCATCTACAGTGCTGCAAATGGCATTGTGTCCTTATTTTCCTTGGCTTCTATTCTGCCTTAGCGAGGTCCATTTTCAACAATGTGATTCCCTGAGGGTTGTGGATTAGCTGACCTGGGCAGCCTTAACCTGCCGGCCGGCCCTCCCCAGGTCTGCTGGGTTGAGGTCAATATAAACAGCGCTCCAGGCAGCAATAGCCCCTGAAGCTGTTCCTGACTCCATATTCTCTGCCCCGTCAGCAGTCTCGGGGCTGTGCTGGTGGGAGGGAGTGAGGGGCCACAGCTTTGTTGGTGGCCCTGTGTGAGTGGGGTTCTGCTGGCCTTTCTGCAGGAGTTGCCAGGCTGCCACCTGTAAAGAAGAGGATGTGTCACCCATATCTTCCGCTGGAATTTCTCTCCGGACAGAGGTGAGGAAGGAAAAAAGCAGTGGGAGCCGGGACAAATGGGGTATCTCAGGCAGGACAATGGAAAGCTTCCGGAAGAGCGCCCGGGGCCAGGATCTCCCTGGCTGGCCTGCAGTCACCAAGTTGGCCTGCGTGCTGTCGCTGGTGTGGCTCCACGGCCCTTACTCTAGGCTTTCAAGCCTTTGTACATATTCAGGTGTTTGACCTGGGAAGGGTGGGAACCGTTCAGCAGCAGCTGGCCGGGGGCTCAGCTCACCTTTATTCAGAGATACCCCGGGACGGACCCCAGCTTTGCAATGAGGATGCTCCTTGCATGGGGTGTGGGTTGCTGGCTGTATGGGAGATGATTCCCCACCTCTGACCAATTTCAGAATTTTTAACGCTGGAGCAAGTGCCCTGATAGGGTTTTCCTCTGTATAACTGGTGGGTTCAGGTTTTTTTTTCGTTTATGGTTCAAGTTAGATTTTATTCCACTTTTATGTATTTATAGATATAAGCATGGAAATAATTCATTCCTATAAATACATCTGTGTGAAGGGAAGAATTTTTCCTGTTTTATTTTTAAATTTTATATTTTAAAATTTTGAAATTTAATTTTATTTACTTTTTTATACAGCGGGTTATTATTAGTTATGTATTTTATGCATATACATGTATACAGGTCAATCTCAAACTCCCAACTCATCCCACCACCACCACCCCATGGCTTCCCACAATTGGTGTCCATACGATTGTCCTCTACCTCTGTGTCTCAATTTCTTCCCTGCAAACCAGTTCATCTGTACCATTTTTTAGGTTCCACATATATGCATTAATATACAATATTTGTTTTCCTCTTTCTGACTTACTTCATTCTGTATGACAGTCTCTAGATCCATCGATGTCTCTACAAATGACCCAGTTTCATTCCTTTTTATGGCCGAGTAATATTCCATTTTATATATGTACCCCATCTTTATCCATTCATCTGTCTGTGGGCATTTAGGTTGCTTCCATTACCTGGCTATTGTAAATAGTGCTGCAATGAACCTTGTGGTGAATGTGCCTTTTTGATTTATGGTTGTCTCTGGGTATATGCCCAACAGTGGGATTGCTGGGTCAGATGGTAATTCTATTTCTAGTTTTTTAAAGGAAACTCCATACTGTTCTCCATAGTGACTGTATCAAATTACATTCCCACCAATAGTGGAAGAGGGCTCCTTTTGTCCACACCCTCCCCAGAATTTGTTGTTTGTAGATTTTCTGATGATGCCGATTCTAACAGGTGTGAGGTGATACCTCATTGTAGTTTTGATTTGCATTTCTCTAATAATTAGTGCTCTTGAGCAGCTTCTCATGTGCGTCTTGGCCATCTCTGTGTCTTCTTTGAAGAAACGTCTCTTGAGATCTTCTGCTCATTTCTGTATTGGGAGGGTCGTGGGATGGTCAGGCTGTGTGCTGACGCACGTGTCAGTGCCAGCGTAAGGGCCAGGAGTAGGGTAAAGCATAGGGTAATGTGTAGGGCTGGTGGTGGGTTTTCGTTCCGGGCTAGGGTTAGGGTTAGGGAACGGCAAGGTTTAGGGAACAGGTGAGCATAGGGACACGAGGGAAAGGCAGGCTACGTGCTGACAAACGTGTCAGTGCCAGCGTACGGGTCAGGAGTAAAGTATGGTGTAGGGCTGGTTGTGGGTTTCCATTCCGCGCTAGGGTTAGGGTTAGGGAACGGCAAGGCTTAGGGCACAGCTGAGGGTACAGAAACGTGGGAGGGTCAGGCTATGTGCTGACGCACGGTTCAGTGCCAGTGTACGGGCCAGGATTAGGGTACGGAGTAGGGTAAGGTGTAGGGCTGTTGGTGGGTTTCTGTTCCGGGTTAGGGTTAGGGAACGGCAAGGCTTAGGGCACAGGTAAGGGTACTGAAACGAGGGAGAGGCACGCTACGTGCTGACACAGGGGTCAGTGCCAGCGTAAGCGCCAGAATTAGGGTACGGCATAGGGTAAAGTGTAGGGCTGGTGGTGGGTTTCTGTTCCAGGGTAGGGTTAGGGTTAGGGATCGGCAAGGCTTAGGGCACAGGTGAGGGTATAGATACATGGGAGTGGCAGGCTACGTGCTTACACAAGGATCAGTTCCAGTGTACGGCCCAGGAGTAGGGTACGGCGTAGGGTAAGGTGTAGGGCTGGTGGTGGGTTTCCGTTCCCGGCTAGGGTTAGGGTTAGGGAATGGCAAGGCTTAGGGCACAGGTGAGGGTACAGAAACGTGGGAGCGTCAGGCTACGTGCTGACGCAAGTGTCAGTGCCAGCGTACGGCCCAGGAATAGGGTATGGCATAGGGTAAAGTGTAGGGTTAGGGTTAGGGAACGGCAAGGCTTAGGGCACAGGTGAGGGTACGGAAACGTGGGAGGGTCAGGCTACATGCTGAAGCACGGGTCAGTGCCAGGGTGTGGACCAGGAGTAGGGTACGGCGTAGGGTAAAGTGTAAGACTGGTGGTGGGTGTCCATTCCGGGGTTTGATTAGGGTTAGGGAACGTCAAGTTTTAGGGCACAGGTGAGGGTACGGAAACGTGGGAGGGTCAGGCTACCTGCTGACGCATGGGTCAGTGCCAGCGTATGGGCCAGGATTAGGGTACAGCGTAGGGTAAGGTGTAGGGCTGGTGGTGGGTTTCCGTTCTGGGCTAGGGTTAGGGTTAGGGAACGGCAAGGCTAAGGGCACAGGTGAGGGTACGGAAACTTGGGAGAGGCAGGCTACGTGCTGACGCACGGGTCAGTGCCAGCATACAGGCAAGGAGTAGGGTACGGCATAGGGTATGGTGTAGGGCTGGTGGTGGGTTTCAGTTCAGGGCTAGGGTTAGGGTTAGTGAACGGCAAGGCTTAGGGCACAGGTGAGGGTACAGAAACGTGTTAGTTTCATGGTGCATGTTGATGCATGGAATAGTGTCATCGTACGCATTAGGATTAGGGTACGGCGTAGAGTAAGGTGTACGGATGGCGGTAGGTTTACATTCCGGTGTAGGGTTAGGGATAGCGAATTGCAAGGTATAGGGCACAGGTGATGGTACGCAAATGTGTTAGGTTCAGGGTACGTGTTGACTCACGGGTTAGTGTGAGCGTACGCATGAGGATTAGGGTACCGCATAGAGTAAGGTGTAGGGTTGGTGGTAGGTTTCCGTTCCAGTCTAGGGTTATGTTTAGGGACTGGCAAAGTTTAGGGCACAGGTGAGGGTACGAAACGTGTTAGGGTCAGGGTACGTGTTGATGCACAGGTTAGTGTCAGCATACGAATTAGGATTAGGGTATGGCGTAAGGTAAGGTGTAGGGTTGGTGGTAGTTTTCCCTTCCGGGCTAGGGTTAAGGTAAGGGAACGGCAAGGTTTATGGCAGAGGTGAGGGTACGGAAACGTGTTAGGGTCAGGATACGTGTTGACGTATGGATTAGGATTAGGGTACGGCTTAGGGTAAGGTGTAGGGCTGATGGTAGGTTTCTGTTCCGGGCTAAGGTTAAGGATAGGCAACGGCAAGGTTTGGGGCACAGCTGAGGGTACGGAAACGTGTTAGTGTCAGGGTACATGTTGACTCACCGGTTAGTGCCAGCGTACGGATTAGGATTAGTGTACCGCGTAGATAAGGTGCACGGTTGGTGGTAGGTTTCCGTTCCAGGCTATGGTTAGGGTTAGGGAAAGTCAAGGTTTGTATCTGAAGGTTTTTTAAGGAAACTCCATACTGTTCTCCATAGTGACTGTATCAATTTACATTCCCAACAATAGTGGAAGAGGGCTCCTTTTGTCCACACCCTCCCCAGAATTTGTTGTCTGTAGATTTTCTGATGATGCCGATTCTAACAGGTGTGAGGTGATACCTCATTGTAGTTTTGATTTGCATTTCTCTAACAATTAGTGCTCTTGGGCAGCTTTTCATGTGCGTCTTAGCCATCTCTGGTCTTCTTTGAAGAAACGTCTCTTTAGATATTCTGCCCATGTTTGTATTGGGTTGTTTGTTTTTTTAATATTAAGCTGCATGAGCTGTTTATATATATTGGAGATTAAACCTCTGTCCATTGATTCGTTTGCAACTATTTTCGCCCCTTCTGAGGGATGCCTTTTTCCATTCCCGTGTTTTTAACCAAAAAAGAAAGAAAGAAAAAGAAGCAGAACACTAATGTGCATAAAATATGCCTTTTGAAACGGTCGTTTTGAAATATGGACGTCCTTTAAATTTTTTGGTCGATATGTGGCCCCAGGATTTGTTTTCAGGGCAGGTGTCATTTACAGGCCTGCAATGATTTTGAATATCAACTGACCATTAGCACTGGGATTAAAGCTGCTGTTGTGTGAAACGGCCACTAGGTGGCAGCAGTTCTCCCTTAACACATCTGGTTACTAGGGCAACAGAGCCTCAATGGACGTCGTGTTCTAGATTGGAATTTAGAATGGAATGTGCCAGGAGAAAGCCCCTCAAGTTTGACTCCCTACTTCTTGTTCGTATTTTTAATTTAATTTTTTTTTATTATAGCATGTTTGATTACAAAGTTTGGCTTGTTGTAGGTGTGGAAGATGTGGTTCTTTTACACATATACAGATGTCTGTACTTCCTGGAATCCTTTTCCCATGTACGTTATGACAGAATGTTGAGTAGTCTTCTCTTGGTATTCCGTAGGTCTTTGGTGATTATATATGTCACCTCTGTTTGTATATGTCTGTTAACCCCGATATCGTAATGAAACCAATCCTCACACCTTTCCATTGGTGAAACATAAGTTTGTTTAATGAATCTACGATTGCACTTCTCAGTGGAAATGACTGCCCTGGTTTCTATTTTAGGTAACACCTATAAGTGATATGAAATGATATGTGTCTTTCACATTCTGACTTACTACAAGTCACGTGATTACCTCTAGACTCATCTACAGTGCTGCAAATGGCATTGTGTCCTTATTTTCCTTGGCTTCTATTCTGCCTTAGCGAGGTCCATTTTCAACAATGTGATTCCCTGAGGGTTGTGGATTAGCTGACCTGGGCAGCCTTACCCTGCCGGCCGGCCCTCCCCAGGTCTGCCTGGTTGAGGTCAATATAAACAGCGCTCCAGGCAGCAATAGCCCCTGAAGCTGTTCCTGACTCCATATTCTCTGCCCCGTCAGCAGTCTCGGGGCTGTGCTGGTGGGAGGGAGTGAGGGGCCACAGCTTTGTTGGTGGCCCTGTGTGAGTGGGGTTCTGCTGGCCTTTCTGCAGGAGTTGCCAGGCTGCCACCTGTAAAGAAGAGGATGTGTCACCCATAACTTCCGCTGGAATTTCTCTCCGGACAGAGGTGAGGAAGGAAAAAAGCAGTGGGGGCCGGGACAAATGGGGTATCTCAGGCAGGACAATGGAAAGCTTCCGGAAGAGCGCCCGGGGCCAGGATCTCCCTGGCTGGCCTGCAGTCACCAAGTTGGCCTGCGTGCTGTCGCTGGTGTGGCTCCACGGCCCTTCCTCTAGGCTTTCAAGCCTTTGTACATATTCAGGTGTTTGACCTGGGAAGGGTGGGAACCGTTCAGCAGCAGCTGGCCTGGGGCTCAGCTCACCTTTATTCAGAGATGCCGCGGCACGGTCCCCCAGCTTTGCAATGAGGATGCTCCTTGCATGGGGTGTGGGTTGCTGGCTGTATGGGAGATGATTCCCCACCTCTGACCAATTTCAGAATTTTTAACGCTGGAGCAAGTGCCCTGATAGGGTTTTCCTCTGTATAACTGGTGGGTTCAGGTTTTTTTTTCGTTTATGGTTCAAGTTAGATTTTATTCCTCTTTTATGTATTTATAGATATAAGCATGGAAATAATTCATTCCTATAAATACATCTGTGTGAAGGGAAGAATTTTTCCTGTTTTATTTTTAAATTTTATATTTTAAAATTTTGAAATTTAATTTTATTTACTTTTTTATACAGCGGGTTATTATTAGTTATGTATTTTATGCATATACATGTATACAGGTCAATCTCAAATTCCCAACTCATCCCACCACCACCACCCCATGGCTTCCCACAATTGGTGTCCATACGATTGTCCTCTACCTCTGTGTCTCTATTTCTTCCCTGCAAACCAGTTCATCTGTACCATTTTTAGTTTCCACATATATGCATTAATATACAATATTTGTTTTCCTCTTTCTGACTTACTTCATTCTGTATGACAGTCTCTAGATCCATCGATGTCTCTACAAATGACCCAGTTTCATTCCTTTTTATGGCCGAGTAATATTCCATTTTATATATGTACCCCATCTTTATCCATTCATCTGTCTGTGGGCATTTAGGTTGCTTCCATTACCTGGCTATTGTAAATAGTGCTGCAATGAACCTTGTGGTGAATGTGCCTTTTTGATTTATGGTTGTCTCTGGGTATATGCCCAACAGTGGGATTGCTGGGTCAGATGGTAATTCTATTTCTAGTTTTTTAAAGGAAACTCCATACTGTTCTCCATAGTGACTGTATCAAATTACATTCCCACCAATAGTGGAAGAGGGCTCCTTTTGTCCACACCCTCCCCAGAATTTGTTGTTTGTAGGTTTTCTGATGATGCCGATTCTAACATGTGTGAGGTGATACCTCATTGTAGTTTTTTTTTTTTTTAATTTATTTTTTTTGTTGTACGCGGGCCTCTCCCTGTTGTGGCCTCTCCCGTTGCGGAGCACAGGCTCCGGACGCGCAGGCTCAGTGGCCATGGCTCACAGGCCCAGCTGCTCCGCGACATGTGGGATCTTCCCGGACCGGGGCACGAACCCGTGTCCCCTGCATCGGCAGGCGGACTCTCAACCACTGCGCCACCAGGGAAGCCCCCTCATTGTAGTTTTGATTTGCATTTCTCTAATAATTAGTGATGTTGAGCAGCTTTTCATCTGCGTCTTGGCCATGTCTGTGTCTTCTTTGAAGGATCGTCTCATGAGATCTTCTGACCATTTCTGTATTGGGAGGGTGGTTGGAGGGTAAGGCTATGTGCTCACGCACGTGTCAGTGCCAGCGTAAGGGCCAGGAGTAGGGTACTGCGTAGGGTAAGGTGTAGGTCTGGTGGTGGTTTCCGTTCCGGGCTAGGTTTAGGGTTTGGGAACGGCAAGGCTTAGGGCCCAGGTGAGGGTACGGAAACGTGGGATGGTCAGGCTACGTTCTTACGCATGGTTCAGTGCCAATGTACGGGCCAGGAATAGGCTACGGCGTAGGCTAATGTGTAGGGCTGGTGGTGGGTTTCCGTTCCATGCTAGGGTTAGGGTTAGGGAATGACAAGGCTTAGGGCACAGGTGAGGGTACGGAAACGTGGGAGGGTCCGGCTATGTGCTGACGCACGGGTCAGTGCCAGCGTACGGGCCAGGAATAGGGAACGGCGTAGGGTAAGGACTAGGGCTGGTTGTTAGATACCGTTCCGGGCTAGGGTTAGGGTCAGGGAACGGCAAGGCTTAGGGCACAGGTGAACGTAAGGAAACGTGGGAGGGTCAGGCTACGTGCTGACGCACGGGTCAGTGCCAGCGTACGGGCCAGGAGTAGGGTATGGCGTAGGGTAATGTTTAGGGCTGGTGGTTGGTTTCCGTTCCAGGCTAGGGTTAGGGTGAGGGAACAGCAAGGCTTAGGGCACAGGTGAACGTACGGAAACGTGGGAGTGGCAGGCTACGTGTTGACGCACGGGTCTGTGCCAGCGTACGGTCCAGGATTAGGGTACGTCGTAGCGTAAGGTTTAGGGCTGGTGGTGGGTTTCCGTTCCAGGCTAGGGTTAGGGTTAGGGAACGGCAAGGCTTAGGACACAGGTGAGGGTATGGAAACGTGGGAGAGGCAGGCTACGTGCTGACGCACAGGTCAGTGCCAGCGTAGGGGCCAGGAGTAGGGTACAGCGTAGGGTAAGGTTTAGGGCTGGTGGTGGGTTTATGTTCCGGGTTAGGGTTAGGGAACGGCAAGGCTTAGGGCACAGGTGAGGGTACGGAAACGTAGGAGTGGCAGGCTATGTGCTGACGCACGGGTCAGTGCCAGCGTACGGGGCATGATTAGGGTACGGCGTAGGGTAAGGTTTAGGGCTGGTGGTGGGTTTCCGTTCCAGGCTAGGTTTAGGGTTAGGGAACGGCAAAGCTTAGGGCACAGAAGATGGTACGGAAAAGTGGGAGGGTCAGGCTACGTGCTGACGCACGGGTCAGTGCCAGCGTATGGGCCAAGTGTAGGGTATGGCGTAGGGTTAGGTGTAGGGTTAGGGTTAGGGAATGACAAGGCTTAGGACACAGGTGAGTGTACGGGAACGTGGGAAGGTCAGGCTACGTGCTGACGCACGGATCAGTGCCAGCGTACGGGCCAGGATTAGGCTACGGCGTAGGGTAAGCTGTAGGGCTGGTGGTGGGTTTCTGTTCTGGGCTAGGGTTAGGGTTAGGGAAGGACAAGACTTAGGGCACAGTTGAGGGTACGGAAATGGTGGAGGGTCAGGCTATGTGCTGCCGCACGGGTCAGTGCCAGCGTACAGGCCAGGAGTAGGCAACAACGTAGGGTAAGGTGTAGGGCTGGTGGTTGGTTTCCTTTCCGGGCTAGGGTTAGGGTTAGGGAATGTCAAGGCTTAGGGCACAGGTGAGGGTATGGAAACGTGGGAGGGTCATGCTACGTGCTGACACACGTGTCTGTGCCAGCGTATGGGCCAGTCGTAGGCTACGGCGTAGGGAAAGGTGTAGGGCTGGTGGTGGGCTTCCTTTCCGGGCTAGGGTTAGGGTTAGGGAACGGCAAGTCTTAGGGCACAGGTGCGGGTACGGAAACGTGGGAGAGTCAGGCTATGTGCTGACGCAAGGGTCAGTGCCAGCGTACGGGCCAGGAGTAGTGTACGTCGTAGGGTAAGGTGTAGGGCTGGTGGTGGGTTTCCGTTCTGGGCTAGGGTTAGGGTTAGGGAACGGCAAGGTTTAGGGCACACGTGAGGGTATCGAAACGTGTTAGGCTCAGGGTACGTGTTGACGCACGGGTTAGTGTGAACGTACAGATGAGGATTATGGTGCGGCATAGGGTAAAGTGTATGGTTGGTGGTAGGTTTTCGTTTCAGGCTAGGGTTAGTGTTAGGGAACGGCAAGGTTTTGGGCACAGATGAGGGTATGGAAACGTGTTAGTGTCAGGGTACGTGTTGACATATGGATTAGCATTAGGGTACGGCTTAGGGTAAGGTGTAGGCTTGGTGGTAGGTTTCCATTGTGGTCTAGGGTTAGGGTTAGGGAATGGCAAGGTTTAGGTCACAGGTGAAGGTACGGAAACGTGTTAGGGTCAGGGTAAGTGTTGACGCATGTGTTAGTGTCAGCGTACGGAGTAGGTTTATGGTCCTTCGTAGGTTAAGGTCTAGGGTTGGTGGTAGGTTTCCGTTCCAGGCTAGGGTTAGTGTTATGGAACGGCAAGGTTTAGGGCATAGGTGAGGGTAAGGAAATGTGTTAGTGTCAGGGTACGTGTTGACGCTCGGATTATGATTAGGGTATGGCGTAGAGTAACGTGTAGGGTTGGTGGTAGGTTTCCGTTATGGGCTAGGGTTAGGGTTAGGCAACGGCACGGTTTAGGGCACAGGTGAGGGAACGGAAAAGTGTTAGGGTCAGTGTACGTGTTGACGCACGGGTTAGTGTCAGTGTACGGATTAGGATTAGGGTACCATGTAGGGTATGCTGTACGGTTTGTGGTAGTTTTCCATTCTGGGCTAGGGTTAGTGTTAGGGTACGGCAAGGTTTAGGGTACAGGTGACGGAACAGAAACGTGTTAGGGTCATGATACATGTTGATACATGGAATAGTGTCATCATACGCATTAGGATTAGGGTACGGCGTAGGGTAAGGTGTACGGAGGGCGGTAGGTTTCCATTCCGTTGTAGGGTTAGGGTTAGCGAATTGCAAGGTTTTGGGCACAGGTGATGGTACAGAAATGTGTTAGGTTCAGGGTACGTGTTGACTCACGGGTTAGTGTCAGCATACGCATGAGGATTAGGGTACCGCATAGAGTAAGGTGTAGGGTTGGTGGTACGTTTCCGTTCCAGTCTAGGGTTATGTTTAGGGACCGGCAAAGTTTAGGGCACAGGTGAGGGTACGAAACGTGTTAGGGTCAGGGTATGTGTTGATGCACAGGTTAGTGTCAGCATACGAATTAGGATTAGGGTACGGCGTAAGGTAAGGTGTAGGGTTGGTGGTAGGTTTCCGTTCCGGGCTAGGGTTAGGGTTAGGGAACGGCAAGGTTTATGGCAGAGGTGAGGGTACGGAAACGTGTTAGGGTCAGGGTACGTGTTGATGTATGAATTAGGATTAGGGTACAGCTTAGGGTAAGGTGTAGGGCTGATGGTAGGTTTCCGTTCCGGGCTAAGGATAAGGATAGGCAACGACAAGTTTTAGGGCACAGCTGAGGGTATGGAAACGTGTTAGGGTCAGGGTACGTGTTGACTCACTGGTTAGTGCCAGCATACGGATTAGGATTAGTGTACGGCATAGATAAGGTGTAGGGTTGGTGGTAGGATTCCGATCCGGGCTATGGTTAGGGTTAGGGAAAGTCAAGGTTTCTATTTCTAGTTCTTTTAAGGAAACTCCATACTGTTCTCCATAGTGACTGTAACAATTTACATTCCCACCATAGTGGAAGAGGGCTCCTTTTGTCCACACCCTCCCCAGAATTTGTTTGTAGATTTTCTGATGATGCCGATTCTAACAGGTGTGAGGTGATACCTCATTGTAGTTTTGATTTGCATTTCTCTAATAATTAGTGCTCTTGAGCAGCTTTTCATGTGCGTCTTGGCCATCTCTGTGTCTTCTTTGAAGAAACGTCTCTTTAGATCTTCTGCCCATTTTTGTATTGGGTTGTTTGTTTTTTTAATAAGCTGCATGAGCTGTTTATATATATTGGAGATTAAACCTTTGTCCATTGATTCGTTTGCAACTATTTTCGCCCCTTCTGAGGGATGCCTTTTTCCATTCCCGTGTTTTTAACCTAAAAAGAAAGAAAGAAAAAGAAGCAGAACACTAATGTGCATAAAATATGCCTTTTGAAACGGTCGTTTTGAAATATGGACGTCCTTTAAATTTTTTGGTCGATATGTGACCCCAGGATTTGTTTTCAGGGCAGGTGTCATTTACAGGCCTGCAATGATTTTGAATATCAACTGACCATGAGCGCTGGGATTAAAGCTGCTGTTGTGTGAAACGGCCACAAGGTGGCAGCAGTTCTCCCTTACCAATTCTGGTTACTAGGGCAACAGAGCCTCAATGGAAGTCGTGTTCTAGATTGGAATTTAGTGTGGAATGTGACAGGAGAAAGCCCCTCAAGTTTGTCTCCCTACTTCTTGTTCGTGTTTTTAATTTAATTTTTTGTTTTTTATTACAGCAAGTTTGATTACAATGTTTGGCTTGTTGTAGGTGTGGAAGATGTGGTTCTTTTACACATATACAGATGTCTGTTTTTCCTGGGATCCTTTTCCCATGTACGTTATGACAGAATGTTGAGTAGTCTTTTGGTATTCCGTAGGTCTTTGGTGATTATATATGTCACCTGTGTTTGTATAAGTCTGTTAACCCCGATATCGTAATGAAACCAATCCTCACACCTTTCCATTGGTGAACCATAAGTTTGTTTAATGAATCTCTGATTGCCCTTCTCGGTGGAAATATATGCCCTGTTATCCATTTTTAGGTAACACCTATAAGTGATATGATATGATATGTGTCTTTCACTTTCTCACTTACTACAAGTCACGTGATTACCTCTAGACTCATCTACGGTGGTGCAAATGGCATTGTGTTCTTTTTTTCCTTGGCTTCTCTTCTGCCTTAGCGAGGTCCATTTTTAACAATGTGATTCCCTGAGTGTTGTGGATTAGCTCACCTGGGCAGCCTTACCCTGCCGCCCAGCCCTCCCCAGGTGTGCCTGGTTGAGGTCAATATAAACAGCGCTCCAGGCAGCAATAGCCCCTGAAGCTGTTCCTGACTCCATATTCTCTGCCCCGTCAGCAGTCTCGGGGCTGTGCTGGTGGGAGGGAATGAGGTGCCACAGATTTGTTGGTGGCCCGGTGTGAGTGGGGTTCTCCTGGCCTTTCTGCAGTAGTTGCCAGGATGCCTCCTGTAAAGAAGAGGATGTGTCACCCATACCTTCTGCTGGAATTTCTCTCCGGACAGAGGTGAGGAAGGAAAAAATCAGTGGGGGCCGGGACAGGTGGGGTATCTCAGGCAGGACAATGGAAAGCTTCCGGAAGAGCGCCCGGGGCCAGGACCACCCTGGTTGGCCTGCAGGCACCAAGTTGGCCTGCGTGCTGTCGCTGTTGTGGCTCCACGGCCCTTCCTCTAGTCTTTCAAGCCCTTGTACATATTCAGTTGTTTTACCTGGGAAGGGTGGGAACAGTTCAGCAACAGCTGGCCTGCGGCTCAGCTCACCTTTTTTTAGAGATGCCTCGGCTCGGTCCCCCAGCTTTGCAATGAGGACGCTCCTTGTGCGGGGTGTGGGTTGCTGGCTGTATGGGGATGATTCCCCACCTCTGACCAATTTCAGAATTGTTTGCCGCTGGAGCAAGTGCCCTGATAGGGTTTTCCTCTGTATAACTGGTGGGTTCAGGTTTTTTTCCTTTTATGGTTCAAGTTAGATTTTATTCCTCTTTTATATATTTATAGATATAAGCATGGAAATAATTCATTCCTATAAATACATCTGTGTGAAGGGAAGAACGATTTTCTGTTTTATATTTAAATTTTATTTTTTAAGATTTTGAAATTTAATTTTATTTACTTTTATATACAGCAGGTTATTATTAGGTATGTATTTTATGCATATACATGTATACAGGTCAATCTCAAACTCCCAACTCATCCCACCACCACCACCCCATGGCTTCCCACACTTGGTGTCCATACGTTTGTTCTCTACCTCTGTGTCTCTATTTCTTCCCTGCAAACCGGTTCATCTGTACCATTTTTTAGGTTCCACATATATGCATTAATATACAATATTTGTTTTCCTCTTTCTGACCTACTTCATTCTGTATGACAGTCTCTAGATCCATCGATGTCTCTACAAATGACCCAGTTTCATTCCTTTTTATGGTTGAGTAATATTCCATTTTATACATGTACCACATCTTTATCCATTCATCTGTGTGAGGGCATTTATGTTGCTTCCATTACCTGGCCTTTGTAAATAGTGCTGCAATGAACAATGTGGTGAATGTGCCTTTTTGATTTATGGTTTTCTCTGGGTCTATTCCCAGAAGTGGGATTGCAGGATCAGATGGTAATTCTATTTCTAGTTTTTTTAAGGAAACTCCATAGTGTTCTCCATAGTGACTGTATCAATTTACATTCCCACCAATAGTGGAAGAGGGATCCTTTTGTCCACACCCTCCCCAGAATTTGTTGTTTGTAGATTTTCTGATGATGCCGATTCTAACAGGTGTGAGGTGATACCTCATTGTAGTTTCGATTTGCATTTCTCTAATAATTAGTGCTCTTCAGCAGCTTTTCATGTGCGTCTTGGCCATCTCTGTGTCGTCTTTGAAGAAACGTCTCTTTAGATCTACTGCCCATTTTTGTATTGGGTTTTTTGTTTTTTTTAATATTAAGATGCATGAGCTGTTTATATATTGGAGATTAAACCTTTGTCCATCGATTCGTTTTCAACGATTTTTGCCCATTCTGAGGGATGCCTTTTTCCATTCCCGTTTTTTTAACAAAAAAGTAAAGAAACAAAAAGAAGAAGAACACTAATGTGCGTAAAAAATGGCTTTTGAAACGGTCGTTTTGAAATATGGACGTCCTTTGAATTTTTTGGTCGATATGTGAGCCCAGGATTTGTTTTCAGGGCAGGTGTCATTTACCGGCCTGCAATGATTTTGAATATCAACTGACCATTAGCGCTGGGATTATAGCTGCTGTTGTGTGAAACGGCCACAAGGTGGCAGCAGTTCTCCCTTACCAATTCTGGTTACTAGGGCAACAGAGACTCAATGGAAGTCGTGTTCTAGATAGGAATTTAGAATGGAATGTGCCAGGAGAAAGCCCCTCAAGTTTGTCTCCCTACTTCTTGTTCGTGTTTTTAATTTAATTTTTATTTTTTATTACAGCAAGTTTGATTAAAATGTTTGGCTTGTTGTAGGTGTGGAAGATGTGGTTCTTTTACACATATACAGATGTCGGTTTTTCCTGGGATCCTTTTCCCATGTACGTTATGACAGAATGTTGAGTAGTCTTTTGGTATTCCCTAGGTCTTTGGTGATTATATATGTCACCTGTGTTTGTATAAGTCTGTTAACCCCGATATCGTAATGAAACCAATGCTCACACCTTTCCATTGGTGAACCGTAAGTTTGTATAATGAATCTCTAATTGCCCTTCTCGGTGGAAATATCTGCCCTGGTATCCATTTTTAGGTAACACCTATAAGTGATATGCCATGATATGTGTCTTTCACTTTCTGACTTACTACATGTCACGTGATTACCTCTAGACTCATCTACGGTGCTGCAAAAGGCATTGTGTCCTTTTTTTCCTTGCCTTCTATGCTGACTTAGCGAGGTCCCTTTTCAACAATGTGCTTCCCTGCGGGTTGTGGATTAGCTGACCTGGGCAGCCTTACCATGCCGGCCGGCCCTCCCCAGGTGTGCCTGGTTGAGGTCAATATAAACAGCGCTCCAGGCAGCTATAGCCCCTGAAGCTGTTCCTGACTCCATATTCTCTGCCCCGTCAGCAGTCTCGGGGCTCTGCTGGTGGGAGCGTGTGAGGGGCCACGGCTTTGTGGTTGGCCCTGTGTGTTGTGCTCTGCTGGACTTTGTGCAGGAGTTGCCAGGCTGCCACCTGTAAAGAAGAGGATGTGTCACCCATAAGTTCCACTGGAATTTCTCTGCGGGCTGAGGTAAGGAAGGAAAAAAAGGGGTGGGGTCCGGGACAGGAGGGGTATCTCAGGCAGGGAAATGGAAAGCTTCCAGAAGAGCGCCCGGGGTCAGGACCATCCTGCCTCGCCTGCAGGCACAAAGTTGGCCTGTGTGCTGTCGCTGGTGTGGCTCCACGGCCCTTCCTCTAGGATTTCATGCCCTTGTACATATTCAGGTGTTTTACCTGGGAAGGGTGGGAACAGTTCAGCTGCAGCTGGCCTGGGGCTCAGCTCACCTTTATTCAGAGATGCCTCGGCACCGTCCCCCAGCTTTGCAATGAGGACGCTCCTTGCATGTGGGGTGGGATGCTGGCTGTATGGGAGATGATTCCCCACCTCTGACCAATTTCAGAATTGTTTACCGCTGGAGCAAGTTCCCTGATAGGGCTTTCCTCTGTATAACTGGTGGGTTCAGGTTTTTTTTCGTTTATGGTTCAAGTTAGATTTTATACCTCTTTTATGTATTTATAGATATAAGCATGGAAATAATACATTCCTATAAATACATCTGTGTGAAGGGAAGAAATTTTTTCTCTTTTATTTTTAAATTTTATTTTTTAAAATTTTGAAATTTAGTTTTATTTTTTTATACAGCAGGTTATTATTAGTTATGTATTTTATGCATATGCATGTATGCAGGCCAATCCCAATCTCCCAACTCATCCCACCTCCACCACCCCATGGCTTCCCACACTTGGTGTCCATAAGTTTGTTCTCTACCTGTGTCTCTATTTCTTCCCTGCAAACCAGTTCATGTGTACCACTTTTTAGGTTCCACATATATGCATTAATATACAATATTTGTTTTCCTCTTTCTGACTTACTTCATTCTGTATGACAGTCTCTAGATCCATCGATGTCTACAAATGACCCAGTTTCATTCCTTTTTATGGCCGAGTAATATTCCATTTTATATATGTACCACATCTTTACCCATTCATCTGTTTGTGGGTATTTAGTTTGCTCCCTTACCTGACTATTGTAAATAGTGCTGCAATGAACATTGTGGTGAATGTGCCTTTTTGATTTATGGTTTTCTCTGGGTATATGCCCAGAAGTGCGATTGCTGGATCAGATGGTAATTCTATTTCTAGTTTTTTTAAGGAAACTCCACACTGTTCTCCATAGTGACTGTATCAATTTACATTCCCACCAATAGTGGAAGAGGGCTCCTTTTGTCCACACCCTCCCCAGAATTTGTTGTTTGTAGGTTTTCTGATGATGCCGATTCTAACATGTGTGAGGTGATACCTCATTGTAGTTTTTTTTTTTTTTTTTTAATTTATATTTTTTTGTTGTACGCGGGCCTCTCCCTGTTGTGGCCTCTCCCGTTGCGGAGCACAGGCTCTGGACGCGCAGGCTCAGTGGCCATGGCTCACGGGCCCAGCTGCTCCGCGACATGTGGGATCTTCCCGGACCGGGGCACGAACCCGTGTCCCCTGCATCGGCAGGCGGACTCTCAACCACTGCGCCACCAGGGAAGCCCCCTCATTGTAGTTTTGATTTGCATTTCTCTAATAATTAGTGATGTTGAGCAGCTTTTCATCTGCGTCTTGGCCATGTCTGTGTCTTCTTTGAAGGATCGTCTCATGAGATCTTCTGACCATTTCTGTATTGGGAGGGTGGTTGGAGGGTAAGGCTATGTGCTCACGCACGTCTCAGTGCCAGCGTAAGGGCCAGGAGTAGGGTACTGCGTAGGGTAAGGTGTAGGTCTGGTTGTGGTTTCCGTTCCGGGCTAGGTTTAGGGTTTGGGAACGGCAAGGCTTAGGGCCCAGGTGAGGGTACGGAAACGTGGGATGGTCAGGCTACGTTCTTACGCATGGGTCAGTGCCAATGTACGGGCCAGGAATAGGCTACGGCGTAGGCTAATGTGTAGGGCTGGTGGTGGGTTTCCGTTCCGTGCTAGGGTTAGGGTTAGGGAATGACAAGGCTTAGGGCACAGGTGAGGGTACGGAAACGTGGGAGGGTCCGGCTATGTGCTGACGCACGGGTCAGTGCCAGCGTACGGGCCAGGAATAGGGAACGGCGTAGGGTAAGGACTAGGGCTGGTTGTGAGATACCGTTCCGGGCTAGGGTTAGGGTCAGGGAACGGCAAGGCTTAGGGCACAGGTGAACGTAAGGAAACGTGGGAGGGTCAGGCTACGTGCTGACGCACGGGTCAGTGCCAGCGTACGGGCCAGGAATATGGTATGGCGTAGGGTAAGGTTTAGGGCTGTTGGTGGGTTTCCGTTCCAGGCTAGGGTTAGGGTGAGGGAACAGCAAGGCTTAGGGCACAGGTGAACGTACGAAACGTGGGAGTGGCAGGCTACGTGTTGACGCACGGGTCTGTGCCAGCGTACGGGCCAGGATTAGGGTACGTCGTAGCGTAAGGTTTAGGGCTGGTGGTGGGTTTCCGTTCCAGGCTAGGGTTAGGGTTAGGGAACGGCAAGGCTTAGGACACAGGTGAGGGTATGGAAACGTGGGAGAGGCAGGCTACGTGCTGACGCACAGGTCAGTGCCAGCGTTGGGGCCAGGAGTAGGGTACAGCGTAGGGTAAGGTTTAGGGCTGGTGGTGGGTTTATGTTCCGGGTTAGGGTTAGGGAACGGCAAGGCTTAGGGCACAGGTGAGGGTACGGAAACGTAGGAGTGGCAGGCTACGTGCTGACGCACGGGTCAGTGCCAGCGTACGGGGCAGGATTAGGGTACGGCGTAGGGTAAGGTTTAGGGCTGATGGTGGGTTTCCGTTCCAGGCTAGGTTTAGGGTTAGGGAACGGCAAAGCTTAGGGCACAGAAGATGGTACGGAAAAGTGGGAGGGTCAGGCTACGTGCTGACGCACGGGTCAGTGCCAGCGTATGGGCCAAGTGTAGGGTATGGCGTAGGGTTAGGTGTAGGGTTAGGGTTAGGGAACGGCAAGGCTTAGGGCACAGGTGAGGGTACGGAAACGTGGGAGGGTCAGGCTACGTGATGACGCACGGGTCTTTGCCAGCGTACGCGCCAGGATTCGGGTACGGCATTGGGTAAGGTGTAGGGCTGGTTGTGGGTTTCCGTTCCAGGTTAGAGTTAGGGAACGGCAAGGCTTAGTGCACAGGTGAGGGTATGGAAACGTGGCAGAGGCAGGCTATGTGCTGACGCAAGGGTCACTGCCAGCGTACGGGTCAGGAATAGTCTACGGCGTACGTTAAGGTTTAGGTTTTGTGGTGGGTTTCCGTTCCGGGCTAGGGTTAGGGATAGGGAAAGGCAAGGCTTAGGGCACAGGTGAGGGTACGGAAACCTGGGAGGGTTAGGCTACATGCTGAAGCACGGTTCAATGCCAGGGTATGGACCAGGAGTAGGGTACGGCGTAGGGTAAAGTGTAAGGCTGGTGGTGGGTGTCCATTCCGGGCTAGTGTTAGGGTTAGGGAGCGGCAAGGCTTAGGGCACAGGTGAGGGTACGGAAACGTGGGAGGGTCAGGCTACATGCTGAAGAACGGGTCAGTGCCAGTGTGTGGACCAGGAGTAGGGTACGGCGTTGGGTATGGTGTAAGGGCGGTGGTGGGTGTCCATTCCGGTCTAGGGTTAGGGTTAGGGAACGTTAAGGCTTAGGACACAGGTGAGGGTACGGAAACGTGGGAGGGTCAGGATACTTGCTGAAGAATGGGTCAGTGCCAGTGTACGGGCCAGGAGTAGGGTACGGCATAGCGTAATGTGTAGGGCTGGTGGTGGTTTCCGTTCCGGGCTAGGGTTAGAGGTAGGGAACTGCAAGGCTTAGGGCACAGGTGAGGGTACGGAAACGTGGGAGAGGCAGGCTACGGGCTGACACATGGGAGAGTGCCAGCTTACGGGCCAGCAGTAGGCTACGACGTAGGGTAGGGTGTAGGGCTGGTGGTGGGTTTCCGTTCCGGGCTAGGGTTAGAGTTAGGGATCGGCAAGGCTTAGGGAACAGGTGAGGGTAAGGAAAAGTGGGAGGGTTAGGCTACATGCTGACGCACGGATCAGTGCCAGCGTATGGGCCAGGTGTAGGGTACGGCGTAGGGTAAGGTTTAGGCCTGGTGGTGGGTTTCCGTTTGGGGTTATGGTTAGGGTTATGGAACGGCAAGGCTTAGGACACAGGTGAGGGTACGGGAACGTGGGAAGGTCAGGCTACGTGCTGACGCACGGATCAGTGCCAGCGTACGGGCCAGGATTAGGCTACGGCGTAGGGTAAGCTGTAGGGCTGGTGGTGGGTTTCTGTTCTGGGCTAGGGTTAGGGTTAGGGAAGGACAAGACTTAGGGCACAGTTGAGGGTACGGAAATGGTGGAGGGTCAGGCTATGTGCTGACGCACGGGTCAGTGCCAGCGTACAGGCCAGGAGTAGGCAACAACGTAGGGTAAGGTGTAGGGCTGGTGGTTGGTTTCCTTTCCGGGCTAGGGTTAGGGTTAGGGAATGTCAAGGCTTAGGGCACAGGTGAGGGTATGGAAACGTGGGAGGGTCATGCTACGTGCTGACACACGTGTCAGTGCCAGCGTATGGGCCAGTCGTAGGCTACGGCGTAGGGAAAGGTGTAGGGCTGGTGGTGGGCTTCCTTTCCGGGCTAGGGTTAGGGTTAGGGAACGGCAAGTCTTAGGGCACAGGTGCGGGTACGGAAACGTGGGAGAGTCAGGCTATGTGCTGACGCACGGGTCAGTGCCAGCGTACGGGCCAGGAGTAGTGTACGTCGTAGGGTTAGGTGTAGGGCTGGTGGTGGGTTTCCGTTCTGGGCTAGGGTTAGGGTTAGGGAACGGCAAGGTTTAGGGCACACGTGAGGGTATCGAAACGTGTTAGGCTCAGGGTACGTGTTGACGCACGGGTTAGTGCGAACGTACAGATGAAGATTATGGTGTGCATAGAGTAAAGTGTATGGTTGGTGGTAGGTTTTCGTTTCAGGCTAGGGTTAGTGTTAGGGAACGGCAAGGTTTTGGGCCCAGATGAGGGTATGGAAACGTGTTAGTGTCAGGGTACGTGTTGACATATGGATTAGCATTAGGGTACGGCTTAGGGTAAGGTGTAGGCTTGGTGGTAGGTTTCCATTGTGGTCTAGGGTTAGGGTTAGGGAATGGCAAGGTTTAGGTCACAGGTGAAGGTACGGAAACGTGTTAGGGTCAGGGTAAGTGTTGACGCATGTGTTAGTGTCAGCGTACGGAGTAGGTTTATGGTCCTTCATAGGTTAAGGTCTAGGGTTGGTGGTAGGTTTCCGTTCCAGGCTAGGGTTAGTGTTATGGAACGGCAAGGTTTAGGGCATAGGTGAGGGTACGGAAAAGTGTTAGGGTCAGGGTACGTGTTGACACTCGGATTATGATTAGGGTATGGCGTAGAGTAACGTGTAGGGTTGGTGGTAGGTTTCCGTTTTGGGCTAGGGTTAGGGTTAGGCAACGGCACGGTTTAGGGCACAGGTGAGGGAACGGAAAAGTGTTAGGGTCAGTGTACGTGTTGACGCACGGGTTAGTGTCAGTGTACGGATTAGGATTAGGGTACCGTGTAGGGTATGCTGTACGGTTTGTGGTAGTTTTCCATTCTGGGCTAGGGTTAGTGTTATGGTACGGCAAGGTTTAGGGTACAGGTGACGGTACAGAAACGTGTTAGGGTCATGATACATGTTGATACATGGAATAGTGTCATCATACGCATTAGGAGTAGGGTACGGCGTAGGGTAAGGTGTACGGAGGGCGGTAGGTTTCCATTCCGTTGTAGGGTTAGGGTTAGCGAATTGCAAGGTTTTGGGCACAGGTGATGGTACAGAAATGTGTTAGGTTCAGGGTACGTGTTGACTCACGGGTTATTGTCAGCATACGCATGAGGATTAGGGTACCGCATAGAGTAAGTTGTAGGGTTGGTGGTACGTTTCCGTTCCAGTCTAGGGTTATGTTTAGGGACCGGCAAAGTTTAAGGCACAGGTGAGGGTACGAAACGTGTTAGGCTCAGGGTATGTGTTGATGCACAGGTTAGTGTCAGCATACGAATTAGGATTAGGGTACGGCGTAAGGTAAGGTGTAGGGTTGGTGGTAGGTTTCCGTTCCGGGCTAGGGTTAGGGTTAGGGAACGGCAAGGTTTATGGCAGAGGTGAGGGTACGGAAACGTGTTAGGGTCAGGGTACGTGTTGATGTATGAATTAGGATTAGGGTACAGCTTAGGGTAAGGTGTAGGGCTGATGGTAGGTTTCCGTTCCGGGCTAAGGTTAAGGATAGGCAACGACAAGTTTTAGGGCACAGCTGAGGGTATGGAAACGTGTCAGGGTCAGGGTACGTGTTGACTCACTGGTTAGTGCCAGCGTACGGATTAGGATTAGTGTACGGCATAGATAAGGTGTAGGGTTGGTGGTAGGATTCCGTTCCGGGCTATGGTTAGGGTTAGGGAAAGTCAAGGTTTCTATTTCTAGTTCTTTGAAGGAAACTCCATACTGTTCTCCATAGTGACTGTATCAATTTACATTCCCACCATAGTGGAAGAGGGCTCCTTTTGTCCACACCCTCCCCAGAATTTGTTTGTAGATTTTCTGATGATGCCGATTCTAACAGGTGTGAGGTGATACCTCATTGTAGTTTTGATTTGCATTTCTCTAATAATTAGTGCTCTTGAGCAGCTTTTCATGTGCGTCTTGGCCATCTCTGTGTCTTCTTTGAAGAAACGTCTCTTTAGATCTTCTGCCCATTTTTGTATTGGGTTGTTTGTTTTTTTAATAAGCTGCATGAGCTGTTTATATATATTGGAGATTAAACCTTTGTCCATTGATTCGTTTGCAACTATTTTCGCCCCTTCTGAGGGATGCCTTTTTCCATTCCCGTGTTTTTAACCTAAAAAGAAAGAAAGAAAAAGAAGCAGAACACTAATGTGCATAAAATATGCGTTATGAAACGGTCATTTTGAAATATGGACGTCCTTTAAATTTTTTGGTCGATATGTGACCCCAGGATTTGTTTTCAGGGCAGGTGTCATTTACAGGCCTGCAATGATTTTGAATATCAACTGACCATGAGCGCTGGGATTAAATCTGCTGTTGTGTGAAACGGCCACAAGGTGGCAGCAGTTCTCCCTTACCAATTCTGGTTACTAGGGCAAGAGAGCCTCAATGGAAGTCGTGTTCTAGATTGGAATTTAGAATGGAATGTGACAGGAAAAAGCCCCTCAAGTTTGTCTCACTACTTCTTGTTCGTGTTTTTAATTTAATTTTTTATTTTTTATTACAGCAAGTTTGATTACAATGTTTGGCTTGTTGTAGGTATGGTAGATGTGGTTCTTTTACACATATACAGATGTCTGTTCTTCCTGGGATCCTTTTCCCATGTACGTTATGACAGAATGTTGTGTACTCCTCTCTTTGTATTCCGTAGCTCTTTGGTTATTATATATATCACCTGTGTTTGTATGTCTGTTAACCCCAATATCGTAATGAAACCAATCCTCACACCTTTCCATTGGTGAACCATAAGTTTGTTTAATGAATATGTGATTGCCCTTCTCCGTGGAAATATCTGCCCTGGTATCCATTTTTAGGTAACACCTATAAGTGATATGATACGATATGTGCCTTTCACTTTCCGACTTACTACATGTCACATGATTACCTCTAGACTCATCTACGGTGCTGCAAATGGCATTGTGTCCTTATTTTCCTTGGCTTCTATTCTGCCTTAGCGAGGTCCATTTTCAACAATGTGAATCCCTGAGGGTTATGGATTAGCTGACCTGGGCAGCCTTACTGGGCCGGCCGGCCCTCCCCAGGTGTGCCTGGTTGAGGTCAATATAAACAGGGCTCCAGGCAGCTATAGCCCCTGAAGCTGTGCCTGACTCCATATTCTCTGCCCTGTCAGCAGTCTCGGGGCTCTGCTGGTGGGAGCGTGTGAGGGGCCACGGCTTTGTGGGTGGCCCGGTGTGTGTGGGGCTCTGCTGGACTTTGTGCAGGAGTTGCCAGGCTGCCACCTGTAAAGAAGAGGATGTGTCACCCATAAGTTCCACTGGAACACTGGAATTCCTCTCCGGGCTGAGGTAAGGAAGGAAAAAAAGGGGTGGGGTCCGGGACAGGAGGGGTATCTCAGGCAGGGAAATGGAAAGCTTCCAGAATAGCGCCCGGGGTCAGGACCATCCTGCCTCGCCTGCAGGCACCAAGTTGGCCTGTGTGCTGTCGCTGGTGTGGCTCCACGGCCCTTCCTCTAGGATTTCATGCCCTTGTACATATTCAGGTGTTTTACCTGGGAAGGGTGGGAACAGTTCAGCTGCAGCTGGCCTGGAGCTCAGCTCACCTTTATTCAGAGATGCCTTGGCACGGTCCCCCAGCTTTGCAATGAGGACGCTCCTTACATGCGGGGTGGGTTTCTTGCTGTATGGGAGATGATTCCCCACCTCTGACCAATTTCAGAATTGTTTACCGCTGGAGCAAGTTCCCTGATAGGGCTTTCCTCTGTATAACTGGTGGGTTCAGGTTTTTTTTCGTTTATGGTTCAAGTTAGATTTTATACCTCTTTTATGTATTTATAGATATAAGCATGGAAATAATACATTCCTATAAATACATCTGTGTGAAGGGAAGAACTTTTTTCTCTTTTATTTTTAAATTTTATTTTTTAAAATTTTGAAATTTAGTTTTATTTTTTTATACAGCAGGTTATTTTTAGTTATGTATTTTATGCATATGCATGTATGCAGGCCAATCCCAATCTCCCAACTCATCCCACCTCTACCACCCCATGGCTTCCCACACTTGGTGTCCATAA
Source organism: Mesoplodon bidens (assembly GCF_964165515.1). Taxonomy (NCBI): domain Eukaryota; kingdom Metazoa; phylum Chordata; class Mammalia; order Artiodactyla; family Ziphiidae; genus Mesoplodon; species Mesoplodon bidens. Next base: position 1,153,951 of record NW_027671809.1, on the reverse strand, counting down.
GTTTGTTCTCTACCTGTGTCTCTATTTCTTCCCTGCAAACCAGTTCCTCTGTACCACTTTTTAGGTTCCACATATATGCATTAATATACAATATTTGTTTTCCTCTTTCTGACGTACTTCATTCTGTATGACAGTCTCTAGATCCATCGATGTCTCTACAAATGACCCAGTTTCATTCCTTTTTATGGCCGAGTAATATTCCATTTTATATATGTACCACATCTTTACCCATTCATCTGTTTGTGGGTATTTAGTTTGCTCCCTTACCTGGCTATTGTAAATAGCGCTGCAATGAACATTGTGGTGAATGTGCCTTTTTGATTTATGGTTTTCTCTGGGTATATGCCCAGAAGTGCGATTGCTGGATCAGATGGTAATTCTATTTCTAGTTTTTTTAAGGAAACTCCACTCTGTTCTCCATAGTGACTGTATCAATTTACATTCCCACCAATAGTGGAAGAGGGCTCCTTTTGTCCACACCCTCCCCAGAATTTGTTGTTTGTAGGTTTTCTGATGATGCCGATTCTAACATGTGTGAGGGGATTCCTCATTGTAGTTTTTTTTTTTTTTAATTTATTTTTTTGTGGTACGCGGGCCTCTCCCTGTTGTGGCCTCTCCCGTTGCGGAGCACAGGCTCCGGACGCGCAGGCTCAGTGGCCATGGCTCACGGGCCCAGCTGCTCCGTGACATGTGGGGTCTTCCCGGACCGGGGCACGAACCCGTGTCCCCTGCATCGGCAGGCGGACTCTCAACCACTGCGCCACCTGGGAAGCCCCCTCATTGTAGTTTTGATTTGCATTTCTCTAATAATTAGTGATGTTGAGCAGCTTTTCATCTGCGTCTTGGCCATGTCTGTGTCTTCTTTGAAGGATCGTCTCATGAGATCTTCTGACCATTTCTGTATTGGGAGGGTGGTTGGAGGGTAAGGCTATGTGCTCACGCACGTGTCAGTGCCAGCGTAAGGGCCAGGAGTAGGGTACTGCGTAGGGTAAGGTGTAGGTCTGGTGGTGGTTTCCGTTCCGGGCTAGGTTTAGGGTTTGGGAACGGCAAGGCTTAGGGCCCAGGTGAGGGTACGGAAACGTGGGATGGTCAGGCTACGTTCTTACGCATGGGTCAGTGCCAATGTACGGGCCAGGAATAGGCTACGGCGTAGGCTAATGTGTAGGGTTGGTGGTGGGTTTCCGTTCCGTGCTAGGGTTAGGGTTAGGGAATGACAAGGCTTAGGGCACAGGTGAGGGTACGGAAACGTGGGAGGGTCCGGCTATGTGCTGACGCACGGGTCAGTGCCAGCGTACGGGCCAGGATTAGGGAACGGCGTAGGGTAAGGAGTAGGGCTGGTTGTGAGATACCGATCCGGGCTAGGGTTAGGGTCAGGGAACTGCAAGGCTTAGGGCACAGGTGAACGTAAGGAAACGTGGGAGGGTCAGGCTACGTGCTGACGCACGGGTCAGTGCCAGCGTACGGGCCAGGAGTAGGGTATGGCGTAGGGTAAGGTTTAGGGCTGGGGGTGGGTTTCCGTTCCAGGCTAGGGTTAGGGTGAGGGAACAGCAAGGCTTAGGGAACAGGTGAACGTACGGAAACGTGGGAGTGGCAGGCTACGTGTTGACGCACGGGTCTGTGCCAGCGTACGGGCCAGGATTAGGGTACGTCGTAGCGTAAGGTTTAGGGCTGGTGGTGGGTTTCCGTTCCAGGCTAGGGTTAGGGTTAGGGAACGGCAAGGCTTAGGACACAGGTGAGGGTATGGAAACGTGGGAGAGGCAGGCTACGTGTTGACGCACGGGTCTGTGCCAGCGTACGGGCCAGGATTAGGGTACGTCGTAGCGTAAGGTTTAGGGCTGGTGGTGGGTTTCCGTTCCAGGCTAGGTTTAGGGTTAGGGAACGGCAAAGCTTAGGGCACAGAAGATGGTACGGAAAAGTGGGAGGGTCAGGCTACGTGCTGACGCACGGGTCAGTGCCAGCGTATGGGCCAAGTGTAGGGTATGGCGTAGGATTAGGTGTAGGGTTAGGGTTAGGGAACGGCAAGGCTTAGGGCACAGGTGAGGGTAAGGAAACGTGGGAGGGTCAGGCTACGTGATGACGCACGGGTCTTTGCCAGCGTACGCGCCAGGATTCGGGTACGGCATTGGGTAAGGTGTAGGGCTGGTTGTGGGTTTCCGTTCCAGGTTAGAGTTAGGGAACGGCAAGGCTTAGTGCACAGGTGAGGGTATGGAAACGTGGCAGAGGCAGGCTATGTGCTGACGCAAGGGTCACTGCCAGCGTACGGGTCAGGGGTAGTCTACGGCGTACGTTAAGGTTTAGGTTTTGTGGTGGGTTTCCGTTCCGGGCTAGGGTTAGGGATAGGGAAAGGCAAGGCTTAGGGCACAGGTGAGGCTACGGAAACGTGGGAGGGTTAGGCTACATGCTGAAGCACGGTTCAATGCCAGGATATGGACCAGGAGTAGGGTACGGCGTAGGGTAAAGTGTAAGGCTGGTGGTGGGTGTCCATTCCGGGCTAGTGTTAGGGTTAGGGAGCGGCAAGGCTTAGGGCACAGGTGAGGGTACGGAAACGTGGGAGGGTCAGGCTACATGCTGAAGAACCGGTCAGTGCCAGGGTGTGGACCAGGAGTAGGGTACGGCGTTGGGTATGGTGTAAGGGCGGTGGTGGGTGTCCATTCCGGTCTAGGGTTAGGGTTAGGGAACGTTAAGGCTTAGGACACAGGTGAGGGTACGGAAACGTGGGAGGGTCAGGATACGTGCTGAAGAATGGGTCAGTGCCAGCGTACGGGCCAGGATTAGGGTACGGCATAGCGTAATGTGTAGGGCTGGTGTTGGTTTCCGTTCCGGGCTAGGGTTTGAGGTAGGGAACTGCAAGGCTTAGGGCACAGGTGAGGGTACGGAAACGTGGGAGAGGCAGGCTACGGGCTGACACATGGGAGAGTGCCAGCTTACGGGCCAGCAGTAGGCTACGATGTAGGGTAGGGTGTAGGTCTGGTGGTGGGTTTCCGTTCCGGGCTAGGGTTATAGTTAGGGATCGGCAAAGCTTAGGGAACAGTTGAGGGTAAGGAAAAGTGGGAGGGTTAGGCTACATGCTGACTCACGGATCAGTGCCAGCGTACGGGCCAGGTGTAGGGTACGGCGTAGGGTAAGGTTTAGGGCTGGTGGTGGGTTTCCGTTTGGGGTTATGGTTAGGGTTATGGAACGGCAAGGCTTAGGACACAGGTGAGGGTACGGGAACGTGGGAAGGTCAGGCTACGTGCTGACGCACGGATCAGTGCCAGCGTACGGGCCAGGATTAGGCTACGGCGTAGGGTAAGCTGTAGGGCTGGTGGTGGGTTTCTGTTCTGGGCTAGGGTTAGGGTTAGGGAAGGACAGGACTTAGGGCACAGTTGAGGGTACGGAAATGGTGGAGGGTCAGGCTATGTGCTGACGTACGTGTCAGTGCCAGCGTACAGGCCAGGAGTAGGCAACAACGTAGGGTAAGGTGTAGGGCTGGTGGTTGGTTTCCTTTCCGGGCTAGGGTTAGGGTTAGGGAATGTCAAGGCTTAGGGCACAGGTGAGGGTATGGAAACGTGGGAGGGTCATGCTACGTGCTGACACACGTGTCAGTGCCAGCGTATGGGCCAGTCATAGGCTACGGCGTAGGGAAAGGTGTAGGGCTGGTGGTGGGCTTCCTTTCCGGGCTAGGGTTAGGGTTAGGGAACGGCAAGTCTTAGGGCACAGGTGCGGGTACGGAAACGTGGGAGAGTCAGGCTATGTGCTGACGCACGGGTCAGTGCCAGCGTACGGGCCAGGAGTAGTGTACGTCGTAGGGTAAGGTGTAGGGCTGGTGGTGGGTTTCCGTTCTGGGCTAGGGTTAGGGTTAGGGAACGGCAAGGTTTAGGGCACACGTGAGGGTATCGAAACGTGTTAGGCTCAGGGTACGTGTTGACGCACGGGTTAGTGTGAACGTACAGATGAGGATTATGGTGCGGCATAGGGTAAAGTGTATGGTTGGTGGTAGGTTTCCGTTTCAGGCTAGGGTAAGTGTTAGGGAACGGCAAGGTATTGGGCACAGATGAGGGTATGGAAACGTGTTAGTGTCAGGGTACGTGTTGACATATGGATTAGCATTAGGGTATGGCTTAGGGTAAGGTGTAGGCTTGGTGGTAGGTTTCCATTGTGGTCTAGGGTAAGGGTTAGGGAATGGCAAGGTTTAGGTCACAGGTGAAGGTACGGAAACGTGTTAGGGTCAGGGTAAGTGTTGACGCATGTGTTAGTGTCAGCGTACGGAGTAGGTTTATGGTCCTTCGTAGGTTAAGGTCTAGGGTTGGTGGTAGGTTTCCGTTCCAGGCTAGGGTTAGTGTTATGGAACGGCAAGGTTTAGGGCATAGGTGAGGGTACGGAAATGTGTTAGGGTCAGGGTACGTGTTGACGCTCAGATTATGATTAGGGTATGGCGTAGAGTAACGTGTAGGGTTGGTGGTAGGTTTCCGTTTTGGGCTAGGGTTAGGGTTAGGCAACGGCACGGTTTAGGGCACAGGTGAGGGAACGGAAAAGTGTTAGGGTCAGTGTACGTGTTGACGCACGGGTTAGTGTCAGTGTACGGATTAGGATTAGGGTACCGTGTAGGGTATGCTGTACGGTTTGTGGTAGTATTACATTCAGGGCTAGGGTTAGTGTTAGGGTACGGCAAGGTTTAGGGTACAGGTGATGGTACAGAAACGTGTTAGGGTCATGATACATGTTGATACATGGAATAGTGTCATCATACGCATTAGGAGTAGGGTACGGCGTAGGGTAAGGTGTACGGAGGGCGGTAGGTTTCCATTCCGTTGTAGGGTTAGGGTTAGCGAATTGCAAGGTTTTGGGCACAGGTGATGGTACAGAAATGTGTTAGGTTCAGGGTACGTGTTGACTCACGGGTTAGTGTCAGCATACGCATGAGGATTAGGGTACCGCATAGAGTAAGTTGTAGGGTTGGTGGTACGTTTCCGTTCCAGTCTAGGGTTATGTTTAGGGACCGGCAAAGTTTAAGGCACAGGTGAGGGTACGAAACGTGTTAGGCTCAGGGTATGTGTTGATGCACAGGTTAGTGTCAGCATACGAATTAGGATTAGGGTACGGCGTAAGGTAAGGTGTAGGGTTGGTGGTAGGTTTCCGTTCCGGGCTAGGGTTAGGGTTAGGGAACGGCAAGGTTTATGGCAGAGGTGAGGGTACGGAAACGTGTTAGGGTCAGGGTACGTGTTGATGTATGAATTAGGATTAGGGTACAGCTTAGGGTAAGGTGTAGGGCTGATGGTAGGTTTCCGTTCCGGGCTAAGGTTAAGGATAGGCAACGACAAGTTTTAGGGCACAGCTGAGGGTATGGAAACGTGTCAGGGTCAGGGTACGTGTTGACTCACTGGTTAGTGCCAGCGTACGGATTAGGATTAGTGTACGGCATAGATAAGGTGTAGGGTTGGTGGTAGGATTCCGTTCCGGGCTATGGTTAGGGTTAGGGAAAGTCAAGGTTTCTATTTCTAGTTCTTTGAAGGAAACTCCATACTGTTCTCCATAGTGACTGTATCAATTTACATTCCCACCATAGTGGAAGAGGGCTCCTTTTGTCCACACCCTCCCCAGAATTTGTTTGTAGATTTTCTGATGATGCCGATTCTAACAGGTGTGAGGTGATACCTCATTGTAGTTTTGATTTGCATTTCTCTAATAATTAGTGCTCTTGAGCAGCTTTTCATGTGCGTCTTGGCCATCTCTGTGTCTTCTTTGAAGAAACGTCTCTTTAGATCTTCTGCCCATTTTTGTATTGGGTTGTTTGTTTTTTTAATAAGCTGCATGAGCTGTTTATATATATTGGAGATTAAACCTTTGTCCATTGATTCGTTTGCAACTATTTTCGCCCCTTCTGAGGGATGCCTTTTTCCATTCCCGTGTTTTTAACCTAAAAAGAAAGAAAGAAAAAGAAGCAGAACACTAATGTGCATAAAATATGCGTTATGAAACGGTCATTTTGAAATATGGACGTCCTTTAAATTTTTTGGTCGATATGTGACCCCAGGATTTGTTTTCAGGGCAGGTGTCATTTACAGGCCTGCAATGATTTTGAATATCAACTGACCATGAGCGCTGGGATTAAATCTGCTGTTGTGTGAAACGGCCACAAGGTGGCAGCAGTTCTCCCTTACCAATTCTGGTTACTAGGGCAAGAGAGCCTCAATGGAAGTCGTGTTCTAGATTGGAATTTAGAATGGAATGTGACAGGAAAAAGCCCCTCAAGTTTGTCTCACTACTTCTTGTTCGTGTTTTTAATTTAATTTTTTATTTTTTATTACAGCAAGTTTGATTACAATGTTTGGCTTGTTGTAGGTATGGTAGATGTGGTTCTTTTACACATATACAGATGTCTGTTCTTCCTGGGATCCTTTTCCCATGTACGTTATGACAGAATGTTGTGTACTCCTCTCTTTGTATTCCGTAGCTCTTTGGTTATTATATATATCACCTGTGTTTGTATGTCTGTTAACCCCAATATCGTAATGAAACCAATCCTCACACCTTTCCATTGGTGAACCATAAGTTTGTTTAATGAATATGTGATTGCCCTTCTCCGTGGAAATATCTGCCCTGGTATCCATTTTTAGGTAACACCTATAAGTGATATGATACGATATGTGCCTTTCACTTTCCGACTTACTACATGTCACATGATTACCTCTAGACTCATCTACGCTGCTGCAAATGGCATTGTGTCCTTATTTTCCTTGGCTTCTATTCTGCCTTAGCGAGGTCCATTTTCAACAATGTGAATCCCTGAGGGTTGTGGATTAGCTGACCTGGGCAGCCTTACTGGGCCGGCCGGCCCTCCCCAGGTGTGCCTGGTTGAGGTCAATATAAACAGGGCTCCAGGCAGCTATAGCCCCTGAAGCTGTGCCTGACTCCATATTCTCTGCCCCGTCAGCAGTCTCGGGGCTCTGCTGGTGGGAGCGTGTGAGGGGCCACGGCTTTGTGGGTGGCCCGGTGTGTGTGGGGCTCTGCTGGACTTTGTGCAGGAGTTGCCAGGCTGCCACCTGTAAAGAAGAGGATGTGTCACCCATAAGTTCCACTGGAATTTCTCTCCGGGCTGAGGTAAGGAAGGAAAAAAAGGGGTGGGGTCCGGGACAGGAGGGGTATCTCAGGCAGGGAAATGGAAAGCTTCCAGAAGAGCGCCCGGGGTCAGGACCATCCTGCCTCGCCTGCAGGCACAAAGTTGGCCTGTGTGCTGTCGCTGGTGTGGCTCCACGGCCATTCCTCTAGGATTTCATGCCCTTGTACATATTCAGGTGTTTTACCTGGGAAGGGTGGGAACAGTTCAGCTGCAGCTGGCCTGGGGCTCAGCTCACCTTTATTCAGAGATGCCTTGGCACGGTCCCCCAGCTTTGCAATGAGGACGCTCCTTACATGCGGGGTGGGTTGCTGGCTGTATGGGAGATGATTCCCCACCTCTGACCAATTTCAGAATTGTTTACCGCTGGAGCAAGTTCCCTGATAGGGCTTTCCTCTGTATAACTGGTGGGTTCAGGTTTTTTTTCGTTTATGGTTCAAGTTAGATTTTATACCTCTTTTATGTATTTATAGATATAAGCATGGAAATAATACATTCCTATAAATACATCTGTGTGAAGGGAAGAAATTTTTTCTCTTTTATTTTTAAATTTTATTTTTTAAAATTTTGAAATTTAGTTTTATTTTTTTATACAGCAGGTTATTATTAGTTATGTATTTTATGCATATGCATGTATGCAGGCCAATCCCAATCTCCCAACTCATCCCACCTCTACCACCCCATGGCTTCCCACACTTGGTGTCCATAAGTTTGTTCTCTACCTGTGTCTCTATTTCTTCCCTGCAAACCAGTTCCTCTGTACCACTTTTTAGGTTCCACATATATGCATTAATATACAATATTTGTTTTCCTCTTTCTGACGTACTTCATTCTGTATGACAGTCTCTAGATCCATCGATGTCTCTACAAATGACCCAGTTTCATTCCTTTTTATGGCCGAGTAATATTCCATTTTATATATGTACCACATCTTTACCCATTCATCTGTTTGTGGGTATTTAGTTTGCTCCCTTACCTGGCTATTGTAAATAGTGCTGCAATGAACATTGTGGTGAATGTGCCTTTTTGATTTATGGTTTTCTCTGGGTATATGCCCAGAAGTGCGATTGCTGGATCAGATGGTAATTCTATTTCTAGTTTTTTTAAGGAAACTCCACACTGTTCTCCATAGTGACTGTATCAATTTACATTCCCACCAATAGTGGAAGAGGGCTCCTTTTGTCCACACCCTCCCCAGAATTTGTTGTTTGTAGGTTTTCTGATGATGCCGATTCTAACATGTGTGAGGTGATACCTCATTGTAGTTTTTTTTTTTTTTTAATTTATTTTTTTTGTTGTACGCGGGCCTCTCCCTGTTGTGGCCTCTCCCGTTGCGGAGCACAGGCTCCGGACGCGCAGGCTCAGTGGCCATGGCTCACGGGCCCAGCTGCTCCGCGACATGTGGGGTCTTCCCGGACCGGGGCACGAACCCGTGTCCCCTGCATCGGCAGGCGGACTCTCAACCACTGCGCCACCAGGGAAGCCCCTCATTGTAGTTTTGATTTGCATTTCTCTAATAATTAGTGATGTTGAGCAGCTTTTCATCTGCGTCTTGGCCATGTCTGTGTCTTCTTTGAAGGATCGTCTCATGAGATCTTCTGACCATTTCTGTATTGGGAGGGTGGTTGGAGGGTAAGGCTATGTGCTCACGCACGTGTCAGTGCCAGCGTAAGGGCCAGGAGTAGGGTACTGCGTAGGGTAAGGTGTAGGTCTGGTGGTAGTTTCCGTTCCGGGCTAGGTTTAGGGTTTGGGAACGGCAAGGCTTAGGGCCCAGGTGAGGGTACGGAAACGTGGGATGGTCAGGCTACGTTCTTACGCATGGGTCAGTGCCAATCTACGGGCCAGGAATAGGCTACGGCGTAGGCTAATGTGTAGGGCTGGTGGTGGGTTTCCGTTCTGTGCTAGGGTTAGGGTTAGGGAATGACAAGGCTTAGGGCACAGGTGAGGGTACGGAAACGTGGGAGGGTCCGGCTATGTGCTGACGCACGGGTCAGTGCCAGCGTACGGGCCAGGAATAGGGAACGGCGTAGGGTAAGGAGTAGGGCTGGTTGTGAGATACCGATCCAGGCTAGGGTTAGGGTCAGGGAACGGCAAGGCTTAGGGCACAGGTGAACGTAAGGAAACGTGGGAGGGTCAGGCTACGTGCTGACGCACGGGTCAGTGCCAGCGTACGGGCCAGGAGTAGGGTATGGCGTAGGGTAAGGTTTAGGGCTTGTGGTGGGTTTCCGTTCCAGGCTAGGGTTAGGGTGAGGGAACAGCAAGGCTTAGGGAACAGGTGAACGTACGGAAACGTGGGAGTGGCAGGCTACGTGTTGACGCGCGGGTCTGTGCCAGCGTATGGGCCAGGATTAGGGTACGTCGTAGCGTAAGGTTTAGGGCTGGTGGTGGGTTTCCGTTCCAGGCTAGGGTTAGGGTTAGGGAACGGCAAGGCTTAGGACACAGGTGAGGGTATGGAAACGTGGGAGAGGCAGGCTACGTGCTGACGCACAGGTCAGTGCCAGCGTAGGGGCCAGGAGTAGGGTACAGCGTAGGGTAAGGTTTAGGGCTGGTGGTGGGTTTATGTTCCGGGTTAGGGTTAGGGAACGGCAAGGCTTAGGGCACAGGTGAGGGTACGGAAACGTAGGAGTGGCAGGCTACGTGCTGACGCACGGGTCAGTGCCAGCGTACGGGGCAGGATTAGGGTACGGCGTAGGGTAAGGTTTAGGGCTGGTGGTGGGTTTCCGTTCCAGGCTAGGTTTAGGGTTAGGGAACGGCAAAGCTTAGGGCACAGAAGATGGTACGGAAAAGTGGGAGGGTCAGGCTACGTGCTGACGCACGGGTCAGTGCCAGCGTATGGGCCAAGTGTAGGGTATGGCGTAGAGTTAGGTGTAGGGTTAGGGTTAGGGAACGGCAAAGCTTAGGGCACAGGTGAGGGTACGGAAACATGGGAGGGTCAGGCTACGTGATGACGCACGGGTCTTTGCCAGCGTACGCGCCAGGATTCGGGTACGGCATTGGGTAAGGTGTAGGGCTGGTTGTGGGTTTCCGTTCCAGGTTAGAGTTAGGGAACGGCAAGGCTTAGTGCACAGGTGAGGGTATGGAAACGTGGCAGAGGCAGGCTATGTGCTGACGCAAGGGTCACTGCCAGCGTACGGGTCAGGGGTAGTCTACGGCGTACGTTAAGGTTTAGGTTTTGTGGTGGGTTTCCGTTCCGGGCTAGGGTTAGGGATAGGGAAAGGCAAGGCTTAGGGCACAGGTGAGGGTACGGAAACGTGGGAGGGTTAGGCTACATGCTGAAGCACGGTTCAATGCCAGGATATGGACCAGGAGTAGGGTACGGCGTAGGGTAAAGTGTAAGGCTGGTGGTGGGTGTCCATTCCGGGCTAGTGTTAGGGTTAGGGAGCGGCAAGGCTTAGGGCACAGGTGAGGGTACGGAAACGTGGGAGGGTCAGGCTACATGCTGAAGAACGGGTCAGTGCCAGTGTGTGGACCAGGAGTAGGGTACGGCGTTGGGTATGGTGTAAGGGCGGTGGTGGGTGTCCATTCCGGTCTAGGGTTAGGGTTAGGGAACGTTAAGGCTTAGGACACAGGTGAGGGTACGGAAACGTGGGAGGGTCAGGATACGTGCTGAAGAATGGGTCAGTGCCAGCATACGGGCCAGGAGTAGGGTACGGCATAGCGTAATGTGTAGGGCTGGTGGTGGTTTCCGTTCCGGGCTAGGGTTAGAGGTAGGGAACTGCAAGGCTTAGGGCACAGGTGAGGGTACGGAAACGTGGGAGAGGCAGGCTACGGGCTGACACATGGGAGAGTGCCAGCTTACGGGCCAGCAGTAGGCTACGACGTAGGGTAGGGTGTAGGGCTGGTGGTGGGTTTCCGTTCCGGGCTAGGGTTAGAGTTAGGGATCGGCAAGGCTTAGGGAACAGTTGAGGGTAAGGAAAAGTGGGAGGGTTAGGCTACATGCTGACTCACGGATCAGTGCCAGCGTACGGGCCAGGTGTAGGGTACGGCGTAGGGTAAGGTTTAGGGCTGGTGGTGGGTTTCCGTTTGGGGTTATGGTTAGGGTTATGGAACGGCAAGGCTTAGGACACAGGTGAGGGTACGGGAACGTGGGAAGGTCAGGCTACGTGCTGACGCACGGATCAGTGCCAGCGTACGGGCCAGGATTAGGCTACGGCGTAGGGTAAGCTGTAGGGCTGGTGGTGGGTTTCTGTTCTGGGCTAGGGTTAGGGTTAGGGAAGGACAGGACTTAGGGCACAGTTGAGGGTACGGAAATGGTGGAGGGTCAGGCTATGTGCTGACGTACGTGTCAGTGCCAGCGTACAGGCCAGGAGTAGGCAACAACGTAGGGTAAGGTGTAGGGCTGGTGGTTGGTTTCCTTTCCGGGCTAGGGTTAGGGTTAGGGAATGTCAAGGCTTAGGGCACAGGTGAGGGTATGGAAACGTGGGAGGGTCATGCTACGTGCTGACACACGTGTCAGTGCCAGCGTATGGGCCAGTCATAGGCTACGGCGTAGGGAAAGGTGTAGGGCTGGTGGTGGGCTTCCTTTCCGGGCTAGGGTTAGGGTTAGGGAACGGCAAGTCTTAGGGCACAGGTGCGGGTACGGAAACGTGGGAGAGTCAGGCTATGTGCTGACGCACGGGTCAGTGCCAGCGTACGGGCCAGGAGTAGTGTACGTCGTAGGGTAAGGTGTAGGGCTGGTGGTGGGTTTCCGTTCTGGGCTAGGGTTAGGGTTAGGGAACGGCAAGGTTTAGGGCACACGTGAGGGTATCGAAACGTGTTAGGCTCAGGGTACGTGTTGACGCACGGGTTAGTGTGAACGTACAGATGAGGATTATGGTGCGGCATAGGGTAAAGTGTATGGTTGGTGGTAGGTTTCCGTTTCAGGCTAGGGTAAGTGTTAGGGAACGGCAAGGTTTTGGGCACAGATGAGGGTATGGAAACGTGTTAGTGTCAGGGTACGTGTTGACATATGGATTAGCATTAGGGTATGGCTTAGGGTAAGGTGTAGACTTGGTGGTAGGTTTCCATTGTGGTCTAGGGTTAGGGTTAGGGAATGGCAAGGTTTAGGTCACAGGTGAAGGTACGGAAACGTGTTAGGGTCAGGGTAAGTGTTGACGCATGTGTTAGTGTCAGCGTACGGAGTAGGTTTATGGTCCTTCGTAGGTTAAGGTCTAGGGTTGGTGGTAGGTTTCCGTTCCAGGCTAGGGTTAGTGTTATGGAACGGCAAGGTTTAGGGCATAGGTGAGGGTACGGAAATGTGTTAGGGTCAGGGTACGTGTTGACGCTCAGATTATGATTAGTGTATGGCGTAGAGTAACGTGTAGGGTTGGTGGTAGGTTTCCGTTTTGGGCTAGGGTTAGGGTTAGGCAACGGCACGGTTTAGGGCACAGGTGAGGGAACGGAAAAGTGTTAGGGTCAGTGTACGTGTTGACGCACGGGTTAGTGTCAGTGTACGGATTAGGATTAGGGTACCGTGTAGGGTATGCTGTACGGTTTGTGGTAGTATTCCATTCTGGGCTAGGGTTAGTGTTAGGGTACGGCAAGGTTTAGGGTACAGGTGACGGTACAGAAACGTGTTAGGGTCATGATACATGTTGATACATGGAATAGTGTCATCATACGCATTAGGATTAGGGTACGGCGTAGGGTAAGGTGTACGGAGGGCGGTAGGTTTCCATTCCGTTGTAGGGTTAGGGTTAGCGAATTGCAAGGTTTTGGGCACAGGTGATGGTACAGAAATGTGTTAGGTTCAGGGTACGTGTTGACTCACGGGTTAGTGTCAGCATACGCATGAGGATTAGGGTACCGCATAGAGTAAGGTGTAGGGTTGGTGGTACGTTTCCGTTCCATTCTAGGGTTATGTTTAGGGACCGGCAAAGTTTAGGGCACAGGTGAGGGAACGAAACGTGTTAGGGTCAGGGTATGTGTTGATGCACAGGTTAGTGTCAGCATACGAATTAGGATTAGGGTACGGCGTAAGGTAAGGTGTAGGGTTGGTGGTAGGTTTCCGTTCCGGGCTAGGGTTAGGGTTAGGGAACGGCAAGGTTTATGGCAGAGGTGAGGGTACGGAAACGTGTTAGGGTCAGGGTACGTGTTGATGTATGAAGTAGGATTAGGGTACAGCTTAGGGTAAGGTGTAGGGCTGATGGTAGGTTTCCGTTCCGGGCTAAGGTTAAGGATAGGCAACGACAAGTTTTAGGGCACAGCTGAGGGTATGGAAACGTGTTAGGGTCAGGGTACGTGTTGACTCACTGGTTAGTGCCAGCGTACGGATTAGGATTAGTGTACGGCATAGATAAGGTGTAGGGTTGGTGGTAGGATTCCGTTCCGGGCTATGGTTAGGGTTAGGGAAAGTCAAGGTTTCTATTTCTAGTTCTTTGAAGGAAACTCCATACTGTTCTCCATAGTGACTGTATCAATTTACATTCCCACCATAGTGGAAGAGGGCTCCTTTTGTCCACACCCTCCCCAGAATTTGTTTGTAGATTTTCTGATGATGCCGATTCTAACAGGTGTGAGGTGATACCTCATTGTAGTTTTGATTTGCATTTCTCTAATAATTAGTGCTCTTGAGCAGCTTTTCATGTGCGTCTTGGCCATCTCTGTGTCTTCTTTGAAGAAACGTCTCTTTAGATCTTCTGCCCATTTTTGTATTGGGTTGTTTGTTTTTTTAATAAGCTGCATGAGCTGTTTATATATATTGGAGATTAAACCTTTGTCCATTGATTCGTTTGCAACTATTTTCGCCCCTTCTGAGGGATGCCTTTTTCCATTCCCGTGTTTTTAACCTAAAAAGAAAGAAAGAAAAAGAAGCAGAACACTAATGTGCATAAAATATGCGTTATGAAACGGTCATTTTGAAATATGGACGTCCTTTAAATTTTTTGGTCGATATGTGACCCCAGGATTTGTTTTCAGGGCAGGTGTCATTTACAGGCCTGCAATGATTTTGAATATCAACTGACCATGAGCGCTGGGATTAAATCTGCTGTTGTGTGAAACGGCCACAAGGTGGCAGCAGTTCTCCCTTACCAATTCTGGTTACTAGGGCAAGAGAGCCTCAATGGAAGTCGTGTTCTAGATTGGAATTTAGAAAGGAATGTGACAGGAAAAAGCCCCTCAAGTTTGTCTCACTACTTCTTGTTCGTGTTTTTAATTTAATTTTTTATTTTTTATTACAGCAAGTTTGATTACAATGTTTGGCTTGTTGTAGGTATGGTAGATGTGGTTCTTTTACACATATACAGATGTCTGTTCTTCCTGGGATCCTTTTCCCATGTACGTTATGACAGAATGTTGTGTACTCCTCTCTTTGTATTCCGTAGCTCTTTGGTTATTATATATATCACCTGTGTTTGTATGTCTGTTAACCCCAATATCGTAATGAAACCAATCCTCACACCTTTCCATTGGTGAACCATAAGTTTGTTTAATGAATATGTGATTGCCCTTCTCCGTGGAAATATCTGCCCTGGTATCCATTTTTAGGTAACACCTATAAGTGATATGATACGATATGTGCCTTTCACTTTCCGACTTACTACATGTCACATGATTACCTCTAGACTCATCTACGGTGCTGCAAATGGCATTGTGTCCTTATTTTCCTTGGCTTCTATTCTGCCTTAGCGAGGTCCATTTTCAACAATGTGAATCCCTGAGGGTTGTGGATTAGCTGACCTGGGCAGCCTTACTGGGCCGGCCGGCCCTCCCCAGGTGTGCCTCGTTGAGGTCAATATAAACAGCGCTCCAGGCAGCTATAGCCACTGAAGCTGTGCCTGACTCCATATTCTCTGCCCCGTCAGCAGTCTCGGGGCTCTGCTGGTGGGAGCGTGTGAGGGGCCACGGCTTTGTGGGTGGCCCGGTGTGTGTGGGGCTCTGCTGGACTTTGTGCAGGAGTTGCCAGGCTGCCACCTGTAAAGAAGAGGATGTGTCACCCATAAGTTCCACTGGAATTTCTCTCCGGGCTGAGGTAAGGAAGGAAAAAAAGGGGTGGGGTCCGGGACAGGAGGGGTATCTCAGGCAGGGAAATGGAAAGCTTCCAGAAGAGCGCCCGGGGTCAGGACCATCCTGCCTCGCCTGCAGGCACAAAGTTGGCCTGTGTGCTGTCGCTGGTGTGGCTCCACGGCCCTTCCTCTAGGATTTCATGCCCTTGTACATATTCAGGTGTTTTACCTGGGAAGGGTGGGAACAGTTCAGCTGCAGCTGGCCTGGGGCTCAGCTCACCTTTATTCAGAGATGCCTCGGCACGGTCCCCCAGCTTGGCAATGAGGACGCTCCTTACATGCGGGGTGGGTTGCTGGCTGTATGGGAGATGATTCCCCACCTCTGACCAATTTCAGAATTGTTTACCGCTGGAGCAAGTTCCCTGATAGGGCTTTCCTCTGTATAACTGGTGGGTTCAGGTTTTTTTTCGTTTATGGTTCAAGTTAGATTTTATACCTCTTTTATGTATTTATAGATATAAGCATGGAAATAATACATTCCTATAAATACATCTGTGTGAAGGGAAGAACTTTTTTCTCTTTTATTTTTAAATTTTATTTTTTAAAATTTTGAAATTTAGTTTTATTTTTTTATACAGCAGGTTATTATTAGTTATGTATTTTATGCATATGCATGTATGCAGGCCAATCCCAATCTCCCAACTCATCCCACCTCTACCACCCCATGGCTTCCCACACTTGGTGTCCATAAGTTTGTTCTCTACCTGTGTCTCTATTTCTTCCCTGCAAACCAGTTCCTCTGTACCACTTTTTAGGTTCCACATATATGCATTAATATACAATATTTGTTTTCCTCTTTCTGACGTACTTCATTCTGTATGACAGTCTCTAGATCCATCGATGTCTCTACAAATGACCCAGTTTCATTCCTTTTTATGGCCGAGTAATATTCCATTTTATATATGTACCACATCTTTACCCATTCATCTGTTTGTGGGTATTTAGTTTGCTCCCTTACCTGGCTATTGTAAATAGTGCTGCAATGAACATTGTGGTGAATGTGCCTTTTTGATTTATGGTTTTCTCTGGGTATATGCCCAGAAGTGCGATGGCTGGATCAGATGGTAATTCTATTTCTAGTTTTTTTAAGGAAACTCCACACTGTTCTCCATAGTGACTGTATCAATTTACATTCACACCAATAGTGGAAGAGGGCTCCTTTTGTCCACACCCTCCCCAGAATTTGTTGTTTGTAGGTTTTCTGATGATGCCGATTCTAACAGGTGTGAGGTGATACCTCATTGTAGTTTTTTTTTTTTTTTTTTTTTTGTTGTACGCGGGCCTCTCACTGTTGTGGCCTCTCCCGTTGCGGAGCACAGGGTCCGGACGCGCAGGCTCAGTGGCCATGGCTCACGGGCCCAGCTGCTCCGCGACATGTGGGATCTTTCCGGACCGGGGCACGAACCCGTGTCCCCTGCATCGGCAGGCGGACTCTCAACCACTGCGCCACCAGGGAAGCCCCCTCATTGTAGTTTTGATTTGCATTTCTCTAATAATTAGTGATGTTGAGCAGCTTTTCATCTGCGTCTTGGCCATGTCTGTGTCTTCTTTGAAGGATCGTCTCATGAGATCTTCTGACCATTTCTGTATTGGGAGGGTGGTTGGAGGGTAAGGCTATGTGCTCACGCACGTGTCAGTGCCAGCGTAAGGGCCAGGAGTAGGGTACTGCGTAGGGTAAGGTGTAGGTCAGGTGGTGGTTTCCGTTCCGGGCTAGGTTTAGGGTTTGGGAACGGCAAGGCATAGGGCCCAGGTGAGGGTACGGAAACGTGGGATGGTCAGGCTACGTTCTTACGCATGGGTCAGTGCCAATGTACGGGCCAGGAATAGGCTACGGCGTAGGCTAATGTGTAGGGCTGGTGGTGGGTTTCCGTTCCGTGCTAGGGTTAGGGTTAGGGAATGACAAGGCTTAGGGCACAGGTGAGGGTACGGAAACGTGGGAGGGTCCGGCTATGTGCTGACGCACGGGTCAGTGCCAGCGTACGGGCCAGGAATAGGGAACGGCGTAGGGTAAGGAGTAGGGCTGGTTGTGAGATACCGTTCCGGGCTAGGGTTAGGGTCAGGGAACGGCAAGGCTTAGGGCACAGGTGAATGTAAGGAAACGTGGGAGGGTCAGGCTACGTGCTGACGCACGGGTCAGTGCCAGCGTACGGGCCAGGAGTAGGGTATGGCGTAGGCTAAGGTTTAGGCGTGGTGGTGGGTTTTCGTTCCGGGCTAGGGTTAGGGTGAGGGAACAGCAAGGCTTAGGGCACAGGTGAACGTACGGAAACGTGGGAGTGGCAGGCTACGTGTTGACGCACGGTTCTGTGCCAGCGTACGGGCCAGGATTAGGGTACGTCGTAGCGTAAGGTTTAGGGCTGGTGGTGGGTTTCCGTTCCAGGCTAGGGTTAGGGTTAGGGAACGGCAAGGCTTAGGACACAGGTGAGGGTATGGAAACGTGGGATAGGCAGGCTACGTGCTGACGCACAGGTCAGTGCCAGCATAGGGGCCAGGAGTAGGGTACAGCGTAGGGTAAGGTTTAGGGCTGGTGGTGGGTTTATGTTCTGGGTTAGGGTTAGGGAACGGCAAGGCTTAGGGCACAGGTGAGGGTACGGAAACGTAGGAGTGGCAGGCTACGTGCTGACGCACGGGTCAGTGCCAGCGTACGGGGCAGGATTAGGGTACGGCGTAGGGTAAGGTTTAGGGCTGGTGGTGGGTTTCCGTTCCAGGCTAGGTTTAGGGTTAGGGAACGGCAAAGCTTAGGGCACAGAAGATGGTACGGAAAAGTGGGAGGGTCAGGCTACGTGCTGACGCACGGGTCAGTGCCAGCATATGGGCCAAGTGTAGGGTATGGCGTAGGGTTAGGTGTAGGGTTAGGGTTAGGGAACGGCAAGGCTTAGGGCACAGGTGAGGGTACGGAAACGTGGGACAGTCAGGCTACGTGATGACGCACGGGTCTTTGCCAGCGTACACGCCAGGATTCGGGTACGGCATTGGGTAAGGTGTAGGGCTGGTTGTGGGTTTCCGTTCCAGGTTAGAGTTAGGGAACGGCAAGGCTTAGTGCACAGGTGTGGGTATGGAAACGTGGCAGAGGCAGGCTATGTGCTGACGCAAGGGTCACTGCCAGCGTACGGGTTAGGGGTAGTCTACGGCGTACGTTAAGGTTTAGGTTTTGTGGTGGGTTTCCGTTCCGGGCTAGGGTTAGGGATAGGGAAAGGCAAGGCTTAGGGCACAGGTGAGGGTACGGAAACGTGGGAGGGTTAGGCTACATGCTGAAGCACGGTTCAATGCCAGGGTATGGACCAGGAGTAGGGTACGGCGTAGGGTAAAGTGTAAGGCTGGTGGTGGGTGTCCATTCCGGGCTAGTGTTAGGGTTAGGGAGCGGCAAGGCTTAGGGCACAGGTGAGGGTACGGAAACGTGGGAGGGTCAGGCTACATGCTGAAGAACGGGTCAGTGCCAGGGTGTGGACCAGGAGTAGGGTACGGCGTTGGGTATGTTGTAAGGGCGGTGGTGGGTGTCCATTCCGGTCTAGGGTTAGGGTTAGGGAACGTTAAGGCTTAGGACACAGGTGAGGGTACGGAAACGTGGGAGGGTCAGGATACGTGCTGAAGAATGGGTCAGTGCCAGCGTACGGGCCAGGAGTCGGGTACGGCATAGCGTAATGTGTAGGGCTGGTGGTGGTTTCCGTTCCAGGCTAGGGTTAGAGGTAGGGAACTGCAAGGCTTAGGGCACAGGTGAGGGTACGGAAACGTGGGAGAGGCAGGCTACGGGCTGACACATGGGAGAGTGCCAGCTTACGGGCCAGCAGTAGGCTACGACGTAGGGTAGGGTGTAGGGCTGGTGGTGGGTTTCCGTTCCGGCCTAGGGTTAGAGTTAGGGATCGGCAAGGCTTAGGGAACAGGTGAGGGTAAGGAAAAGTGGGAGGGTTAGGCTACATGCTGACGCACGGATCAGTGCCAGCGTACGGGCCTGGTGTAGGGTACGGCGTAGGGTAAGGTTTAGGGCCGGTGGTGGGTTTCCGTTTGGGGTTATGGTTAGGGTTATGGAACGGCAAGGCTTAGGACACAGGTGAGGGTACGGGAATGTGGGAAGGTCAGGCAACGTGCTGATTCACCGATCAGTGCCAGCGTACGGGCCAGGATTAGGCTACGGCGTAGGGTAAGCTGTAGGGCTGGTGGTGGGTTTCTGTTCTGGGCTAGGGTTAGGGTTAGGGAAGGACAAGACTTAGGGCACAGTTGAGGGTACGGAAATGGTGGAGGGTCAGGCTATGTGCTGACGCACGGGTCAGTGCCAGCGTACAGGCCAGGAGTAGGCAACAACGTAGGGTAAGGTGTAGGCCTGGTGGTTGGTTTCCTTTCCGGGCTAGGGTTAGGGTTAGGGAATGTCAAGGCTTAGGGCACAGGTGAGGGTATGGAAACGTGGGAGGGTCATGCTACGTGCTGACACACGTGTCAGTGCCAGCGTATGGGCCAGTCGTAGGCTACGTCGTAGGGAAAGGTGTAGGGCTGGTGGTGGGCTTCCTTTCTGGTCTAGGGTTAGGGTTAGGGAACGGCAAGTCTTAGGGCACAGTTGCGGGTACGGAAACGTGGGAGAGTCAGGCTATGTGCTGACGCACGGGTCAGTGCCAGCGTACGGGCCAGGAGTAGTGTACGTCGTAGGGTAAGGTGTAGGGCTGGTGGTTGGTTTCCGTTCTGGGCTAGGGTTAGGGTTAGGGAACGGCAAGGTTTAGGGCACACGTGAGGGTATCAAAACGTGTTAGGCTCAGGGTACGTGTTGACGCACGGGTTAGTGTGAACGTACAGATGAGGATTATGGTGCGGCATAGGGTAAAGTGTATGGTTGGTGGTAGGTTTCCGTTTCAGGCTAGGGTTAGTGTTAGGGAACGGCAAGGTTTTGGGCACAGATGAGGGTATGGAAACGCGTTAGTGTCAGGGTACGTGTTGACATATGGATTAGCATTAGGGTACGGCTTAGGGTAAGGTGTAGGCTTGGTGGTAGGTTTCCATTGTGTTCTAGGGCTAGGGTTAGGGAATGGCAAGGTTTAGGTCACAGGTGAAGGTACGGAAACGTGTTAGGGTCAGGGTAAGTGTTGACGCATGTGTTAGTGTCAGCGTACGGAGTAGGTTTATGGTCCTTCGTAGGTTAAGGTCTAGGGTTGGTGGTAGGTTTCCGTTCCAGGCTAGGGTTAGTGTTATGGAACGGCAAGGTTTAGGGCATAGGTGAGGGTACGGAAATGTGTTAGGGTCAGGGTACGTGTTGACGCTCGGATTATGATTAGGGTATGGCGTAGAGTAACGTGTAGGGTTGGTGGTAGGTTTCCGTTTTGGGCTAGGGTTAGGGTTAGGCAACGGCACGGTTTAGGGCACAGGTGAGGGAACGGAAAAGTGTTAGGGTCAGTGTACGTGTTGACGCACGGGTTAGTGTCAGTGTACGGATTAGGATTAGGGTACCGTGTAGGGTATGCTGTACGGTTTGTGGTAGTATTCCATTCTGGGCTAGGGTTAGTGTTAGGGTACGGCAAGGTTTAGGGTACATGTGACGGAACAGAAACGTGTTAGGGTCATGATACATGTTGATACATGGAATAGTGTCATCATACGCATTAGGAGTAGGGTACGGCGTAGGGTAAGGTGTACGGAGGGCGGTAGGTTTCCATTCCGTTGTAGGGTTAGGGTTAGCGAATTGCAAGGTTTTGGGCACAGGTGATGGTACAGAAATGTGTTAGGTTCAGGGTACGTGTTGACTCACGGGTTAGTGTCAGCATACGCATGAGGATTAGGGTACCGCATAGAGTAAGGTGTAGGGTTGGTGGTACGTTTCCGTTCCAGTCTAGGGTTATGTTTAGGGACCGGCAAAGTTTAGGGCACAGGTGAGGGTACGAAACGTGTTAGGGTCAGGGTATGTGTTGATGCACAGGTTAGTGTCAGCATACGAATTAGGATTAGGGTACGGCGTAAGGTAAGGTGTAGGGTTGGTGGTAGGTTTCCGTTCCGGGCTAGGGTTAGGGTTAGGGAACGGCAAGGTTTATGGCAGAGGTGAGGGTACGGAAACGTGTTAGGGTCAGGGTACGTGTTGATGTATGAAGTAGGATTAGGGTACAGCTTAGGGTAAGGTGTAGGGCTGATGGTAGGTTTCCGTTCCGGGCTAAGGTTAAGGATAGGCAACGACAAGTTTTAGGGCACAGCTGAGGGTATGGAAACGTGTTAGGGTCAGGGTACGTGTTGACTCACTGGTTAGTGCCAGCGTACGGATTAGGATTAGTGTACGGCATAGATAAGGTGTAGGGTTGGTGGTAGGATTCCGTTCCGGGCTATGGTTAGGGTTAGGGAAAGTCAAGGTTTCTATTTCTAGTTCTTTGAAGGAAACTCCATACTGTTCTCCATAGTGACTGTATCAATTTACATTCCCACCATAGTGGAAGAGGGCTCCTTTTGTCCACACCCTCCCCAGAATTTGTTTGTAGATTTTCTGATGATGCCGATTCTAACAGGTGTGAGGTAATACCTCATTGTAGTTTTGATTTGCATTTCTCTAATAATTAGTGCTCTTGAGCAGCTTTTCATGTGCGTCTTGGCCATCTCTGTGTCTTCTTTGAAGAAACGTCTCTTTAGATCTTCTGCCCATTTTTGTATTGGGTTGTTTGTTTTTTTAATAAGCTGCATGATCTGTGTATATATATAGGAGATTAAACCTTTGTCCATTGATTCGTTTGCAACTATTTTCGCCCCTTCTGAGGGATGCCTTTTTCCATTCCCGTGTTTTTAACCAAAAAAGAAAGAAAGAAAAAGAAGCAGAACACTAATGTGCATAAAATATGCCTTTTGAAACGGTCATTTTGAAATATGGACGTCCTTTAAATTTTTTGGTCGATATGTGACCCCAGGATTTGTTTTCAGGGCAGGTGTCATTTACAGGCCTGCAATGATTTTGAATATCAACTGACCATGAGCGCTGGGATTAAAGCTGCTGTTGTGTGAAACGGCCACTAGCTGGCAGCAGTTCTCCCTTACCAATTCTGGTTACTAGGGCAACAGAGCCTCAATGGAAGTCCTGTTCTAAATTGGAATTTAGAATGGAATGTGACAGGAGAAAGCCCCTCAAGTTTGTCTCCCTACTTCTTGTTCGTGTTTTTAATTTAATTTTTTGTTTTTTATTACAGCAAGTTTGATTACAATGTTTGGCTTGTTGGAGGTTTGGAAGATGTGGTTCTTTTACACATATACAGATGTCTGTTTTTCCTGGGATCCTTTTCCCATGTACGTTATGACAGAATGTTGAGTAGTCTTTTGGTATTCCGTAGGTCTTTGGTGATTATATATGTCACCTGTGTTTGTATAAGTCTGTTAACCCCGATATCGTAATGAAACCCATCCTCACACCTTTCCATTGGTGAACCATAAGTTTGTTTAATGAATCTCTGATTACCCTTCTCGGTGGAAATATCTGCCCTGGTATCCATTTTTAGGTAACACCTATAAGTGATATGATATGATATGTGTCTTTCACTTTCTCACTTACTACAAGTCACGTGATTACCTCTAGACTCATCTACGGTGGTGCAAGTGGCATTGTGTACTTTTTTTCCTTGGCTTCTCTTCTGCCTTAGCGAGGTCCATTTTCAACAATGTGATTCCCTGAGTGTTGTGGATTAGCTCACCTGGGCAGCCTTACCCTGCCGCCCGGCCCTCCCCAGGTGTGCCTTGTTGAGGTCAATATAAACAGCGCTCCAGGCAGCAATAGCCCCTGAAGCTGTTCCTGACTCCATATTCTCTGCCCCGTCAGCAGTCTCGGGGCTGTGCTTGTGGGAGGGAATGAGGTGCCACAGATTTGTTGGTGGCCTGGTGTGAGTGGGGTTCTCCTGGCCTTTCTGCATTAGTTGCCAGGCTGCCTCCTGTAAAGAAGAGGATGTGTCACCCATACCTTCTGCTGGAATTTCTCTCCGGACAGAGGTGAGGAAGGAAAAAAGCAGTGGGAGCCGTGACAGGTGGGGTATCTCAGGCAGGACAATGGAAAGCTTCCGGAAGAGCGCCCGGGGCCAGGACCACCCTGGCTGGCCTGCAGGCACCAAGTTGGCCTGCGTGCTGTCGCTGTTGTGGCTCCACGGCCCTTCCTCTAGTCTTTCAAGCCCTTGTACATATTCAGTTGTTTTACCTGGGAAGGGTGGGAACAGTTCAGCAACAGCTGGCCTGCGGCTCAGCTCACCTTTTTTTAGAGATGCCTCGGCTCGGTCCCCCAGCTTTGCAATGAGGACGCTCCTTGTGTGGGGTGTGGGTTGCTGGCTGTATGGGGATGATTCCCCACCTCTGACCAATTTCAGAATTGTTTGCCGCTGGAGCAAGTGCCCTGATAGGGTTTTCCTCTGTATAACTGGTGTGTTCAGGTTTTTTTCCTTTTATGGTTCAAGTTAGATTTTATTCCTCTTTTATATATTTATAGATATAAGCATGGAAATAATTCATTCCTATAAATACATCTGTGTGAAGGGAAGAACTTTTTTCTGTTTTATATTTAAATTTTATTTTTTAAGATTTTGAAATTTAATTTTATTTACCTTTATATACAGCAGGTTATTATTAGTTATGTATTTTATGCATATACA
This sequence comes from Mesoplodon bidens, assembly GCF_964165515.1. Taxonomy (NCBI): domain Eukaryota; kingdom Metazoa; phylum Chordata; class Mammalia; order Artiodactyla; family Ziphiidae; genus Mesoplodon; species Mesoplodon bidens. The sequence goes on along the minus strand of NW_027671809.1, from coordinate 1,130,294 downwards.
TGTATACAGGTCTATCTCAAACTCCCAACTCATCCCACCACCACCACCCCATGGCTTTCCACACTTGGTGTCCATACGTTTGTTCTCTACCTCTGTGTCTCTATTTCTTCCCTGCAAACCAGTTCATCTGTACCATTTTTTAGGTTCCACATATATGCATTAATATACAATATTTGTTTTCCTCTTTCTGACCTACTTCATTCTGTATGACAGTCTCTAGATCCATCGATGTCTCTACAAATGACCCAGTTTCATTCCTTTTTATGGTTGAGTAATATTCCATTTTATACATGTACCACATCTTTATCCATTCATCTGTGTGAGGGCATTTAGGTTGCTTCCATTACCTGGCCTTTGTAAATAGTGCTGCAATGAACATTGTGGTGAATGTGCCTTTTTGATTTATGGTTTTCTCTGGGTCTATTCCCAGAAGTGGGATTGCAGGATCAGATGGTAATTCTATTTCTAGTTTTTTTAAGGAAACTCCATAGTGTTCTCCATAGTGACTGTATCAATTTACCTTCCCACCAATAGTGGAAGAGGGATCCTTTTGTCCACACCCTCCCCAGAATTTGTTGTTTGTAGATTTTCTGATGATGCCGATTCTAACAGGTGTGAGGTGATACCTCATTGTAGTTTCGATTTGCATTTCTCTAATAATTAGTGCTCTTGAGCAGCTTTTCATGTGCGTCTTGGCCATCTCTGTGTCTTCTTTGAAGAAACGTCTCTTTAGATCTACTGCCCATTTTTGTATTGGGTTTTTTGTTTTTTTTAATATTAAGCTGCATGAGCTGTTTATATATTGGAGATTAAACCTTTGTCCATTGATTCGTTTTCAACGATTTTTGCCCATTCTGGGGGATGCTTTTTTCCATTCCCGTTTTTTAAACAAAAAAGTAAAGAAACAAAAAGAAGAACACTAATGTGCGTAAAATATGGCTTTTGAAACGGTCGTTTTGAAATATGGACGTCCTTTGAATTTTTTGGTCGATATGTGACCCCAGGATTTGTTTTCAGGGCAGGTGTCATTTACCGGCCTGCAATGATTTTGAATATCAACTGACCATTAGCGCTGGGATTAAAGCTGCTGTTGTGTGAAACGGCCACAAGGTGGCAGCAGTTCTCCCTTACCAATTCTGGTTACTAGGGCAACAGAGCCTCAAAGGAAGTCCTGTTCTAGATTGGAATTTAGAATGGAATGTGCCAGGAGAAAGCCCCTCAAGTTTGTCTCCCTACTTCTTGTTCGTGTTTTTAATTTAATTTTTTGTTTTTTATTACAGCAAGTTTGATTACAATGTTTGGCTTGTTGTAGGTGTGGAAGATGTGGTTCTTTAACACATATACAGATGTCGGTTTTTCCTGGGATCCTTTTCCCATGTACGTTATGACAGAATGTTGAGTAGTCTTTTGGTATTCTCTAGGTCTTTGGTGATTATATATGTCACCTGTGTTTGTATAAGTCTGTTAACCCCGATATCGTAATGAAACCAATGCTCACACCTTTCCATTGGTGAACCATAAGTTTGTTTAATGAATCTCTAATTGCCCTTCTCAGTGGAAATATCTGCCCTGGTATCCATTTTTAGGTAACACCTATAAGTGATATGATATGATATGTGTCTTTCACTTTCTGACTTACTACATGTCACGTGATTACCTCTAGACTCATCTACGGTGCTGCGAAAGGCATTGTGTCCTTTTTTTCCTTGCCTTCTATTCTGACTTAGCGAGGTCCCTTTTCAACAATGTGCTTCCCTGCGGGTTGTGGATTAGCTGACGTGGGCAGCCTTATCCTGCCAGCCGGCCCTCCCCAGGTGTGCCTGGTTGAGGTCAATATAAACAGCGCTCCATGCAGCAATAGCCCCTGAAGCTGTGCCTGCCTCCATATTCTCTGCCCCGTGAGCAGTCTCGGGGATGTGCTGGTGGGAGGGAGTGAGGGGCCACAGCTTTGTTGGTGGCCCGGTGTGAGTGGGGTTCTGCTGGCCTTTCTGCAGGAGATGCCAGGCTGCCTCCTGTAAAGAGGAGGATGTGTCACACATACCTTCCGATGGAATTTTTCTCCAGACTGAGGTGACGAAGGAAAAAAGCAGTGGGGGCCGGGACAGGGTGGGTATCTCAGGCAGGACAATGGAAAGCTTCTGGAAGAGCGCCCATGGCCAGGACCACCCTGGCTGGCCTGCAGGCACCAAGTTGGCCTGCGTGCTGTCGCTGGTGTGGCTCCATGGCCCTTCCTCTAGTCTTTCAAGCCCATGTACATATTCAGGTGTTTAACCTGGGAAGGGTGGGAACAGTTCAGCAGCAGCTGGCCTGGGGCTCAGCTCACCTTTATTCAGAGATGCCTCAGCTCGATCACCCAGCTTTGCAACGAGGACGCTCCTTGTGTGGGGTGTGTGTTGATGGCTCTATGGGAGATGATTCCCCACCTCTGACCAATTTCAATATTGTTTACCGTTGGAACAAGTGCCCTGATAGGGTTTTCCTCTGTATAACTGATGGGTTCAGGTTTTTCTTCTTTTATGGTTCACGTTAGCTTTTATTCCTCTTTTATGTATTTATAGATATAAGCATGGAAATAATACTTTCCTATAAATACATCTGTGTGAAGGGAAGAACTTTTTTCTGTATTATTTTTATATTTTATTTTTTAAAATTTTGAAATTTAATTTTATTTATTTTTTTATACAGCAGGTTATTATTAGTTATGTATTTTATGCATATACATGTATGCAGGTCAATCCCAATCTCCCAAGTCATCCCACCACCACCACCCCATGGCTTTCCACACTTGGTGTCCATACGTTTGTTCTCTACATCTGTGTCTCTATTTCTTCCCTGCAAACCAGTTCCTCTGTAAAATTTCGTAGGTTCCACATATATGCATTAATATACAATATTTGTTTTCCTCTTTCTGACTTACTTCATTCTGTATGACAGTCTCTAGATCCATCGCTGTCTCTACAAATGACCCGGTTTCATTCCTTTTTATGGCTGAGTAATATTCCATTTTATACATGTAGCACATCTTTATCCATTCATCTGTGTGTGGGCATTTAGGTTGCTTCAATTACCTGGCTTTTGTAAATAGTGCTGCAATGAACATTGTGGTGAATGTGCCTTTCTGATTTATGGTTTTCTTTGGGTATATGAGCAGAAGTGGGATTGGTGGATCAGATGGTAATTCTATTTCTTGTTTTTTTTAAGGAAACTCCATAGTGTTCTCCATAGTGAGTGTATCAATTCACATTCCCACCTGTAGTGGAAGAGGTCTCCTTTTATCCGCACCCTCCCCAGAATTTGTTGTTTGTAGATTTTCTGATGATGCCGATTCTAACAGGTGTGAGGTGATACCTCATTGTAGTTTTGATTTGCATTTCTCTAATAATTAGTGCTGTTGAACAGCTTTTCATGTGCGTCTTGGCCATCTCTGTGTCTTCTTTGAAGAAACGTCTCTTATATCTGCCCATTTTTGTATTGGGTTGTTTGTTTTTTTAATATTAAGCTGCATGAGCTGTTTATATATATTGGAGATTAAACCTTTGTCCATTGATTCGTTTGCAACTATTTTCGCCCCTTTTGAGGGATGTCTTTTTCCTTTCCCGTTTTTTAACCAAAAAAGAAAAAACGAAAAAGAAGTAGAAAACTAATGTGCGTAAAATATGCCTCTTGAAACAGTCGTTTTGAAATATGGACGTCCTTTGAATTTTTTGGTCGATATGTGACCCCAGAATTTGTTTTCAGGGCAGGTGTCATTTACCGGCCTGCAATGATTTTGAATATCAACTGACCATTAGCGCTGGGATTAAAGCTGCTGTTGTGTGAAACGGCCACCAGGTGGCAGCAGTTCGCCCTTACGAATTCTGGTTACTAGGGCAACAGAGCCTCAATGGAAGTCGTGTTCTAGATTGGAATTTAGAATGGAATGTGCCAGCAGAAAACCCCTCATGTTTGTCTCCCTACTTCTTGTCCGTGTTTTTAATTTAATTTTTATTTTTTATTACAGCAAGTTTGATTACAATGTTTGGCTTGTTGGAGGTGTGGAAGATGTGGTTCTTTTACACATATACAGATGTCTGTCCTTCCTGGGATCCTTTTCCCATGTACGTTATGACAGAATGTTGAGTAGTCTTTTGGTATTCCCTAGGTCTTTGGTGATTATATATGTCACCTGTGTTTGTATAAGTCTGTTAACCCCGATATCGTAATGAAACCAATGCTCACACCTTTCCATTGGTGAACCATAAGTTTGTTTAATGAATCTCTAATTGCCCTTCTCGGTGGAAATATCTGCCCTGGTATCCATTTTTAGGTAACACCTATAAGTGATATGATATGATATGTGTCTTTTACTTTCTGACTTACTACATGTCACGTGATTACCTCTAGACTCATCTACGGTGCTGCAAAAGGCATTGTGTCCTTTTTTTCCTTGCCTTCTATTCTGACTTAGCGAGGTCCCTTTTCAACAATGTGCTTCCCTGCGGGTTGTGGATTAGCTGACGTGGGCAGCCTTATCCTGCCGGCCGGCCCTCCCAAGGTGTGCCTGGTTGAGGTCAATATAAACAGCGCTCCATGCAGCAATAGCCCCTGAAGCTGTGCCTTCCTCCATATTCTCTGCCCCGTGAGCAGTCTCGGGGCTGTGCTGGTGGGAGGGAGTGAGGGGCCACAGCTTTGTTGGTGGCCCGGTGTGACTGGGGTTCTGCTGGCCTTTCTGAAGGTGTTTCCAGGCTGCCTCCTGTAAGGAGGAGGATGTGTCACCCATACCTTCCGCTGGAATTTCTCTCCGGACAGAGGTGACGAAGGAAAAAAGCAGTGGGGGCCGGGACAACTGGGGTATCACAGGCAGTACAATGGAAAGCTTCCGGAAGAGCGCCCGTGGCCAGGACCACCCTGGCTGGCCTGCAGGCACCAAGTTGGCCTGCGTGCTGTCGCTGGTGTGGCTCCACGGCCCTTCCTCTAGTCTTTCAAGCCCTTGTACATATTCAGGTGTTTTACCTGGGAAGGGTGGGAACAGTTCAGCAACAGCTGGCCTGGGGCTCAGCTCACCTTTGTTTAGAGATGCCTCGGCTCGGTCCCCCCGCTTTGCAATGAGGAAGCTCCTTGTGTGCGGTGTGGGTTGCTGGCTGTATGGGAGATGATTCCCCACCTCTGAACAATTTCAATATTGTTTACCGTTGGAGCAAGTGCCCTGATAGTGTTTTTCTCTGTATAACTTGTCGGTTCAGGTTTTTCTTCGTTTATGGTTCAAGTTAGATTTTATTCCTCTTTTATGTATTTATAGATATAAGCATGGAAATAATTCATTCCTATAAATACATCTGTGTGAAGGGAAGAACTTTTTTCTGTTTTATTTTTAAATTTTATTTTTTATAATTTTGAAATTAATTTTATTTACTTTTTTATACAGCTGGTTATTATTAGTTATGTGTTTTATGCATATACATGTATACAGGTCAATCTCAATCTCCCAACTCATCCCACCACCACCACCCCATGGCTTCCCACACTTGGTGTCCATACGTTTGTTCTCTACCTCTGTGTCTCTATTTCTTCCCTGCAAACCAGTTCATCTGTACAATTTTTTAGGTTCCACATATATGCATTAATATACAATATTTGTTTTCCCCTTTCTGACTTACTTCATTCTGTATGACAGTCTCTAGATCCATCGATGTCTCTACAAATGACCCAGATTCATTCCTGTTTATGGCCGAGTAATATTCCATTTTATATATGTACCCCATCTTTATCCATTCATCTGTCTTTGGGCGTTTAGGTTGCTTCCATTACCTGGCTATTGTAAATAGTGCTGCAATGAACATTGTGGTGAATGTGCCTTTTTGATTTATGGTTTTCTTTGGGTATATGCCCAGAAGTGGAATTGCTGGATCAGATGGTAATTCTATTTCTAGATTTTTTATGGAAACTCCATAGTGTTCTCCATAGTGACTCTATCAATTTACATTCCCACCAATAGTGGAAGAGGGCTCCTTTTGTCCACACCCTCCCCAGAATTTGTTGTTTGTAGATTTTCTGATGATGCCGATTCTAACAGGTGTGAGGTGATACCTCATTGTAGTTTTGATTTGCATTTCTCTAATAATTAGTGCTCTTGAGCAGCTTCTCATGTGCGTCTTGGCCATCTCTGTGTCTTCTTTGAAGAAACGTCTCTTGAGATCTTCTGCCCATTTATGTATTGGGAGGGTCGTGGGATGGTCAGGCTGTGTGCTGACGCACGTGTCAGTGCCAGCGTAAGGGCCAGGAGTAGAGTACAGCATAGGGTAACGTGTAGGGCTGGTGGTGGGTTTCCTTTCCGGGCTAGGGTTAGGGTTAGGGAACGGCAAGGTTTAGGGAACAGGTGAGCATAGGGACACGTGGGAGAGGCAGGCTACGTGCTGACAAACGTGTCAGTGCCAGCGTAAGGGCTAGGAGTTGGGTACTGCGTAGGGTAAGATGTAGGTCTGGTGGTGGTTTCCATTCCGGGCTAGGTTTAGGGTTTGGGAACGGCAAGGCTTAGGGCCCAGGTGAGGGTACGGAAACGTGGGATGGTCAGGCTACGTTCTTACGCATGGGTCAGTGCCAATGTACGGGCCAGGAATAGGCTACGGCGTAGGCTAATGTGTAGGGCTGGTGGTGGGTTTCCGTTCCGTGCTAAGGTTAGGGTTAGGGAATGACAAGGCTTAGGGCACAGGTGAGGGTACGGAAACGTGGGAGGGTCCGGCTATGTGCTGACGCACGGGTCAGTGCCAGCGTACGGGCCAGGAATAGGGAACGGCGTAGGGTCAGGAGTAGGGCTGGTTGTGAGATACCGTTCCGGGCTAGGGTTAGGGTTAGGGAACGGCAAGGCTTAGGGCACAGGTGAACGTAAGGAAACGTGGGAGGGTCAGACTATGTGCTGACGCACGGGTCAGTGCCAGCGTACGGGCCAGGAGTAGGGTATGGCGTAGGGTAAGGTTTAGGGCTGGTGGTGGGTTTCCGTTCAGGGCTGGTGTTAGGGTGAGGGAACAGCAAGGCTTAGGGCACAGGTGAACATACGGAAACGTGGGAGTGGCAGGCTACGTGTTGACGCACGGGTCTGTGCCAGCGTACGGGCCAGGATTAGGGTACGTCGTAGCGTAAGGTTTAGGGCTGGTGGTGGGGTTCCGTTCCAGGCTAGGGATAGGGTTAGGGAACGGCAAGGTTTAGGGAACAGGTGAGCATAGGGACACGTGGGAGAGGCATGCTACATGCTGACAAACGTGTCAGTGCCAGCGTACGGGTCAGGAGTAAAGTATGGTGTAGGGCTGGTTGTGGGTTTCCATTCCGCGCTAGGGTTAGGGTTAGGGAACGGCAAGGCTTAGGGCACAGCTGAGGGTACAGAAACGTGGGAGGGTCAGGCTATGTGCTGACGCACGGTTCAGTGCCAGTGTACGGGCCAGGATTAGGGTACGGAGTAGGGTAAGGTGTAGGGCTGTTGGTGGGTTTCTGTTCCGGGTTAGGGTTAGGGAACGGCAAGGCTTAGGGCACAGGTAAGGGTACTGAAACGAGGGAGAGGCACGCTACGTGCTGACACATGGGTCAGTGCCAGCGTACGCGCCAGAATTAGGGTACGGCGTAGGGTAAGGTGTAGGGCTGGTGGTGGGTTTCTGTTCCAGGGTAGGGTTAGGGTTAGGGATCGGCAAGGCTTAGGGCACAGGTGAGGGTATGGAAACATGGGAGTGGCAGGCTACGTGCTTACACAAGGGTCAGTTCCAGTGTACGGCCCAGGAGTAGGGTACGGCGTAGGGTAAGGTGTAGGGCTGGTGGTGGGTTTCCGTTCCCGGCTAGGGTTAGGGTTAGGGAATGGCAAGGCTTAGGGCACAGGTGAGGGTACAGAAACGTGGGAGGGTCAGGCTACGTGCTGACGCAAGTGTCAGTGCCAGCGTACGGCCCAGGAATAGGGTATGGTGTAGGGTAAAGTGTAGGGTTAGGGTTAGGGAACGGCAAGGCTTAGGGCACAGGTGAGGGTACGGAAACGTGGGAGGGTCAGGCTACATGCTGAAGCACGGGTCAGTGCCAGGGTGTGGACCAGGAGTAGGGTACGGCGTAGGGTAAGGTGTAAGACTGGTGGTGGGTGTCCATTCCGGGGTTTGATTAGGGTTAGGGAACGTCAAGTTTTAGGGCACAGGTGAGGGTACGGAAACGTGGGACGGTCAGGCTACCTGCTGACGCATGGGTCAGTGCCAGCGTATGGGCCAGGAGTAGGGTACGGCGTAGGGTAAGGTGTAGGGCTGGTGGTGGGTTTCCGTTCTGGGCTAGGGTAGGGTTAGGGAACGGCAAGGCTAAGGGCACAGGTGAGGGTACGGAAACTTGGGAGAGGCAGGCTACGTGCTGACGCACAGGTCAGTGCCAGCATACAGGCAAGGAGTAGGGTACGGCATAGGGTATGGTGTAGGGCTGGTGGTGGGTTTCAGTTCAGGGCTAGGGTTAGGGTTAGTGAACGGCAAGTCTTAGGGCACAGGTGAGGGTACAGAAACGTGTTAGGTTCATGGTGCATGTTGATGCATGGAATAGTGTCATCATACGCATTAGGATTAGGGTACGGCGTAGAGTAAGGTGTACGGATGGCGGTAGGTTTACATTCCGGTGTAGGGTTAGGGATAGCGAATTGCAAGGTATAGGGCAAAGGTGATGGTACCGAAATGTGTTAGGTTCAGGGTACTTGTTGACTCACGGGTTAGTGTGAGCGTACGCATGAGGATTAGGGTACCGCATAGAGTAAGGTGTAGGGTTGGTGGTAGGTTTCCGTTCCAGTCTAGGGTTATGTTTAGGGACTGGCAAAGTTTAGGGCACAGGTGAGGGTACGAAACGTGTTAGGGTCAGGGTACGTGTTGATGCACAGGTTAGTGTCAGCATACGAATTAGGATTAGGGTATGGCGTAAGGTAAGGTGTAGGGTTGGTGGTAGTTTTCCGTTCCGGGCTAGGGTTAAGGTAAGGGAACGGCAAGGTTTATGGCAGAGGTGAGGGTACGGAAACGTGTTAGGGTCAGGGTACGTGTTGACGTATGGATTAGGATTAGGGTACGGCTTAGGGTAAGGTGTAGGGCTGATGGTAGGTTTCTGTTCCGGGCTAAGGTTAAGGATAGGCAACGGCAAGGTTTGGGGCCCAGCTGAGGGTACGGAAACGTGTTAGTGTCAGGGTACATGTTGACTCACCGGTTAGTGCCTGCGTACGGATTAGGATTAGTGTACCGCATAGATAAGGTGCACGGTTGGTGGTAGGTTTCCGTTCCAGGCTATGGTTAGGGTTAGGGAAAGTCAAGGTTTCTATTTGTAGGTTTTTTAAGGAAACTCCATACTGTTCTCCATAGTGACTGTATCAATTTACATTCCCAACAATAGTGGAAGAGGGCTCCTTTTGTCCACACCCTCCCCAGAATTGGTTGTCTGTAGATTTTCTGATGATGCCGATTCTAACAGGTGTGAGGTGATACCTCATTGTAGTTTTGATTTGCATTTCTCTAATAATTAGTGCTCTTGGGCAGCTTTTCATGTGCGTCTTAGCCATCTCTGTGTCTTCTTTGAAGAAACGTCTCTTTAGATATTCTGCCCATGTTTGTATTGGGTTGTTTGTTTTTTTAATATTAAGCTGCATGAGCTGTTTATATATATTGGAGATTAAACCTTTGTCCATTGATTCGTTTGCAACTATTTTCGCCCCTTCTGAGGGATGCCTTTTTCCATTCCCGTGTTTTTAACCAAAAAAGAAAGAAAGAAGAAGAAGCAGAACACTAATGTGCATAAAATATGCCTTTTGAAACGGTCGTTTTGAAATATGGACGTCCTTTAAATTTTTTGGTCGATATGTGGCCCCAGGATTTGTTTTCAGGGCAGGTGTCATTTACAGGCCTGCAATGATTTTGAATATCAACTGACCATTAGCACTGGGATTAAAGCTGCTGTTGTGTGAAACGGCCACAAGGTGGCAGCAGTTCTCCCTTAACACATCTGGTTACTAGGGCAACAGAGCCTCAATGGACGTCGTGTTCTACATTGGAATTTAGAATGGAATGTGCCAGGAGAAAGCCCCTCAAGTTTGACTCCCTACATCTTGTTCGTATTTTTAATTTAATTTTTTTTTATTATAGCAAGTGTGATTACAATGTTTGGCTTGTTGTAGGTGTGGAAGATGTGGTTCTTTTACACATATACAGATGTCTGTACTTCCTGGGATCCTTTTCCCATGTACGTTATGACAGAATGTTGAGTAGTCTTCTCTTGGCATTCCGTAGGTCTTTGGTGATTATATATGTCACCTCTGTTTGTATATGTCTGTTAACCCCGATATCGTAATGAAACCAATCCTCACACCTTTCCATTGGTGAACCATAAGTTTGTTTAATGAATCTATGATTGCACTTCTCAGTGGAAATGACTGCCCTGGTTTCTATTTTAGGTAACACCTATAAGTGATATGAAATGATATGTGTCTTTCACTTTCTGACTTACTACAAGTCACGTGATTACCTCTAGACTCATCTACAGTGCTGCAAATGGCATTGTGTCCTTATTTTCCTTGGCTTCTATTCTGCCTTAGCGAGGTCCATTTTCAACAATGTGATTCCCTGTGGGTTGTGGATTAGCTGACCTGGGCAGCCTTACCCTGCCGGCCGGCCCTCCCCAGGTCTGCCTGGTTGAGGTCAATATAAACAGCGCTCCAGGCAGCAATAGCCCCTGAAGCTGTTCCTGACTCCATATTCTCTGCCCCGTCAGCAGTCTCGGGGCTGTGCTGGTGGGAGGGAGTGAGGTGCCACAGCTTTGTTGGTGGCCCTGTGTGAGTGGGGTTCTGCTGGCCTTTCTGCAGGAGTTGCCAGGCTGCCACCTGTAAAGAAGAGGATGTGTCACCCATAACTTCCGCTGGAATTTCTCTCCGGACAGAGGTGAGGAAGGAAAAAAGCAGTGGGGGCCGGGACAAATGGGGTATCTCAGGCAGGACAATGGAAAGCTTCCAGAAGAGCGCCCGGGGCCAGGATCACCCTGGCTGGCCTGCAGTCACCAAGTTGGCCTGCGTGCTGTCGCTGGTGTGGCTCCACGGCCCTTCCTCTAGGCTTTCAAGCCTTTGTACATATTCAGGTGTTTGACCTGGGAAGGGTGGGAACAGTTCAGCAGCAGCTGGCCTGGGGCTCAGCTCACCTTTATTCAGAGATGCCCAGGCACGGTCCCCCAGCTTTGCAATGAGGATTCTCCTTGCATGGTGTGTGGGTTGCTGGCTGTATGGGAGATGATTCCCCACCTCTGACCAATTTCATAATTGTTTACCGCTGGAGCAAGTGCCCTGATAGGGTTTTCCTCTGTATAACTGGTGGGTTCAGGTTTTTTTTTCGTTTATGGTTCAAGTTAGATTTTATTCCTCTTTTATGTATTTATAGATATAAGCATGGAAATAATTCATTCCTATAAATACATCTGTGTGAAGGGAAAAATTTTTTCTGTTTTATATATAAATTTTATATTTTAAAATTTTGAAATTTAATTTTATTTACTTTTTTATACAGCGGGTTATTATTAGTTATGTATTTTATGCATATACATGTATACAGGTCAATCTCAAACTCCCAACTCATCCCACCACCACCACCCCATGGCTTCCCACACTTGGTGTCCATACGATTGTCCTCTACCTCTGTGTCTCTATTTCTTCCCTGCAAACCAGTTCCTATGTAAAATTTCGTAGGTTCCACATATATGCATTAATATACAATATTTGTTTTCCTCTTTCTGACTTACTTCATTCTGTATGACAGTCTCTAGATCCATCGATGTCTCTACAAATGACCCAGTTTCATTCCTTTTTATGGCCGAGTAATATTCCATTTTACATATGTACCCCATCTTTATCCATTCATCTGTCTGTGGGCATTTAGGTTGCTTCCATTACCTGGCTATTGTAAATAGTGCTGCAATGAACCTTGTGGTGAATGTGCCTTTTTGATTTATGGTTGTCTCTGGGTATATGCCCAACAGTGGGATTGCTGGGTCAGATGGTAATTCTATTTATAGTTTTTTAAAGGAAACACCATACTGTTGTCCATAGTGACTGTATCAAATTACATTCCCACCAATAGTGGAAGAGGGCTCCTTTTGTCCACACCCTCCCCAGAATTTGTTGTTTGTAGATTTTCTGATGATGCCGATTCTAACAGGTGTGAGGTGATACCTCATTGTAGTTTTGATTTGCATTTCTCTAATAATTAGTGCTCTTGAGCAGCTTTTCATGTGCGTCTTGGCCATCTCTGTGTCTTCTTTGAAGAAACGTCTCTTTAGATCTTCTGCCCATTTTTGTATTGGGTTGTTTGTTTTTTTAATAAGCTGCATGAGTTGTTTATATATATTGGAGATTAAACCTTTGTCCATTGATTCGTTTGCAACTATTTTCGCCCCTTCTGAGGGATGCCTTTTTCCATTCCCGTGTTTTTAACCAAAAAAGAAAGAAAGAAAAAGAAGCAGAACATTAATGTGCATAAAATATGCCTTTTGAAACGGTCGTTTTGAAATATGGACGTCCTTTAAATTTTTTGGTCGATATGTGACCCCAGGATTTCTTTTCAGGGCAGGTGTCATTTACAGGCCTGCAATGATTTTGAATATCAACTGACCATGAGCGCTGGGATTAAAGCTGCTGTTGTGTGAAACGGCCACAAGGTGGCAGCAGTTCTCTCTTTCATATCTGGTTACTAGGGCAACAGAGCCTCAATGGAAGTCGCCTTCTAGATTGGAATTTAGAACAGAATGTGACAGGAAAAAGCCCCTCAAGTTTGTCTCCCTACTTCTTGTTCGTGTTTTTAATTTAATTTTTTATTTTTTATTACAGCAAGTTTGATTAGAATGTTTGGCTTGTTGTAGGTATGGTAGATGTGGTTCTTTTACACATATACAGATGTCTGTTCTTCCTGGGATCCTTTTCCCATGTACGTTATGACAGAATGTTTTGTACGCCTCTCTTTGTATTCCGTAGCTCTTTGGTTATTATATATATCACCTGTGTTTGTATGTCTGTTAAGCCCAATATCGTAATGAAACCAATCCTCACACCTTTCCATTGGTGAACCATAAGTTTGTTTAATGAATATGTGATTGCCCTTCTCCGTGGAAATATCTGCCCTGGTATCCATTTTTAGGTAACACCTATAAGTGATATGATACGATATGTGCCTTTCACTTTCCGACTTACTACATGTCACATGATTACCTCTAGACTCATCTACGGTGCTGCAAATGGCATTGTGTCCTTATTTTCCTTGGCTTCTATTCTGCCTTAGCGAAGTCCATTTTCAACAATGTGATTCCCTGAGGGTTGTGGATTAGCTGTCCTGGGCAGCCTTACCGTGCCGGCCGGCCCTCCCCAGGTGTGCCTCGTTGAGGTCAATATAAACAGCGCTCCAGGCAGCAATAGCCACTGAAGCTGTGCCTGACTCCATATTCTCTGCCCCGTCAGCAGTCTCGGGGCTCTGCTGGTGGGAGCGTGTGAGGGGCCACGGCTTTGTGGGTGGCCCGGTGTGTGTGGGGCTCTGCTGGACTTTGTGCAGGAGTTGCCAGGCTGCCACCTGTAAAGAAGAGGATGTGTCACCCATAAGTTCCACTGGAATTTCTCTCCGGGCTGAGGTAAGGAAGGAAAAAACAGGGGTGGGGTCCGGGACAGGAGGGGTATCTCAGGCAGGGAAATGGAAAGCTTCCAGAAGAGCGCCCGCGGTCAGGACCATCCTGCCTCGCCTGCAGGCACCAAGTTGGCCTGTGTGCTGTCGCTGGTGTGGCTCCACGGCCCTTCTTCTAGGATTTCATGCCCTTGTACATATTCAGGTGTTTTACCTGGGAAGGGTGGGAACAGTTCAGCTGCAGCTGGCCTGGGGCTCAGCTCACCTTTATTCAGAGATGCCTTGGCACGGTCCCCTAGCTTTGCAATGAGGACGCTCCTTGCATGCGGGGTGGGTTGCTGGCTGTATGGGAGATGATTCCCCACCTCTGACCAATTTCAGAATTGTTTAAAGCTGGAGCAAGTTCCCTGATAGGGCTTTCCTCTGTATAACTGGTGGGTTCAGGTTTTTTTTCGTTTATGGTTCAAGTTAGATTTTATACCTCTTTTATGTATTTATAGATATAAGCATGGAAATAATACATTCCTATAAATACATCTGTGTGAAGGGAAGAACTTTTTTCTCTTTTATTTTTAAATTTTATTTTTTAAAATTTTGAAATTTAGTTTTATTTTTTTATACAGCAGGTTATTATTAGTTATGTATTTTATGCATATGCATGTATGCAGGCCAATCCCAATCTCCCAACTCATCCCACCTCTACCACCCCATGGCTTCCCACACTTGGTGTCCATAAGTTTGTTCTCTACCTGTGTCTCTATTTCTTCCCTGCAAACCAGTTCATCTGTACCACTTTTTAGGTTCCACATATATGCATTAATATACAATATTTGTTTTCCTCTTTCTGACTTACTTCATTCTGTATGACAGTCTCTAGATCCATCGATGTCTCTACAAATGACCCAGTTTCATTCCTTTTTATGGCCGAGTAATATTCCATTTTATATATGTACCACATCTTTACCCATTCATCTGTTTGTGGGTATTTAGTTTGCTCCCTTACCTGGCTATTGTAAATAGTGCTGCAATGAACATTGAGGTGAATGTGCCTTTTTGATTTATGGTTTTCTCTGGGTATATGCCCAGAAGTGCGATTGCTGGATCAGATGGTAATTCTATTTCTAGTTTTTTTAAGGAAACTCCACACTGTTCTCCATAGTGACTGTATCAATTTACATTCCCACCAATAGTGGAAGAGGGCTCCTTTTGTCCACACCCTCCCCAGAATTTGTTGTTTGTAGGTTTTCTGATGATGCCGATTCTAACATGTGTGAGGTGATACCTCATTGTAGTTTTTTTTTTTTTTTTTTTTTTTTTTTGTTGTTGTTGTTGTACGCGGGCCTCTCCCTGTTGTGGCCTCTCCCGTTGCGGAGCACAGGCTCCGGACGCGCAGGCTCAGTGGCCATGGCTCACGGGCCCAGCTGCTCCGCGACATGTGGGATCTTCCCGGACCGGGGCACGACCCCGTGTCCCCTGCATCGGCAGGCGGACTCTCAACCACTGCGCCACCAGGGAAGCCCCCTCATTGTAGTTTTGATTTGCATTTCTCTAATAATTAGTGATGTTGAGCAGCTTTTCATCTGCGTCTTGGCCATGTCTGTGTCTTCTTTGAAGGATCATCTCATGAGATCTTCTGACCATTTCTGTATTGGGAGGGTGGTTGGAGGGTAAGGCTATGTGCTCACGCACGTGTCAGTGCCAGCGTAAGGGCTAGGAGTTGGGTACTGCGTAGGGTAAGATGTAGTTCTGGTGGTGGTTTCCATTCCGGGCTAGGTTTAGGGTTTGGGAACGGCAAGGCTTAGGGCCCAGGTGAGGGTACGGAAACGTGGGATGGTCAGGCTACGTTCTTACGCATGGGTCAGTGCCAATGTGCGGGCCAGGAATAGGCTACGGCGTAGGCTAATGTGTAGGGCTGGTGGTGGGTTTCCGTTCCGTGCTAAGGTTAGGGTTAGGGAATGACAAGGCTTAGGGCACAGGTGAGGGTACCGAAACGTGGGAGGGTCCGGCTATGTGCTGACGCACGGGTCAGTGCCAGCGTACGGGCCAGGAATAGGGAACGGCGTAGGGTAAGGAGTAGGGCTGGTTGTGAGATACCGTTCCGGGCTAGGGTTAGGGTTAGGGAACGGCAAGGCTTAGGACACAGGTGAACGTAAGGAAACGTGGGAGGGTCAGACTATGTGCTGACGCACGTGTCAGTGCCAGCGTACGGGCCAGGAGTAGGGTATGGCGTAGGGTAAGGTTTAGGGCTGGTGGTGGGTTTCCGTTCAGGGCTGGGGTTAGGGTGAGGGAACAGCAAGGCTTAGGGCACAGGTGAACATACGGAAACGTGGGAGTGGCAGGCTACGTGTTGACGCACGGGTCTGTGCCAGCGTACGGGCCAGGATTAGGGTACGTCGTAGCGTAAGGTTTAGGGCTGGTGGTGGGGTTCCGTTCCAGGCTAGGGATAGGGTTAGGGAACGGCAAGGTTTAGGGAACAGGTGAGCATAGGGACACGTGGGAGAGGCATGCTACATGCTGACAAACGTGTCAGTGCCAGCGTACGGGTCAGGAGTAAAGTATGGTGTAGGGCTGGTTGTGGGTTTCCATTCCGCGCTAGGGTTAGGGTTAGGGAACGGCAAGGCTTAGGGCACAGCTGAGGGTACAGAAACGTGGGAGGGTCAGGCTATGTGCTGACGCACGGTTCAGTGCCAGTGTACGGGCCAGGATTAGGGTACGGAGTAGGGTAAGGTGTAGGGCTGTTGGTGGGTTTCTGTTCCGGGTTAGGGTTAGGGAACGGCAAGGCTTAGGGCACAGGTAAGGGTACTGAAACGAGGGAGAGGCACGCTACGTGCTGACACACGGGTCAGTGCCAGCGTACGCGCCAGAATTAGGGTACGGCGTAGGGTAAGGTGTAGGGCTGGTGGTGGGTTTCTGTTCCAGGGTAGGGTTAGGGTTAGGGATCGGCAAGGCTTAGGGCACAGGTGAGGGTATGGAAACATGGGAGTGGCAGGCTACGTGCTTACACAAGGGTCAGTTCCAGTGTACGGCCCAGGAGTAGGGTACGGCGTAGGGTAAGGTGTAGGGCTGGTGGTGGGTTTCCGTTCCCGGCTAGGGTTAGGGTTAGGGAATGGCAAGGCTTAGGGCACAGGTGAGGGTACAGAAACGTGGGAGGGTCAGGCTACGTGCTGACGCAAGTGTCAGTGCCAGCGTACGGCCCAGGAATAGGGTATGGTGTAGGGTAAAGTGTAGGGTTAGGGTTAGGGAACGGCAAGGCTTAGGGCACAGGTGAGGGTACGGAAACGTGGGAGGGTCAGGCTACATGCTGAAGCACGGGTCAGTGCCAGGGTGTGGACCAGGAGTAGGGTACGGCGTAGGGTAAGGTGTAAGACTGGTGGTGGGTGTCCATTCCGGGGTTTGATTAGGGTTAGGGAACGTCAAGTTTTAGGGCACAGGTGAGGGTACGGAAACGTGGGACGGTCAGGCTACCTGCTGACGCATGGGTCAGTGCCAGCGTATGGGCCAGGAGTAGGGTACGGCGTAGGGTAAGGTGTAGGGCTGGTGGTGGGTTTCCGTTCTGGGCTAGGGTAGGGTTAGGGAACGGCAAGGCTAAGGGCACAGGTGAGGGTACGGAAACTTGGGAGAGGCAGGCTACGTGCTGACGCACGGGTCAGTGCCAGCATACAGGCAAGGAGTAGGGTACGGCATAGGGTATGGTGTAGGGCTGGTGGTGGGTTTCAGTTCAGGGCTAGGGTTAGGGTTAGTGAACGGCAAGGCTTAGGGCACAGGTGAGGGTACAGAAACGTGTTAGGTTCATGGTGCATGTTGATGCATGGAATAGTGTCATCATACGCATTAGGATTAGGGTACGGCGTAGAGTAAGGTGTACGGATGGCGGTAGGTTTACATTCCGGTGTAGGGTTAGGGATAGCGAATTGCAAGGTATAGGGCAAAGGTGATGGTACCGAAATGTGTTAGGTTCAGGCTACTTGTTGACTCACGGGTTAGTGTGAGCGTACGCATGAGGATTAGGGTACCGCATAGAGTAAGGTGTAGGGTTGGTGGTAGGTTTCCGTTCCAGTCTAGGGTTATGTTTAGGGACTGGCAAAGTTTAGGGCACAGGTGAGGGTACGAAACGTGTTAGGGTCAGGGTACGTGTTGATGCACAGGTTAGTGTCAGCATACGAATTAGGATTAGGGTATGGCGTAAGGTAAGGTGTAGGGTTGGTGGTAGTTTTCCGTTCCGGGCTAGGGTTAAGGTAAGGGAACGGCAAGGTTTATGGCAGAGGTGAGGGTACGGAAACGTGTTAGGGTCAGGGTACGTGTTGACGTATGGATTAGGATTAGGGTACGGCTTAGGGTAAGGTGTAGGGCTGATGGTAGGTTTCTGTTCCGGGCTAAGGTTAAGGATAGGCAACGGCAAGGTTTGGGGCCCAGCTGAGGGTACGGAAACGTGTTAGTGTCAGGGTACATGTTGACTCACCGGTTAGTGCCTGCGTACGGATTAGGATTAGTGTACCGCATAGATAAGGTGCACGGTTGGTGGTAGGTTTCCGTTCCAGGCTATGGTTAGGGTTAGGGAAAGTCAAGGTTTCTATTTGTAGGTTTTTTAAGGAAACTCCATACTGTTCTCCATAGTGACTGTATCAATTTACATTCCCAACAATAGTGGAAGAGGGCTCCTTTTGTCCACACCCTCCCCAGAATTGGTTGTCTGTAGATTTTCTGATGATGTCGATTCTAACAGGTGTGAGGTGATACCTCATTGTAGTTTTGATTTGCATTTCTCTAATAATTAGTGCTCTTGGGCAGCTTTTCATGTGCGTCTTAGCCATCTCTGTGTCTTCTTTGAAGAAACGTCTCTTTAGATATTCTGCCCATGTTTGTATTGGGTTGTTTGTTTTTTTAATATTAAGCTGCATGAGCTGTTTATATATATTGGAGATTAAACCTTTGTCCATTGATTCGTTTGCAACTATTTTCGCCCCTTATGAGGGATGCCTTTTTCCATTCCCGTGTTTTTAACCAAAAAAGAAAGAAAGAAGAAGAAGCAGAACACTAATGTGCATAAAATATGCCTTTTGAAACGGTCGTTTTGAAATATGGACGTCCTTTAAATTTTTTGGTCGATATGTGGCCCCAGGATTTGTTTTCAGGGCAGGTGTCATTTACAGGCCTGCAATGATTTTGAATATCAACTGACCATTAGCACTGGGATTAAAGCTGCTGTTGTGTGAAACGGCCACAAGGTGGCAGCAGTTCTCCCTTAACACATCTGGTTACTAGGGCAACAGAGCCTCAATGGACGTCGTGTTCTACATTGGAATTTAGAATGGAATGTGCCAGGAGAAAGCCCCTCAAGTTTGACTCCCTACATCTTGTTCGTATTTTTAATTTAATTTTTTTTTATTATAGCAAGTGTGATTACAATGTTTGGCTTGTTGTAGGTGTGGAAGATGTGGTTCTTTTACACATATACAGATGTCTGTACTTCCTGGGATCCTTTTCCCATGTACGTTATGACAGAATGTTGAGTAGTCTTCTCTTGGCATTCCGTAGGTCTTTGGTGATTATATATGTCACCTCTGTTTGTATATGTCTGTTAACCCCGATATCGTAATGAAACCAATCCTCACACCTTTCCATTGGTGAACCATAAGTTTGTTTAATGAATCTATGATTGCACTTCTCAGTGGAAATGACTGCCCTGGTTTCTATTTTAGGTAACACCTATAAGTGATATGAAATGATATGTGTCTTTCACTTTCTGACTTACTACAAGTCACGTGATTACCTCTAGACTCATCTACAGTGCTGCAAATGGCATTGTGTCCTTATTTTCCTTGGCTTCTATTCTGCCTTAGCGAGGTCCATTTTCAACAATGTGATTCCCTGTGGGTTGTGGATTAGCTGACCTGGGCAGCCTTACCCTGCCGGCCGGCCCTCCCCAGGTCTGCCTGGTTGAGGTCAATATAAACAGCGCTCCAGGCAGCAATAGCCCCTGAAGCTGTTCCTGACTCCATATTCTCTGCCCCGTCAGCAGTCTCGGGGCTGTGCTGGTGGGAGGGAGTGAGGTGCCACAGCTTTGTTGGTGGCCCTGTGTGAGTGGGGTTCTGCTGGCCTTTCTGCAGGAGTTGCCAGGCTGCCACCTGTAAAGAAGAGGATGTGTCACCCATAACTTCCGCTGGAATTTCTCTCCGGACAGAGGTGAGGAAGGAAAAAAGCAGTGGGGGCCGGGACAAATGGGGTATCTCAGGCAGGACAATGGAAAGCTTCCGGAAGAGCGCCCGGGGCCAGGATCACCCTGGCTGGCCTGCAGTCACCAAGTTGGCCTGCGTGCTGTCGCTGGTGTGGCTCCACGGCCCTTCCTCTAGGCTTTCAAGCCTTTGTACATATTCAGGTGTTTGACCTGGGAAGGGTGGGAACAGTTCAGCAGCAGCTGGCCTGGGGCTCAGCTCACCTTTATTCAGAGATGCCCCGGCACGGTCCCCCAGCTTTGCAATGAGGATTCTCCTTGCATGGTGTGTGGGTTGCTGGCTGTATGGGAGATGATTCCCCACCTCTGACCAATTTCAGAATTGTTTACCGCTGGAGCAAGTGCCCTGATAGGGTTTTCCTCTGTATAACTGGTGGGTTCAGGTTTTTTTTTCGTTTATGGTTCAAGTTAGATTTTATTCCTCTTTTATGTATTTATAGATATAAGCATGGAAATAATTCATTCCTATAAATACATCTGTGTGAAGGGAAAAATTTTTTCTGTTTTATATATAAATTTTATATTTTAAAATTTTGAAATTTAATTTTATTTACTTTTTTATACAGCGGGTTATTATTAGTTATGTATTTTATGCATATACATGTATACAGGTCAATCTCAAACTCCCAACTCATCCCACCACCACCACCCCATGGCTTCCCACACTTGGTGTCCATACGATTGTCCTCTACCTCTGTGTCTCTATTTCTTCCCTGCAAACCAGTTCCTATGTAAAATTTCGTAGGTTCCACATATATGCATTAATATACAATATTTGTTTTCCTCTTTCTGACTTACTTCATTCTGTATGACAGTCTCTAGATCCATCGATGTCTCTACAAATGACCCAGTTTCATTCCTTTTTATGGCCGAGTAATATTCCATTTTACATATGTACCCCATCTTTATCCATTCATCTGTCTGTGGGCATTTAGGTTGCTTCCATTACCTGGCTATTGTAAATAGTGCTGCAATGAACCTTGTGGTGAATGTGCCTTTTTGATTTATGGTTGTCTCTGGGTATATGCCCAACAGTGGGATTGCTGGGTCAGATGGTAATTCTATTTATAGTTTTTTAAAGGAAACACCATACTGTTGTCCATAGTGACTGTATCAAATTACATTCCCACCAATAGTGGAAGAGGGCTCCTTTTGTCCACACCCTCCCCAGAATTTGTTGTTTGTAGATTTTCTGATGATGCCGATTCTAACAGGTGTGAGGTGATACCTCATTGTAGTTTTGATTTGCATTTCTCTAATAATTAGTGCTCTTGAGCAGCTTTTCATGTGCGTCTTGGCCATCTCTGTGTCTTCTTTGAAGAAACGTCTCTTTAGATCTTCTGCCCATTTTTGTATTGGGTTGTTTGTTTTTTTAATAAGCTGCATGAGTTGTTTATATATATTGGAGATTAAACCTTTGTCCATTGATTCGTTTGCAACTATTTTCGCCCCTTCTGAGGGATGCCTTTTTCCATTCCCGTGTTTTTAACCAAAAAAGAAAGAAAGAAAAAGAAGCAGAACATTAATGTGCATAAAATATGCCTTTTGAAACGGTCGTTTTGAAATATGGACGTCCTTTAAATTTTTTGGTCGATATGTGACCCCAGGATTTCTTTTCAGGGCAGGTGTCATTTACAGGCCTGCAATGATTTTGAATATCAACTGACCATGAGCGCTGGGATTAAAGCTGCTGTTGTGTGAAACGGCCACAAGGTGGCAGCAGTTCTCTCTTTCATATCTGGTTACTAGGGCAACAGAGCTTCAATGGAAGTCGCCTTCTAGATTGGAATTTAGAACAGAATGTGACAGGAAAAAGCCCCTCAAGTTTGTCTCCCTACTTCTTGTTCGTGTTTTTAATTTAATTTTTTATTTTTTATTACAGCAAGTTTGATTAGAATGTTTGGCTTGTTGTAGGTATGGTAGATGTGGTTCTTTTACACATATACAGATGTCTGTTCTTCCTGGGATCCTTTTCCCATGTACGTTATGACAGAATGTTTTGTACGCCTCTCTTTGTATTCCGTAGCTCTTTGGTTATTATATATATCACCTGTGTTTGTATGTCTGTTAAGCCCAATATCGTAATGAAACCAATCCTCACACCTTTCCATTGGTGAACCATAAGTTTGTTTAATGAATATGTGATTGCCCTTCTCCGTGGAAATATCTGCCCTGGTATCCATTTTTAGGTAACACCTATAAGTGATATGATACGATATGTGCCTTTCACTTTCCGACTTACTACATGTCACATGATTACCTCTAGACTCATCTACGGTGCTGCAAATGGCATTGTGTCCTTATTTTCCTTGGCTTCTATTCTGCCTTAGCGAAGTCCATTTTCAACAATGTGATTCCCTGAGGGTTGTGGATTAGCTGTCCTGGGCAGCCTTACCGTGCCGGCCGGCCCTCCCCAGGTGTGCCTCGTTGAGGTCAATATAAACAGCGCTCCAGGCAGCAATAGCCACTGAAGCTGTGCCTGACTCCATATTCTCTGCCCCGTCAGCAGTCTCGGGGCTCTGCTGGTGGGAGCGTGTGAGGGGCCACGGCTTTGTGGGTGGCCCGGTGTGTGTGGGGCTCTGCTGGACTTTGTGCAGGAGTTGCCAGGCTGCCACCTGTAAAGAAGAGGATGTGTCACCCATAAGTTCCACTGGAATTTCTCTCCGGGCTGAGGTAAGGAAGGAAAAAACAGGGGTGGGGTCCGGGACAGGAGGGGTATCTCAGGCAGGGAAATGGAAAGCTTCCAGAAGAGCGCCCGCGGTCAGGACCATCCTGCCTCGCCTGCAGGCACCAAGTTGGCCTGTGTGCTGTCGCTGGTGTGGCTCCACGGCCCTTCCTCTAGGATTTCATGCCCTTGTACATATTCAGGTGTTTTACCTGGGAAGGGTGGGAACAGTTCAGCTGCAGCTGGCCTGGGGCTCAGCTCACCTTTATTCAGAGATGCCTCGGCACGGTCCCCTAGCTTTGCAATGAGGACGCTCCTTGCATGCGGGGTGGGTTGCTGGCTGTATGGGAGATGATTCCCCACCTCTGACCAATTTCAGAATTGTTTACCGCTGGAGCAAGTTCCCTGATAGGGCTTTCCTCTGTATAACTGGTGGGTTCAGGTTTTTTTTCGTTTATTGTTCAAGTTAGATTTTATACCTCTTTTATGTATTTATAGATATAAGCATGGAAATAATACATTCCTATAAATACATCTGTGTGAAGGGAAGAACTTTTTTCTCTTTTATTTTTAAATTTTATTTTTTAAAATTTTGAAATTTAGTTTTATTTTTTTATACAGCAGGTTATTATTAGTTATGTATTTTATGCATATGCATGTATGCAGGCCAATCCCAATCTCCCAACTCATCCCACCTCTACCACCCCATGGCTTCCCACACTTGGTGTCCATAAGTTTGTTCTCTACCTGTGTCTCTATTTCTTCCCTGCAAACCAGTTCATCTGTACCACTTTTTAGGTTCCACATATATGCATTAATATACAATATTTGTTTTCCTCTTTCTGACTTACTTCATTCTGTATGACAGTCTCTAGATCCATCGATGTCTCTACAAATGACCCAGTTTCATTCCTTTTTATGGCCGAGTAATATTCCATTTTATATATGTACCACATCTTTACCCATTCATCTGTTTGTGGGTATTTAGTTTGCTCCCTTACCTGGCTATTGTAAATAGTGCTGCAATGAACATTGAGGTGAATGTGCCTTTTTGATTTATGGTTTTCTCTGGGTATATGCCCAGAAGTGCGATTGCTGGATCAGATGGTAATTCTATTTCTAGTTTTTTTAAGGAAACTCCACACTGTTCTCCATAGTGACTGTATCAATTTACATTCCCACCAATAGTGGAAGAGGGCTCCTTTTGTCCACACCCTCCCCAGAATTTGTTGTTTGTAGGTTTTCTGATGATGCCGATTCTAACATTTGTGAGGTGATACCTCATTGTAGTTTTTTTTTTTTTTTTAATTTATTTTTTTTTGTTGTACGCGGGCCTCTCCCTGTTGTGGCCTCTCCCGTTGCGGAGCACAGGCTCCGGACGCGCAGGCTCAGTGGCCATGGCTCACGGGCCCAGCTGCTCCGCGACATGTGGGATCTTCCCGGACCGGGGCACGAACCCGTGTCCCCTGCATCGGCAGGCGGACTCTCAACCACTGCGCCACCAGGGAAGCCCCCTCATTGTAGTTTTGATTTGCATTTCTCTAATAATTAGTGATGTTGAGCAGCTTTTCATCTGCGTCTTGGCCATGTCTGTGTCTTCTTTGAAGGATCGTCTCATGAGATCTTCTGACCATTTCTGTATTGGGAGGGTGGTTGGAGGGTAAGGCTATGTGCTCACGCACGTCTCAGTGCCAGCGTAAGGGCCAGGAGTAGGGTACTGCGTAGGGTAAGGTGTAGGTCTGGTGGTGGTTTCCGTTCCGGGCTAGGTTTAGGGTTTGGGAACGGCAAGGCTTAGGGCCCAGGTGAGGGTACGGAAACGTGGGATGGTCAGGCTACGTTCTTACACATGGGTCAGTGCCAATGTACGGGCCAGGAATAGGCTACGGCGTAGGCTAATGTGTAGGGCTGGTGGTGGGTTTCCGTTCCGTGCTAGGGTTAGGGTTAGGGAATGACAAGGCTTAGGGCACAGGTGAGGGTACGGAAATGTGGGAGGGTCCGGCTATGTGCTGACGCATGGGTCAGTGCCAGCGTACGGGCCAGGAATAGGGAACGGCGTAGGGTAAGGATTAGGGCTGGTTGTGAGATACCGTTCCGGGCTAGGATTAGGGTTAGGGAACGGCAAGGCTTATGGCACAGGTGAACGTAAGGAAACGTGGGAGGGTCAGGCTACGTGCTGACGCACGGGTCAGTGCCAGCGTACGGGCCAGGAGTAGGGTATGGCGTAGGGCAAGGTTTAGGGCTGGTGGTGGGTTTCCGTTCCGGGCTAGGGTTAGGGTGAGGGAACAGCAAGGCTTAGGGCACAGGTGAACGTACGGAAACGTGGGAGTGGCAGGCTACGTGTTGACGCACGGGTCTGTGCCAGCGTACGGGCCAGGATTAGGGTACGTCGTAGCGTAAGGTTTAGGGCTGGTGGTGGGTTTCCGTTCCAGGCTAGGGTTAGGGTTAGGGAACGGCAAGGCTTAGGACACAGGTGAGGGTATGGAAACGTGGGAGAGGCAGGCTACGTGCTGACGCACAGGTCAGTGCCAGCGTAGGGGCCAGGAGTAGGGTACAGCGTAGGGTAAGGTTTAGGGCTGGTGGTGGGTTTATGTTCCGGGTTAGGGTTAGGGAACGGCAAGGCTTAGGGCACAGGTGAGGGTACGGAAACGTAGGAGTGGCAGGCTACGTGCTGACGCATGGGTCAGTGCCAGCGTACGGGGCAGGATTAGGGTACGGCGTAGGGTAAGGTTTAGGGCTGGTGGTGGGTTTCCGTTCCAGGCTAGGTTTAGGGTTAGGGAACGGCAAAGCTTAGGGCACAGAAGATGGTACGGAAAAGTGGGAGGGTCAGGCTACGTGCTGACGCACGGGTCAGTGCCAGCGTATGGGCCAAGTGTAGGGTATGGCGTAGGGTTAGGTGTAGGGTTAGGGTTAGGGAACGGCAAGGCTTAGGGCACAGGTGAGGGTACGGAAACGTGGGAGGGTCAGGCTACGTGATGACGCACGGGTCTTTGCCAGCGTACGCGCCAGGATTCGGGTACGGCATAGGGTAAGGTGTAGGGCTGGTTGTGGGTTTCCGTTCCAGGTTAGAGTTAGGGAACGGCAAGGCTTAGTGCACAGGTGAGGGTATGGAAACGTGGCAGAGGCAGGCTATGTGCTGACGCAAGGGTCACTGCCAGCGTACGGGTCAGGAGTAGTCTACGGCGTACGTTAAGGTTTAGGTTTTGTGGTGGGTTTCCGTTCCGGGCTAGGGTTAGGGATAGGGAAAGGCAAGGCTTAGGGCACAGGTGAGGGTACGGAAACGTGGGAGGGTTAGGCTACATGCTGAAGCACGGTTCAATGCCAGGGTATGGACCAGGAGTAGGGTACGGCGTAGGGTAAAGTGTAAGGCTGGTGGTGGTTGTCCATTCCGGGCTAGTGTTAGGGTTAGGGAGCGGCAAGGCTTAGGGCACAGGTGAGGGTACGGAAACGTGGGAGGGTCAGGCTACATGCTGAAGAACGGGTCAGTGCCAGGGTGTGGACCAGGAGTAGGGTACGGCGTAGGGTATGGTGTAAGGGCGGTGGTGGGTGTCCATTCCGGTCTAGGGTTAGGGTTAGGGAACGTTAAGGCTTAGGACACAGGTGAGGGTACGGAAACGTGGGAGGGTCAGGATACGTGCTGAAGAATGGGTCAGTGCCAGCGTACGGGCCAGGAGTAGGGTACGGCATAGCGTAATGTGTAGGGCTGGTGGTGGTTTCCGTTCCGGGCTAGGGTTAGAGGTAGGGAACTGCAAGGCTTAGGGCACAGGTGAGGGTACGGAAACGTGGGAGAGGCAGGCTACGGGCTGACACATGGGAGAGTGCCAGCTTACGGGCCAGCAGTAGGCTACGACGTAGGGTAGGGTTTAGGGCTGGTGGTGGGTTTCCGTTCCGGGCTAGGGTTAGACTTAGGGATCGGCAAGGCTTAGGGAACAGGTGAGGGTAAGGAAAAGTGGGAGGGTTAGGCTACATGCTGACGCACGGATCAGTGCCAGCGTATGGGCCAGGTGTAGGGTACGGCGTAGGGTAAGGTTTAGGGCTGGTGGTGGGTTTCCGTTTGGGGTTATGGTTAGGGTTATGGAACGGCAAGGCTTAGGACACAGTTGAGGTTACGGGAACGTGGGAAGGTCAGGCTACGTGCTGACGCACGGATCAGTGCCAGCGTACGGGCCAGGATTAGGCTACGGCGTAGGGTAAGCTGTAGGGCTGGTGGTGGGTTTCTGTTCTGGGCTAGGGTTAGGGTTAGGGAAGGACAAGACTTAGGGCACAGTTGAGGGTACGGAAATGGTGGAGGGTCAGGCTATGTGCTGACGCACGGGTCAGTGCCAGCGTACAGGCCAGGAGTAGGCAACAACGTAGGGTAAGGTGTAGGGCTGGTGGTTGGTTTCCTTTCCGGGCTAGGGTTAGGGTTAGGGAATGTCAAGGCTTAGGGCACAGGTGAGGGTATGGAAACGTGGGAGGGTCATGCTACGTGCTGACACACGTGTCAGTGCCAGCGTATGGGCCAGTTGTAGGCTACGGCGTAGGGAAAGGTGTAGGGCTGGTGGTGGGCTTCCTTTCCGGGCTAGGGTTAGGGTTAGGGAACGGCAAGTCTTAGGGCACAGGTGCGGGTACGGAAACGTGGGAGAGTCAGGCTATGTGCTGACGCACGGGTCAGTGCCAGCGTACGGGCCAGGAGTAGTGTACGTCGTAGGGTAAGGTGTAGGGCTGGTGGTGGGTTTCCGTTCTGGGCTAGGGTTAGGGTTAGGGAACGGCAAGGTTTAGGGCACACGTGAGGGTATCGAAACGTGTTAGGCTCAGGGTACGTGTTGACGCATGGGTTAGTGTGAACGTACAGATGAGGATTATGGTGCGGCATAGGGTAAAGTGTATGGTTGGTGGTAGGTTTCCGTTTCAGGCTAGGGTTAGTGTTAGGGAACGGCAAGGTTTTGGGCACAGATGAGGGTATGGAAACGTGTTAGTGTCAGGGTACGTGTTGACATATGGATTAGCATTAGGGTACGGCTTAGGGTAAGGTGTAGGCTTGGTGGTAGGTTTCCATTGTGGTCTAGGGCTAGGGTTAGGGAATGGCAAGGTTTAGGTCACAGGTGAAGGTACGGAAACGTGTTAGGGTCAGGGTAAGTGTTGACGCATGTGTTAGTGTCAGCGTACGGAGTAGGTTTATGGTCCTTCGTAGGTTAAGGTCTAGGGTTGGTGGTAGGTTTCCGTTCCAGGCTAGGGTAAGTGTTATGGAATGGCAAGGTTTAGGGCATAGGTGAGGGTACGGAAATGTGTTAGGGTCAGGGTACGTGTTGACGCTCGGATTATGATTAGGGTATGGCGTAGAGTAACGTGTAGGGTTGGTGGTAGGTTTCCGTTTTGGGCTAGGGTTAGGGTTAGGCAACGGCACGGTTTAGGGCACAGGTGAGGGAACGGAAAAGTGTTAGGGTCAGTGTACGTGTTGACGCACGGGTTAGTGTCAGTGTACGGATTAGGATTAGGGTACCGTGTAGGGTATGCTGTACGGTTTGTGGTAGTTTTCCATTTTGGGCTAGGGTTAGTGTTAGGGTACGGCAAGGTTTAGGGTACAGGTGACGGAACAGAAACGTGTTAGGGTCATGATACATGTTGATACATGGAATAGTGTCATCATACGCATTAGGATTAGGGTACGGCGTAGGGTAAGGTGTACGGAGGGCGGTAGGTTTCCATTCCGTTGTAGGGTTAGGGTTAGCGAATTGCAAGGTTTTGGGCACAGGTGATGGTACAGAAATGTGTTAGGTTCAGGGTACGTGTTGACTCACGGGTTAGTGTCAGCATACGCATGAGGATTAGGGTACCGCATAGAGTAAGGTGTAGGGTTGGTGGTACGTTTCCGTTCCAGTCTAGGGTTATGTTTAGGGACCGGCAAAGTTTAGGGCACAGGTGAGGGTACGAAACGTGTTAGGGTCAGGGTATGTGTTGATGCACAGGTTAGTGTCAGCATACGAATTAGGATTAGGGTACGGTGTAAGGTAAAGTGTAGGGTTGGTGGTAGGTTTCCGTTCCGGGCTAGGGTTAGGGTTAGGGAACGGCAAGGTTTATGGCAGAGGTGAGGGTACGGAAACGTGTTAGGGTCAGGGTACGTGTTGATGTATGAATTAGGATTAGGGTACAGCTTAGGGTAAGGTGTAGGGCTGATGGTAGGTTTCCGTTCCGGGCTAAGGTTAAGGATAGGCAACGACAAGTTTTAGGGCACAGCTGAGGGTATGGAAACGTGTTAGGGTCAGGGTACGTGTTGACTCACTGGTTAGTGCCAGCGTACGGATTAGGATTAGTGTACGGCATAGATAAGGTGTAGGGTTGGTGGTAGGATTCCGTTCCGGGCTATGGTTAGGGTTAGGGAAAGTCAAGGTTTCTATTTCTAGTTCTTTGAAGGAAACTCCATACTGTTCTCCATAGTGACTGTATCAATTTACATTCCCACCATAGTGGAAGAGGGCTCCTTTTGTCCACAACCTCCCCAGAATTTGTTTGTAGATTTTCTGATGATGCCGATTCTAACAGGTGTGAGGTGATACCTCATTGTAGTTTTGATTTGCATTTCTCTAATAATTAGTGCTCTTGAGCAGCTTTTCATGTGCGTCTTGGCCATCTCTGTGTCTTCTTTGAAGAAACGTCTCTTTAGATCATCTGCCCATTTTTGTATTGGGTTGTTTGTTTTTTTAATAAGCTGCATGAGCTGTTTATATATATTGGAGATTAAACCTTTGTCCATTGATTCGTTTGCAACTATTTTCGCCCCTTCTGAGGGATGCCTTTTTCCATTCCCGTGTTTTTAACCTAAAAAGAAAGAAAGAAAAAGAAGCAGAACACTAATGTGCATAAAATATGCCTTTTGAAACGGTCGTTTTGAAATATGGACGTCCTTTAAATTTTTTGGTCAATATGTGACCCCAGGATTTGTTTTCAGAGCAGGTGTCATTTACAGGCCTACAATGATTTTGAATATCAACTGACCATGAGCGCTGGGATTAAAGCTGCTGTTGTGTGAAACGGCCACAAGGTGGCAGCAGTTCTCCCTTACCAATTCTGGTTCCTAGGGCAACAGAGCCTCAATGGAAGTCGTGTTCTAAATTGGAATTTAGAATGGAATGTGACAGGAGAAAGCCCCTCAAGTTTGTCTCCCTACTTCTTGTTCGTGTTTTTAATTTAATTTTTTGTTTTTTATTACAGCAAGTTTGATTACAATGTTTGGCTTGTTGGAGGTTTGGAAGATGTGGTTCTTTTACACATATACAGATGTCTGTTTTTCCTGGGATCCTTTTCCCATGTACGTTATGACAGAATGTTGAGTAGTCTTTTGGTATTCCGTAGATCTTTGGTGATTATATATGTCACCTGTGTTTGTATAAGTCTGTTAAACCCGATATCGTAATGAAACCAATCCTCACACCTTTCCATTGGTGAACCATAAGTTTGTTTAATGAATCTCTGATTGCCCTTCTCGGTGGAAATATATGCCCTGTTATCCATTTTTAGGTAACACCTATAAGTGATATGATATGATATGTGTCTTTCACTTTCTCACTTACTACAAGTCACGTGATTACCTCTAGACTCATCTACGGTGGTGCAAATGGCATTGTGTTCTTTTTTTCCTTGGCTTCTCTTCTGCCTTAGCGAGGTCCATTTTTAACAATGTGATTCCCTGAGTGTTGTGGATTAGCTCACCTGGGCAGCCTTACCCTGCCGCCCGGCCCTCCCCAGGTGTGCCTGGTTGAGGTCAATATAAACAGCGCTCCAGGCAGCAATCGCCCCTGAAGCTGTTCCTGACTCCATATTCTCTGCCCCGTCAGCAGTCTCGGGGCTGTGCTGGTGGGAGGGAATGAGGTGCCACAGATTTGTTGGTGGCCCGGAGTGAGTGGGGTTCTCCTGGCCTTTCTGCAGTATTTGCCAGGCTGCCTCCTGTAAAGAAGAGGATGTGTCACCCATACCTTCTGCTGGAATTTCTCTCCGGACAGAGGTGAGGAAGGAAAAAAGCAGTGGGGGCCGGGACAGGAGGGGTATCTCAGGCAGGGCAATGGAAATCTTCCGGAAGAGCGCCCGGGGCCAGGACCACCCTGGCTGGCCTGCAGGCACCAAGTTGGCCTGCGTGCTGTCGCTGTTGTGGCTCCACGGCCCTTCCTCTAGTCTTTCAAGCCCTTGTACATATTCAGTTGTTTTACCTGGGAAGGGTGGGAACAGTTCAGCAACAGCTGGCCTGCGGCTCAGCTCACCTTTTTTTAGAGATTCCTCGGCTCGGTCCCCCAGCTTTGCAATGAGGACGCTCCTTGTGTGGGTTGTGGGATGCAGGCTGTATGGGAGATGATTCCCCACCTCTGACCAATTTCAGAATTGTTTGCCGCTGGAAGAAGTGCCCTGATAGGGTTTTCCTCTGTATAACTGGTGGGTTCAGGTATTTTTCCTTTTATGGTTCAAGTTAGATTTTATTCCTCTTTTATATATTTATAGATATAAGCATGGAAATAATTCATTCCTATAAATACATCTGTGTGAAGGGAAGAACCTTTTTCTGTTTTATATTTAAATTTTATTTTTTAAGATTTTGAAATTTAATTTTATTTACTTTTATATACAGCAGATTATTATTAGATATGTATTTTATGCATATACATGTATACAGGTCAATCTCAAACTCCCAACTCATCCCACCACCACCACCCCATGGCTTCCCACACTTGGTGTCCATACGTTTGTTCTCTACCTCTGTGTCTCTATTTCTTCCCTGCAAACCAGTTCATCTGTACCATTTTTAGGTTCCACATATATGCTTTAATATACAATATTTGTTTTCCTCTTTCTGACCTACTTCATTCTGTATGACAGTCTCTAGATCCATCGATGTCTCTACAAATGACCCAGTTTCATTCCTTTTTATGGTTGAGTAATATTCCATTTTATACATGTATCACATCTTTATCCATTCATCTGTGTGAGGGCATTTATATTGCTTCCATTACCTGGCCTTTGTAAATAGTGCTGCAATGAACATTGTGGTGAATGTGCCTTTTTGATTTATGGTTTTATCTGGGTCTATTCCCAGAAGTGGGATTGCAGGATCAGATGGTAATTCTATTTCTAGTTTTTTTAAGGAAACTCCATAGTGTTCTCCATAGTGACTGTATCAATTTACATTCCCACCAATAGTGGAAGAGGGATCCTTTTGTCCACACCCTCCCCAGAATTTGTTGTTTGTAGATTTTCTGATGATGCCGATTCTAACAGGTGTGAGGTGATACCTCATTGTAGTTTCGATTTGCATTTCTCTAATAATTAGTGCTCTTCAGCAGCTTTTCATGTGCGTCTTGGCCACCTCTGTGTCGTCTTTGAAGAAACGTCTCTTTAGATCTACTGCCCATTTTTGTATTGGGTTTTTTGTTTTTTTTAATATTAAGATGCATGAGCTGTTTATATATTGGAGATTAAACCTTTGTCCATTGATTCGTTTTCAACGATTTTTGCCCATTGT
Organism: Mesoplodon bidens; assembly: GCF_964165515.1. Classification (NCBI taxonomy): domain Eukaryota; kingdom Metazoa; phylum Chordata; class Mammalia; order Artiodactyla; family Ziphiidae; genus Mesoplodon; species Mesoplodon bidens. Next base: position 1,098,306 of record NW_027671809.1, on the reverse strand, counting down.
GAGGGATGCCTTTTTCCATTCCTGTTTTTTTAACAAAAAAGTAAAGAAACAAAAAGAAGAAGAACACTAATGTGCGTAAAATATGGCTTTTGAAACGGTCGTTTTGAAATATGGACGTCCTTTGAATTTTTTGGTTGATATGTGACACCAGGATTTGTTTTCAGGGCAGGTGTCATTTACCGGCCTGCAATGATTTTGAATATCAACTGACCATTAGCGCTGGGATTATAGCTGCTGTTGTGTGAAACGGCCACAAGGTGGCAGCAGTTCTCCCTTACCAATTCTGGTTACTAGGGCAACAGAGACTCAATGGAAGTCGTGTTCTAGATTGGAATTTAGAATGGAATGTGCCAGGAGAAAGCCCCTCATGTTTGTCTCCCTACTTCTTGTTCGTGTTTTTAATTTAATTTTTATTTTTTATTACAGCAAGTTTGATTAAAATGTTTGGCTTGTTGTAGGTGTGGAAGATGTGGTTCTTTTACACATATACAGATGTCGGTTTTTCCTGGGATCCTTTTCCCATGTACGTTATGACAGAATGTTGAGTCGTCTTTTGGTATTCCCTAGGTCTTTGGTGATTATATATGTCACCTGTGTTTGTATAAGTCTGTTAACCCCGATATCGTAATGAAACCAATGCTCACACCTTTCCATTGGTGAACCATAAGTTTGTTTAATGAATCTCTAATTGCCCTTCTCGGTGGAAATATCTGCCCTGGTATCCATTTTTAGGTAACACCTATAAGTGATATGATATGATATGTGTCTTTCACTTTCTGACTTACTACATGTCACGTGATTACCTCTGGACTCATCTACGGTGCTGCAAAAGGCATTGTGTCCTTTTTTTCCTTGCCTTCTATTCTGACTTAGCGAGGTCCCTTTTCAACAATGTGATTCCCTGCGGGTTGTGGATTAGCTGACGTGGGCAGCCTTATCCTGCCGGCCGGCCCTCCCCAGGTGTGCCTGGTTGAGGTCAATATAAACAGCGCTCCATGCAGCAATAGCCCCTGAAGCTGTGCCTGCCTCCATATTCTCTGCCCCGTGAGCAGTCTCGGGGCTGTGCTGGTGGGAGGGAGTGAGGGGCCACAGCTTTGTTGGTGGCCCGGTGTGAGTGGGGTTCTGCTGGCCTTTCTGCAGGAGATGCCAGGCTGCCTCCTGTAAAGAGGAGGATGTGTCACCCATTCCTTCCGCTGGAATTTCTCTCCGGACTGAGGTGACGAAGGAAAAAAGCAGTGGGGGCCGGGACAGGGTGGCTATCTCAGGCAGGACAATGGAAAGCTTCTGGAAGAGTGCCCGTGGCCAGGACCACCCTGGCTGGCCTGCAGGCACCAAGTTGGCCTGCGTGCTGTCGCTGGTGTGGCTCCATGGCCCTTCCTCTAGTCTTTCAAGCCCATGTACATATTCAGGTGTTTAACCTGGGAAGGGTGGGAACAGTTCAGCAGCAGCTGACCTGGGGCTCAGCTCACCTTTATACAGAGATGCCTCAGCTCGGTCACCCAGCTTTGCAATGAGGACGCTCCTTGTGTGGGGTGTGTGTTGATGGCTGTATGGGAGATGATTCCCCACCTCTGACCAATTTCAATATTGTTTACCATTGGAACAAGTGCCCTGATAGGGTTTTCCTCTGTATAACTGTTGGGTTCAGGTTTTTCTTCTTTTATGGTTCACGTTAGCTTTTATTCCTCTTTTATGTATTTATAGATATAAGCATGGAAATAATACTTTCCTATAAATACATCTGTGTTACGGGAAGAACTTTTTTCTGTATTATTTTTAAATTTTATTTTTTAAAATTTTGAAATTTAATTTTATTTATTTTTTTATACAGCAGGTTATTATTAGTTATGTATTTTATGCATATACATGTATGCAGGTCAATCCCAATCTCCCAAGACATCCCACCACCACCACCCCATGGCTTTCCACACTTGGTGTCCATACGTTTGTTCTCTACATCTGTGTCTCTATTTCTTCCCTGCAAACCAGTTCCTCTGTAAAATTTCGTAGGTTCCACATATATGCATTAATATACAATATTTGTTTTCCTCTTTCTGACTTACTTCATTCTGTATGACAGTCTCTAGATCCATCGCTGTCTCTACAAATGACCCGGTTTCATTCCTTTTTATGGCTGAGTAATATTCCATTTTATACATGTAGCACATATTTATCCATTCATCTGTGTGTGGGCATTTAGGTTGCTTCCATTACCTGGCCTTTGTAAATAGTGCTGCAATGAACATTGTGGTGAAGGTGCCTTTCTGATTTATGGTTTTCTTTGGGTATATGAGCAGAAGTGGGATTGCTGGATCAGATGGTAATTCTATTTGTAGTTTTTTTAAGGAAACTCCATAGTGTTCTCCATAGTGAGTGTATCAATTTACATTCCCACCAATAGTGGAAGAGGTCTCCTTTTGTCCACACCCTCCCCAGAATTTGTTGTTTGTAGATTTTCTGATGATGCCGATTCTAACAGGTGTGAGGTGATACCTCATTGTAGTTTTGATTTGCATTTCTCTAATAATTAGTGCTGTTGAACAGCTTTTCATGTGCGTCTTGGCCATCTCTGTGTCTTCTTTGAAGAAACGTCTCTTTAGATCTGCCCATTTTTGTATTGGGTTGTTTGTTTTTTTAATATTAAGCTGCATGAGCTGTTTATATATATTGGAGATTAAACCTTTGTCCATTGATTCGTTTGCAACTATTTTCGCCCCTTTTGAGGGATGTCTTTTTCCTTTCCCGTGTTTTTAACCAAAAAAGAAAAAACGAAAAAGAAGTAGAAAACTAATGTGTGTAAAATATGCCTTTTGAAACGGTCGTTTTGAAGTATGGACGTCCTTTGAATTTTTTGGTCGATATGTGACCCCAGAATTTGTTTTCAGGGCAGGTGTCATTTACCGGCCTGCAATGATTTTGAATATCAACTGACCTTTAGCGCTGGGATTAAAGCTGCTGTTGTGTGAAACGGCCACAAGGTGGCAGCAGTTCTCCCTTACCAATTCTGGTTACTAGGGCAACAGAGCCTCAATGGAAGTCGTGTTCTAGATTGGAATTTAGAATGGAATGTGCCAGGAGAAAAACCCTCAAGTTTGTCTCCCTACTTCTTGTTCGTGTTTTTAATTTAATTTTTATTTTTTTATTACAGCAAGTTTGATTACAATGTTTGGCTTGTTGTAGGTGTGGAAGATGTGGTTCTTTTACACATATACAGATGTCGGTTTTTCCTGGGATCCTTTTCCCATGTACCTTATGACAGAATGTTGAGTAGTCTTTTGGTATTCCGTAGGTCGTTGGTGATTATATATGTCACCTGTGTTTGTATAAGTCTGTTAACCCCGATATCGTAATGAAACCAATCCTCACACCTTTCCATTGGTGAACCATCAGTTTGTTTAATGAATCTCTGATTGCCCTTCTCGGTGGAAATATCTGCCCTGGTATCCATTTTTAGGTAACACCTATAAGTGATATGATATGATATGTGTCTTTCACTTTCTGACTTACTACATGTCACGTGATTACTTCTAGACTCATCTACGGTGCTGCAAAAGGCATTGTGTCCTTTTTTTCCTTGCCTTCTATTCTGACTTAGCGAGGTCCCTTTTCAACAATGTGCTTCCCTGCGGGTTGTGGATTAGCTGACGTGGGCAGCCTTATCCTGCCGGCCGGCCCTCCCCAGGTGTGCCTGGTTGAGGTCAATATAAACAGCGCTCCATGCAGCAATAGCCCCTGAAGCTGTGCCTGCCTCCATATTCTCTGCCCCGTGAGCATTCTCGGGGCTGTGCTGGTGGGAGGGAGTGAGGGGCCACAGCTTTGTTGGTGGCCCGGTGTGAGTGGGGTTCTGCTGGCCTTTCTGAAGGAGTTGCCAGGCTGCCTCCTGTAAGGAGGAGGATGTGTCACCCATACCTTCCGCTGGAATTTCTCTCCGGACAGAGGTGAGGAAGGAAAAAGCAGTGGGGGCCGGGACAAGTGGGGTATCTCAGGCAGTACAATGGAAAGCTTCCGGAAGAGCGCCCGTGGCCAGGATCACCCTGGCTGGCCTGCAGGCACCAAGTTGGCCTTCGTGCTGTCGCTGGTGTGGCTCCACGGCCCTTTCCTCTAGTCTTTCAAGCCCTTGTACATATTCAGGTGTTTTACCTGGGAAGGGTGGGAACAGTTCAGCAACAGCTGGCCTGGGGATCAGCTCACCTTTGTTCAGAGATGCCTCGGCTCGGTCCCCCCGCTTTGCAATGAGGAAGCTCCTTGTGTGGGGTGTGGGTTGCTGCCTGTATGGGAGATGATTCCCCACCTCTGAACAATTTCAATATTGTTTACCGTTGGAGCAAGTGCCCTGATAGTGTTTATCTCTGTATAACTGGTCGGTTCAGGTTTTTCTTCGTTTATGGTTCAAGTTAGCTTTTATTCCTCTTTTATGTATTTATAGATATAAGCATGGAAATAATTCATTCCTATAAATACATCTGTGTGAAGGGAAGAACTTTTTTCTGTTTTATTTTTAAATTTTATTTTTTATAATTTTGAAATTTAATTTTATTTACTTTTTTATACAGCTGGTTATTATTAGTTATGTGTTTTATGCATATACATGTATACAGGTCAATCTCAATCTCCCAACTCATCCCACCACCACCACCCCATGGCTTCCCACACTTGGTGTCCATACATTTGTTCTCTACCTCTGTGTCTCTATTTCTTCCCTGCAAACCAGTTCATCTGTACCATTTTTTAGGTTCCACATATATGCATTAATATACAATATTTGTTTTCCCCTTTCTGACTTACTTCATTCTGTATGACAGTCTCTAGATCCATCGATGTCTCTACAAATGACACAGATTCATTCCTTTTTATGGCCGAGTAATATTCCATTTTATATATGTACCCCATCTTTATCCATTCATCTCTCTTTGGGCGTTTAGGTTGCTTCCATTACCTGGCTACTGTAAATAGTGCTGCAATGATCATTGTGGTGAATGTGCCTTTTTGATTTATGGTTTTCTTTGGGTATATGTCCAGAAGTGGAATTGCTGGATCAGATGGTAATTCTATTTCTAGATTTTTTAAGGAAACTCCATAGTGTTCTCCATAGTGACTCTATCAATTTACATTCCCACCAATAGTGGAAGAGGGCTCCTTTTGTCCACACCCTCCCCAGAATTTGTTGTCTGTAGATTTTCTGATGATGCCGATTCTAACAGGTGTGAGGTGATACCTCATTGTAGTTTTGATTTGCATTTCTCTAATAATTAGTGCTCTTTGGCAGCTTTTCATGTGCGTCTTAGCCATCTCTGTGTCTTCTTTGAAGAAACGTCTCTTTAGATATTCTGCCCATGTTTGTATTGGGTTGTTTGTTTTTTTAATATTAAGCTGCATGAGCTGTTTATATATATTGGAGATTAAACCTTTGTCCATTGATTCGTTTGCAACTATTTTCGCCCCTTCTGAGGGATGCCTTTTTCCATTCCCGTGTTTCTAACCAAAAAAGAAAGAAAGAAAAAGAAGCAGAACACTAATGTGCATAAAATATGCCTTTTGAAACGGTCGTTTTGAAATATGGACGTCCTTTAAATTTTTTGGTCGATATGTGGCCCCAGGATTTGTTTTCAGGGCAGGTGTCATTTACAGGCCTGCAATGATTTTGAATATCAACTGACCATTAGCACTGGGATTAAAGCTGCTGTTGTGTGAAACGGCCACTAGGTGGCATCAGTTCTCCCTTAACACATCTGGTTACTAGGGCAACAGAGCCTCAATGGACGTCGTGTTCTACATTGGAATTTAGAATGGAATGTGCCAGGAGAAAGCCCCTCAAGTTTGACTCCCTACTTCTTGTTCGTATTTTTAATTTAATTTTTTTTTTATTATAGCATGTTTGATTACAAAGTTTGGCTTGTTGTAGGTGTGGAAGATGTGGTTCTTTTACACATATACAGATGTCTGTACTTCCTGGGATCCTTTTCCCATGTACGTTATGACAGAATGTTGAGTAGTCTTCTCTTGGTATTCCGTAGGTCTTTGGTGATTATATATGTCACCTCTGTTTGTATATTTCTGTTAACCCCGATATCGTAATGAAACCAATCCTCACACCTTTCCATTGGTGAACCATAAGTTTGTTTAATGAATCTACGATTGCACTTCTCAGTGGAAATGACTGCCCTGGTTTCTATTTTAGGTAACACCTATAAGTGATATGAAATGATATGTGTCTTTCACTTTCTGACTTACTACAAGTCACGTGATTAACTCTAGACTCATCTACAGTGCTGCAAATGGCATTGTGTCCTTATTTTCCTTGGCTTCTATTCTGCCTTAGCGAGGTCCATTTTCAACAATGTGATTCCCTGAGGGTTGTGGATTAGCTGACCTGGGCAGCCTTAACCTGCCGGCCAGCCCTCCCCAGGTCTGCTGGGTTGAGGTCAATATAAACAGCGCTCCAGGCAGCAATAGCCCCTGAAGCTGTTCCTGACTCCATATTCTCTGCCCCGTCAGCAGTCTCGGGGCTGTGCTGGTGGGAGGGAGTGAGGGGCCACAGCTTTGTTGGTGGCCCTGTGTGAGTGGGGTTCTGCTGGCCTTTCTGCAGGAGTTGCCAGGCTGCCACCTGTAAAGAAGAGGATGTGTCACCCATATCTTCCGCTGGAATTTCTCTCCGGACAGAGGTGAGGAAGGAAAAAAGCAGTGGGGGCCGGGACAAATGGGGTATCTCAGGCAGGACAATGGAAAGCTTCCAGAAGAGCGCCCGGGTCCAGGATCTCCCTGGCTGGCCTGCAGTCACCAAGTTGCCCTGCGTGCTGTCGCTGGTGTGGCTCCACGGCCCTTCCTCTAGGCTTTCAAGCCTTTGTACATATTCAGGTGTTTGACCTGGGAAGGGTGGGAACCGTTCAGCAGCAGCTGGCCTGGGGCTCAGCTCACCTTTATTCAGAGATACCCCGGCACGGTCCCCCAGCTTTGCAATGAGGATGCTCCTTGCATGGGGTGTGGGTTGCTGGCTGTATGGGAGATGATTCCCCACCTCTGACCAATTTCAGAATTTTTAACGCTGGAGCAAGTGCCCTGATAGGGTTTTCCTCTGTATAACTGGTGGGTTCAGGTTTTTTTTTCGTTTATGGTTCAAGTTAGATTTTATTCCACTTTTATGTATTTATAGATATAAGCATGGAAATAATTCATTCCTATAAATACATCTGTGTGAAGGGAAGAATTTTTCCTGTTTTATTTTTAAATTTTATATTTTAAAATTTTGAAATTTAATTTTATTTACTTTTTTATACAGCGGGTTATTATTAGTTATGTATTTTATGCATATACATGTATACAGGTCAATCTCAAACTCCCAACTCATCCCACCACCACCACCCCATGGCTTCCCACAATTGGTGTCCATACGATTGTCCTCTACCTCTGTGTCTCTATTTCTTCCCTGCAAACCAGTTCATCTGTACCATTTTTAGTTTCCACATATATGCATTAATATACAATATTTGTTTTCCTCTTTCTGACTTACTTCATTCTGTATGACAGTCTCTAGATCCATCGATGTCTCTACAAATGACCCAGTTTCATTCCTTTTTATGGCCGAGTAATATTCCATTTTATATATGTACCCCATCTTTATCCATTCATCTGTCTGTGGGCATTTAGGTTGCTTCCATTACCTGGCTATTGTAAATAGTGCTGCAATGAACCTTGTGGTGAATGTGCCTTTTTGATTTATGGTTGTCTCTGGGTATATGCCCAACAGTGGGATTGCTGGGTCAGATGGTAATTCTATTTCTAGTTTTTTAAAGGAAACTCCATACTGTTCTCCATAGTGACTGTATCAAATTACATTCCCACCAATAGTGGAAGAGGGCTCCTTTTGTGCACACCCTCCCCAGAATTTGTTGTTTGTAGATTTTCTGATGATGCCGATTCTAACAGGTGTGAGGTGATACCTCATTGTAGTTTTGATTTGCATTTCTCTAATAATTAGTGCTCTTGAGCAGCTTTTCATGTGCGTCTTGGCCATCTCTGTGTCTTCTTTGAAGAAACGTCTCTTGAGATCTTCTGCTCATTTCTGTATTGGGAGGGTCGTGGGATGGTCAGGCTGTGTGCTGACGCACGTGTCAGTGCCAGCGTAAGGGCCAGGAGTAGGGTAAAGCATAGGGTAATGTGTAGGGCTGGTGGTGGGTTTTCGTTCCGGGCTAGGGTTAGGGTTAGGGAACGGCAAGGTTTAGGGAACAGGTGAGCATAGGGACACGAGGGAAAGGCAGGCTACGTGCTGACAAACGTGTCAGTGCCAGCGTACGGGTCAGGAGTAAAGTATGGTGTAGGGCTGGTTGTGGGTTTCCATTCCGCGCTAGGGTTAGGGTTAGGGAACGGCAAGGCTTAGGGCACAGCTGAGGGTACAGAAACGTGGGAGGGTCAGGCTATGTGCTGACGCACGGTTCAGTGCCAGTGTACGGGCCAGGATTAGGGTACGGAGTAGGGTAAGGTGTAGGGCTGTTGGTGGGTTTCTGTTCCGGGTTAGGGTTAGGGAACGGCAAGGCTTAGGGCACAGGTAAGGGTACTGAAACGAGGGAGAGGCACGCTACGTGCTGACACACGGGTCAGTGCCAGCGTAAGCGCCAGAATTAGGGTACGGCGTAGGGTAAAGTGTAGGGCTGGTGGTGGGTTTCTGTTCCAGGGTAGGGTTAGGGTTAGGGATCGGCAAGGCTTAGGGCACAGGTGAGGGTATGGATACATGGGAGTGGCAGGCTACGTGCTTACACAAGGATCAGTTCCAGTGTACGGCCCAGGAGTAGGGTACGGCGTAGGGTAAGGTGTAGGGCTGGTGGTGGGTTTCCGTTCCCGGCTAGGGTAAGGGTTAGGGAATGGCAAGGCTTAGGGCACAGGTGAGGGTACAGAAACGTGGGAGCGTAAGGCTACGTGCTGACGCAAGTGTCAGTGCCAGCGTACGGCCCAGGAATAGGGTATGGCGTAGGGTAAAGTGTAGGGTTAGGGTTAGGGAACGGCAAGGCTTAGGGCACAGGTGAGGGTACGGAAACGTGGGAGGGTCAGGCTACATGCTGAAGCACGGGTCAGTGCCAGGGTGTGGACCAGGAGTAGGGTACGGCGTAGGGTAAAGTGTAAGACTGGTGGTGGGTGTCCATTCCGGGGTTTGATTAGGGTTAGGGAACGTCAAGTTTTAGGGCACAGGTGAGGGTACGGAAACGTGGGAGGGTCAGGCTACCTGCTGACGCATGGGTCAGTGCCAGCGTATGGGCCAGGAGTAGGGTACGGCGTAGGGTAAGGTGTAGGGCTGGTGGTGGGTTTCCGTTCTGGGCTAGGGTTAGGGTTAGGGAACGGCAAGGCTAAGGGCACAGGTGAGGGTACGGAAACTTGGGAGAGGCAGGCTACGTGCTAACGCACGGGTCAGTGCCAGCATACAGGCAAGGAGTAGGGTACGGCATAGGGTATGGTGTAGGGCTGGTGGTGGGTTTCAGTTCAGGGCTAGGGTTAGGGTTAGTGAACGGCAAGGCTTAGGGCACAGGTGAGGGTACAGAAACGTGTTAGTTTCATGGTGCATGTTGATGCATGGAATAGTGTCATCGTACGCATTAGGATTAGGGTACGGCGTAGAGTAAGGTGTACGGATGGCGGTAGGTTTACATTCCGGTGTAGGGTTAGGGATAGCGAATTGCAAGGTATAGGGCACAGGTGATGGTACGCAAATGTGTTAGGTTCAGGGTACGTGTTGACTCACGGGTTAGTGTGAGCGTACGCATGAGGATTAGGGTACCGCATAGAGTAAGGTGTAGGGTTGGTGGTAGGTTTCCGTTCCAGTCTAGGGTTATGTTTAGGGACTGGCAAAGTTTAGGGCACAGGTGAGGGTACGAAACGTGTTAGGGTCAGGGTACGTGTTGATGCACAGGTTAGTGTCAGCATACGAATTAGGATTAGGGTATGGCGTAAGGTAAGGTGTAGGGTTGGTGGTAGTTTTCCGTTCCGGGCTAGGGTTAAGGTAAGGGAACGGCAAGGTTTATGGCAGAGGTGAGGGTACGGAAACGTGTTAGGGGCAGGGTACGTGTTGACGTATGGATTAGGATTAGGGTACGGCTTAGGGTAAGGTGTAGGGCTGATGGTAGGTTTCTGTTCCGGGCTAAGGTTAAGGATAGGCAACGGCAAGGTTTGGGGCACAGCTGAGGGTACGGAAACGTGTTAGTGTCAGGGTACATGTTGACTCACCGGTTAGTGCCAGCGTACGGATTAGGATTAGTGTACCGCGTAGATAAGGTGCACGGTTGGTGGTAGGTTTCCGTTCCAGGCTATGGTTAGGGTTAGGGAAAGTCAAGGATTCTATCTGAAGGTTTTTTAAGGAAACTCCATACTGTTCTCCATAGTGACTGTATCAATTTACATTCCCAACAATAGTGGAAGAGGGCTCCTTTTGTCCACACCCTCCCCAGAATTTGTTGTCTGTAGATTTTCTGATGATGCCGAATCTAACAGGTGTGAGGTGATACCTCATTGTAGTTTTGATTTGCATTTCTCTAATAATTAGTGCTCTTGGGCAGCTTTTCATGTGCGTCTTAGCCATCTCTGGTCTTCTTTGAAGAAACGTCTCTTTAGATATTCTGCCCATGTTTGTATTGGGTTGTTTGTTTTTTTAATATTAAGCTGCATGAGCTGTTTATATATATTGGAGATTAAACCTCTGTCCATTGATTCGTTTGCAACTATTTTCGCCCCTTCTGAGGGATGCCTTTTTCCATTCCCGTGTTTTTAACCAAAAAAGAAAGAAAGAAAAAGAAGCAGAACACTAATGTGCATAAAATATGCCTTTTGAAACGGTCGTTTTGAAATATGGACGTCCTTTAAATTTTTTGGTCGATATGTGGCCCCAGGATTTGTTTTCAGGGCAGGTGTCATTTACAGGCCTGCAATGATTTTGAATATCAACTGACCATTAGCACTGGGATTAAAGCTGCTGTTGTGTGAAACGGCCACTAGGTGGCAGCAGTTCTCCCTTAACACATCTGGTTACTAGGGCAACAGAGCCTCAATGGACGTCGTGTTCTACATTGGAATTTAGAATGGAATGTGCCAGGAGAAAGCCCCTCAAGTTTGACTCCCTACTTCTTGTTCGTATTTTTAATTTAATTTTTTTTTTATTATAGCATGTTTGATTACAAAGTTTGGCTTGTTGTAGGTGTGGAAGATGTGGTTCTTTTACACATATACAGATTTCTGTACTTCCTGGGATCCTTTTCCCATGTACGTTATGACAGAATGTTGAGTAGTCTTCTCTTGGTATTCCGTAGGTCTTTGGTGATTATATATGTCACCTCTGTTTGTATATGTCTGTTAACCCCGATATCGTAATGAAACCAATCCTCACACCTTTCCAGTGGTGAAACATAAGTTTGTTTAATGAATCTACGATTGCACTTCTCAGTGGAAATGACTGCCCTGGTTTCTATTTTAGGTAACACCTATAAGTGATATGAAATGATATGTGTCTTTCACTTTCTGACTTACTACAAGTCACGTGATTAACTCTAGACTCATCTACAGTGCTGCAAATGGCATTGTGTCCTTATTTTCCTTGGCTTCTATTCTGCCTTAGCGAGGTCCATTTTCAACAATGTGATTCCCTGAGGGTTGTGGATTAGCTGACCTGGGCAGCCTTACCCTGCCGGCCAGCCCTCCCCAGGTCTGCTGGGTTGAGGTCAATATAAACAGCGCTCCAGGCAGCAATAGCCCCTGAAGCTGTTCCTGACTCCATATTCTCTGCCCCGTCAGCAGTCTCGGGGCTGTGCTGGTGGGAGGGAGTGAGGGGCCACAGCTTTGTTGGTGGCCCTGTGTGAGTGGGGTTCTGCTGGCCTTTCTGCAGGAGTTGCCAGGCTGCCACCTGTAAAGAAGAGGATGTGTCACCCATAACTTCCGCTGGAATTTCTCTCCGGACAGAGGTGAGGAAAGAAAAAAGCAGTGGGGGCCGGGACAAATGGGGTATCTCAGGCAGGACAATGGAAAGCTTCCGGAAGAGCGCCCGGGGCCAGGATCTCCCTGGCTGGCCTGCAGTCAACAAGTTGGCCTGCGTGCTGTCGCTGGTGTGGCTCCACGGCCCTTCCTCTAGGCTTTCAAGCCTTTGTACATATTCAGGTGTTTGACCTGGGAAGGGTGGGAACCGTTCAGCAGCAGCTGGCCTGGGGCTCAGCTCACCTTTATTCAGAGATGCCCCGGCACGGTCCCCCAGCTTTGCAATGAGGATGCTCCTTGCATGGGGTGTGGGTTGCTGGCTGTATGGGAAATGATTCCCCACCTCTGACCAATTTCAGAATTTTTAACGCTGGAGCAAGTGCCCTGATAGGGTTTTCCTCTGTATAACTGGTGGGTTCAGGTTTTTTTTTCGTTTATGGTTCAAGTTAGATTTTATTCCTCTTTTATGTATTTATAGATATAAGCATGGAAATAATTCATTCCTATAAATACATCTGTGTGAAGGGAAGAATTTTTCCTGTTTTATTTTTAAATTTTATATTTTAAAATTTTGAAATTTAATTTTATTTACTTTTTTATACAGCGGGTTATTATTAGTTATGTATTTTATGCATATACATGTATACAGGTCAATCTCAAACTCCCAACTCATCCCACCACCACCACCCCATGGCTTCCCACAATTGGTGTCCATACGATTGTCCTCTACCTCTGTGTCTCTATTTCTTCCCTGCAAACCAGTTCATCTGTACCATTTTTAGTTTCCACATATATGCATTAATATACAATATTTGTTTTCCTCTTTCTGACTTACTTCATTCTGTATGACAGTCTCTAGATCCATCGATGTCTCTACAAATGACCCAGTTTCATTCCTTTTTATGGCCGAGTAATATTCCATTTTATATATGTACCCCATCATTATCCATTCATCTGTCTGTGGGCATTTAGGTTGCTTCCATTACCTGGCTATTGTAAATAGTGCTGCAATGAACCTTGTGGTGAATGTGCCTTTTTGATTTATGGTTGTCTCTGGGTATATGCCCAACAGTGGGATTGCTGGGTCAGATGGTAATTCTATTTCTAGTTTTTTAAAGGAAACTCCATACTGTTCTCCATAGTGACTGTATCAAATTACATTCCCACCAATAGTGGAAGAGGGCTCCTTTTGTCCACACCCTCCCCAGAATTTGTTGTTTGTAGGTTTTCTGATGATGCCGATTCTAACATGTGTGAGGTGATACCTCATTGTAGTTTTTTTTTTTTTTTAATTTATTTTTTTTGTTGTACGCGGTCCTCTCCCTGTTGTGGCCTCTCCCGTTGCGGAGCACAGGCTCCGGACGCGCAGGCTCAGTGGCCATGGCTCACAGGCCCAGCTGCTCCGCGACATGTGGGATCTTCCCGGACCGGGGCACGAACCCGTGTCCCCTGCATCGGCAGGCGGACTCTCAACCACTGCGCCACCAGGGAAGCCCCCTCATTGTAGTTTTGATTTGCATTTCTCTAATAATTAGTGATGTTGAGCAGCTTTTCATCTGCGTCTTGGCCATGTCTGTGTCTTCTTTGAAGGATCGTCTCATGAGATCTTCTGACCATTTCTGTATTGGGAGGGTGGTTGGAGGGTAAGGCTATGTGCTCACGCACGTCTCAGTGCCAGCGTAAGGGCCAGGAGTAGGGTACTGCGTAGGGTAAGGTGTAGGTCTGGTGGTGGTTTCCGTTCCGGGCTAGGTTTAGGGTTTGGGAACGGCAAGGCTTAGGGCCCAGGTGAGGGTACGGAAACGTGGGATGGTCAGGCTACGTTCTTACGCATGGGTCAGTGCCAATGTACGGGCCAGGAATAGGCTACGGCGTAGGCTAATGTGTAGGGCTGGTGGTGGGTTTCCGTTCCGTGCTAGGGTTAGGGTTAGGGAATGACAAGGCTTAGGGCACAGGTGAGGGTACGGAAACGTGGGAGGGTCCGGCTATGTGCTGACGCACGGGTCAGAGCCAGCGTACGGGCCAGGAATAGGGAACGGCGTAGGGTAAGGACTAGGGCTGGTTGTTAGATACCGTTCCGGGCTAGGGTTAGGGTCAGGGAACGGCAAGGCTTAGGGCACAGGTGAACGTAAGGAAACGTGGGAGGGTCAGGCTACGTGCTGACGCACGGGTCAGTGCCAGCGTACGGGCCAGGAGTAGGGTATGGCGTAGGGTAATGTTTAGGGCTGGTGGTTGGTTTCCGTTCCAGGCTAGGGTTAGGGTGAGGGAACAGCAAGGCTTAGGGCACAGGTGAACGTACGGAAACGTGGGAGTGCCAGGCTACGTGTTGACGCACGGGTCTGTGCCAGCGTACGGGCCAGGATTAGGGTACGTCGTAGCGTAAGGTTTAGGGCTGGTGGTGGGTTTCCGTTCCAGGCTAGGGTTAGGGTTAGGGAACGGCAAGGCTTAGGACACAGGTGAGGGTATGGAAACGTGGGAGAGGGAGGCTACGTGCTGACGCACAGGTCAGTGCCAGCGTAGGGGCCAGGAGTAGGGTACAGCGTAGGGTAAGGTTTAGGGCTGGTGGTGGGTTTATGTTCCGGGTTAGGGTTAGGGAACGGCAAGGCTTAGGGCACAGGTGAGGGTACGGAAACGTAGGAGTGGCAGGCTACGTGCTGACGCACGGGTCAGTGCCAGCGTACGGGGCATGATTAGGGTACGGCGTAGGGTAAGGTTTAGGGCTGGTGGTGGGTTTCCGTTCCAGGCTAGGTTTAGGGTTAGGGAACGGCAAAGCTTAGGGCACAGAAGATGGTACGGAAAAGTTGGAGGGTCAGGCTACGTGCTGACGCACGGGTCAGTGCCAGCGTATGGGCCAAGTGTAGGGTATGGCGTAGGGTTAGTTGTAGGGTTAGGGTTAGGGAATGGCAAGGCTTAGGACACAGGTGAGTGTACGGGAACGTGGGAAGGTCAGGCTACGTGCTGACGCACGGATCAGTGCCAGCGTACGGGCCAGGATTAGGCTACGGCGTAGGGTAAGCTGTAGGGCTGGTGGTGGGTTTCTGTTCTGGGCTAGGGTTAGGGTTAGGGAAGGACAAGACTTAGGGCACAGTTGAGGGTACGGAAATGGTGGAGGGTCAGGCTATGTGCTGACGCACGGGTCAGTGCCAGCGTACAGGCCAGGAGTAGGCAACAACGTAGGGTAAGGTGTAGGGCTGGTGGTTGGTTTCCTTTCCGGGCTAGGGTTAGGGTTAGGGAATGTCAAGGCTTAGGGCACAGGTGAGGGTATGGAAACGTGGGAGGGTCATGCTACGTGCTGACACACGTGTCAGTGCCAGCGTATGGGGCAGTCGTAGGCTATGGCGTAGGGAAAGGTGTAGGGCTGGTGGTGGGCTTCCTTTCCGGGCTAGGGTTAGGGTTAGGGAACGGCAAGTCTTAGGGCACAGGTGCGGGTACGGAAACGTGGGAGAGTCAGGCTATGTGCTGACGCACGGGTCAGTGCCAGCGTACGGGCCAGGAGTAGTGTACGTCGTAGGGTAAGGTGTAGGGCTGGTGGTGGGTTTCCGTTCTGGGCTAGGGTTAGGGTTAGGGAACGGCAAGGTTTAGGGCACACGTGAGGGTATCGAAACGTGTTAGGCTCAGGGTACGTGTTGACGCACGGGTTAGTGTGAACGTACAGATGAGGATTATGGTGGGCATAGGGTAAAGTGTATGGTTGGTGGTAGGTTTTCGTTTCAGGCTAGGGTTAGTGTTAGGGAACGGCAAGGTTTTGGGCACAGATGAGGGTATGGAAACGTGTTAGTGTCAGGGTACGTGTTGACATATGGATTAGCATTAGGGTACGGCTTAGGGTAAGGTGTAGGCTTGGTGGTAGGTTTCCATTGTGGTCTAGGGTTAGGGTTAGGGAATGGCAAGGTTTAGGTCACAGGTGAAGGTACGGAAACGTGTTAGGGTCAGGGTAAGTGTTGACGCATGTGTTAGTGTCAGCGTACGGAGTAGGTTTATGGTCCTTCGTAGGTTAAGGTCTAGGGTTGGTGGTAGGTTTCCGTTCCAGGCTAGGGTTAGTGTTATGGAACGGCAAGGTTTAGGGCATAGGTGAGGGTACGGA
Organism: Mesoplodon bidens; assembly: GCF_964165515.1. Lineage (NCBI taxonomy): Eukaryota > Metazoa > Chordata > Mammalia > Artiodactyla > Ziphiidae > Mesoplodon > Mesoplodon bidens. The sequence continues at coordinate 1,082,282 of NW_027671809.1, read as the reverse complement.
AATGTGTTAGTGTCAGGGTACGTGTTGACGCTCGGATTATGATTAGGGTATGGCGTAGAGTAACGTGTAGGGTTGGTGGTAGGTTTCCGTTTTGGGCTAGGGTTAGGGTTAGGCAACGGCACGGTTTAGGGCACAGGTGAGGGAACGGAAAAGTGTTAGGGTCAGTGTACGTGTTGACGCACGGGTTAGTGTCAGTGTACGGATTAGGATTAGGGTACCATGTAGGGTATGCTATACGGTTTGTGGTAGTTTTCCATTCTGGGCTAGGGTTAGAGTTAGGGTACGGCAAGGTTTAGGGTACAGGTGACGGAACAGAAACGTGTTAGGGTCATGATACATGTTGATACATGGAATAGTGTCATCATACGCATTAGGATTAGGGTACGGCGTAGGGTAAGGTGTACGGAGGGCGGTAGGTTTCCATTCCGTTGTAGGGTTAGGGTTAGCGAATTGCAAGGTTTTGGGCACAGGTGATGGTACAGAAATGTGTTAGGTTCAGGGTACGTGTTGACTCACGGGTTAGTGTCAGCATACGCATGAGGATTAGGGTACCGCATAGAGTAAGGTGTAGGGTTGGTGGTACGTTTCCGTTCCAGTCTAGGGTTATGTTTAGGGACCGGCAAAGTTTAGGGCACAGGTGAGGGTACGAAACGTGTTAGGGTCAGGGTATGTGTTGATGCACAGGTTAGTGTCAGCATACGAATTAGGATTAGGGTACGGCGTAAGGTAAGGTGTAGGGTTGGTGGTAGGTTTCCGTTCCGGGCTAGGGTTAGGGTTAGGGAACGGCAAGGTTTATGGCAGAGGTGAGGGTACGGAAACGTGTTAGGGTCAGGGTACGTGTTGATGTATGAATTAGGATTAGGGTACAGCTTAGGGTAAGGTGTAGGGCTGATGGTAGGTTTCCGTTCCGGGCTAAGGTTAAGGATAGGCAACGACAAGTTTTAGGGCACAGCTGAGGGTATGGAAACGTGTTAGGGTCAGGGTACATGTTGACTCACTGGTTAGTGCCAGCATACGGATTAGGATTAGTGTACGGCATAGATAAGGTGTAGGGTTGGTGGTAGGATTCCGATCCGGGCTATGGTTAGGGTTAGGGAAAGTCAAGGTTTCTATTTCTAGTTCTTTTAAGGAAACTCCATACTGTTCTCCATAGTGACTGTATCAATTTACATTCCCACCATAGTGGAAGAGGGCTCCTTTTGTCCACACCCTCCCCAGAATTTGTTTGTAGATTTTCTGATGATGCCGATTCTAACAGGTGTGAGGTGATACCTCATTGTAGTTTTGATTTGCTTTTCTCTAATAATTAGTGCTCTTGAGCAGCTTTTCATGTGCGTCTTGGCCATCTCTGTGTCTTCTTTGAAGAAACGTCTCTTTAGATCTTCTGCCCATTTTTGTATTGGGTTGTTTGTTTTTTTAATAAGCTGCATGAGCTGTTTATATATATTGGAGATTAAACCTTTGTCCATTGATTCGTTTGCAACTATTTTCGCCCCTTCTGAGGGATGCCTTTTTCCATTCCCGTGTTTTTAACCTAAAAAGAAAGAAAGAAAAAGAAGCAGAACACTAATGTGCATAAAATATGCCTTTTGAAACGGTCGTTTTGAAATATGGACGTCCTTTAAATTTTTTGGTCGATATGTGACCCCAGGATTTGTTTTCAGGGCAGGTGTCATTTACAGGCCTGCAATGATTTTGAATATCAACTGACCTTGAGCGCTAGGATTAAAGCTGCTGTTGTGTGAAACGGCCACAAGGTGGCAGCAGTTCTCCCTTACCAATTCTGGTTACAAGGGCAAGAGAGCCTCAATGGAAGTCGTGTTCTAGATTGGAATTTAGAATGGAATGTGACAGGAAAAGCCCCTCAAGTTTGTCTCCCTACTTCTTGTTCGTGTTTTTAATTTAATTTTTTGTTTTTTATTACAGCAAGTTTGATTACAATGTTTGGCTTGTTGTAGGTGTGGAAGATGTGGTTCTTTTACACATATACAGATGTCTGTTTTTCCTGGGATCCTTTTCCCATGTACGTTATGACAGAATGTTGAGTAGTCTTTTGGTATTCCGTAGGTCTTTGGTGATTATATATGTCACCTGTGTTTGTATAAGTCTGTTAACCCCGATATCGTAATGAAACCAATCCTCACACCTTTCCATTGGTGAACCATAAGTTTGTTTAATGAATCTCTGATTGCCCTTCTCAGTGGAAATATATGCCCTGTTATCCATTTTTAGGTAACACCTATAAGTGATATGATATGATATGTGTCTTTCACTTTCTCACTTACTACAAGTCACGTGATTACCTCTAGACTCATCTACGGTGGTGCAAATGGCATTGTGTTCTTTTTTTCCTTGGCTTCTCTTCTGCCTTAGCGAGGTCCATTTTTAACAATGTGATTCCCTGAGTGTTGTGGATTAGCTCACCTGGGCAGCCTTACCCTGCCGCTCAGCCCTCCCCAGGTGTGCCTGGTTGAGGTCAATATAAACAGCGCTCCAGGCAGCAATAGCCCCTGAAGCTGTTCCTGACTCCATATTCTCTGCCCCGTCAGCAGTCTCGGGGCTGTGCTGGTGGGAGGGAATGAGGTGCCACAGATTTGTTGGTGGCCCGGTGTGAGTGGGGTTCTCCTGGCCTTTCTGCAGTAGTTGCCAGGATGCCTCCTGTAAAGAAGAGGATGTGTCAACCATACCTTCTGCTGGAATTTCTCTCGGGACAGAGGTGAGGAAGGAAAAAATCAGTGGGGGCCGGGACAGGTGGGGTATCTCAGGCAGGACAATGGAAAGCTTCCGGAAGAGCGCCCGGGGCCAGGACCACCCTGGCTGGCCTGCAGGCCCCAAGTTGGCCTGCGTGCTATCGCTGTTGTGGCTCCACGGCCCTTCCTCTAGTCTTTCAAGCCCTTGTACATATTCAGTTGTTTTACCTGGGAAGGGTGGGAACAGTTCAGCAACAGCTGGCCTGCGGCTCAGCTCACCTTTTTTTAGAGATGCCTCGGCTCGGTCCCCCAGCTTTGCAATGAGGACGCTCCTTGTGCGGGGTGTGGGTTGCTGGCTGTATGGGGATGATTCCCCACCTCTGACCAATTTCAGAATTGTTTGCCGCTGGAGCAAGTGCCCTGATAGGGTTTTCCTCTGTATAACTGGTGGGTTCAGGTTTTTTTCCTTTTATGGTTCAAGTTAGATTTTATTCCTCTTTTATATATTTATAGATATAAGCATGGAAATAATTCATTCCTATAAATACATCTGTGTGAAGGGAAGAACGTTTTTCTGTTTTATATTTAAATTTTATTTTTTAAGATTTTGAAATTTAATTTTATTTACTTTTATATACAGCAGGTTATTATTAGGTATGTATTTTATGCATATACATGTATACAGGTCAATCTCAAACTCCCAACTCATCCCACCACCACCACCCCATGGCTTCCCACACTTGGTGTCCATACGTTTGTTCTCTACCTCTGTGTCTCTATTTCTTCCCTGCAAACCAGTTCATCTGTACCATTTTTTAGGTTCCACATATATGCATTAATATACAATATTTGTTTTCCTCTTTCTGACCTACTTCATTCTGTATGACAGTCTCTAGATCCATCGATGTCTCTACAAATGACCCAGTTTCATTCCTTTTTATGGTTGAGTAATATTCCATTTTATACATGTACCACATCTTTATCCATTCATCTTTGTGAGGGCATTTATGTTGCTTCCATTACCTGGCCTTTGTAAATAGTGCTGCAATGAACAATGTGGTGAATGTGCCTTTTTGATTTATGGTTTTCTCTGGGTCTATTCCCAGAAGTGGGATTGCAGGATCAGATGGTAATTCTATTTCTAGTTTTTTTAAGGAAACTCCATAGTGTTCTCCATAGTGACTGTATCAATTTACATTCCCACCAATAGTGGAAGAGGGATCCTTTTGTCCACACCCTCCCCAGAATTTGTTGTTTGTAGATTTTCTGATGATGCCGATTCTAACAGGTGTGAGGTGATACCTCATTGTAGTTTCGATTTGCATTTCTCTAATAATTAGTGCTCTTCAGCAGCTTTTCATGTGCGTCTTGGCCATCTCTGTGTCATCTTTGAAGAAACGTCTCTTTAGATCTACTGCCCATTTTTGTATTGGGTTTTTTGTTTTTTTTAATATTAAGATGCATGAGCTGTTTATATATTGGAGATTAAACCTTTGTCCATCGATTCGTTTTCAACGATTTTTGCCCATTCTGAGGGATGCCTTTTTCCATTCCCGTTTTTTTAACAAAAAAGTAAAGAAACAAAAAGAAGAAGAACACTAATGTGCGTAAAATATGGCTTTTGAAACGGTCGTTTTGAAATATGGACGTCCTTTGAATTTTTTGGTCGATATGTGAGCCCAGGATTTGTTTTCAGGGCAGGTGTCATTTACCGGCCTGCAATGATTTTGAATATCAACTGACCATTAGCGCTGGGATTATAGCTGCTGTTGTGTGAAACGGCCACAAGGTGGCAGCAGTTCTCCCTTACCAATTCTGGTTACTAGGGCAACAGAGACTCAATGGAAGTCGTGTTCTAGATAGGAATTTAGAATGGAATGTGCCAGGAGAAAGCCCCTCAAGTTTGTCTCCCTACTTCTTGTTCGTGTTTTTAATTTAATTTTTATTTTTTATTACAGCAAGTTTGATTACAATGTTTGGCTTGTTGTAGGTGTGGAAGATGTGGTTCTTTTACACATATACAGATGTCGGTTTTTCCTGGGATCCTTTTCCCATGTACGTTATGACAGAATGTTGAGTAGTATTTTGGTATTCCCTAGGTCTTTGGTGATTATATATGTCACCTGTGTTTGTATAAGTCTGTTAACCCCGATATCGTAATGAAACCAATGCTCACACCTTTCCATTGGTGAACCGTAAGTTTGTATAATGAATCTCTAATTGCCCTTCTCGGTGGAAATATCTGCCCTGGTATCCATTTTTAGGTAACACCTATAAGTGATATGCCATGATATGTGACTTTCACTTTCTGACTTACTACATGTCACGTGATTACCTCTAGACTCATCTACGGTGCTGCAAAAGGCATTGTGTCCTTTTTTTCCTTGCCTTCTATTCTGACTTAGCGAGGTCCCTTTTCAACAATGTGCTTCCCTGCGGGTTGTGGATTAGCTGACCTGGGCAGCCATACCATGCCGGCCGGCCCTCCCCAGGTGTGCCTGGTTGAGGTCAATATAAACAGCGCTCCAGGCAGCTATAGCCCCTGAAGCTGTTCCTGACTCCATATTCTCTGCCCCGTCAGCAGTCTCGGGGCTCTTCTGGTGGGAGCGTGTGAGGGGCCACGGCTTTGTGGGTGGCCCGGTGTGTGTGGTGCTCTGCTGGACTTTGTGCAGGAGTTGCCAGGCTGCCACCTGTAAAGAAGAGGATGTGTCACCCATAAGTTCCACTGGAATTTCTCTCCGGGCTGAGGTAAGGAAGGAAAAAAAGGGGTGGGGTCCGGGACAGGAGGGGTATCTCAGGCAGGGAAATGGAAAACTTCCAGAAGAGCGCCCGGGGTCAGGACCATCCTGCTCGCCTGCAGGCACAAAGTTGGCCTGTGTGCTGTCGCTGGTGTGGCTCCACGGCCCTTCCTCTAGGATTTCATGCCCTTGTACATATTCAGGTGTTTTACCTGGGAAGGGTGGGAACAGTTCAGCTGCAGCTGGCCTGGGGCTCAGCTCACCTTTATTCAGAGATGCCTCGGCACCGTCCCCCAGCTTTGCAATGAGGACGCTCCTTGCATGTGGGGTGGGTTGCTGGCTGTATGGGAGATGATTCCCCACCTCTGACCAATTTCAGAATTGTTTACCGCTGGAGCAAGTTCCCTGATAGGGCTTTCCTCTGTATAACTGGTGGGTTCAGGTTTTTTTTCGTTTATGGTTCAAGTTAGATTTTATACCTCTTTTATGTATTTATAGATATAAACATGGAAATAATACATTCCTATAAATACATCTGTGTGAAGGGAAGAAATTTTTTCTCTTTTATTTTTAAATTTTATTTTTTAAAATTTTGAAATTTAGTTTTATTTTTTTATACAGCAGGTTATTATTAGTTATGTATTTTATGCATATGCATGTATGCAGGCCAATCCCAATCTCCCAACTCATCCCACCTCTACCACCCCATGGCTTCCCACACTTGGTGTCCATAAGTTTGTTCTCTACCTGTGTCTCTATTTCTTCCCTGCAAACCAGTTCCTCTGTACCACTTTTTAGGTTCCACATATATGCATTAATATACAATATTTGTTTTCCTCTTTCTGACTTACTTCATTCTGTATGACAGTCTCTAGATCCATCGATGTCTACAAATGACCCAGTTTCATTCCTTTTTATGGCCGAGTAATATTCCATTTTATATATGTACCACATCTTTACCCATTCATCTGTTTGTGGGTATTTAGTTTGCTCCCTTACCTGACTATTGTAAATAGTGCTGCAATGAACATTGTGGTGAATGTGCCTTTTTGATTTATGGTTTTCTCTGGGTATATGCCCAGAAGTGCGATTGCTGGATCAGATGGTAATTCTATTTCTAGTTTTTTTAAGGAAACTCCACACTGTTCTCCATAGTGACTGTATCAATTTACATTCCCACCAATAGTGGAAGAGGGCTCCTTTTGTCCACACCCTCCCCAGAATTTGTTGTTTGTAGGTTTTCTGATGATGCCGATTCTAACATGTGTGAGGTGATACCTCATTGTAGTTTTTTTTTTTTTTTTTTTAATTTATATTTTTTTGTTGTACGCGGGCCTCTCCCTGTTGTGGCCTCTCCCGTTGCGGAGCACAGGCTCCGGACGCGCAGGCTCAGTGGCCATGGCTCACGGGCCCAGCTGCTCCGCGACATGTGGGATCTTCCCGGACCGGGGCACGAACCCGTGTCCCCTGCATCGGCAGGCGGACTCTCAACCACTGCGCCACCAGGGAAGCCCCCTCATTGTAGTTTTGATTTGCATTTCTCTAATAATTAGTGATGTTGAGCAGCTTTTCATCTGCGTCTTGGCCATGTCTGTGTCTTCTTTGAAGGATCGTCTCATGAGATCTTCTGACCATTTCTGTATTGGGAGGGTGGTTGGAGGGTAAGGCTATGTGCTCACGCACGTGTCAGTGCCAGCGTAAGGGCCAGGAGTAGGGTACTGCGTAGGGTAAGGTGTAGGTCTGGTGGTGGTTTCCGTTCCGGGCTAGGTTTAGGGTTTGGGAACGGCAAGGCTTAGGGCCCAGGTGAGGGTACGGAAACGTGGGATGGTCAGGCTACGTTCTTACGCATGGGTCAGTGCCAATGTACGGGCCAGGAATAGGCTACGGCGTAGGCTAATGTGTAGGGCTGGTGGTGGGTTTCCGTTCCTTGCTAGGGTTAGGGTTAGGGAATGACAAGGCTTAGGGCACAGGTGAGGGTACGGAAACGTGGGAGGGTCCGGCTATGTGCTGACGCACGGGTCAGTGCCAGCGTACGGGCCAGGAATAGGGAACGGCGTAGGGTAAGGACTAGGGCTGGTTGTGAGATACCGTTCCGGGCTAGGGTTAGGGTCAGGGAACGGCAAGGCTTAGGGCACAGGTGAACGTAAGGAAACGTGGGAGGGTCAGGCTACGTGCTGACGCACGGGTCAGTGCCAGCGTACGGGCCAGGAGTAGGGTATGGCGTAGGGTAAGGTTTAGGGCTGGTGGTGGGTTTCCGTTCCAGGCTAGGGTTAGGGTGAGGGAACAGCAAGGCTTAGGGCACAGGTGAACGTACGGAAACGTGGGAGTGGCAGGCTACGTGTTGACGCACGGGTTTGTACCAGCGTACGGGCCAGGATTAGGGTACGTCGTAGCGTAATGTTTAGGGGTGGTGGTGGGTTTCCGTTCCAGGCTAGGGTTAGGGTTAGGGAACGGCAAGGCTTAGGACACAGGTGAGGGTATGGAAACGTGGGAGAGGCAGGCTACGTGCTGACGCACAGGTCAGTGCCAGCGTTGGGGCCAGGAGTAGGGTACAGCGTAAGGTAAGGTTGAGGGCTGGTGGTGGGTTTATGTTCCGGGTTAGGGTTAGGGAACGGCAAGGCTTAGGGCACAGGTGAGGGTATGGAAACGTAGGAGTGGCAGGCTACGTGCTGACGCACGGGTCAGTGCCAGCGTACGGGGCAGGATTAGGGTATGGCGTAGGGTAAGGTTTAGGGCTGGTGGTGGGTTTCCGTTCCAGGCTAGGTTTAGGGTTAGGGAACGGCAAAGCTTAGGGCACAGAAGATGGTACGGAAAAGTGGGAGGGTCAGGCTACGTGCTGACGCACGGGTCAGTGCCAGCGTATGGGCCAAGTGTAGGGTATGGCGTAGGGTTAGGTGTAGGGTTAGGGTTAGGGAACGGCAAGGCTTAGGGCACAGGTGAGGGTACGGAAACGTGGGAGGGTCAGGCTACGTGATGACGCACGGGTCTTTGCCAGCGTACGCGCCAGGATTCGGGTACGGCATTGGGTAAGGTGTAGGGCTGGTTGTGGGTTTCCGTTCCAGGTTAGAGTTAGGGAACGGCAAGGCTTAGTGCACAGGTGAGGGTATGGAAACGTGGCAGAGGCAGGCTATGTGCTGACGCAAGGGTCACTGCCAGCGTACGGGTCAGGAATAGTCTACGGCGTACGTTAAGGTTTAGGTTTTGTGGTGGGTTTCCGTTCCGGGCTAGGGTTAGGGATAGGGAAAGGCAAGGCTTAGGGCACAGGTGAGGGTACGGAAACCTGGGAGGGTTAGGCTACATGCTGAAGCACGGTTCAATGCCAGGGTATGGACCAGGAGTAGGGTACGGCGTAGGGTAAAGTGTAAGGCTGGTGGTGGGTGTCCATTCCGGGCTAGTGTTAGGGTTAGGGAGCGGCAAGGCTTAGGGCACAGGTGAGGGTACGGAAACGTGGGAGGGTCAGGCTACATGCTGAAGAACGGGTCAGTGCCAGTGTGTGGACCAGGAGTAGGGTACGGCGTTGGTTATGGTGTAAGGGCGGTGGTGGGTGTCCATTCCGGTCTAGGGTTAGGGTTAGGGAACGTTAAGGCTTAGGACACAGGTGAGGGTACGGAAACGTGGGAGGGTCAGGATACTTGCTGAAGAATGGGTCAGTGCCAGTGTACGGGCCAGGAGTAGGGTACGGCATAGCGTAATGTGTAGGGCTGGTGGTGGTTTCCGTTCCGGGCTAGGGTTAGAGGTAGGGAACTGCAAGGCTTAGGGCACAGGTGAGGGTACGGAAACGTGGGAGAGGCAGGCTACGGGCTGACACATGGGAGAGTGCCAGCTTACGGGCCAGCAGTAGGCTACGACGTAGGGTAGGGTGTAGGGCTGGTGGTGGGTTTCCGTTCCGGGCTAGGGTTAGAGTTAGGGATCGGCAAGGCTTAGGGAACAGGTGAGGGTAAGGAAAAGTGGGAGGGTTAGGCTACATGCTGACGCACGGATCAGTGCCAGCGTATGGGCCAGGTGTAGGGTACGGCGTAGGGTAAGGTTTAGGCCTGGTGGTGGGTTTCCGTTTGGGGTTATGGTTAGGGTTATGGAACGGCAAGGCTTAGGACACAGGTGAGGGTACGGGAACGTGGGAAGGTCAGGCTACGTGCTGACGCACGGATCAGTGCCAGCGTACGGGCCAGGATTAGGCTACGGCGTAGGGTAAGCTGTAGGGCTGGTGGTGGGTTTCTGTTCTGGGCTAGGGTTAGGGTTAGGGAAGGACAAGACTTAGGGCACAGTTGAGGGTACGGAAATGGTGGAGGGTCAGGCTATGTGCTGACGCACGGGTCAGTGCCAGCGTACAGGCCAGGAGTAGGCAACAACGTAGGGTAAGGTGTAGGGCTGGTGGTTGGTTTCCTTTCCGGGCTAGGGTTAGGGTTAGGGAATGTCAAGGCTTAGGGCACAGGTGAGGGTATGGAAACGTGGGAGGGTCATGCTACGTGCTGACACACGTGTCAGTGCCAGCGTATGGGCCAGTCGTAGGCTACGGCGTAGGGAAAGGTGTAGGGCTGGTGGTGGGCTTCCTTTCCGGGCTAGGGTTAGGGTTAGGGAACGGCAAGTCTTAGGGCACAGGTGCGGGTACGGAAACGTGGGAGAGTCAGGCTATGTGCTGACGCACGGGTCAGTGCCAGCGTACGGGCCAGGAGTAGTGTACGTCGTAGGGTTAGGTGTAGGGCTGGTGGTGGGTTTCCGTTCTGGGCTAGGGTTAGGGTTAGGGAACGGCAAGGTTTAGGGCACACGTGAGGGTATCGAAACGTGTTAGGCTCAGGGTACGTGTTGACGCACGGGTTAGTGTGAACGTACAGATGAAGATTATGGTGGGCATAGAGTAAAGTGTATGGTTGGTGGTAGGTTTTCGTTTCAGGCTAGGCTTAGTGTTAGGGAACGGCAAGGTTTTGGGCCCAGATGAGGGTATGGAAACGTGTTAGTGTCAGGGTACGTGTTGACATATGGATTAGCATTAGGGTACGGCTTAGGGTAAGGTGTAGGCTTGGTGGTAGGTTTCCATTGTGGTCTAGGGTTAGGGTTAGGGAATGGCAAGGTTTAGGTCACAGGTGAAGGTACGGAAACGTGGTAGGGTCAGGGTAAGTGTTGACGCATGTGTTAGTGTCAGCGTACGGAGTAGGTTTATGGTCCTTCGTAGGTTAAGGTCTAGGGTTGGTGGTAGGTTTCCGTTCCAGGCTAGGGTTAGTGTTATGGAACGGCAAGGTTTAGGGCATAGGTGAGGGTACGGAAATGTGTTAGGGTCAGCGTACGTGTTGACACTCGGATTATGATTAGGGTATGGCGTAGAGTAACGTGTAGGGTTGGTGGTAGGTTTCCGTTTTGGGCTAGGGTTAGGGTTAGGCAACGGCACGGTTTAGGGCACAGGTGAGGGAACGGAAAAGTGTTAGGGTCAGTGTACGTGTTGACGCACGGGTTAGTGTCAGTGTACGGATTAGGATTAGGGTACCGTGTAGGGTATGCTGTACGGTTTGTGGTAGTTTTCCATTCTGGGCTAGGGTTAGTGTTAGGGTACGGCAAGGTTTAGGGTACAGGTGACGGTACAGAAACGTGTTAGGGTCATGATACATGTTGATACATGGAATAGTGTCATCATACGCATTAGGATTAGGGTACGGCGTAGGGTAAGGTGTACGGAGGGCGGTAGGTTTCCATTCCGTTGTAGGGTTAGGGTTAGCGAATTGCAAGGTTTTGGGCACAGGTGATGGTACAGAAATGTGTTAGGTTCAGGGTACGTGTTGACTCACGGGTTAGTGTCAGCATACGCATGAGGATTAGGGTACCGCATAGAGTAAGGTGTAGGGTTGGTGGTACGTTTCCGTTCCATTCTAGGGTTATGTTTAGGGACCGGCAAAGTTTAGGGCACAGGTGAGGGTACGAAATGTGTTAGGGTCAGGGTATGTGTTGATGCACAGGTTAGTGTCAGCATACGAATTAGGATTAGGGTACGGCGTAAGGTAAGGTGTAGGGTTGGTGGTAGGTTTCCGTTCCGGGCTAGGGTTAGGGTTAGGGAACGGCAAGGTTTATGGCAGAGGTGAGGGTACGGAAACGTGTTAGGGTCAGGGTACGTGTTGATGTATGAATTAGGATTAGGGTACAGCTTAGGGTAAGGTGTAGGGCTGATGGTAGGTTTCCGTTCCGGGCTAAGGTTAAGGATAGGCAACGACAAGTTTTAGGGCACAGCTGAGGGTATGGAAACGTGTTAGGGTCAGGGTACGTGTTGACTCACTGGTTAGTGCCAGCGTACGGATTAGGATTAGTGTACAGCATAGATAAGGTGTAGGGTTGGTGGTAGGATTCCGTTCCGGGCTATGGTTAGGGTTAGGGAAAGTCAAGGTTTCTATTTCTAGTTCTTTTAAGGAAACTCCATACTGTTCTCCATAGTGAATGTATCAATTTACATTCCCACCATAGTGGAAGAGGGCTCCTTTTGTCCACACCCTCCCCAGAATTTGTTTGTAGATTTTCTGATGATGCCGATTCTAACAGGTGTGAGGTGATACCTCATTGTAGTTTTGATTTGCATTTCTCTAATAATTAGTGCTCTTGAGCAGCTTTTCATGTGCGTCTTGGCCATCTCTGTGTCTTCTTTGAAGAAACGTCTCTTTAGATCTTCTGCCCATTTTTGTATTGGGTTGTTTGTTTTTTTAATAAGCTGCATGAGCTGTTTATATATATTGGAGATTAAACCTTTGTCCATTGATTCGTTTGCAACTATTTTCGCCCCTTCTGAGGGATGCCTTTTTCCATTCCCGTGTTTTTAACCTAAAAAGAAAGAAAGAAAAAGAAGCAGAACACTAATGTGCATAAAATATGCCTTATGAAACGGTCATTTTGAAATATGGACGTCCTTTAAATTTTTTGGTCGATATGTGACCCCAGGATTTGTTTTCAGGGCAGGTGTCATTTACAGGCCTGCAATGATTTTGAATATCAACTGACCATGAGCGCTGGGATTAAATCTGCTGTTGTGTGAAACGGCCACAAGGTGGCAGCAGTTCTCCCTTACCAATTCTGGTTACTAGGGCAAGAGAGCCTCAATGGAAGTCGTGTTCTAGATTGGAATTTAGAATGGAATGTGACAGGAAAAAGCCCCTCAAGTTTGTCTCACTACTTCTTGTTCGTGTTTTTAATTTAATTTTTTATTTTTTATTACAGCAAGTTTGATTACAATGTTTGGCTTGTTGTAGGTATGGTAGATGTGGTTCTTTTACACATATACAGATATCTGTTCTTCCTGGGATCCTTTTCCCATGTACGTTATGACAGAATGTTGTGTACTCCTCTCTTTGTATTCCGTAGCTCTTTGGTTATTATATATATCACCTGTGTTTGTATGTCTGTTAACCCCAATATCGTAATGAAACCAATCCTCACACCTTTCCATTGGTGAACCATAAGTTTGTTTAATGAATATGTGATTGCCCTTCTCCGTGGAAATATCTGCCCTGGTATCCATTTTTAGGTAACACCTATAAGTGATATGATACGATATGTGCCTTTCACTTTCCGACTTACTACATGTCACATGATTACCTCTAGACTCATCTACGGTGCTGCAAATGGCATTGTGTCCTTATTTTCCTTGGCTTCTATTCTGCCTTAGCGAGGTCCATTTTCAACAATGTGAATCCCTGAGGGTTGTGGATTAGCTGACCTGGGCAGCCTTACTGGGCCGGCCGGCCCTCCCCAGGTGTGCCTGGTTGAGGTCAATATAAACAGGGCTCCAGGCAGCTATAGCCCCTGAAGCTGTGCCTGACTCCATATTCTCTGCCCTGTCAGCAGTCTCGGGGCTCTGCTGGTGGGAGCGTGTGAGGGGCCACGGCTTTGTGGGTGGCCCGGTGTGTGTGGGGCTCTGCTGGACTTTGTGCAGGAGTTGCCAGGCTGCCACCTGTAAAGAAGAGGATGTGTCACCCATAAGTTCTACTGGAACACTGGAATTTCTCTCCGGGCTGAGGTAAGGAAGGAAAAAAAGGGGTGGGGTCCGGGACAGGAGGGGTATCTCAGGCAGGGAAATGGAAAGCTTCCAGAAGAGCGCCTGGGGTCAGGACCATCCTGCCTCGCCTGCAGGCACCAAGTTGGCCTGTGTGCTGTCGCTGGTGTGGCTCCACGGCCCTTCCTCTAGGATTTCATGCCCTTGTACATATTCAGGTGTTTTACCTGGGAAGGGTGGGAACAGTTCAGCTGCAGCTGGCCTGGAGCTCAGCTCACCTTTATTCAGAGATGCCTTGGCACGGTCCCCCAGCTTTGCAATGAGGACGCTCCTTACATGCGGGGTGGGTTTCTGGCTGTATGGGAGATGATTCCCCACCTCTGACCAATTTCAGAATTGTTTACCGCTGGAGCAAGTTCCCTGATAGGGCTTTCCTCTGTATAACTGGTGGGTTCAGGTTTTTTTTCGTTTATGGTTCAAGTTAGATTTTATACCTCTTTTATGTATTTATAGATATAAGCATGGAAATAATACATTCCTATAAATACATCTGTGTGAAGGGAAGAACTTTTTTCTCTTTTATTTTTAAATTTTATTTTTTAAAATTTTGAAATTTAGTTTTATTTTTTTATACAGCAGGTTATTATTAGTTATGTATTTTATGCATATGCATGTATGCAGGCCAATCCCAATCTCCCAACTCATCCCACCTCTACCACCCCATGGCTTCCCACACTTGGTGTCCATAAGTTTGTTCTCTACCTGTGTCTCTATTTCTTCCCTGCAAACCAGTTCCTCTGTACCACTTTTTAGGTTCCACATATATGCATTAATATACAATATTTGTTTTCCTCTTTCTGACGTACTTCATTCTGTATGACAGTCTCTAGATCCATCGATGTCTCTACAAATGACCCAGTTTCATTCCTTTTTATGGCCGAGTAATATTCCATTTTATATATGTACCACATCTTTACCCATTCATCTGTTTGTGGGTATTTAGTTTGCTCCCTTACCTGGCTACTGTAAATAGTGCTGCAATGAACATTGTGGTGAATGTGGCTTTTTGATTTATGGTTTTCTCTGGGTATATGCCCAGAAGTGCGATTGCTGGATCAGATGGTAATTCTATTTCTAGTTTTTTTAAGGAAACTCCACTCTGTTCTCCATAGTGACTGTATCAATTTACATTCACACCAATAGTGGAAGAGGGCTCCTTTTGTCCACACCCTCCCCAGAATTTGTTGTTTGTAGGTTTTCTGATGATGCCGATTCTAACATGTGTGAGGTGATTCCTCATTGTAGTTTTTTTTTTTTAATTTATTTTTTTTGTGGTACGCGGGCCTCTCCCTGTTGTGGCCTCTCCCGTTGCGGAGCACAGGCTCCGGACGCGCAGGCTCAGTGGCCATGGCTCACGGGCCCAGCTGCTCCGTGACATGTGGGGTCTTCCCGGACCGGGGCACGAACCCGTGTCCCCTGCATCGGCAGGCGGACTCTCAACCACTGCGCCACCTGGGAAGCCCCCTCATTGTAGTTTTGATTTGCATTTCTCTAATAATTAGTGATGTTGAGCAGCTTTTCATCTGCGTCTTGGCCATGTCTGTGTCTTCTTTGAAGGATCGTCTCATGAGATCTTCTGACCATTTCTGTATTGGGAGGGTGGTTGGAGGGTAAGGCTATGTGCTCACGCACGTGTCAGTGCCAGCGTAAGGGCCAGGAGTAGGGTACTGCGTAGGGTAAGGTGTAGGTCTGGTGGTGGTTTCCGTTCCGGGCTAGGTTTAGGTTTTGGGAACGGCAAGGCTTAGGGCCCAGGTGAGGGTACGGAAACGTGGGATGGTCAGGCTACGTTCTTACGCATGGGTCAGTGCCAATGTACGGGCCAGGAATAGGCTACGGCGTAGGCTAATGTGTAGGGCTGGTGGTGGGTTTCCGTTCCGTGCTAGGGTTAGGGTTAGGGAATGACAAGGCTTAGGGCACAGGTGAGGTTACGGAAACGTGGGAGGGTCCGGCTATGTGCTGACGCACGGGTCAGTGCCAGCGTACGGGCCAGGATTAGGGAACGGCGTAGGGTAAGGAGTAGGGCTGGTTGTGAGATACCGATCCGGTCTAGGGTTAGGGTCAGGGAACGGCAAGGCTTAGGGCACAGGTGAACGTAAGGAAACGTGGGAGGGTCAGGCTACGTGCTGACGCACGGGTCAGTGCCAGCGTACGGGCCAGGAGTAGGGTATGGCGTAGGGTAAGGTTTAGGGCTGGTGGTGGGTTTCCGTTCCAGGCTAGGGTTAGGGTGAGGGAACAGCAAGGCTTAGGGAACAGGTGAACGTACGGAAACGTGGGAGTGGCAGGCTACGTGTTGACGCACGGGTCTGTGCAAGCGTACGGGCCAGGATTAGGGTACGTCGTAGCGTAAGGTTTAGGGCTGGTGGTGGGTTTCCGTTCCAGGCTAGGGTTAGGGTTAGGGAACGGCAAGGCTTAGGACACAGGTGAGGGTATGGAAACGTGGGAGAGGCAGGCTACGTGCTGACGCACAGGTCAGTGCCAGCGTAGGGGCCAGGAGTAGGGTACAGCGTAGGGTAAGGTTTAGGGCTGGTGGTGGGTTTATGTTCCGGGTTAGGGTTAGGGAACGGCAAGGCTTAGGGCACAGGTGAGGGTACGGAAACGTAGGAGTGGCAGGCTACGTGCTGACGCACGGGTCAGTGCCAGCGTACGGGGCAGGATTAGGGTACGGCGTAGGGTAAGGTTTAGGGCTGGTGGTGGGTTTCCGTTCCAGGCTAGGTTTAGGGTTAGGGAACGGCAAAGCTTAGGGCACAGAAGATGGTACGGAAAAGTGGGAGGGTCAGGCTACGTGCTGACGCACGGGTCAGTGCCAGCGTATGGGCCAAGTGTAGGGTATGGCGTAGGGTTAGGTGTAGGGTTAGGGTTAGGGAACG
Organism: Mesoplodon bidens; assembly: GCF_964165515.1. Taxonomy (NCBI): domain Eukaryota; kingdom Metazoa; phylum Chordata; class Mammalia; order Artiodactyla; family Ziphiidae; genus Mesoplodon; species Mesoplodon bidens. Next base: position 1,065,964 of record NW_027671809.1, on the reverse strand, counting down.
GCAAGGCTTAGGGCACAGGTGAGGGTACGGAAACGTGGGAGGGTCAGGCTACGTGATGACGCACGGGTCTTTGCCAGCGTACGCGCCAGGATTCGGGTACGGCATTGGGTAAGGTGTAGGGCTGGTTGTGGGTTTCCGTTCCAGGTTAGAGTTAGGGAACGGCAAGGCTTAGTGCACAGGTGAGGGTATGGAAACGTGGCAGAGGCAGGCTATGTGCTGACGCAAGGGTCACTGCCAGCGTACGGGTCAGGGGTAGTCTACGGCGTACGTTAAGGTTTAGGTTTTGTGGTGGGTTTCCGTTCCGGGCTAGGGTTAGGGATAGGGAAAGGCAAGGCTTAGGGCACAGGTGAGGCTACGGAAACGTGGGAGGGTTAGGCTACATGCTGAAGCACGGTTCAATGCCAGGATATGGACCAGGAGTAGGGTACGGCGTAGGGTAAAGTGTAAGGCTGGTGGTGGGTGTCCATTCCGGGCTAGTGTTAGGGTTAGGGAGCGGCAAGGCTTAGGGCACAGGTGAGGGTACGGAAACGTGGGAGGGTCAGGCTACATGCTGAAGAACGGGTCAGTGCCAGGGTGTGGACCAGGAGTAGGGTACGGCGTTGGGTATGGTGTAAGGGCGGTGGTGGGTGTCCATTCCGGTCTAGGGTTAGGGTTAGGGAACGTTAAGGCTTAGGACACAGGTGAGGGTACGGAAACGTGGGAGGGTCAGGATACGTGCTGAAGAATGGGTCAGTGCCAGCGTACGGGCCAGGAGTAGGGTACGGCATAGCGTAATGTGTAGGGCTGGTGGTGGTTTCCGTTCCGGGCTAGGGTTAGAGGTAGGGAACTGCAAGGCTTAGGGCACAGGTGAGGGTACGGAAACGTGGGAGAGGCAGGCTACGGGCTGACACATGGGAGAGTGCCAGCTTACGGGCCAGCAGTAGGCTACGACGTAGGGTAGGGTGTAGGGCTGGTGGTGGGTTTCCGTTCCGGGCTAGGGTTAGAGTTAGGGATTGGCAAGGCTTAGGGAACAGTTGAGGGTAAGGAAAAGTGGGAGGGTTAGGCTACATGCTGACTCACGGATCAGTGCCAGCGTACGGGCCAGGTGTAGGGTACGGCGTAGGGTAAGGTTTAGGGCTGGTGGTGGGTTTCCGTTTGGGGTTATGGTTAGGGTTATGGAACGGCAAGGCTTAGGACACAGGTGAGGGTACGGGAATGTGGGAAGGTCAGGCTACGTGCTGACGCACGGATCAGTGCCAGCGTACGGGCCAGGATTAGGCTACGGCGTAGGGTAAGCTGTAGGGCTGGTGGTGGGTTTCTGTTCTGGGCTAGGGTTAGGGTTAGGGAAGGACAGGACTTAGGGCACAGTTGAGGGTACGGAAATGGTGGAGGGTCAGGCTATGTGCTGACGCACGGGTCAGTGCCAGCGTACAGGCCAGGAGTAGGCAACAACGTAGGGTAAGGTGTAGGGCTGGTGGTTGGTTTCCTTTCCGGGCTAGGGTTAGGGTTAGGGAATGTCAAGGCTTAGGGCACAGGTGAGGGTATGGAAACGTGGGAGGGTCATGCTACGTGCTGACACACGTGTCAGTGCCAGCGTATGGGCCAGTCATAGGCTACGGCGTAGGGAAAGGTGTAGGGCTGGTGGTGGGCTTCCTTTCCGGGCTAGGGTTATGGTTAGGGAACGGCAAGTCTTAGGGCACAGGTGCGGGTACGGAAACGTGGGAGAGTCAGGCTATGTGCTGACGCACGGGTCAGTGCCAGCGTACGGGCCAGGAGTAGTGTACGTCGTAGGGTAAGGTGTAGGGCTGGTGGTGGGTTTCCGTTCTGGGCTAGGGTTAGGGTTAGGGAACGGCAAGGTTTAGGGCACACGTGAGGGTATCGAAACGTGTTAGGCTCAGGGTACGTGTTGACGCACGGGTTAGTGTGAACGTACAGATGAGGATTATGGTGCGGCATAGGGTAAAGTGTATGGTTGGTGGTAGGTTTCCGTTTCAGGCTAGGGTAAGTGTTAGGGAACGGCAAGGTATTGGGCACAGATGAGGGTATGGAAACATGTTAGTGTCAGGGTACGTGTTGACATATGGATTAGCATTAGGGTATGGCTTAGGGTAAGGTGTAGGCTTGGTGGTAGGTTTCCATTGTGGTCTAGGGTTAGGGTTAGGGAATGGCAAGGTTTAGGTCACAGGTGAAGGTACGGAAACGTGTTAGGGTCAGGGTAAGTGTTGACGCATGTGTTAGTGTCAGCGTACGGAGTAGGTTTATGGTCCTTCGTAGGTTAAGGTCTAGGGTTGGTGGTAGGTTTCCGTTCCAGGCTAGGGTTAGTGTTATGGAACGGCAAGGTTTAGGGCATAGGTGAGGGTACGGAAATGTGTTAGGGTCAGGGTACGTGTTGACGCTCAGATTATGATTAGGGTATGGCGTAGAGTAACGTGTAGGGTTGGTGGTAGGTTTCCGTTTTGGGCTAGGGTTAGGGTTAGGCAACGGCATGGTTTAGGGCACAGGTGAGGGAACGGAAAAGTGTTAGGGTCAGTGTACGTGTTGACGCACGGGTTAGTGTCAGTGTACGGATTAGGATTAGGGTACCGTGTAGGGTATGCTGTACGGTTTGTGGTAGTATTCCATTCAGGGCTAGGGTTAGTGTTAGGGTACGGCAAGGTTTAGGGTACAGGTGATGGTACAGAAACGTGTTAGGGTCATGATACATGTTGATACATGGAATAGTGTCATCATACGCATTAGGATTAGGGTACGGCGTAGGGTAAGGTGTACGGAGGGCGGTAGGTTTCCATTCCGTTGTAGGGTTAGGGTTAGCGAATTGCAAGGTTTTGGGCACAGGTGATGGTACAGAAATGTGTTAGGTTCAGGGTACGTGTTGACTCACGGGTTAGTGTCAGCATACGCATGAGGATTAGGGTACCGCATAGAGTAAGGTGTAGGGTTGGTGGTACGTTTCCGTTCCAGTCTAGGGTTATGTTTAGGGACCGGCAAAGTTTAGGGCACAGGTGAGGGTACGAAACGTGTTAGGCTCAGGGTATGTGTTGATGCACAGATTAGTGTCAGCATACGAATTAGGATTAGGGTACGGCGTAAGGTAAGGTGTAGGGTTGGTGGTAGGTTTCCGTTCCGGGCTAGGGTTAGGGTTAGGGAACGGCAAGGTTTATGGCAGAGGTGAGGGTACGGAAACGTGTTAGGGTCAGGGTACGTGTTGATGTATGAATTAGGATGAGGGTACAGCTTAGGGTAAGGTGTAGGGCTGATGGTAGGTTTCCGTTCCGGGCTAAGGTTAAGGATAGGCAACGACAAGTTTTAGGGCACAGCTGAGGGTATGGAAACGTGTCAGGGTCAGGGTACGTGTTGACTCACTGGTTAGTGCCAGCGTACGGATTAGGATTAGTGTACGGCATAGATAAGGTGTAGGGTTGGTGGTAGGATTCCGTTCCGGGCTATGGTTAGGGTTAGGGAAAGTCAAGGTTTCTATTTCTAGTTCTTTGAAGGAAACTCCATACTGTTCTCCATAGTGACTGTATCAATTTACATTCCCACCATAGTGGAAGAGGGCTCCTTTTGTCCACACCCTCCCCAGAATTTGTTTGTAGATTTTCTGATGATGCCGATTCTAACAGGTGTGAGGTGATACCTCATTGTAGTTTTGATTTGCATTTCTCTAATAATTAGTGCTCTTGAGCAGCTTTTCATGTGCGTCTTGGCCATCTCTGTGTCTTCTTTGAAGAAACGTCTCTTTAGATCTTCTGCCCATTTTTGTATTGGGTTGTTTGTTTTTTTAATAAGCTGCATGAGCTGTTTATATATATTGGAGATTAAACCTTTGTCCATTGATTCGTTTGCAACTATTTTCGCCCCTTCTGAGGGATGCCTTTTTCCATTCCCGTGTTTTTAACCTAAAAAGAAAGAAAGAAAAAGAAGCAGAACACTAATGTGCATAAAATATGCCTTATGAAACGGTCATTTTGAAATATGGACGTCCTTTAAATTTTTTGGTCGATATGTGACCCCAGGATTTGTTTTCAGGGCAGGTGTCATTTACAGGCCTGCAATGATTTTGAATATCAACTGACCATGAGCGCTGGGATTAAATCTGCTGTTGTGTGAAATGGCCACAAGGTGGCAGCAGTTCTCCCTTACCAATTCTGGTTACTAGGGCAAGAGAGCCTCAATGGAAGTCGTGTTCTAGATTGGAATTTAGAAAGGAATGTGACAGGAAAAAGCCCCTCAAGTTTGTCTCACTACTTCTTGTTCGTGTTTTTAATTTAATTTTTTATTTTTTATTACAGCAAGTTTGATTACAATGTTTGGCTTGTTGTAGGTATGGTAGATGTGGTTCTTTTACACATATACAGATGTCTGTTCTTCCTGGGATCCTTTTCCCATGTACGTTATGACAGAATGTTGTGTACTCCTCTCTTTGTATTCCGTAGCTCTTTGGTTATTATATATATCACCTGTGTTTGTATGTCTGTTAACCCCAATATCGTAATGAAACCAATCCTCACACCTTTCCATTGGTGAACCATAAGTTTGTTTAATGAATATGTGATTGCCCTTCTCCGTGGAAATATCTGCCCTGGTATCCATTTTTAGGTAACACCTATAAGTGATATGATACGATATGTGCCTTTCACTTTCCGACTTACTACATGTCACATGATTACCTCTAGACTCATCTACAGTGCTGCAAATGGCATTGTGTCCTTATTTTCCTTGGCTTCTATTCTGCCTTAGCGAGGTCCATTTTCAACAATGTGAATCCCTGAGGGTTGTGGATTAGCTGACCTGGGCAGCCTTACTGGGCCGGCCGGCCCTCCCCAGGTGTGCCTGGTTGAGGTCAATATAAACAGGGCTCCAGGCAGCTATAGCCCCTGAAGCTGTGCCTGACTCCATATTCTCTGCCCCGTCAGCAGTCTCGGGGCTCTGCTGGTGGGAGCGTGTGAGGGGCCACGGCTTTGTGGGTGGCCCGGTGTGTGTGGGGCTCTGCTGGACTTTGTGCAGGAGTTGCCAGGCTGCCACCTGTAAAGAAGGGGATGTGTCACCCATAAGTTCCACTGGAATTTCTCTCCGGGCTGAGGTAAGGAAGGAAAAAAAGGGGTGGGGTCCGGGACAGGAGGGGTATCTCAGGCAGGGAAATGGAAAGCTTCCAGAAGAGCGCCCGGGGTCAGGACCATCCTGCCTCGCCTGCAGGCACAAAGTTGGCCTGTGTGCTGTCGCTGGTGTGGCTCCACGGCCCTTCCTCTAGGATTTCATGCCCTTGTACATATTCAGGTGTTTTACCTGGGAAGGGTGGGAACAGTTCAGCTGCAGCTGGCCTGGGGCTCAGCTCACCTTTATTCAGAGATGCCTTGGCACGGTCCCCCAGCTTTGCAATGAGGACGCTCCTTACATGCGGGGTGGGTTGCTGGCTGTATGGGAGATGATTCCCCACCTCTGACCAATTTCAGAATTGTTTACCGCTGGAGCAAGTTCCCTGATAGGGCTTTCCTCTGTATAACTGGTGGGTTCAGGTTTTTTTTCGTTTATGGTTCAAGTTAGATTTTATACCTCTTTTATGTATTTATAGATATAAGCATGGAAATAATACATTCCTATAAATACATCTGTGTGAAGGGAAGAAATTTTTTCTCTTTTATTTTTAAATTTTATTTTTTAAAATTTTGAAATTTAGTTTTATTTTTTTATACAGCAGGTTATTATTAGTTATGTATTTTATGCATATGCATGTATGCAGGCCAATCCCAATCTCCCAACTCATCCCACCTCTACCACCCCATGGCTTCCCACACTTGGTGTCCATAAGTTTGTTCTCTACCTGTGTCTCTATTTCTTCCCTGCAAACCAGTTCCTCTGTACCACTTTTTAGGTTCCACATATATGCATTAATATACAATATTTGTTTTCCTCTTTCTGACGTACTTCATTCTGTATGACAGTCTCTAGATCCATCGATGTCTCTACAAATGACCCAGTTTCATTCCTTTTTATGGCCGAGTAATATTCCATTTTATATATGTACCACATCTTTACCCATTCATCTGTTTGTGGGTATTTAGTTTGCTCCCTTACCTGGCTATTGTAAATAGTGCTGCAATGAACATTGTGGTGAATGTGCCTTTTTGATTTATGGTTTTCTCTGGGTATATGCCCAGAAGTGCGATTGCTGGATCAGATGGTAATTCTATTTCTACTTTTTTTAAGGAAACTCCACACTGTTCTCCATAGTGACTGTATCAATTTACATTCACACCAATAGTGGAAGAGGGCTCCTTTTGTCCACACCCTCCCCAGAATTTGTTGTTTGTAGGTTTTCTGATGATGCCGATTCTAACATGTGTGAGGTGATACCTCATTGTAGTTTTTTTTTTTTTAATTTATTTTTTTTTGTTGTACGCGGGCCTCTCCCTGTTGTGGCCTCTCCCGTTGCGGAGCACAGGCTCCGGACGCGCAGGCTCAGTGGCCATGGCTCACGGGCCCAGCTGCTCCGCGACATGTGGGGTCTTCCCGGACCGGGGCACGAACCCGTGTCCCCTGCATCGGCAGGCGGACTCTCAACCACTGCGCCACCAGGGAAGCTCCTCATTGTAGTTTTGATTTGCATTTCTCTAATAATTAGTGATGTTGAGCAGCTTTTCATCTGCGTCTTGGCCATGTCTGTGTCTTCTTTGAAGGATCGTCTCATGAGATCTTCTGACCATTTCTGTATTGGGAAGGTGGTTGGAGGGTAAGGCTATGTGCTCACGCACGTGGCAGTGCCAGCGTAAGGGCCAGGAGTAGGGTACTGCGTAGGGTAAGGTGTAGGTCTGGTGGTAGTTTCCGTTCCGGGCTAGGTTTAGGGTTTGGGAACGGCAAGGCTTAGGGCCCAGGTGAGGGTACGGAAACGTGGGATGGTCAGGCTACGTTCTTACGCATGGGTCAGTGCCAATGTACGGGCCAGGAATAGGCTACGGCGTAGGCTAATGTGTAGGGCTGGTGGTGGGTTTCCGTTCCGTGCTAGGGTTAGGGTTAGGGAATGACAAGGCTTAGGGCACAGGTGAGGGTACGGAAACGTGGGAGGGTCCGGCTATGTGCTGACGCACGGGTCAGTGCCAGCGTACGGGCCAGGAATAGGGAACGGCGTAGGGTAAGGAGTAGGGCTGGTTGTGAGATACCGATCCAGGCTAGGGTTAGGGTCAGGGAACGGCAAGGCTTAGGGCACAGGTGAACGCAAGGAAACGTGGGAGGGTCAGGCTACGTGCTGACGCACGGGTCAGTGCCAGCGTACGGGCCAGGAGTAGGGTATGGCGTAGGGTAAGGTTTAGGGCTGGTGGTGGGTTTCCGTTCCAGGCTAGGGTTAGGGTGAGGGAACAGCAAGGCTTAGGGAACAGGTGAACGTACGGAAACGTGGGAGTGGCAGGCTACGTGTTGACGCACGGGTCTGTGCCAGCGTACGGGCCAGGATTAGGGTACGTCGTAGCGTAAGGTTTAGGGCTGGTGATGGGTTTCCGTTCCAGGCTAGGGTTAGGGTTAGGGAACGGCAAGGCTTAGGACACAGGTGAGGGTATGGAAACGTGGGAGAGGCAGGCTACGTGCTGACGCACAGGTCAGTGCCAGCGTAGGGGCCAGGAGTAGGGTACAGCGTAGGGTAAGGTTTAGGGCTGGTGGTGGGTTTATGTTCCGGGTTAGGGTTAGGGAACGGCAAGGCTTAGGGCACAGGTGAGGGTACGGAAACGTAGGAGTGGCAGGCTACGTGCTGACGCACGGGTCAGTGCCAGCGTACGGGGCAGGATTAGGGTACGGCGTAGGGTAAGGTTTAGGGCTGGTGGTGGGTTTCCGTTCCAGGCTAGGTTTAGGGTTAGGGAACGGCAAAGCTTAGGGCACAGAAGATGGTACGGAAAAGTGGGAGGGTCAGGCTACGTGCTGACGCACGGGTCAGTGCCAGCGTATGGGCCAAGTGTAGGGTATGGCGTAGGGTTAGGTGTAGGGTTAGGGTTAGGGAACGGCAAGGCTTAGGGCACAGGTGAGGGTACGGAAACATGGGAGGGTCAGGCTACGTGATGACGCACGGGTCTTTGCCAGCGTACGCGCCAGAATTCGGGTACGGCATTGGGTAAGGTGTAGGGCTGGTTGTGGGTTTCCGTTCCAGGTTAGAGTTAGGGAACGGCAAGGCTTAGTGCACAGGTGAGGGTATGGAAACGTGGCAGAGGCAGGCTATGTGCTGACGCAAGGGTCACTGCCAGCGTACGCGTCAGGTGTAGTCTACGGCGTACGTTAAGGTTTAGGTTTTGTGGTGGGTTTCCGTTCCGGGCTAGGGTTAGGGATAGGGAAAGGCAAGGCTTAGGGCACAGGTGAGGGTACGGAAACGTGGGAGGGTTAGGCTACATGCTGAAGCACGGTTCAATGCCAGGATATGGACCAGGAGTAGGGTACGGCGTAGGGTAAAGTGTAAGGCTGGTGGTGGGTGTCCATTCCGGGCTAGTGTTAGGGTTAGGGAGCGGCAAGGCTTAGGGCACAGGTGAGGGTACGGAAACGTGGGAGGGTCAGGCTACATGCTGAAGAACGGGTCAGTGCCAGTGTGTGGACCAGGAGTAGGGTACGGCGTTGGGTATGGTGTAAGGGCGGTGGTGGGTGTCCATTCCGGTCTAGGGTTAGGGTTAGGGAACGTTAAGGCTTAGGACACAGGTGAGGGTACGGAAACGTGGGAGGGTCAGGATACGTGCTGAAGAATGGGTCAGTGCCAGCGTACGGGCCAGGAGTAGGGTACGGCATAGCGTAATGTGTAGGGCTGGTGGTGGTTTCCGTTCCGGGCTAGGGTTAGAGGTAGGGAACTGCAAGGCTTAGGGCACAGGTGAGGGTACGGAAACGTGGGAGAGGCAGGCTACGGGCTGACACATGGGAGAGTGCCAGCTTACGGGCCAGCAGTAGGCTACGACGTAGGGTAGGGTGTAGGGCTGGTGGTGGGTTTCCGTTCCGGGCTAGGGTTAGAGTTAGGGATCGGCAAGGCTTAGGGAACAGTTGAGGGTAAGGAAAAGTGGGAGGGTTAGGCTACATGCTGACTCACGGATCAGTGCCAGCGTACGGGCCAGGTGTAGGGTACGGCGTAGGGTAAGGTTTAGGGCTGGTGGTGGGTTTCCGTTTGGGGTTATGGTTAGGGTTATGGAACGGCAAGGCTTAGGACACAGGTGAGGGTACGGGAACGTGGGAAGGTCAGGCTACGTGCTGACGCACGGATCAGTGCCAGCGTACGGGCCAGGATTAGGCTACGGCGTAGGGTAAGCTGTAGGGCTGGTGGTGGGTTTCTGTTCTGGGCTAGGGTTAGGGTTAGGGAAGGACAGGACTTAGGGCACAGTTGAGGGTACGGAAATGGTGGAGGGTCAGGCTATGTGCTGACGCACGGGTCAGTGCCAGCGTACAGGCCAGGAGTAGGCAACAACGTAGGGTAAGGTGTAGGGCTGGTGGTTGGTTTCCTTTCCGGGCTAGGGTTAGGGTTAGGGAATGTCAAGGCTTAGGGCACAGGTGAGGGTATGGAAACGTGGGAGGGTCATGCTACGTGCTGACACACGTGTCAGTGCCAGCGTATGGGCCAGTCATAGGCTACGGCGTAGGGAAAGGTGTAGGGCTGGTGGTGGGCTTCCTTTCCGGGCTAGGGTTAGGGTTAGGGAACGGCAAGTCTTAGGGCACAGGTACGGGTACGGAAACGTGGGAGAGTCAGGCTATGTGCTGACGCACGGGTCAGTGCCAGCGTACGGGCCAGGAGTAGTGTACGTCGTAGGGTAAGGTGTAGGGCTGGTGGTGGGTTTCCGTTCTGGGCTAGGGTTAGGGTTAGGGAACGGCAAGGTTTAGGGCACACGTGAGGGTATCGAAACGTGTTAGGCTCAGGGTACGTGTTGACGCACGGGTTAGTGTGAACGTACAGATGAGGATTATGGTGCGGCATAGGGTAAAGTGTATGGTTGGTGGTAGGTTTCCGTTTCAGGCTAGGGTAAGTGTTAGGGAACGGCAAGGTTTTGGGCACAGATGAGGGTATGGAAACGTGTTAGTGTCAGGGTACGTGTTGACATATGGATTAGCATTAGGGTATGGCTTAGGGTAAGGTGTAGGCTTGGTGGTAGGTTTCCATTGTGGTCTAGGGTTAGGGTTAGGGAATGGCAAGGTTTAGGTCACAGGTGAAGGTACGGAAACGTGTTAGGGTCAGGGTAAGTGTTGACGCATGTGTTAGTGTCAGCGTACGGAGTAGGTTTATGGTCCTTCGTAGGTTAAGGTCTAGGGTTGGTGGTAGGTTTCCGTTCCAGGCTAGGGTTAGTGTTATGGAACGGCAAGGTTTAGGGCATAGGTGAGGGTACGGAAATGTGTTAGGGTCAGGGTACGTGTTGACGCTCAGATTATGATTAGGGTATGGCGTAGAGTAACGTGTAGGGTTGGTGGTAGGTTTCCGTTTTGGGCTAGGGTTAGGGTTAGGCAACGGCACGGTTTAGGGCACAGGTGAGGGAACGGAAAAGTGTTAGGGTCAGTGTACGTGTTGACGCACGGGTTAGTGTCAGTGTACGGATTAGGATTAGGGTACCGTGTAGGGTATGCTGTACGGTTTGTGGTAGTATTCCATTCTGGGCTAGGGTTAGTGTTAGGGTACGGCAAGGTTTAGGGTACAGGTGACGGTACAGAAACGTGTTAGGGTCATGATACATGTTGATACATGGAATAGTGTCATCATACGCATTAGGATTAGGGTACGGCGTAGGGTAAGGTGTACGGAGGGCGGTAGGTTTCCATTCCGTTGTAGGGTTAGGGTTAGCGAATTGCAAGGTTTTGGGCACAGGTGATGGTACAGAAATGTGTTAGGTTCAGGGTACGTGTTGACTCACGGGTTAGTGTCAGCATACGCATGAGGATTAGGGTACCGCATAGAGTAAGGTGTAGGGTTGGTGGTACGTTTCCGTTCCATTCTAGGGTTATGTTTAGGGACCGGCAAAGTTTAGGGCACAGGTGAGGGTACGAAACGTGTTAGGGTCAGGGTATGTGTTGATGCACAGGTTAGTGTCAGCATACGAATTAGGATTAGGGTACGGCGTAAGGTAAGGTGTAGGGTTGGTGGTAGGTTTCCGTTCCGGGCTAGGGTTAGGGTTAGGGAACGGCAAGGTTTATGGCAGAGGTGAGGGTACGGAAACGTGTTAGGGTCAGGGTACGTGTTGATGTATGAATTAGGATTAGGGTACAGCTTAGGGTAAGGTGTAGGGCTGATGGTAGGTTTCCGTTCCGGGCTAAGGTTAAGGATAGGCAACGACAAGTTTTAGGGCACAGCTGAGGGTATGGAAACGTGTTAGGGTCAGGGTACGTGTTGACTCACTGGTTAGTGCCAGCGTACGGATTAGGATTAGTGTACGGCATAGATAAGGTGTAGGGTTGGTGGTAGGATTCCGTTCCGGGCTATGGTTAGGGTTAGGGAAAGTCAAGGTTTCTATTTCTAGTTCTTTGAAGGAAACTCCATACTGTTCTCCATAGTGACTGTATCAATTTACATTCCCACCATAGTGGAAGAGGGCTCCTTTTGTCCACACCCTCCCCAGAATTTGTTTGAAGATTTTCTGATGATGCCGATTCTAACAGGTGTGAGGTGATACCTCATTGTAGTTTTGATTTGCATTTCTCTAATAATTAGTGCTCTTGAGCAGCTTTTCATGTGCGTCTTGGCCATCTCTGTGTCTTCTTTGAAGAAACGTCTCTTTAGATCTTCTGCCCATTTTTGTATTGGGTTGTTTGTTTTTTTAATAAGCTGCATGAGCTGTTTATATATATTGGAGATTAAACCTTTGTCCATTGATTCGTTTGCAACTATTTTCGCCCCTTCTGAGGGATGCCTTTTTCCATTCCCGTGTTTTTAACCTAAAAAGAAAGAAAGAAAAAGAAGCAGAACACTAATGTGCATAAAATATGCCTTATGAAACGGTCATTTTGAAATATGGACGTCCTTTAAATTTTTTGGTCGATATGTGACCCCAGGATTTGTTTTCAGGGCAGGTGTCATTTACAGGCCTGCAATGATTTTGAATATCAACTGACCATGAGCGCTGGGATTAAATCTGCTGTTGTGTGAAACGGCCACAAGGTGGCAGCAGTTCTCCCTTACCAATTCTGGTTACTAGGGCAAGAGAGCCTCAATGGAAGTCGTGTTCTAGATTGGAATTTAGAAAGGAATGTGACAGGAAAAAGCCCCTCAAGTTTGTCTCACTACTTCTTGTTCGTGTTTTTAATTTAATTTTTTATTTTTTATTACAGCAAGTTTGATTACAATGTTTGGCTTGTTGTAGGTATGGTAGATGTGTTTTTTTTACACATATACAGATGTCTGTTCTTCCTGGGATCCTTTTCCCATGTACGTTATGACAGAATGTTTTGTACGCCTCTCTTTGTATTCCGTAGCTCTTTGGTTATTATATATATCACCTGTGTTTTTATGTCTGTTAACCCCAATATCGTAATGAAACCAATCCTCACACCTTTCCATTGGTGAACCATAAGTTTGTTTAATGAATATGTGATTGCCCTTCTCCGTGGAAATATCTGCCCTGGTATCCATTTTTAGGTAACACCTATAAGTGATATGATACGATATGTGCCTTTCACTTTCCGACTTACTACATGTCACATGATTACCTCTAGACTCATCTACGGTGCTGCAAATGGCATTGTGTCCTTATTTTCCTTGGCTTCTATTCTGCCTTAGCGAGGTCCATTTTCAACAATGTGAATCCCTGAGGGTTGTGGATTAGCTGACCTGGGCAGCCTTACTGGGCCGGCCGGCCCTCCCCAGGTGTGCCTGGTTGAGGTCAATATAAACAGGGCTCCAGGCAGCTATAGCCCCTGAAGCTGTGCCTGACTCCATATTCTCTGCCCCGTCAGCAGTCTCGGGGCTCTGCTGGTGGGAGCGTGTGAGGGGCCACGGCTTTGTGGGTGGCCCGGTGTGTGTGGGGCTCTGCTGGACTTTGTGCAGGAGTTGCCAGGCTGCCACCTGTAAAGAAGAGGATGTGTCACCCATAAGTTCCACTGGAATTTCTCTCCGGGCTGAGGTAAGGAAGGAAAAAAAGGGGTGGGGTCCGGGACAGGAGGGGTATCTCAGGCAGGGAAATGGAAAGCTTCCAGAAGAGCGCCCGGGGTCAGGACAATCCTGCCTCGCCTGCAGGCACAAAGTTGGCCTGTGTGCTGTCGCTGGTGTGGCTCCACGGCCCTTCCTCTAGGATTTCATGCCCTTGTACATATTCAGGTGTTTTACCTGGGAAGGGTGGGAACAGTTCAGCTGCAGCTGGCCTGGGGCTCAGCTCACCTTTATTCAGAGATGCCTTGGCACGGTCCCCCAGCTTTGCAATGAGGACGCTCCTTACATGCGGGGTGGGTTGCTGGCTGTATGGGAGATGATTCCCCACCTCTGACCAATTTCAGAATTGTTTACCGCTGGAGCAAGTTCCCTGATAGGGCTTTCCTCTGTATAACTGGTGGGTTCAGGTTTTTTTTCGTTTATGGTTCAAGTTAGATTTTATACCTCTTTTATGTATTTATAGATATAAGCATGGAAATAATACATTCCTATAAATACATCTGTGTGAAGGGAAGAAATTTTTTCTCTTTTATTTTTAAATTTTATTTTTTAAAATTTTGAAATTTAGTTTTATTTTTTTATACAGCAGGTTATTATTAGTTATGTATTTTATGCATATGCATGTATGCAGGCCAATCCCAATCTCCCAACTCATCCCACCTCTACCACCCCATGGCTTCCCACACTTGGTGTCCATAAGTTTGTTCTCTACCTGTGTCTCTATTTCTTCCCTGCAAACCAGTTCCTCTGTACCACTTTTTAGGTTCCACATATATGCATTAATATACAATATTTGTTTTCCTCTTTCTGACGTACTTCATTCTGTATGACAGTCTCTAGATCCATCGATGTCTCTACAAATGACCCAGTTTCATTCCTTTTTATGGCCGAGTAATATTCCATTTTATATATGTACCACATCTTTACCCATTCATCTGTTTGTGGGTATTTAGTTTGCTCCCTTACCTGGCTATTGTAAATAGTGCTGCAATGAACATTGTGGTGAATGTGCCTTTTTGATTTATGGTTTTCTCTGGGTATATGCCCAGAAGTGCGATTGCTGGATCAGATGGTAATTCTATTTCTACTTTTTTTAAGGAAACTCCACACTGTTCTCCATAGTGACTGTATCAATTTACATTCACACCAATAGTGGAAGAGGGCTCCTTTTGTCCACACCCTCCCCAGAATTTGTTGTTTGTAGGTTTTCTGATGATGCCGATTCTAACATGTGTGAGGTGATACCTCATTGTAGTTTTTTTTTTTTTTTTTTAATTTATATTTTTTTGTTGTACGCGGGCCTCTCCCTGTTGTGGCCTCTCCCGTTGCGGAGCACAGGCTCCGGACGCGCAGGCTCAGTGGCCATGGCTCACGGGCCCAGCTGCTCCGCGACATGTGGGATCTTCCCGGACCGGGGCACGAACCCGTGTCCCCTGCATCGGCAGGCGGACTCTCAACCACTGCGCCACCAGGGAAGCCCCCTCATTGTAGTTTTGATTTGCATTTCTCTAATAATTAGTGATGTTGAGCAGCTCTTCATCTGCGTCTTGGCCATGTCTGTGTCTTCTTTGAAGGATCGTCTCATGAGATCTTCTGACCATTTCTGTATTGGGAGGGTGGTTGGAGGGTAAGGCTATGTGCTCACGCACGTGTCAGTGCCAGCGTAAGGGCCAGGAGTAGGGTACTGCGTAGGGTAAGGTGTAGGTCTGGTGGTGGTTTCCGTTCCGGGCTAGGTTTAGGGTTTGGGAACGGCAAGGCTTAGGGCCCAGGTGAGGGTACGGAAACGTGGGATGGTCAGGCTACGTTCTTACGCATGGGTCAGTGCCAATGTACGGGCCAGGAATAGGCTACGGCGTAGGATAATGTGTAGGGCTGGTGGTGGGTTTCCGTTCCGTGCTAGGGTTAGGGTTAGGGAATGACAAGGCTTAGGGCACAGGTGAGGGTACGGAAACGTGGGAGGGTCCGGCTATGTGCTGACGCACGGGTCAGTGCCAGCGTACGGGCCAGGAATAGGGAACGGCGTAGGGTAAGGAGTAGGGCTGGTTGTGAGATACCGTTCCGGGCTAGGGTTAGGGTCAGGGAACGGCAAGGCTTAGAGCACAGGTGAATGTAAGGAAACGTGGGAGGGTCAGGCTACGTGCTGACGCACGGGTCAGTGCCAGCGTACGGGCCAGGAGTAGGGTATGGCGTAGGGTAAGGTTTAGGGGTGGTGGTGGGTTTTCGTTCCAGGCTAGGGTTAGGGTGAGGGAACAGCAAGGCTTAGGGCACAGGTGAACGTACGGAAACGTGGGAGTGGCAGGCTACGTGTTGACGCACGGGTCTGTGCCAGCGTACGGGCCAGGATTAGGGTACGTCGTAGCGTAAGGTTTAGGGCTGGTGGTGGGTTTCCGTTCCAGGCTAGGGTAAGGGTTAGGGAACGGCAAGGCTTAGGACACAGGTGAGGGTATGGAAACGTGGGATAGGCAGGCTACGTGCTGACGCACAGGTCAGTGCCAGCATAGGGGCCAGGAGTAGGGTACAGCGTAGGGTAAGGTTTAGGGCTGGTGGTGGGTTTATGTTCCGGGTTAGGGTTAGGGAACGGCAAGGCTTAGGGCACAGGTGAGGGTACGGAAACGTAGGAGTGGCAGGCTACGTGCTGACGCACGGGTCAGTGCCAGCGTACGGGGCAGGATTAGGGTACGGCGTAGGGTAAGGTTTAGGGCTGGTGGTGGGTTTCCGTTCCAGGCTAGGTTTAGGGTTAGGGAACGGCAAAGCTTAGGGCACAGAAGATGGTACGGAAAAGTGGGAGGGTCAGGCTACGTGCTGACGCACGGGTCAGTGCCAGCATATGGGCCAAGTGTAGGGTATGGCGTAGGGTTAGGTGTAGGGTTAGGGTTAGGGAACGGCAAGGCTTAGGGCACAGGTGAGGGTACGGAAACGTGGGAGGGTCAGGCTACGTGATGACGCACGGGTCTTTGCCAGCGTACACGCCAGGATTCGGGTACGGCATTGGGTAAGGTGTAGGGCTGGTTGTGGGTTTCCGTTCCAGGTTAGAGTTAGGGAACGGCAAGGCTTAGTGCACAGGTGAGGGTATGGAAACGTGGCAGAGGCAGGCTATGTGCTGACGCAAGGGTCACTGCCAGCGTACGGGTCAGGAGTAGTCTACGGCGTACGTTAAGGTTTAGGTTTTGTGGTGGGTTTCCGTTCCGCGCTAGGGTTAGGGATAGGGAAAGGCAAGGCTTAGGGCACAGGTGAGGGTACGGAAACGTGGGAGGGTTAGGCTCCATGCTGAAGCACGGTTCAATGCCAGGGTATGGACCAGGAGTAGGGTACGGCGTAGGGTAAAGTGTAAGGCTGGTGGTGGGTGTCCATTCCGGGCTAGTGTTAGGGTTAGGGAGCGGCAAGGCTTAGGGCACAGGTGAGGGTACGGAAACGTGGGAGGGTCAGGCTACATGCTGAAGAAAGGGTCAGTGCCAGGGTGTGGACCAGGAGTAGGGTACGGCGTTGGGTATGGTGTAAGGGCAGTGGTGGGTGTCCATTCCGGTCTAGGGTTAGGGTTAGGGAACGTTAAGGCTTAGGACACAGGTGAGGGTACGGAAACGTGGGAGGGTCAGGATACGTGCTGAAGAATGGGTCAGTGCCAGCGTACGGGCCAGGAGTAGGGTACGGCATAGCGTAATGTGTAGGGCTGGTGGTGGTTTCCGTTCCGGGCTAGGGTTAGAGGTAGGGAACTGCAAGGCTTAGGGCACAGGTGAGGGTACGGAAACGTGGGAGAGGCAGGCTACGGGCTGACACATGGGAGAGTGCCAGCTTACGGGCCAGCAGTAGGCTACGACGTAGGGTAGGGTGTAGGGCTGGTGGTGGGTTTCCGTTCCGGGCTAGGGTTAGAGTTAGGGATCGGCAAGGCTTAGGGAACAGGTGAGGGTAAGGAAAAGTGGGAGGGTTAGGCTACATGCTGACGCACGGATCAGTGCCAGCGTACGGGCCTGGTGTAGGGTACGGCGTAGGGTAAGGTTTAGGGCTGGTGGTGGGTTTCCGTTTGGGGTTATGGTTAGGGTTATGGAACGGCAAGGCTTAGGACACAGGTGAGGGTACGGGAATGTGGGAAGGTCAGGCTACGTGCTGACGCACCGATCAGTGCCAGCGTACGGGCCAGGATTAGGCTACGGCGTAGGGTAAGCTGTAGGGCTGGTGGTGGGTTTCTGTTCTGGGCTAGGGTTAGGGTTAGGGAAGGACAAGACTTAGGGCACAGTTGAGGGTACGGAAATGGTGGAGGGTCAGGCTATGTGCTGACGCACGGGTCAGTGCCAGCGTACAGGCCAGGAGTAGGCAACAACGTAGGGTAAGGTGTAGGGCTGGTGGTTGGTTTCCTTTCCGGGCTAGGGTTAGGGTTAGGGAATGTCAAGGCTTAGGGCACAGGTGAGGGTATGGAAACGTGGGAGGGTCATGCTACGTGCTGACACACGTGTCAGTGCCAGCGTATGGGCCAGTCGTAGGCTACGTCGTAGGGAAAGGTGTAGGGCTGGTGGTGGGCTTCCTTTCTGGGCTAGGGTTAGGGTTAGGGAACGGCAAGTCTTAGGGCACAGTTGCGGGTACGGAAACGTGGGAGAGTCAGGCTATGTGCTGACGCACGGGTCAGTGCCAGCGTACGGGCCAGGAGTAGTGTACGTCGTAGGGTAAGGTGTAGGGCTGGTGGTGGGTTTCCGTTCTGGGCTAGGGTTAGGGTTAGGGAACGGCAAGGTTTAGGGCACACGTGAGGGTATCGAAACGTGTTAGGCTCAGGGTACGTGTTGACGCACGGGTTAGTGTGAACGTACAGATGAGGATTATGGTGCGGCATAGGGTAAAGTGTATGGTTGGTGGTAGGTTTCCGTTTCAGGCTAGGGTTAGTGTTAGGGAACGGCAAGGTTTTGGGCACAGATGAGGGTATGGAAACGTGTTAGTGTCAGGGTACGTGTTGACATATGGATTAGCATTAGGGTACGGCTTAGGGTAAGGTGTAGGCTTGGTGGTAGGTTTCCATTGTGGTCTAGGGCTAGGGTTAGGGAATGGCAAGGTTTAGGTCACAGGTGAAGGTACGGAAACGTGTTAGGGTCAGGGTAAGTGTTGACGCATGTGTTAGTGTCAGCGTACGGAGTAGGTTTATGGTCCTTCGTAGGTTAAGGTCTAGGGTTGGTGGTAGGTTTCCGTTCCAGGCTAGGGTTAGTGTTATGGAACGGCAAGGTTTAGGGCATAGGTGAGGGTACGGAAATGTGTTAGGGTCAGGGTACGTGTTGACGCTCGGATTATGATTAGGGTATGGCGTAGAGTAACGTGTAGGGTTGGTGGTAGGTTTCCGTTTTGGGCTAGGGTTAGGGTTAGGCAACGGCACGGTTTAGGGCACAGGTGAGGGAACGGAAAAGTGTTAGGGTCAGTGTATGTGTTGACGCACGGGTTAGTGTCAGTGTACGGATTAGGATTAGGGTACCGTGTAGGGTATGCTGTACGGTTTGTGGTAGTTTTCCATTCTGGGCTAGGGTTAGTGTTAGGGTACGGCAAGGTTTAGGGTACAGGTGACGGAACAGAAACGTGTTAGGGTCATGATACATGTTGATACATGGAATAGTGTCATCATACGCATTAGGATTAGGGTACGGCGTAGGGTAAGGTGTACGGAGGGCGGTAGGTTTCCATTCCGTTGTAGGGTTAGGGTTAGCGAATTGCAAGGTTTTGGGCACAGGTGATGGTACAGAAATGTGTTAGGTTCAGGGTACGTGTTGACTCACGGGTTAGTGTCAGCATACGCATGAGGATTAGGGTACCGCATAGAGTAAGGTGTAGGGTTGGTGGTACGTTTCCGTTCCAGTCTAGGGTTATGTTTAGGGACCGGCAAAGTTTAGGGCACAGGTGAGGGTACGAAACGTGTTAGGGTCAGGGTATGTGTTGATGCACAGGTTAGTGTCAGCATACGAATTAGGATTAGGGTACGGCGTAAGGTAAGGTGTAGGGTTGGTGGTAGGTTTCCGTTCCGAGCTAGGGTTAGGGTTAGGGAACGGCAAGGTTTATGGCAGAGGTGAGGGTACGGAAACGTGTTAGGGTCAGGGTACGTGTTGATGTATGAATTAGGATTAGGGTACAGCTTAGGGTAAGGTGTAGGGCTGATGGTAGGTTTCCGTTCCGGGCTAAGGTTAAGGATAGGCAACGACAAGTTTTAGGGCACAGCTGAGGGTATGGAAACGTGTTAGGGTCAGGGTACGTGTTGACTCACTGGTTAGTGCCAGCGTACGGATTAGGATTAGTGTACGGCATAGATAAGGTGTAGGGTTGGTGGTAGGATTCCGTTCCGGGCTATGGTTAGGGTTAGGGAAAGTCAAGGTTTCTATTTCTAGTTCTTTTAAGGAAACTCCATACTGTTCTCCATAGTGACTGTATCAATTTACATTCCCACCATAGTGGAAGAGGGCTCCTTTTGTCCACACCCTCCCCAGAATTTGTTTGTAGATTTTCTGATGATGCCGATTCTAACAGGTGTGAGGTGATACCTCATTGTAGTTTTGATTTGCATTTCTCTAATAATTAGTGCTCTTGAGCAGCTTTTCATGTGCGTCTTGGCCATCTCTGTGTCTTCTTTGAAGAAACGTCTCTTTAGATCTTCTGCCCATTTTTGTATTGGGTTGTTTGTTTTTTTAATAAGCTGCATGATCTGTGTATATATATAGGAGATTAAACCTTTGTCCATTGATTCGTTTGCAACTATTTTCGCCCCTTCTGAGGGATGCCTTTTTCCATTCCCGTGTTTTTAACCAAAAAAGAAAGAAAGAAAAAGAAGCAGAACACTAATGTGCATAAAATATGCCTTTTGAAACGGTCATTTTGAAATATGGACGTCCTTTAAATTTTTTGGTCGATATGTGACCCCAGGATTTGTTTTCAGGGCAGGTGTCATTTACAGGCCTGCAATGATTTTGAATATCAACTGATCATGAGCGCTGGGATTAAAGCTGCTGTTGTGTGAAACGGCCACTAGCTGGCAGCAGTTCTCCCTTACCAATTCTGGTTACTAGGGCAACAGAGCCTCAATGGAAGTCCTGTTCTAAATTGGAATTTAGAATGGAATGTGACAGGAGAAAGCCCCTCAAGTTTGTCTCCCTACTTCTTGTTCGTGTTTTTAATTTAATTTTTTGTTTTTTATTACAGCAAGTTTGATTAAAATGTTTGGCTTGTTGTAGGTGTGGAAGATGTGGTTCTTTTACACATATACAGATGTCTGTTTTTCCTGGGATCCTTTTCCCATGTACGTTATGACAGAATGTTGAGTAGTCTTTTGGTATTCCGTAGGTCTTTGGTGATTATATATGTCACCTGTGTTTGTATAAGTCTGTTAACCCCGATATCGTAATGAAACCCATCCTCACACCTTTCCATTGGTGAACCATAAGTTTGTTTAATGAATCTCTGATTACCCTTCTCGGTGGAAATATCTGCCCTGGTATCCATTTTTAGGTAACACCTATAAGTGATATGATATGATATGTGTCTTTCACTTTCTCACTTACTACAAGTCACGTGATTACCTCTAGACTCATCTACGGTGGTGCAAGTGGCATTGTGTTCTTTTTTTCCTTGGCTTCTCTTCTGCCTTAGCGAGGTCCATTTTCAACAATGTGATTCCCTGAGTGTTGTGGATTAGCTCACCTGGGCAGCCTTACCCTGCCGCCCGGCCCTCCCCAGGTGTGCCTGGTTGAGGTCAATATAAACAGCGCTCCAGGCAGCAATAGCCCCTGAAGCTGTTCCTGACTCCATATTCTCTGCCCCGTCAGCAGTCTCGGGGCTGTGCTGGTGGGAGGGAATGAGGTGCCACAGATTTGTTGGTGGCCTGGTGTGAGTGGGGTTCTCCTGGCCTTTCTGCATTAGTTGCCAGGCTGCCTCCTGTAAAGAAGAGGATGTGTCACCCATACCTTCTGCTGGAATTTCTCTCTGGACAGAGGTGAGGAAGGAAAAAAGCAGTGGGGGCCGGGACAGGTGGGGTATCTCAGGCAGGACAATGGAAAGCTTCCGGAAGAGCGCCCGGGGCCAGGACCACCCTGGCTGGCCTGCAGGCACCAATTTGGCCTGCGTGCTGTCGCTGTTGTGGCTCCACGGCCCTTCCTCTAGTCTTTGAAGCCCTTGTACATATTCAGTTGTTTTACCTGGGAAGGGTGGGAACAGTTCAGCAACAGCTGGCCTGCGGCTCAGCTCACCTTTTTTTAGAGATGCCTCGGCTCGGTCCCCCAGCTTTGCTATGAGGACGCTCCTTGTGTGGGGTGTGGGTTGCTGGCTGTATGGGGATGATTCCCCACCTCTGACCAATTTCAGAATTGTTTGCCGCTGGAGCAAGTGCCCTGATAGGGTTTTCCTCTGTATAACTGGTGGGTTCAGGTTTTTTTCCTTTTATGGTTCAAGTTAGATTTTATTTTCTTTTATATATTTATAGATATAAGCATGGAAATAATTCATTCCTATAAATACATCTGTGTGAAGGGAAGAACTTTTTTCTGTTTTATATTTAAATTTTATTTTTTAAGATTTTGAAATTTAATTTTATTTACCTTTATATACAGCAGGTTATTATTAGTTATGTATTTTATGCATATACATGTATACAGGTCAATCTCAAACTCCCAACTCATCCCACCACCACCACCCCATGGCTTCCCACACTTGGTGTCCATACGTTTGTTCTCTACCTCTGTGTCTCTATTTCTTCCCTGCAAACCAGTTCATCTGTACCATTTTTTAGGTTCCACATATATGCATTAATATACAATATTTGTTTTCATCTTTCTGACCTACTTCATTCTGTATGACAGTCTCTAGATCCAACGATGTCTCTACAAATGACCCAGTTTCATTCCTTTTTATGGTTGAGTAATATTCCATTTTATACATGTACCACATCTTTATCCATTCATCTGTGTGAGGGCATTTAGGTTGCTTCCATTACCTGGCCTTTGTAAATAGTGCTGCAATGAACATTGTGGTGAATGTGCCTTTTTGATTTATGGTTTTCTCTGGGTCTATAGCCAGTAGTGGGATTGCAGGATCAGATGGTAATTCTATTTCTAGTTTTTTTAAGGAAACTCCATAGTGTACTCCATAGTGACTGTATCAATTTACCTTCCCACCAATAGTGGAAGAGGGATCCTTTTGTCCACACCCTCCCCAGAATTTGTTGTTTGTAGATTTTCTGAGGATGCCGATTCTAACAGGTGTGAGGTGATACCTCATTGTAGTTTCGATTTGCATTTCTCTAATAATTAGTGCTCTTCAGCTGCTTTTCATGTGCGTCTTGGCCATCTCTGTGTCGTCTTTGAAGAAACGTCTCTTTAGATCTACTGGCCATTTTTGTATTGGGTTTTTTGTTTTTTTTAATATTAAGCTGCATGAGCTGTTTATATATTGGAGATTAAACCTTTGTCCATTGATTCGTTTTCAACGATTTTTGCCCATTCTGGGGGATGCCTTTTTCCATTCCCGTTTTTTAAACAAAAAAGTAAAGAAACAAAAAGAAGAACACTAATGTGCGTAAAATATGGCTTTTGAAACGGTCGTTTTGAAATATGGACGTCCTTTGAATTTTTTGGTCGATATGTGACCCCAGGATTTGTTTTCAGGGCAGGTGTCATTTACAGGCCTGCAATGATTTTGAATATCAACTGACCATTAGCGCTGGGATTAAAGCTGCTGTTGTGTGAAACGGCCACAAGGTGGCAGCAGTTCTCCCTTACCAATTCTGGTTACTAGGGCAACAGAGCCTCAATGGAAGTCCTTTTCTAGATTGGAATTTAGAATGGAATGTGCCAGGAGAAAGCCCTTCAAGTTTGTCTCCCTACTTCTTGTTCGTGTTTTTAATTTAATTTTTTGTTTTTTATTACAGCAAGTTTGATTACAATGTTTGGCTTGTTGTAGGTGTGGAAGATGTGGTTCTTTAACACATATACAGATGTCGGTTTTTCCTGGGATCCTTTTCCCATGTACGTTATGACAGAATGTTGAGTAGTCTTTTGGTATTCCCTAGGTCTTTGGTGATTATATAGGTCACCTGTGTTTGTATAAGTCTGTTAACCCCGATATCGTAATGAAACCAATGCTCACACCTTTCCATTGGTGAACCATAAGTTTGTTTAATGAATCTCTAATTGCCCTTCTCAGTGGAAATATCTGCCCTGGTATCCATTTTTAGGTAACACCTATAAGTGATATGATATGATATGTGTCTTTCACTTTCTGTCTTACTACATGTCACGTGATTACCTCTAGACTCATCTACGGTGCTGCAAAAGGCATTGTGTCCTTTTTTTCCTTGCCTTCTATTCTGACTTAGCGAGGTCCCTTTTCAACAATGTGCTTCCCTGCGGGTTGTGGATTAGCTGACGTGGGCAGCCTTATCCTGCCAGCCGGCCCTCCCCAGGTGTGCCTGGTTGAGGTCAATATAAACAGCGCTCCATGCAGCAATAGCCCCTGAAGCTGTGCCTGCCTCCATATTCTCTGCCCCGTGAGCAGTCTCGGGGATGTGCTGGTGGGAGGGAGTGAGGGGCCACAGTTTTGTTGGTGGCCCGGTGTGAGTGGGTTTCTGCTGGCCTTTCTGCAGGAGATGCCAGGCTGCCTCCTGTAAAGAGGAGGATGTGTCACCCATACCTTCCGATGGAATTTTTCTCCAGACTGAGGTGACGAAGGAAAAAAGCAGTGGGGGCCGGGACAGGGTGGGTATCTCAGGCAGGACAATGGAAAGCTTCTGGAAGAGCGCCCATGGCCAGGACCACCCTGGCTGGCCTGCAGGCACCAAGTTGGCCTGCGTGCTGTCGCTGGTGTGGCTCCATGGCCCTTCCTCTAGTCTTTCAAGCCCATGTACATATTCAGGTGTTTAACCTGGGAAGGGTGGGAACAGTTCAGCAGCAGCTGGCCTGGGGCTCAGCTCACCTTTATTCAGAGATGCCTCGGCTCGATCACCCAGCTTTGCAATGAGGACGCTCCTTGTGTGGGGTGTGTGTTGATGGCTGTATGGGAGATGATTCCCCACCTCTGACCAATTTCAATATTGTTTACCGTTGGAACAAGTGCCCTGATAGTGTTTTCCTCTGTATAACTGTTGGGTTCAGGTTTTTCTTCTTTTATGGTTCACGTTAGCTTTTATTCCTCTTTTATGTATTTATAGATATAAGCATGGAAATAATACTTTCCTATAAATACATCTGTGTGAAGGGAAGAACTTTTTTCTGTATTATTTTTATATTTTATTTTTTAAAATTTTGAAATTTAATTTTATTTATTTTTTTATACAGCAGGTTATTATTAGTTATGTATTTTATGCATATACATGTATGCAGGTCAATCCCAATCTCCCAAGTCATCCCACCACCACCACCCCATGGCTTTCCACACTTGGTGTCCATACGTTTGTTCTCTACATCTGTGTCTCTATTTCTTCCCTGCAAACCAGTTCCTCTGTAAAATTTCGTAGGTTCCACATATATGCATTAATATACAATATTTGTTTTCCTCTTTCTGACTTACTTCATTCTGTATGACAGTCTCTAGATCCATCGCTGTCTCTACAAATGACCCGGTTTCATTCCTTTTTATGGCTGAGTAATATTCCATTTTATACATGTAGCACATCTTTATCCATTCATCTGCGTGTGGGCATTTAGGTTGCTTCAATTACCTGGCTTTTGTAAATAGTGCTGCAATGAACATTGTGGTGAATGTGCCTTTCTGATTTATGGTTTTCTTTGGGTATATGAGCAGAAGTGGGATGCTGGATCAGATGGTAATTCTATTTCTAGTTTTTTTTAAGGAAACTCCATAGTGTTCTCCATAGTGAGTGTATCAATTCACATTCCCACCAGTAGTGGAAGAGGTCTCCTTTTATCCGCACCCTCCCCAGAATTTGTTGTTTGTAGATTTTCTGATGATGCCGATTCTAACAGGTGTGAGGTGATACCTCATTGTAGTTTTGATTTGCATTTCTCTAATAATTAGTGCTGTTGAACAGCTTTTCATGTGCGTCTTGGCCATCTCTGTGTCTTCTTTGAAGAAACGTCTCTTATATCTGCCCATTTTTGTATTGGGTTGTTTGTTTTTTTAATATTAAGCTGCATGAGCTGTTTATATATATTGGAGATTAAACCTTTGTCCATTGATTCGTTTGCAACTATTTTCGCCCCTTTTGAGGGATGTCTTTTTCCTTTCCCGTTGTTTAACCAAAAAAGAAAAAACGAAAAAGAAGTAGAAAACTAATGTGCGTAAAATATGCCTTTTGAAACAGTCGTTTTGAAATATGGACGTCCTTTGAATTTTTTGGTCGATATGTGACCCCAGAATTTGTTTTCAGGGCAGGTGTCATTTACAGGCCTGCAATGATTTTGAATATCAACTGACCATTAGCACTGGGATTAAAGCTGCTGTTGTGTGAAACGGCCACAAGGTGGCAGCAGTTCTCCCTTACCAATTCTGGTTACTAGGGCAACAGAGCCTCAATGGAAGTCGTGTTCTAGATTGGAATTTAGAATGGAATGTGCCAGGAGAAAACCCCTCAAGTTTGTCTCCCTACTTCTTGTTCGTGTTTTTAATTTAATTTTTATTTTTTATTACAGCAAGTTTGATTACAATGTTTGGCTTGTTGTAGGTGTGGAAGATGTGGTTCTTTTACACATATACAGATGTCGGTTTTTCCTTGGATCCTTTTCCCATGTACCTTATGACAGAATGTTGAGTAGTCTTTTGGTATTCCGTAGGTCTTTGGTGATTATATATGTCACCTGTGTTTGTCTAAGTCTGTTAACCCCGATATCGTAATGAAACCAATCCTCCCACCTTTCCATTGGTGAACCATAAGTTTGTTTAGTGAATCTCTGATTGCCCTTCTCGGTGGAAATATCTGCCCTGGTATCCATTTTTAGGTAACACCTATAAGTGATATGATATGATATGTGTCTTTCACTTTCTGACTTACTACATGTCACGTGATTACCTCTAGACTCATCTACGGTGCTGCAAAAGGCATTGTGTCCTTTTTTTCCTTGCCTTCTATTCTGACTTAGCGAGGTCCCTTTTCAACAATGTGCTTCTCTGCGGGTTGTGGATTAGCTGACGTGGGCAGCCTTATCCTGCCGGCCGGCCCTCCCCAGGTGTGCCTGGTTGAGGTCAATATAAACAGCGCTCCATGCAGCAATAGCCCCTGAAGCTGTGCCTGCCTCCATATTCTCTGCCCCGTGAGCAGTCTCGGGGCTGTGCTGGTGGGAGGGAGTGAGGGGCCACAGCTTTGTTGGTGGCCCGGTGTGAGTGGGGTTCTGCTGGCCTTTCTGAAGGAGTTTCCAGGCTGCCTCCTGTAAAGAGGAGGATGTGTCACCCATACCTTCCGCTGGAATTTCTCTCCGGACAGAGGTGAGGAAGGAAAAAAGCAGTGGGTGCCGGGACAAGTGGGGTATCTCAGGCAGTACAATGGAAAGCTTCCGCAAGAGCGCCCGGGGCCAGGACCACCCTGGCTGGCCTGCAGGCACCAAGTTGGCCTGCGTGCTGTCGCTGGTGTGGCTCCACGGCCCTTCCTCTAGTCTTTCAAGCCCTTGTACATATTCAGGTGATTTTCCTGGGAAGGGTGGGAACAGTTCAGCAACAGCTGGCCTGGGGCTCAGCTCACCTTTGTTCAGAGATGCCTCGGCTCGGTCCCCCTGCTTTGCAATGAGGAAGCTCCTTGTGTGGGGTGCGGGTTGCTGGCTGTATGGGAGATGATTCCCCACCTCTGAACAATTTCAATATTGTTTACCGTTGGAGCAAGTGCCCTGATAGTGTTTTTCTCTGTATAACTGGTCGGTTCAGGTTTTTCTTCGTTTATGGTTCAAGTTAGCTTTTATTCCTCTTTTATGTATTTATAGATATAAGAATGGAAATAATTCATTCCTATAAATACATCTGTGTGAAGGGAAGAACTTTTTTCTGTTTTATTTTTAAATTTTATTTTTTATAATTTTGAAATTTAATTTTATTTATTTTTTTATACAGCAGGTTATTATTAGTTATGTGTTTTATGCATATACATGTATACAGGTCAATCTCAATCTCCCAACTCATCCCACCACCACCACCCCATGGCTTCCCACACTTGGTGTCCATACGTTTGTTCTCTACCTCTGTGTCTCTATTTCTTCCCTGCAAACCAGTTCATCTGTACCATTTTTTATGTTCCACATATATGCATTAATATACAATATTTGTTTTCCCCTTTCTGACTTACTTCATTCTGTATGACAGTCTCTAGATCCATCGATGTCTCTACAAATGACCCAGATTCATTCCTTTTTATGGCCGAGTAATATTCCATTTTATATATGTACCCCATCTTTATCCATTCATCTGTCTTTGGGCGTTTAGGTTGCTTCCATTACCTGGCTATTGTAAATAGTGCTGCAATGAACATTGTGGTGAATGTGCCTTTTTGATTTATGGTTTTCTTTGGGTATATGCCCAGAAGTGGAATTGCTGGATCAGATGGTAATTTTATTTCTAGATTTTTTAAGGAAACTCCATAGTGTTCTCCATAGTGACTCTATCAATTTACATTCCCACCAATAGTGGAAGAGGGCTCCTTTTGTCCACACCCTCCCCAGAATTTGTTGTTTGTAGGTTTTCTGATGATGCCGATTCGAACAGGTGTGAGGTGATACCTCATTGTAGTTTTCATTTGCATTTCTCTAATAATTAGTGCTGTTGAGCAGCTTCTCATGTGCGTCTTGGCCATCTCTGTGTCTTCTTTGAAGAAACGTCTCTTGATATCTTCTGCCCATTTCTGTATAGGGAGGGTCGTGGGATGGTCAGGCTGTGTGCTGACGCACGTGTCAGTGCCAGCGTAAGGGCCAGGAGTAGGGTACAGCATAGGGTAACGTGTAGGGCTGGTGGTGGGTTTCCGTTACGGGCTAGGGTTAGGGTTAGGGAACGGCAAGGTTTAGGGAACAGGTGTGCATAGGGACACGTGGGAGAGGCAGGCTACGTGCTGACAAACGTGTCAGTGCCAGCGTACGGGTCAGGAGTAAAGTATGGTGTAGGGCTGGTTGTGGGTTTCCATTCCGCGCTAGGGTTAGGGTTAGGGAACGGCAAGGCTTAGGGCACAGCTGAGGGTACAGAAACGTGGGAGGGTCAGGCTATGTGCTGACGCATGGTTCAGTGCCAGTGTACGGGCCAGGATTAGGTTACGGAGTAGGGTAAGGTGTAGGGCTGTTGGTGGGTTTCTGTTCCGGGTTAGGGTTAGGGAACGGCAAGGCTTAGGGCACAGGTAAGGGTACTGAAACGAGGGAGAGGCACGCTACGTGCTGACACACGGGTCAGTGCCAGCGTACGCGCCAAAATTAGGGTACGGCGTAGGGTAAGGTGTAGGGCTGGTGGTGGGTTTCTGTTCCAGGGTAGGGTTAGCGTTAGGGATCGGCAAGGCTTAGGGCACAGGTGAGGGTATGGAAACATGGGAGTGGCCGGCTACGTGCTTACACAAGTGTCAGTTCCAGTGTACGGCCCAGGAGTAGGGTACGGCGTAGGGTAAGGTGTAGGGCTGGTGGTGGGTTTCCGTTCCCGGCTAGGGTTGGGGTTAGGGAATGGCAAGGCTTAGGGCACAGGTGAGGGTACAGAAACGTGGGAGGGTCAGGCTACGTGCTGACGCAAGTGTCAGTGCCAGCGTACGGCCCAGGAATAGGGTATGGTGTAGGGTAAAGTGTAGGGTTAGGGTTAGGGAACGGCAAGGCTTAGGGCACAGGTGAGGGTACGGAAACGTGGGAGGGTCAGGCTACATGCTGAAGCACGGGTCAGTGCCAGGGTGTGGACCAGGAGTAGGGTACGGCGTAGGGTAAGGTGTAAGACTGGTGGTGGGTGTCCATTCCGGGGTTTGATTAGGGTTAGGGAACGTCAAGTTTTAGGGCACAGGTGAGGGTACGGAAACGTGGGACAGTCAGGCTACCTGCTGACGCATGGGTCAGTGCCAGCGTATGGGCCAGGAGTAGGGTACGGCGTAGGGTAAGGTGTAGGGCTGGTGGTGGGTTTCCGTTCTGGGCTAGGGTAGGGTTAGGGAATGGCAAGGCTAAGGGCACAGGTGAGGGTACGGAAACTTGGGAGAGGCAGGCTACGTGCTGACGCACGGGTCAGTGCCAGCATACAGGCAAGGAGTAGGGTACGGCATAGGGTATGGTGTAGGGCTGGTGGTGGGTTTCAGTTCAGGGCTAGGGTTAGGGTTAGTGAACGGCAAGGCTTAGGGCACAGGTGAGGGTACAGAAACGTGTTAGTTTCATGGTGCATGTTGATGCATGGAATAGTGTCATCATACGCATTAGGATTAGGGTACGGCGTAGAGTAAGGTGTACGGATGGCGGTAGGTTTACATTCCGGTGTAGGGTTAGGGATAGCGAATTGCAAGGTATAGGGCAAAGGTGATGGTACCGAAATGTGTTAGGTTCAGGGTACTTGTTGACTCACGGGTTAGTGTGAGCGTACGCATGAGGATTAGGGTACCGCATAGAGTAAGGTGTAGGGTTGGTGGTAGGTTTCCGTTCCAGTCTAGGGTTATGTTTAGGGACTGGCAAAGTTTAGGGCACAGGTGAGGGTACGAAACGTGTTAGGGTCAGGGTACGTGTTGATGCACAGGTTAGTGTCAGCATACGAATTAGGATTAGGGTATGGCGTAAGGTAAGGTGTAGGGTTGGTGGTAGTTTTCCGTTCCGGGCTAGGGTTAAGGTAAGGGAACGGCAAGGTTTATGGCAGAGGTGAGGGTACGGAAACGTGTTAGGGTCAGGGTACGTGTTGACGTATGGATTAGGATTAGGGTACGGCTTAGGGTAAGGTGTAGGGCTGATGGTAGGTTTCTGTTCCGGCCTAAGGTTAAGGATAGGCAACGGCAAGGTTTGGGGCACAGCTGAGGGTACGGAAACGTGTTAGTGTCAGGGTACATGTTGACTCACCGGTTAGTGCCTGCGTACGGATTAGGATTAGTGTACCGCGTAGATAAGGTGCACGGTTGGTGGTAGGTTTCCGTTCCAGGCTATGGTTAGGGTTAGGGAAAGTCAAGGTTTCTATTTGTAGGTTTTTTAAGGAAACTCCATACTGTTCTCCATAGTGACTGTATCAATTTACATTCCCAACAATAGTGGAAGAGGGGTCCTTTTGTCCACACCCTCCCCAGAATTTGTTGTCTGTAGATTTTCTGATGATGCCGATTCTAACAGGTGTGAGGTGATACCTCATTGTAGTTTTGATTTGCATTTCTCTAATAATTAGTGCTCTTGGGCAGCTTTTCATGTGCCTCTTAGCCATCTCTGTGTCTTCTTTGAAGAAACGTCTCTTTAGATATTCTGCCCATGTTTGTATTGGGTTGTTTGTTTTTTTAATATTAAGCTGCATGAGCTGTTTATATATATTGGAGATTAAACCTTTGTCCATTGATTCGTTTGCAACTATTTTCGCCCCTTCTGAGGGATGCCTTTTTCCATTCCCGTGTTTTTAACCAAAAAAGAAAGAAAGAAGAAGAAGCAGAACACTAATGTGCATAAAATATGCCTTTTGAAACGGTCGTTTTGAAATATGGACGTCCTTTAAATTTTTTGGTCGATATGTGACCCCAGGATTTGTTTTCAGGGCAGGTGTCATTTACAGGCCTGCAATGATTTTGAATATCAACTGACCATTAGCACTGGGATTAAAGCTGCTGTTGTGTGAAACGGCCACTAGGTGGCAGCAGTTCTCCCTTAACACATCTTGTTACAAGGGCAACAGAGCCTCAATGGACGTCGTGTTCTACATTGGAATTTAGAATGGAATGTGCCAGGAGAAAGCCCCTCAAGTTTGACTCCCTACTTCTTGTTCGTATTTTTAATTTAATTTTTTTTTATTATAGCAAGTTTGATTACAATGTTTGGCTTGTTGTAGGTGTGGAAGATGTGGTTCTTTTACACATATACAGATGTCTGTACTTCCTGGGATCCTTTTCCCATGTACGTTATGACAGAATGTTGAGTAGTCTTCTCTTGGCATTCCGTAGGTCTTTGGTGATTATATATGTCACCTCTGTTTGTATATGTCTGTTAACCCCGATATCGTAATGAAACCAATCCTCACACCTTTCCATTGGTGAACCATAAGTTTGTTTAATGAATCTATGATTGCACTTCTCAGTGGAAATGACTGCCCTGGTTTCTATTTTAGGTAACACCTATAAGTGATATGAAATGATATGTGTCTTTCACTTTCTGACTTACTACAAGTCACGTGATTACCTCTAGTCTCATCTACAGTGCTGCAAATGGCATTGTGTCCTTATTTTCCTTGGCTTCTATTCTGCCTTAGCGAGGTCCATTTTCAACAATGTGATTCCCTGTGGGTTGTGGATTAGCTGACCTGGGCAGCCTTACCCTGCCGGCCGGCCCTCCCCAGGTCTGCCTGGTTGAGGTCAATATAAACAGCGCTCCAGGCAGCAATAGCCCCTGAAGCTGTTCCTGACTCCATATTCTCTGCCCCGTCAGCAGTCTCGGGGCTGTGCTGGTGGGAGGGATTGAGGTGCCACAGCTTTGTTGGTGGCCCTGTGTGAGTGGTGTTCTGCTGGCCTTTCTGCAGGAGTTGCCAGGCTGCCACCTGTAAAGAAGAGGATGTGTCACCCATAACTTCCGCTGGAATTTCTCTCCGGACAGAGGTGAGGAAGGAAAAAAGCAGTGGGGGCCGGGACAAATGGGGTATCTCAGGGAGGACAATGGAAAGCTTCCGGAAGAGCGCCCGGGGCCAGGATCACCCTGGCTGGCCTGCAGTCACCAAGTTGGCCTGCGTGCTGTCGCTGGTGTGGCTCCACGGCCCTTCCTCTAGGCTTTCAAGCCTTTGTACATATTCAGGTGTTTGACCTGGGAAGGGTGGGAACAGTTCAGCAGCAGCTGGCCTGGGGCTCAGCTCACCTTTATTCAGAGATGCCAAGGCACGGTCCCCCAGCTTTGCAATGAGGATTCTCCTTGCATGGGGTGTGGGTTGCTGGCTGTATGGGAGATGATTCCCCACCTCTGACCAATTTCAGAATTGTTTACCGCTGGAGCAAGTGCCCTGATAGGGTTTTCCTCTGTATAACTGGTGGGTTCAGGTTTTTTTTTCGTTTATGGTTCAAGTTAGATTTTATTCCTCTTTTATGTATTTATAGATATAAGCATGGAAATAATTCATTCCTATAAATACATCTGTGTGAAGGGAAGAATTTTTTCTGTTTTATTTTTAAATTTTATATTTTAAAATTTTGAAATTTAATTTTATTTACTTTTTTATACAGCGGGTTATTATTAGTTATGTATTTTATGCATATACATGTATACAGGTCAATCTCAAACTCCCAACTCATCCCACCACCACCACCGCATGGCTTCCCACACTTGATGTCCATACGATTGTCCTCTACCTCTGTGTCTCTATTTCTTCCCTGCAAACCAGTTCATCTGTACCATTTTTTAGGTTCCACATATATGCATTAATATACAATATTTGTTTTCCTCTTTCTGAATTACTTCATTCTGTATGACAGTCTCTAGATCCATCGATGTCTCTACAAATGACCCAGTTTCATTCCTTTTTATGCCCGAGTAATATTCCATTTTATATATGTACCCCATCTTTATCCATTCATCTGTCTGTGGGCATTTAGGTTGCTTCCATTACCTGGCTATTGTAAATAGTGCTGCAATGAACCTTGTGGTGAATGTGCCTTTTTGATTTATGGTTGTCTCTGGGTATATGCCCAACAGTGGGATTGCTGGGTCAGATGGTAATTCTATTTATAGTTTTTTAAAGGAAACACCATACAGTTGTCCATAGTGACTGTATCAAATTACATTCCCACCAATAGTGGAAGAGGGCTCCTTTTGTCCACACCCTCCCCAGAATTTGTTGTTTGTAGATTTTCTGATGATGCCGATTCTAACAGGTGTGAGGTGATACCTCATTGTAGTTTTGATTTGCATTTCTCTAATAATTAGTTCTCTTGAGCAGCTTTTCATGTGCGTCTTGGCCATCTCTGTGTCTTCTTTGAAGAAACGTCTCTTTAGATCTTCTGCCCATTTTTGTATTGGGTTGTTTGTTTTTTTAATAAGCTGCATGAGTTGTTTGTATATATTGGAGATTAAACCTTTGTCCATTGATTCGTTTGCAACTATTTTCGCCCCTTCTGAGGGATGCCTTTTTCCATTCCCGTGTTTTTAACCAAAAAAGAAAGAAAGAAAAAGAAGCAGAACATTAATGTGCATAAAATATGCCTTTTGAAACGGTCGTTTTGAAATATGGACGTCCTTTAAATTTTTTGGTCGATATGTGACCCCAGGATTTCTTTTCAGGGCAGGTGTCATTTACAGGCCTGCAATGATTTTGAATATCAACTGACCATGAGCGCTGGGATTAAAGCTGCTGTTGTGTGAAACGGCCACAAGGTGGCAGCAGTTCTCTCTTTCATATCTGGTTACTAGGGCAAAAGAGCCTCAATGGAAGTCGCCTTCTAGATTGGAATTTAGAACAGAATGTGACAGGAAAAAGCCCCTCAAATTTGTCTCCCTACTTCTTGTTCGTGTTTTTAATTTAATTTTTTATTTTTTATTACAGCAAGTTTGATTAGAATGTTTGGCTTGTTGTAGGTATGGTAGATGTGGTTCTTTTACACATATACAGATGTCTGTTCTTCCTGGGATCCTTTTCCCATGTACGTTATGACAGAATGTTTTGTACGCCTCTCTTTGTATTCCGTAGCTCTTTGGTTATTATATATATCACCTGTGTTTGTATGTCTGTTTAGCCCAATATCGTAATGAAACCAATCCTCACACCTTTCCATTGGTGAACCATAAGTTTGTTTAATGAATATGTGATTGCCCTTCTCCGTGGAAATATCTGCCCTGGTATCCATTTTTAGGTAACACCTATAAGTGATATGATACGATATGTGCCTTTCACTTTCCGACTTACTACATGTCACATGATTACCTCTAGACTCATCTACGGTGCTGCAAATGGCATTGTGTCCTTATTTTCCTTGGCTTCTATTCTGCCTTAGCGAAGTCCATTTTCAACAATGTGATTCCCTGAGGGTTGTGGATTAGCTGTCCTGGGCAGCCTTACCGTGCCGGCCGGCCCTCCCCAGGTGTGCCTGGTTGAGGTCAATATAAACAGCGCTCCAGGCAGCAATAGCCACTGAAGCTGTGCCTGACTCCATATTCTCTGCCCCGTCAGCAGTCTCGGGGCTGTGTGGTGGGAGGGAGTGAGGGGCCACTGCTTTGTTGGTGGCCCGGTGTGAGTGGGGTTCTGCTGACCTTTCTGCAGGAGTTGCCAGGCTGCCACCTGTAAAGAAGAGGATGTGTCACCCATACCTTCCGCTGGAATTTCTCTCCGGACAGAGGTGAGGAAGGAAAAAAGCAGTCGGGGCCGGGACAAGAGGGTTATCTCAGGCAGGACAATGGAAAGCTTCCAGAAGAGCGCCCGGGGCCAGGATCACCCTGGCTGGCCTGCAGTCACCAAGTTGGCCTGCGTGCTGTCGCTGGTGTGGCTCCACGGCCCTTCTTCTAGGCTTTCAAGCCTTTGTACATATTCAGGTGTTTTACCTGGGAAGGGTGGGAACAGTTCAGCAGCAGCTGGCCTGGGGCTCAGCTCACCTTTATTCAGAGATGCCTCGGCACGGTCCCCCAGCTTTGCAATGAGGACGCTCCTTGCATGGGTGGGGGGGTTGCTGGCTGTATGGGAGATGATTCCCCACCTCTGACCAATTTCAGAATTGTTTACCGCTGGAGCAAGAGCCCTGATAGGGTTTTCCTCTGTATAACTGGTGGGTTCAGGGTTTTTTTTCGTTTATGTTTCAATTTAGATTTTATTCCTCTTTTATGTATTTATAGATATAAGCATGGAAATAATTCATTCCTATAAATACATCTGTGTGAAGGGAATAACTTTTTTCTGCTTTATTTTTAAATTTTATATTTTAAAATATTGAAATTTAATTTTATTTACTTTTTTATTCAGCGGGTAATTATTAGTTATGTATTTTATGCATATACATGTATACAGGTCAATCGCAAACTCCCAACTCATCCCACCACCACTACCCCATGGCTTCCCACACTTGGTGTCCATACGTTTGTTCTCTACCTCTGTGTCTCTATTTCTTCCCTGCAAACCAGTTCTTCTGTACCAGTTTTTAGGTTCCACATATATGCATTAATATACAATATTTGTTTTCCTCTTTCTGACTTACTTCATTCTGTATGACATTCTCTAGATCCATCGATGTCTCTACAAATGACCCAGTTTCATTCCTTTTTATGGCTGAGTAATATTGCATTTTATACATGTACCACATCTTTATCCATTCATCTGTCTGTGGGCATTTAGGTTCCTTCCATTACCTGGCTATTGTAAATAGTGCTGCAATGAACATTGTGGTGAATGTGCCTTTTTGATTTATGGTTTTCTCTGGGTATATGCCCAGAAGTGGGATTGCTGGATCAGATGGTAATTCTATTTCTAGTTTTTTTAAGGAAACTCCATAGTGTTCTCAATAGTGACCTTATCAATTTACATTCCCACCAATAGTGGAAGAGGGATCCTTTTGTCCACACCCTCCCCAGAATTTGTTGTTTGTATATTTTCTGATGATGCCGATTCTAACAGGTGTGAGGTGATACCTCATTGTAGTTTTGATTTGCATTTCTCTAATAATTAGTGCTCTTGAGCAGCTTTTCATGTGCGTCTTGGCCATCTCTGTGTCTTCTTTGAAGAAACGTCTCTTTAGATCTTCTGCCCATTTTTGTATTGGGTTGTTTGTTTTTTTTAATATTAAGCCGCATGAGCTGTTTATATATATTGGAGAGTAAACCTTTGTCCATTGATTCGTTTGCAACGATTTTCGCCCTTTCTGAGGGATGCCTTTGTCCATTCCCGTTTTTTTAACCAAAAAAGAAAGAAAGACAAAGAAGTTGAACACTAATGTGCCTAAAATATGGCTTTTGAAACGGTCGTTTTGAAATATGGACGTCCTTTGAATTTTTTCGTCGATATGTGACCCCAGGATTTGTTTTCAGGGCAGATGTCATTTACAGGCCTGCAATGATTTTGAATATCAACTGACCTTTAGCACTGGGATTAAAGCTGCTGTTGTGTGAAACGGCCACAAGGTGGCAGCAGTTCTCCCTTACCAAATCTGGTTATTAGTGCAACAGAGCCTCAATGGAAGTCGTGTTCTAGATTGGAATTTAGAATGGAATGTGCCAGGAGAAAGCCCCTCAAGTTTGTCTCACTACTTCTTGTTCGTGTTTTTAATTTAATTTTTTATTTTTTATTACAGCAACTTTGATTACAATGTTTGGCTTGTTGCAGGTGTGGAAGATGTGGTTCTTTTACACATATACACATGTCTGTTTTTCTTTGGATCCTTTCCCCATGTACGTTATGACAGAATGATGAGTAGTCTTTTGGTATTCCGTAGGTCTTTGGTGATTATATATGTCACCTGTGTTTGTATAAGTCTGTTAACCCCGATATCGTAATGAAATCCATCCTCACACCTTTCCATTGGTGAACCATAAGTTTGTTTAATGAATCTCTGATTGCCCTTCTCGGTGGAAATATCTGCCCTGGTATCCATTTTTAGGTAACACCTATAAGTGATATGATATGATATGTGTCTTTCACTTTCTCACTTACTACAAGTCACGTGATTACATCTAGACACATCTACGGTGGTGCAAATGGCATTGTGTTCTTTTTTTCCTAGGCTTCTCTTCTGCCTTAGCGATGTCCATTTTCAACAATGTGATTCCCTGAGTGTTGTGGATTAGCTGAACTAGGCAGCCTTACCCTCCCGGCCGGCCCTCCCCAGGTGTGCCTGGTTGAGGTCAATATAAACAGCGCTCCAGGCAGCAATGGCCCCTGAAGCTGGGCCTGACTCCATATTCTCTGCCCCTTCAGCAGTCTCGGGGCTGTGCTGGTGGGAGGGAATGAGGTGCCACAGCTTTGTTGGTGGCCCGGTGTGAGTGGGGTTCTGCTGGCCTTTCTGCAGGAGTTGCCAGGCTGCCACCTGTAAAGAAGAGGATGTGTCACCCATACCTTCCGCTGGAATTTCTCTCCGGACAGAGGTGAGGAAGGAAAAAAGCAGTGGGGGCCGGGACAGGAGGGGTATCTCAGGCAGGACAATGGAAAGCTTCCGGAAGAGCGCCCGGGGGCAGGACCACCCTGGCTGGCCTGCAGGCACCAAGTTGGCCTGCGTGCTGTTGCTGGTGTGGCTCCACAGCCCTTCCTCTAGTCTTTCACGCCCTTGTACATATTCAGGTGTTTTACCTGGGAAGGGTGGGAAGACTTCAGCAGCAGCTGGCCTGGGGCTCAGCTCACCTTTATTCAGAGATGCCTCAGCTCGGTCCCCCAGCTTTGCAATGAGGACGCTCCTTGCGTGGGGGGTGGGTTGCTGGCTGTATGGGAGATGATTCCCCACCTCTGACCAATTTCAGAATTGTTTGCCGCTGGAGCAAGTGCCCTGATAGGGTTTTCCTCTGTATAACTGGAGGGTTCAGGTTTTTTTTCTTTTATGGTTCAAGTTAGATTTTATTCCTCTTTTATATATTTATAGATATAAGCATGGAAATAATTCATTCTTATAAATACATCTGTGTGAAGGGAAGAACTTTTTTCTGTTTTATATTTAAATTTTATTTTTTAAAATTTTGAAATTTAATTTTATTTACTTTTATATTACAGCAGGTTATTATTAGTTATGTATTTTATGCATATACATGTATACAGGTCAATCTCAATCTCCCAACTCGTCCCACCACCACCACCCCATGGCTTCCCACACTTGGTGTCCATACGTTTGTTCTCTACCTGTGTGTCTCTATTTCTTCCCTGCAAACCAGTTCATCTGTACCAGTTTTTAGGTTCCACATATATGCATTAATATACAATATTTGTTTTCCTCTTTCTGACTTACTTCATTCTGTATGACAGTCTCTAGATCCATCGATGTCTCTACAAATGACCCAGTTTCATTCCTTTTTATGGCTGAGTAATATTCCATTTTATACATGTACCACATCTTTATCCATTCATCTGTCTGTGGGCATTTAGGTTGCTTCCATTACCTGGCTATTGTAAATAGTGCTGCAATGAACATTGTGGTGAATGTGCCTTTTTTATTTATGGTTTTCTCTGGGTATATGCCCAGAAGTGGGATTGCTGGATCAGATGGTAATTCTATTTCTAGTTTTTTTAAGGAAAGTCCATACTGTTCTCCATCGTGACTGTATCAATTTACATTCCCACCAATAGTTGAAGAGGGATCCTTTTGTCCCCACCCTCCCCAGAATTTGTTGTTTGTAGATTTTCTGATGATGCCGATTCTAACAGGTGTGAGGTGATACCTCATTGTAGTTTTGATTTGCATTTCTGTAATAATTAGTGCTCTTGAGCAGCTTTTCATGTGCGTCTTGGCCATCTCTGTGTCTTCTTTGAAGAAACGTCTCTTTAGATCTTCTGCCCATTTTTGTATTGGGTTGTTTGTTTTTTTTAATATTAAGCCGCATGAGCTGTTTATATATATTGGAGAGTAAACCTTTGTCCATTGATTCGTTTGCAACGATTTTCGCCCTTTCTGAGGGATGCCTTTTTCCATTCCCGTTTTTTTAACCAAAAAAGAAAGAAAGACAAAGAAGCAGAACACTAATGTGCGTAAAATATGGCTTTTGAAACGGTCGTTTTGAAATATGGACATCCTTTGAATTTTTTGGTCGATATATGACCCCAGGATTTGTTTTCAGGGCAGGTGTCCTTTACAGGCCTGCAATGATTTTGACTATCAACTGACCTTTAGCGCTGGGATTAAAGCTGCTGTTGTGTGAAACGGCCACAAGGTGGCAGCAGTTCTCTCTTTCAAATCTGGTTATTAGTGCAACAGAGCCTCAATGGAAGTCGTGTTCTTGATTGGAATTCAGAATGGAATGTGCCAGGAGAAAGCCCTTCAAGTTTGTCTCACTACTTCTTGTTCGTGTTTTTAATTTAATTTTTTATTTTTTATTACAGCAAGTTTGATTACAATGCTTGGTTTCTTGTAGGTGTGGAAGATGTGGTTCTTTTACACATATACAGATGTCTGTTTTTCCTGGGTTCCTTTGCCCATGTACGTTATGACAGAATGTTGAGTAGTCCTCTCTTTGTATTCCGTAGGTCTTAGGTGATTATATATGTCACCTGTGTTTGTATATGTCTGTTAACCCCAATATCGTAATGAAACCAATCCTCACACCTTTCCATTGGAGAACCATAAGTTTGTTTAATGAATCTGTGATTGCACTTCTCAGTGGAAATGACTGCCCAGGTTTCTATTTTAGGTAACACCTATAAGTGATATGAAATGATATGTGTCTTTCACTTTCTGACTTACTACAAGTCACGTGATTACATCTAGACTCATCTACGGCGCAGCAAATGGAATTGTGTCCTTATTTTCCTTGGCTTCTGTTCTGCCTTAGCGAGGTCCATTTTCAACAATGTGATTCCCTGACGGTTGTGGATTAGCTGACCTGGGCAGCCTTACCCTGCCGGCCGGCCCTCTCCAGGTCTGCCTGGTTGAGGTCAATATAAACAGCGCTCCAGGCAGCAATAGCCCCTGAAGCTGTGCCTGACTCCATATTCTCTGCCCCGTCAGCAGTCTCGGGGCTGTGCTTGTGGGAGGGAGTGAGGGGCCACAGCTTTGTTGGTGGCCCGGTGTGAGTGAGGTTCTGCTGGCCTTTCTGCAGGAGTTGCCAGGCTGCCACCTGTAAAGAAGAGGATGTGTCACCAATACCTTCCGCTGGAATTTCTCTCCGGACAGAGGTGAGGAAGGAAAAATGCAGTGGGGCCCGGGACAAGAGGGGTATCTCAGGCAGGACAATGGAAATCTTCCGGAAGAGCACAAGGGGCCAGGATCACCCTGGCTGGGCTGCAGGCATCATGTTGGCCTGCGTGCTGTCGCTGGTGTGGCTCCACGGCCCTTCCTCTAGTCTTTCACTCCCTTGTACATATTCAGGTGTTTTACCTGGGAAGGGTGGGAAGAGTTCAGCAGCAGCTGGCCTGGGGCTCAGCTCACCTTTATTCAGAGATGCCTCGGCTCGGACCCCAGCTTTGCAATGAGGACGCTCCTTGCGTGGGGGGTGTGTTGCTGGCTGTATGGGAGATGATTCCCCACCTATGACCAATTTCAGAATTGTTTACCGCTGGAGCAAGTGCCCTGATAGGGTTTTCCTCTGTATAACTGGTGGGTTCAGGTTTTTTTTCTTTTATGGTTCAAGTTAGATATTATTCCTCTTTTATATATTTATAGATATAAGCATGGAAATAATTCATTCTTATAAATACATCTGTGTGAAGGGAAGAACTTTTTTCTGTTTTATATTTAAATTTTATTTTTTAAAATTTTGAAATTTAATTTTATTTACTTTTATATTACACCAGGTTATTATTAGTTATGTATTTTATGCATATACATGTATACAGGTCAATCTCAATCTCCCAACTCGTCCCACCACCACCACCCCATTGCTTCCCACACTTGGTGTCCATACGTTTGTTCTCTACCTGTGTGTCTCTATTTCTTCCCTGCAAACCAGTTCATCTGTACCATTTTTTAGGTTGCACATATATGCATTAATATACAATATTTGTTTTCCTCTTTCTGACTTACTTCCTTCTGTATGACAGTCTCTAGATCCATCGATGTCTCTACAAATGACCCAGTTTCAATCCTATTTATGGCCAGTAATATTCCATTTTATATATGTACCCCATCTTTATCCATTCATCTGTCTGTGGGCATTTAGGTTGCTTCCATTACCTGGCTATTGTAAATAGTGCTGCAATGAACATTGTGGTGAATGTGCCTTTTTGATTTATGGTTTTCTTTGGGTATATGCCCAGAAGTGGGATTGCTTTATCAGATGGTAATTCTATTTCGAGTTTTTTTTAAAGAAACTCCATACTGTTCTCCATAGTGACTGTATCAATTTACATTCCCACCAAAAGTGGAAGAGGGCTCCTTTTGTCCACACCCTCCCCAGAATTTGTTGTTTGTAGATTTTCTGATGATGCCGATTCTAACTGGTGTGAGGTGATACCTCATTGTAGTTTTGATTTGCATTTCTCTAATAATTAGTGCTGTTGAGCAGCTTTTCATGTGCGTCTT
Organism: Mesoplodon bidens; assembly: GCF_964165515.1. Taxonomy (NCBI): domain Eukaryota; kingdom Metazoa; phylum Chordata; class Mammalia; order Artiodactyla; family Ziphiidae; genus Mesoplodon; species Mesoplodon bidens. The sequence goes on along the minus strand of NW_027671809.1, from coordinate 1,024,733 downwards.
GGCCATCTCTGTGTCTTCTTTGAAGAAACGTATTTAAGATCTTCTGCCCATTTTTGTATTGGGTTGTTTGTTTTTTTAATATTAAGCTGCATGAGCTGTTTATATATATTGGAGATTAATCCTTTGTCCATTGATTCGTTTGCAACTATTTTCGCCCCTTCTGAGGGATGCCTTTTTCCATTCCCGTGTTTTTAACCAAAAAAGAAAGAAAGAAAAAGAAGCAGTACACTAATGTGCATAAAATATGCCTTTTGAAACGGTCGTTTTGAAATATGGACGTCCTTTGAATTTTTTGGTCGATATGTGACCCCAGGATTTGTTTTCAGGGAAGGTGTCATTTACAGGCCTGCAATGATTTTGAATATCAACTGACCATTAGCGCTGGGATTAAAGCTGCTGTTGTGTGAAACGGCCACAAGGTGGCAGCAGATCTCCCTTACCAATTCTGGTTACTAGGGCAACAGAGCCTCAATGGAAGTCGTGTTCTAGATTGGAATTTAGAATGGAATGTGCCAGGAGAAAGCCCCTCAAGTTTGTCTCCCTACTTCTTGTTCGTGTTTTTAATTTAATTTTTATTTTTTATTACAGCAAGTTTGATTACAATGTTTGGCTTGTTGGAGGTGTGGAAGATGTGGTACTTTTACACATATACACATGTCTGTTTTTCCTGGGATCCTTTTCCCATGTACGTTATGACAGAATGATGAGTAGTCTTTTGGTATTCCGTAGGTTTTTGGTGATTATATATGTCACCTTTGTTTGTATAAGTCTGTTAACCCCGATATCGTAATGAAACCCATCCTCACACCTTTCCATTGCTGAACAATAAGTTTGTTTAATGAATCTCTGATTGCCCTTCTCGGTGGAAATATCTGCCCTGGTATCCATTTTTAGGTAACACCTATAAGTGATATGATATGATATGTGTCTTTCACTTTCAGACTTACTACAAGTCACGTGATTACCTCTAGACTCATCTACGGTGGTGCAAATGGCATTGTGTTCTTTTTTTCCTTGGCTTCTCTTCTGCCTTAGCATGGTGCATTTTCAACAATGTGATTCCCTGAGTGTTGTGGATTAGCTGACCTGGGCAGCCTTACCCTGCCGCCCGGCCCTCCCCAGGTGTGCCTGGTTGAGGTCAATATAAACAGCGCTCCAGGCAGCAATAGCCCCAGAAGCTGTGCCTGACTCCATATTCTCTGCCCCGTCAGCAGTCTCGGGGCTGTGCTGGTGGGAGGGAATGAGGGGCCACAGCTTTGTTGCTGGCCCGGTGTGAGTGGGGTTCTGCTGGCCTTTCTGTAGGAGTTGCCAGGCTGCCACCAGTAAAGAAGAGGATGTGTTACCCATAACTTCCGCTGGAATATCTCTTCGGACAGAGGTGAGGAAGGAAAAAAGCAGTGGGGGCCGGGACAGGAGGGGTATCTCAGGCAGGACAATGGAAAGCTTCAGGAAGAGCGCCCGGGGGCAGGACCACCCTGGCTGGCCTGCAGGCACCAAGTTGGCCTGCGTGCTGTTGCTGGTGTGGCTCCACGGCCCTTCCTCTAGTCTTTCAAGCCCTTGTACATATTCAGGTGTTTTACCTAGAAAGGGTGGGAACAGTTCAGCAGCAGCTAGCCTGGGGCTCAGCTCAACTTTATTCAGAGCTGCCTTGGCACGGTCCCCCAGCTTTGCAATGAGGACGCTCCTTGCGTGGGGTGTGGGTTGCTGGCTGTATGGGAGATGATTCCCCACCTCTGACCAATTTCAGAATTGTTTACCGCTGGAGCAAGTGCCCTGATAGGGTTTTCTTCTGTATAACTGGTGGGTTCAGGTTTTTTTTTCTTTTATGGTTCAAGTTAGATTTTATTCCTAATTTATGTATTTATAGATATAAGCATGGAAATAATTCATTCCTATAAATACATCTGTGTGAAGGGAAGAACTTTTTTCTGTATTATTTTTAAATTTTATTTTTGAAAATTTTGAAATTTAATTTTATTTACATTTTTATACAGCGGGTTATTATCAGTTATGTATTTTATGCATATACATGTATGCAGGTCAATCCCTATCTCCCAACTCATCCCACCACCACCACACCATGGCTTCCCACACTTCGTGTCCATACGTTTGTTCTCTACCTCTGTCTCTATTTCTTCCCTGCAAACCAGTTCATCTGTACCAGTTTTTAGGTTCCACATATATGCATTAATATACAATATTTGTCCTCTTTCTGACTTACTTCATTCTGTATGACAGTCTCTAGATCCATCGATGTCTCTACAAATGACCCAGTTTCATTCCTTTTTATGGCTGAGTAATATTCCACTTTATACATATACCACATCTTTATCCATTCATCTGTCTGTGGGCATTTAGTTTGCATCCATTACCTGGCTATTGTAAATAGTGCTGCAATGAACATTGTGGTGAATGTGCCTTTTTGATTTATGGTTTTCTCTGAGTATATGCCCAGAAGTGGGATTGCTGGATCAGATGGTAATTCTATTTCTAGTTTTTTTAAGGAAACTCCATAGTGTTCTCCATAGTGACTGTATCAATTTACATTCCCACCAATAGTGGAAGAGGGATCCTTTTGTCCCCACCGTCCCCAGAATTTGTTGTTTGTAGATTTTCTGATGATGCCGATTCTAACAGGTGTGAGGTGATACCTCATTGTAGTTTTGATTTGCATTTCTCTAATAATTAGTGCTCTTGAGCAGCTTTTCATGTGCGTCTTGGCCATCTCTGTGTCTTCTTTGAAGAAACGTCTCTTTAGATCTTCTGCCCATTTTTGTATTGGGTTGTTTGTTTTTTTTAATATTAAGCCGCATGAGCTGTTTATATATATTGGAGAGTAAACCATGTCCATTGATTCGTTTGCAACGATTTTCGCCCTTTCTGAGGGATGCCTTTTTCCATTCCCGTTTTTTTAACCAAAAAAGAAAGAAAGACAAAGAAGCAGAACACTAATGTGCGTAAAATATGGCTTTTGAAACGGTCGTTTTGAAATATGGACGTCCTTTGAATTTTTTGGTCGATATGTGACCCCAGGATTTGTTTTCAGGGCAGGTGTCATTTACAGGCCTGCAATGATTTTGAATATCAACTGACCTTTAGCGCTGGGATTAAACTGCTGTTGTGTGAAACGGCCACAAGGTGGCAGCAGTTCTCTCTTTCAAATCTGGTTATTAGTGCATCAGAGCCTCAATGGAAGTCGTGTTCTAGATTGGAATTTAGAATGGAATGTGCCAGGAGAAAGCCCCTCAAGTTTGTCTCCCTACTTCTTGTTCGTGTTTTTAATTTAATTTTTATTTTTTATTACAGCAAGTTTGATTACAATGTTTGGCTTGTTGTAGGTGTGGAAGATGTGGTTCTTTTACACATATACAGATGTCGGTTTTTCCTGGGATCCTTTTCCCATGTACCTTATGACAGAATGTTGAGTAGTCTTTTCGTATTCCGTAGGTCTTTGGTGATTATATATGTCACCTGTGTTTGTATAAGTCTGTTAACCCCGATATTGTAATGAAACCAATCCTCACAACTTTCCATTGGTGAACCATAAGTTTGTTTAATGAATCTCTGATTGCCCTTCTCGGTGGAAATATCTGCCCTGGTATCCACTTTTAGGTAACACCTATAAGTGATATGATATGATATGTGCCTTTCACTTTCTGACTTACTACATGTCACGTGATTACCTCTAGACTCATCTACGGTGCTGCAAAAGGCATTGTGTTCTTTTTTTCCTTGCCTTCTATTCTGACATAGCGAGGTCCCTTTTCAACAATGTGCTTCCCTGCGGGTTGTGGATTAGCTGACGTGGGCAGCCTTATCCTGCCGGCCGGCCCTCCCCAGGTGTGCCTGGTTGAGGTCAATATAAACAGCGCTCCATGCAGCAATAGCCCCTGAAGCTGTGCCTGCCTCCATATTCTCTGCCCTGTGAGCAGTCTCGGGGCTGTGCTGGTGGGAGGGAGTGAGGGGCCACAGCTTTGTTGGTGGCCCGATGTGAGTGGGGTTCTGCTGCCCTTTCTGAAGTAGTTGCCAGGCTGCCTCCTGTAAGGAGGAGGATGTGTCACCCATACCTTCCGCTGGAATATCTCTCCGGACAGAGGTGAGGAAGGAAAAAAGCAGTGGGGGCCGGGACAAGTGGGGTATCTCAGGCAGTACAATGGAAAGCTTCCGGAAGATCGCCCGGGGCCAGGACCACCCTGGCTGGCCTGCAGGCACCAAGTTGGCCTGCGTGCTGTCGCTGGTGTGGCTCCACGGCCCTTCCTCTAGTCTTTCAAGCCCTTGTACATATTCAGGTGTTTTACCTGGGAAGGGTGGGAACAGTTCAGCAACAGCTGGCCTGGGGCTCAGCTCACCTTTGTTCAGAGATGCCTCGGCTCGGTCCCCCCGCTTTGCATGAGGAAGCTCCTTGTGTGGGGTGTGGGTTGCTGCATGTATGGGAGATGATTCCCCACCTCTGAACTATTTCAATATTGTTTACCGTTGGAGCAAGTGCCCTGATAGTGTTTTTCTCTGTATAACTGGTGGGTTCAGGTTTTTCTTCGTTTATGGTTCAAGTTAGCTTTTATTCCTCTTTTATGTATTTATAGATATAAGCATGGAAATAATTCATTCCTATAAATACATCTGTGTGAAGGGAAGAACTTTTTTCTGTTTTATTTTTAAATTTTATTTTTGAAAATTTTGAAATTTAATTTTATTTAATTTTTTATACAGCTGGTTATTATTAGTTATGTGTTTTATGCATATACATGTATACAGGTCAATCTCAATCTCCAAACTCATCCCACCACCACCACCCCATGGCTTCCCACACTTGGTGTGCATACGTTTGTTCTCTACCTCTGTGTCTCTATTTCTTCCCTGCAAACCAGTTCATCTGTACAATTTTTTAGGTTCCACATATATGCATTAATATACAATATTTGTTTTCCCCTTTCTGACTTACTTCATTCTGTATGACAGTCTCTAGATCCATCGATGTCTCTACAAATGACCCAGATTCATTCCTTTATATGGCCGAGTAATATTCCATTTTATATATGTACCCCATCTTTATCCATTCATCTGTCTTTGGGCGTTTAGGTTGCTTTCATTACCTGGCTATTGTAAATAGTGCTGCAATGAACATTGTGGTGAATGTGCCTTTTTGATTTATGGTTTTCTTTGGGTATATGCCCAGAAGTGGAATTGCTGGATCAGATGGTAATTCTATTTCTAGATTTTTTAAGGAAACTCCATAGTGTTCTCCATAGTGACTCTATCAATTTACATTCCCACCAATAGTGGAAGAGGGCTCCTTTTGTCCACACCCTCCCCAGAATTTGTTGTTTGTAGATTTTCTGATGATGCCGATTCGAACAGGTGTGAGGTGATACCTCATTGTAGTTTTGATTTGCATTTCTCTAATAATTAGTGCTTGTGAGCAGCTTTTCATGTGCGTCTTGGCCATCTCTGTGTCTTCTTTGAAGAAACGTCTCTTGAGATCTTCTGCCCATTTCTGTATTGGGAGGGTCGTGGGATGGTCAGGCTGTGTGCTGACGCACGTGTCAGTGCCAGCGTAAGGGCCAGGAGTAGGGTACAGCATAGGGTAACGTGTAGGGCTGGTGGTGGGTTTCCGTTCCGGGCTAGGGTTAGGGTTAGGGAACGGCAAGGTTTAGGGAACAGGTGTGCATAGGGACACGTGGGAGAGGCAGGCTACGTGCTGACAAACGTGTCAGTGCCAGCGTACGGGTCAGGAGTAAAGTATGGTGTAGGGCTGGTTTTGGGTTTCCATTCCGCGCTAGGGTTAGGGTTAGGGAACGGCAAGGCTTAGGGCACAGCTGAGGGTACAGAAACGTGGGAGAGTCAGCCTATGTGCTGACGCACGGTTCAGTGCCAGTGTACGGGCCAGGATTAGGGTACGGAGTAGGGTAAGGTGTAGGGCTGTTGGTGGGTTTCTGTTCCGGGTTAGGGTTAGGGAATGGCAAGGCTTAGGGCACAGGTAAGGGTACGGAAACGATGGAGAGGCACGCTACGTGCTGACACACGGGTCAGTGCCAGCGTACGCGCCAGAATTAGGGTACGGCGTAGGGTAAGGTGTAGGGCTGGTGGTGGGTTTCTGTTCCAGGGTAGGGTTAGGGTTAGGGATCGGCAAGGCTTAGGGCACAGGTGAGGGTATGGAAACATGGGAGTGGCAGGCTACGTGCTTACACAAGGGTCAGTTCCAGTGTACGGCCCAGGAGTAGGGTACGACGTAGGGTAAGGTGTAGGGCTGGTGGTGGGTTTCCGTTCCCGGCTAGGGTTATGGTTAGGGAATGGCAAGGCTTAGGGCACAGGTGAGGGTACAGTATCGTGGGAGGGTCAGGCTACGTGCTGACGCAAGTGTCAGTGCCAGCGTACGGCCCAGAAATAGGGTATGGCGTAAGGTAAAGTGTAGGGTTAGTGTTAGGGAACGGCAAGGCTTAGGGCACAGGTGAGGGTACGGAAACGTGGGAGGGTCAGGCTACATGCTGAAGCACGGGTCAGTGCCAGGGTGTGGACCAGTAGTAGGGTACGGCGTAGGGTAAGGTGTAAGACAGGTGGTGGGTGTCCATTCCGGGGTTTGATTAGGGTTAGGGAACGTCGTTTTAGGGCACAGGTGAGGGTACGGAAACGTGGGAGGGTCAGGCTACCTGCTGACGCATGGGTCAGTGCCAGCGTATGCGCCAGGATTAGGGTACGGCGTAGGGTAAGGTGTAGGGCTGGTGGTGGGTTTCCGTTCTGGGCTAGGTTTAGGGTTAGGAAACGGCAAGGCTAAGGGCACAGGTGAGGGTACGGAAACTTGGGAGAGGCAGGCTACGTGCTGACGCACGGGTCAGTGCCAGCATACAGGCAAGGAGTACGGTACGGCATAGGGTATGGTGTAGGGCTGGTGGTGGGTTTCAGTTCAGGGCTAGGGTTAGGGTTAGTGAACGGCAAGGCTTAGGGCACAGGTGAGGGTACAGAAACGTGTTAGGTTCATGGTGCATGTTGATGCATGGAATAGTGTCATCGTACGCATTAGGATTAGGGTACGGCGTAGAGTAAGGTGTACAGATGGCGGTAGGTTTACATTCCGGTGTAGGGTTAGGGATAGCGAATTTCAAGGTATAGGGCACAGGTGATGGTACGCAAATGTGTTAGGTTCAGGGTACGTGTTGACTCACGGGTTAGTGTGAGCGTACGCATGAGGATTAGGGTACCGCATAGAGTAAGGTGTAGGGTTGGTGGTAGGTTTCCGTTCCAGTCTAGGGTTATGTTTAGGGACTGGCAAAGTTTAGGGCACAGGTGAGGGTACGAAACGTGTTAGGGTCAGGGTACGTGTTGATGCACAGGTTAGTGTCAGCATACGAATTAGGATTAGGGTACGGCGTAATGTAAGGTGTAGGGTTGGTGGTAGTTTTCCGTTCCGGGCTAGGGTTAAGGTAAGGGAACGGCAAGGTTTATGGCAGAGGTGAGGGTACGGAAACGTGTTAGGGTCAGGGTACGTGTTGACGTATGGATTAGGATTAGGGTACGGCTTAGGGTAAGGTGTAGGGCTGATGGTAGGTTTCTGTTCCGGGCTAAGGTTAAGGATAGACAACGGCAAGGTTTGGGGCACAGCTGAGGGTACGGAAACGTGTTAGTGTCAGGGTACATGTTGACACACCGGTTAGTGCCAGCGTACGGATTAGGATTAGTGTACCGCGTAGATAAGGTGCACGGTTGGTGGTAGGTTTCCGTTCCAGGCTATGGTTAGGGTTAGGGAAAGTCAAGGTTTCTATTTGTAGGTTTTTTAAGGAAACTCCATACTGTTCTCCATAGTGACTGTATCAATTTACATTCCCAACAATAGTGGAAGAGGGCTCCTTTTGTCCACACCCTCCCCAGAATTTGTTGTCTGTAGATTTTCTGATGATACCGATTCTAACAGGTGTGAGGTGATACCTCATTGTAGTTTAGATTTGCATTTCTCTAATAATTAGTGCTCTTGAGCAGCTTTTCATGTGCGTCTTAGCCATCTCTGTGTCTTCTTTGAAGAAACGTCTCTTTAGATATTCTGCCCTTGTTTGTATTGGGTTGTTTGTTTTTTTAATATTAAGCTGCATGAGCTGTTTATATATATTGGAGATTAAACCTTTGTCCATTGATTCGTTTGCAACTATTTTTGACCCTTCTGAGGGATGCCTTTTTCCATTCCCGTGTTTTTAACCAAAAAAGAAAGAAAGAAAAAGAAGCAGAACACTAATGTGCATAAAGTATGCCTTTTGAAACGGCCGTTTTGAAATATGGACGTCCTTTAAATTTTTTGGTCGATATGGGGCCCCAGGATTTGTTTTCAGGGCAGGTGTCATTTACAGGCCTGCAATGATTTTGAATATCAACTGACCTTTAGCACTGGGATTAAAGCTGCTGTTGTGTGAAACGGCCACTAGGTGGCAGCAGTTCTCCCTTAACACATCTGGTTACTAGGGCAACAGAGCCTCAATGGACGTCGTGTTCTACATTGGAATTTAGAATGGAATGTGCCAGGAGAAAGCCCCTCAAGTTTGTCTCCCTACTTCTTGTTCGTGTTTTTAATTTAATTTTTATTTTTTATTACAGCAAGTTTGATTACAATATTTGGCTTGTTGTAGGTGTGGAAGATGTGGTTCTTTTACACATATACAGATGTCTGTACTTCCTGGGATCCTTTTCCCATGTACGTTATGACAGAATGTTGAGTAGTCTTCTCTTGGTATTCCGTAGGTCTTTGGTGATTATATATGTCACCTGTGTTTGTATAAGTCTGTTAACCCCGATATCGTAATGAAACCAATCCTCACACCTTTCCATTGGTGAACCATAAGTTTGTTTAATGAATCTATGATTGCACTTCTCAGTGGAAATGACTGCCCTGGTTTCTATTTTAGGTAACACCTATAAGTGATATGAAATGATATGTGTCTTTCACTTTCTGACTTACTACAAGTCACGTGATTACCTCTAGACTCATCTACAGTGCTGCAAATGGCATTGTGTCCTTATTTTCCTTGGCTTCTATTCTGCCTTAGCGAGGTCCATTTTCAAAAATGTGATTCCCTGAGGGTTGTGGATTAGCTGACCTGGGCAGCCTTACCCTGCCGGCCGGCCCTCCCCAGGTCTGCCTGGTTGAGGTCAATATAAACAGCGCTCCAGGCAGCAATAGCCCCTGAAGCTGTGCCTGACTCCATATTCTCTGCCCCATCAGCAGTCTCGGGTCTGTGCTGGTGGGAGGGAGTGAGGGGCCACAGCTTTGTTGGTGGCCCTGTGTGAGTGGGGTTCTGCTGGCCTTTCTGCAGGAGTTGCCAGGCTGCCACCTGTAAAGAAGAGGTTGTTTCACCCATAACTTCCGATGGAATTTCTCTCCGGACAGAGGTGAGGAAGGAAAAAAGCAGTGGGGGCCAGGACAGGTGGGGTATCTCAGGCAGGACAATGGAAAGCTTCCGGAAGAGCGCCCGGGGTCAGGACCACCCTGGATGGCCTGTAGTCACCAAGTTGGCCTGCGTGCTGTCGCTGGTGTGGCTCCACGGCCCTTCCTCTAGGCTTTCAAGCCTTTGTACATATTCAGGTGTTTGACCTGGGAAGGGTGAGAACAGTTCAGCAGCAGCTGACCTGGGGCTCAGCTCACCTTTATTCAGAGATGCCCCGGCACGGTCCCCAGCTTTGCAATGAGGATGCTCCTTGCGTGGGGGGTGGGTTGCTGGCTGTATGGGAGATGATTCCCCACCTCTGACCAATTTCAGAATTGTTTACCGCTGGAGCAAGTGCCCTGATAGGGTTTTCCTCTGTATAACTGGTGGGTTCATGTTTTTTTTTTCGTTTATGGTTCAAGTTAGATTTTATTCCTCTTTTATGTATTTATAGATATAAGCATGGAAATAATTCATTCCTATAAATACATCTGTGTGAAGGGAAGAACTTTATTCTGTTTTATTTTTAAATTTTATATTTCAAAATTTTGAAATTTAATTTTATTTACTTTTTTATACAGCGGGTTGTTATTAGTTATGTATTTTATGCATATACATGTATACAGGTCAATCTCAAACTCCCAACTCATCCCACCACCACCACCCCATGGCTTCCCACACTTGGTGTCCATACGTTTGTTCTCTACCTCTGTGTCTCTATTTCTTCCCTGCAAACCAGTTCATCTGTACCATTTTTTAGGTTCCACATATATGCATTCATATACAATATTTGTTTTCCTCTTTCTGACTTACTTCATTCTGTATGACAGTCTCTAGATCCATCGATGTCTCTACAAATGACCCAGTTTCATTCCTTTTTATGGCCGAGTAATATTCCATTTTATATATGTACCCCATCTTTATCCATTCATCTGTCTGTGGGCATTTAGGTTGCTTCCATTACCTGGCTATTGTAAATAGTGCTGCAATGAACCTTGTGGTGAATATGCCTTTTTGATTTATGGTTGTCTCTGGGTATATGGCCAACAGTGGGATTGCTGGGTCAGATGGTAATTCTATTTCTAGTTTTTTAAAGGAAACTCCATACTGTTCTCCATAGTGACTGTATCAAATTACTTTCCCACCAATAGTGGAAGAGGGCTCCTTTTGTCCACACCCTCCCCAGAATTTGTTGTTTGTAGATTTTCTGATGATGCCGATTCTAACAGGTGTGAGGTGATACCTCATTGTAGTTTTGATTTGCATTTTTCTAATAATTAGTGCTCTTGAGCAGCTTTTCATGTGCGTCTTGGCCATCTCTGTGTCTTCTTTGAAGAAACGTCTCTTTAGATCTTCTGCCCATTTTTGTATTGGGTTGTTTGTTTTTTTAATAAGCTGCATGAGCTGTTTATATATATTGGAGATTAAACCTTTGTCCATTGATTCGTTTGCAACTATTTTCGCCCCTTCTGAGGGATGCATTTTTCCATTCCCGTGTTTTTAACCAAAATAGAAAGAAAGAAAAAGAAGCAGAACATTAATGGGCATAAAATATGCCTTTTGAAACGGTCGTTTTGAAATATGGACGTCCTTTAAATTTTTTGGTCGATATGTGGCCCCAGGATTTGTTTTCAGGGCAGGTGTCATTTACAGGCCTGCAATGATTTTGAATATCAACTGAAAATTAGCGATGGGATTAAAGCTGCTGTTGTGTGAAACGGCCACAAGGTGGCAGCAGTTCTCTCTTTCATATCTGGTTAATAGGGCAACAGAGCCTCAATGGAAGTCGCCTTCTAGATTGGAATTTAGAACAGAATGTGACAGGAAAAAGCCCCTCAAGTTTGTCTCACTACTTCTTGTTCGTGTTTTTAATTTAATTTTTTATTTTTTATTACAGCAAGTTTGATTACAATGTTTGGCTTGTTGTAGGTATGGTAGATGTGGTTCTTTTTCACATATACAGATGTCTGTTCTTCCTGGGATCCTTTTCCCATGTACGTTATGACAGAATGTTGTGTACTCCTCTCTTTGTATTCCGTAGCTCTTTGGTTATTATATATATCACCTGTGTTTGTATGTCTGTTAAGCCCAATATCGTAATGAAACCAATCCTCACACCTTTCCATTGGTGAACCATAAGTTTGTTTAATGAATATGTGATTGCCCTTCTCCGTGGAAATATCTGCCCTGGTATCCATTTTTAGGTAACACCTATAAGTGATATGATACGATATGTGCCTTTCACTTTCTGACTTACTACATGTCACATGATTACCTCTAGACTCATCTACGGTGCTGCAAATGGCATTGTGTCCTTATTTTCCTTGGCTTCTATTCTGCCTTAGCGAGGTCCATTTTCAACAATGTGATTCCCTGAGGGTTGTGGATTAGCTGACCTGGGCAGCCTTACCCTGCCGCCCGGCCCTCCCCAGGTGTGCCTGTTTGAGGTCAATATAAACAGCGCTCCAGGCAGCAATAGCCCCTGAAGCTGTGCCTGACTCCATATTCTCTGCCCAGTCAGCAGTCTCGGGGCTCTGCTGGTGGGAGCGTGTGAGGGCCCACGGCTTTGTGGGTGGCCCGGTGTATGTGGGGCTCTGCTGGACTTTGTGCAGGAGTTGCCAGGCTGCCACCTGTAAAGAAGAGGATGTGTCACCCATAAGTTCCACTGGAATTTCTCTCCGGGCTGAGGTAAGGAAGGAAAAAAAGGGGTGGGGTCCGGAACAGGAGGGGTATCTCAGGCAGGGAAATGGAAAGCTTCCAGAAGAGCGCCCGGGGTCAGGACCATCCTGCCTCGCCTGCAGGCACCAAGTTGGCCTGTGTGCTGTCGCCTGTGTGGCTCCACGGCCATTCCTCTAGGATTTCATGCCCTTGTACATATTCAGGTGTTTTACCTGGGAAGGGTGGGAACAGTTCAGCTGCAGCTGGCCTGGGGCTCAGCTCACCTTTATTCAGAGATGCCTCGGCACGGTCCCCCAGCTTTGCAATGAGGACGCTCCTTGCATGTGGGGTGGGTTGCTGGCTGTATGGGAGATGATTCCCCACCTCTGACCAATTTCAGAATTGTTTACCGCTGGAGCAAGTTCCCTGATAGGGCTTTCCTCTGTATAACTGGTGGGTTCAGGTTTTTTTTCGTTTATGGTTCAAGTTAGATTTTATACCTCTTTTATGTATTTATAGATATAAGCATGGAAATAATACATTCCTATAAATACATCTGTGTGAAGGGAAGAACTTTTTTCTCTTTTATTTTTAAATTTTATTTTTTAAAATTGTGAAATTTAGTTTTATTTTTTTATACAGCAGGTTATTATTAGTTATGTATTTTATGCATATGCATGTATGCAGGCCAATCCCAATCTCCCAACTCATCCCACCTCTACCACCCCAAGGCTTCCCACACTTGGTGTCCATAAGTTTGTTCTCTACCTGTGTCTCTATTTCTTCCCTGCAAACCAGTTCATCTGTACCACTTTTTAGGTTCCACATATATGCATTAATATACAATATTTGTTTTCCTCTTTCTGACTTACTTCATTCTGTATGACAGTCTCTAAATCCATCGATGTCTCTACAAATGACCCAGTTTCATTCCTTTTTATGGCCGAGTAATATTCGATTTTATATATGTACCACATCTTTACCCATTCATCTGTTTGTGGGTATTTAGTTTGCTCCCTTACCTGGCTATTGTAAATAGTGCTGCAATGAACATTGTGGTGAATGTGCCTTTTTGATTTATGGTTTTCTCTGGGTATATGCCCAGAAGTGCGATTGCTGGATCAGATGGTAATTCTATTTCTAGTTTTTTTAAGGAAACTCCACACTGTTCTCCATAGTGACTGTATCAATTTACATTCCCACCAATAGTGGAAGATGGCTCCTTTTGTCCACACCCTCCCCAGAATTTGTTGTTTGTAGGTTTTCTGATGATGCTGATTCTAACATGTGTGAGGTGATACCTCATTGTAGTTTTTTTTTGTTTTGTTTTTTATTTATTTATTTATTTATTTATTTTTTTGTACGCGGGCCTCTCACTGTTTTGGCCTGTCCCGTTGCGGAGCACAGGCTCCGGACGTGCAGGCTCAGTGGCCAGGGCTCACGGGCCCAGCTGCTCCGCGACATGTGGGATCTTCCCGGACCGGGGCACGAACATATTTCCCCTGCATCGGCAGGCGGACTCTCAACCACTGCGCCACCAGGGAAGCCCCCTCATTGTAGTTTTGATTTGCATTTCTCTAATAATTAGTGATGTTGAGCAGCTTTTCATCTGCGTCTTGGCCATGTCTGTGTCTTCTTTGAAGGATCGTCTCATGAGATCTTCTGACCATTTCTGTATTGGGAGGGTGGTTGGAGGGTAAGGCTATGTGCTCACGCACGTGTCAGTGCCAGCGTAAGGGCCAGGAGTAGGGTACTGCGTAGGGTAAGGTGTAGGTCTGGTGGTGGTTTCCGTTCGTGGCTAGGTTTAGGGTTTGGGAACGGCAAGGCTTAGGGCCCTGGTGAGGGTACGGAAACGTGGGATGGTCAGGCTACGTTCTTACGCATGGGTCAGTGCCAATGTACGGGCCAGGAATAGCCTACGGTGTAGGCTAATGTGTAGGGCTGGTGGTGGGTTTCCGTTCGGTGCTAGGGTTAGGGTTAGGGAATGACAAGGCTTAGGGCACAGGTGAGGGTACGGAAACGTGGGAGGGTCCGGCTATGTGCTGACGCACGGGTCACTGCCAGCGTACGGGCCAGGAATAGGGAACGGCGTAGGGTAAGGAGTAGGGCTGGTTGTGAGATACCGTTCCGGTCTAGGGTTAGGGTCAGGGAACGGCAAGGCTTAGGGCACAGGTGAACGTAAGGAAACGTGGGAGGGTCAGGCTACGTGCTGACGCACGGGTCAGTGCCAGCGTACGGGCCAGGAGTAGGGTATGGCGTAGGGTAAGGTTTAGGGCTGGTGGTGGGTTTCCGTTCCGGGCTAGGGTTAGGGTGAGGGAACAGCAAGGCTTAGGGCACAGGTGAACGTACGGAAACGTGGGAGTGGCAGGCTACGTGTTGACGCACGGGTCTGTGCCAGCGTACGGGCCAGGATTAGGGTACGTCGTAGCGTAAGGTTTAGGGCTGGTGGTGGTTTTCCGTTCCAGGCTAGGGTTAGTGTTAGAGAACGGCAAGGCTTAGGACACAGGTGAGGGTATGGAAACGTGGGAGAGGCAGGCTACGTGCTGACGCACAGGTCAGTGCCAGCGTAGGGGCCAGGAGTAGGGTACAGCGTAGGGTACGGTTTAGGGCTGGTGGTGGGTTTATGTTCCGGGTTAGGGTTAGGGAACGGCAAGGCTTAGGGCACAGGTGAGGGTACGGAAACGTAGGAGTGGCAGGCTACGTGCTGACGCACGGGTCAGTGCCAGCGTACGGGGCAGGATTAGGGTACGGCATAGGGTAAGGTTTAGGGCTGGTGGTGGGTTTCCTTTCCAGGCTAGGTTTAGGGTTAGGGAACGGCAAAGCTTAGGGCACAGAAGATGGTACAGAAAAGTGGGAGGGTCAGGCTACGTGCTGACTCGCGGGTCAGTGCCAGCGTATGGGCCAATTGTAGGGTATGGCGTAGGGTTAGGTGTAGGGCTGGTTGTGGGTTTCCGTTACAGGCTAGGGTTAGAGTTAGGGAACGGCAAGGCTTAGGGCACAGGTGAGGGTACGGAAACGTGGGAGGGTCAGGCTACGTGATGACGCACGGGTCTTTGCCAGCGTACGCGCCAGGATTCGGGTACGGCATTGGGTAAGGTGTAGGGCTGGTTGTGGGTTTCCGTTCCAGGTTAGAGTTAGGCAACAGCAAGGCTTAGTGCACAGGTCAGGGTATGGAAACGTGGCAGAGGCAGGCTATGTGCTGACGCAAGGGTCACTGCCAGCGTACGGGTCAGGAGTAGTCTACGGCGTACGTTAAGGTTTAGGTTTTGTGGTGGGTTTCCGTTCCGGGCTAGGGTTAGGGATAGGGAAAGGCAAGGCTTAGGGCACAGGTGAGGGTACGGAAACGTGGGAGGGTTAGGCTACATGCTGAAGCACGGTTCAATGCCAGGGTATGGACCAGGAGTAGGGTACGGCGTAGGTTAAAGTGTAAGGCTGGTGGTGGGTGTCCATTCCGGGCTAGTGTTAGGGTTAGGTAACGTTAAGGCTTAGGGCACAGGTTAGGGTACGGAAACGTGGGAGGGTCAGGCTACATGCTGAAGAACGGGTCAGTGCCAGGGTGTGGACCAGGAGTAGGGTATGGCGTTGGGTATGGTGTAAGGGCGGTGGTGGGTGTCCATTCCGGTCTAGGGTTAGGGTTAGGGAACGTTAAGGCTTAGGACACAGGTGAGGGTACGGAAACGTGGGAGGGTCAGGATACGTGCTGAAGAATGGGTCAGTGCCAGCGTACGGGCCAGGAGTAGGGTACGGCATAGCGTAATGTGTAGGGCTGGTGGTGGTTTCCGTTCCGGGCTAGGGTTAGAGGTAGGGAACTGCAAGGCTTAGGGCACAGGTGAGGGTACGGAAACGTGGGAGAGGCAGGCTACGGGCTGACACATGGGAGAGTGCCAGCTTACGGGCCAGCAGTAGGCTACGACGTAGGGTAGGGTGTAGGGCTGGTGGTGGGTTTCTGTTCCGGGCTAGGGTTAGAGTTAGGGATCGGCAAGGCTTAGGGAACAGGTGAGGGTAAGGAAAAGTGGGAGGGTTAGGCTACATGCTGACGCACGGATCAGTGCCAGCGTACGGGCCAGGTGTAGGGTACGGTGTAGGGTAAGGTTTAGGGCTGGTGGTGGGTTTCCGTTTGGGGTTATGGTTAGGGTTATGGAACGGCAAGGCTTAGGACACAGGTGAGGGTACGGGAATGTGGGAAGGTCAGGCTACGTGCTGACGCATGGATCAGTGCCAGCGTACGGGCCAGGAGTAGGCTACGGCGTAGGGTAAGCTGTAGGGCTGGTGGTGGGTTTCTGTTCTGGGCTAGGGTTAGGGTTAGGGAAGGACAAGACTTAGGGCACAGTTGAGGGTACGGAAATGGTGGAGGGTCAGGCTATGTGCTGACGCACGGGTCAGTGCCAGCGTACAGGCCAGGAGTAGGCAACAACGTAGGGTAAGGTGTAGGGCTGGTGGTTGGTTTCCTTTCCGGGCTAGGGTTAGGGTTAGGGAATGTCAAGGCTTAGGGCACAGGTGAGGGTATGGAAACGTGGGAGGGTCATGTTACGTGCTGACACACGTGTCAGTGCCAGCGTATGGGCCAGTCGTAGGCTACGGCGTAGGGAAAGGTGTAGGGCTGGTGGTGGGCTTCCTTTCCGGGCTAGGGTTAGGGTTAGGGAACGGCAAGTCTTAGGGCACAGGTGCGGGTACGGAAACGTGGGAGAGTCAGGCTATGTGCTGACGCACGGGTCAGTGCCAGCGTACGGGCCAGGAGTAGTGTACGTCGTAGGGTAAGGTGTAGGGCTGGTGGTGGGTTTCCGTTCTGGGCTAGGGTTAGGGTTAGGGAACGGCAAGGTTTAGGGCACACGTGAGGGTATCGAAACGTGTTAGGCTCAGGGTACGTGTTGACGCACGGGTTAGTGTGAACGTACAGATGAGGATTATGGTGCGGCATAGGGCAAAGTGTATGGTTGGTGGTAGTTTTCCGTTTCAGGCTAGGGTTAGTGTTAGGGAACGGCAAGGTTTTGGGCCCAGATGAGGGTATGGAAACCTGTTAGTGTCAGGGTACGTGTTGACATATGGATTAGCATTAGGGTACGGCTTAGGGTAAGGTGTAGGCTTGGTGGTAGGTTTCCATTGTGGTCTAGGGTTAGGGTTAGGGAATGGCAAGGTTTAGGTCACAGGTGAAGGTACGGAAACGTGTTAGGGTCAGGGTAAGTGTTGACGCATGTGTTAGTGTCAGCGTACGGAGTAGGTTTATGGTCCTTCGTAGGTTAAGGTCTAGGGTTGGTGGTAGGTTTCCGTTCCAGGCTAGGGTTAGTGTTATGGAACGGCAAGGTTTAGGGCATAGGTGAGGGTACGGAAATGTGTTAGGGTCAGGGTACGTGTTGACGCTCGGATTATGATTAGGGTATGGCGTAGAGTAACGTGTAGGGTTGGTGGTAGGTTTCCGTTTTGGGCTAGGGTTAGGGTTAGGCAACGGCACGGTTTAGGGCACAGGTGAGGGAACGGAAAAGTGTTAGGGTCAGTGTACGTGTTGACGCACGGGTTAGTGTCAGTGTACGGATTAGGATTAGGGTACCGTGTAGGGTATGCTGTACGGTTTGTGGTAGTTTTCCATTCTGGGCTAGGGTTAGTGTTAGGGTACGGCAAGGTTTAGGGTACAGGTGACGGTACAGAAACGTGTTAGGGTCATGATACATGTTGATACATGGAATAGTGTCATCATACGCATTAGGATTAGGGTACGGCGTAGGGTAAGGTGTACGGAGGGCGATAGGTTTCCATTCCGTTGTAGGGTTAGGGTTAGCGAATTGCAAGGTTTTGGGCACAGGTGATGGTACAGAAATGTGTTAGGTTCAGGGTACGTGTTGACTCACGGGTTAGTGTCAGCATACGCATGAGGATTAGGGTACCGCATAGAGTAAGGTGTAGGGTTGGTGGTACGTTTCCGTTCCAGTCTAGGGTTATGTTTAGGGACGGGCAAAGTTTAGGGCACAGGTGAGGGTACGAAACGTGTTAGGGTCAGGGTATGTGTTGATGCACATGTTAGTGTCAGCATACGAATTAGGATTAGGGTACGGCGTAAGGTAAGGTGTAGGGTTGGTGGTAGGTTTCCGATCCGGGCTAGGGTTAGGGTTAGGGAACGGCAAGGTTTATGGCAGAGGTGAGGGTACGGAAATGTGTTAGGGTCAGGGTACGTGTTGATGTATGAATTAGGATTAGGGTACAGCTTAGGGTAAGGTGTAGGGCTGATGGTAGGTTTCCGTTCCAGGCTAAGGTTAAGGATAGGCAACGACAAGTTTTAGGGCACAGCTGAGGGTATGGAAACGTGTTAGGGTCAGGGTACGTGTTGACTCACTGGTTAGTGCCAGCGTACGGATTAGGATTAGTGTACGGCATAGATAAGGTGTAGGGTTGGTGGTAGGATTCCGTTCCGGGCTATGGTTAGGGTTAGGGAAAGTCAAGGTTTCTATTTCTAGTTCTTTGAAGGAAACTCCATACTGTTCTCCATAGTGACTGTATCAATTTACATTCCCACCATAGTGGAAGAGGGCTCCTTTTGTCCACACCCTCCCCAGAATTTGTTTGTAGATTTTCTGATGATGCCGATTCTAACAGGTGTGAGGTGATACCTCATTGTAGTTTTGATTTGCATTTCTCTAATAATTAGTGCTCTTGAGCAGCTTTTCATGTGCGTCTTGGCCATCTCTGTGTCTTCTTTGAAGAAACGTCTCTTTAGATCTCCTGCCCATTTTTGTATTGGGTTGTTTGTTTTTTTAATAAGCTGCATGAGCTGTTTATATATATTGGAGATTAAACCTTTGTCCATTGATTCGTTTGCAACTATTTTCGCCCCTTCTGAGGGATGCCTTTTTCCACTCCCGTGTTTTTAACCAAAAAAGAAAGAAAGAAAAAGAAGCAGAACACTAATGTTCATAAAATATGCCTTTTGAAACGGTCGATCTGAAATATGGACGTCCTTTAAAATTTTTCGTCGATATGTGACCCCAGGATTTGTTTTCAGGGCAGGTGTCATTTACAGGCCTGCAATGATTTTGAATATCAACTGACCATGAGCGCTGGGATTAAAGCTGCTGTTGTGTGAAACGGCCACAAGGTGGCGGCAGTTCTCCCTTACCAATTCTGGTTACTAGGGCAACAGAGCCTCAATGGAAGTCGTGTTCTAGATTGGAATTTAGAATGGAATGTGACAGGAGAAAGCCCCTGTAGTTTGTCTCCCTACATCTTGTTCGTGTTTTTAATTTAATTTTTTGTTTTTTATTACAGCAAGTTTGATTACAATGTTTGGCTTGTTGTAGGTGTGGAAGATGTGGTTCTTTTACACATATACAGATGTCTGTTTTTCCTGGGATCCTTTTCCCATGTACGTTATGACAGAATGTTGAGTAGTCTTTTGGTATTCCGTAGGTCTTTGGTGATTATATATGTCACCTGTGTTTGTATAAGTCTGTTAATCCCGATATCGTAATGAAACCAATCCTCACACCTTTCCATTGGTGAACCATAAGTTTGTTTAATGAATCTCTGATTGCCCTTCTCGGTGGAAATATATGCCCTGTTATCCATTTTTAGGTAACACCTATAAGTGATATGATATGATATGTGTCTTTCACTTTCTCACTTACTACAAGTCACGTGATTACCTCTAGACTCATCTACGGTGGTGCAAATGGCATTGTGTTCTTTTTTTCCTTGGCTTCTCTTCTGCCTTAGCGAGGTCCATTTTCAACAATGTGATTCCCTGAGTGTTGTGGATTAGCTGACCTGGGCAGCCTTATCCTGCCGCCCGGCCCTCCCCAGGTGTGCCTGGTAGAGGTCAATATAAACAGCGCTCCAGGCAGCAATAGCCCCTGAAGCTGTTCCTGACTCCATATTCTCTGCCCCGTCAGCAGTCTCGGGGCTGTGCTAGTGGGAGGCAATGAGGTGCCACAGATTTGTTGGTGGCCCGGTGTGAGTGGGGTTCTGCTGGCCTTTCTGCAGTAGTTGCCAGGCTGCCTCCTGTAAAGAAGAGGATGTGTCACCCATACCTTCTGCTGGAATTTCTCTCCGGACAGTGGTGAGGAAGGAAAAAAGCAGTGGGGGCCGGGACATGTGGGGTATCTCAGGCAGGACAATGGAAAGCTTCCGGAAGAGCGCCCGGGGCCAGGACCACCCTGGCTGGCCTGCAGGCACCAAGTTGGCCTGCGTGCTGTCGCTGGTGTGGCTCCACGGCCCTTCCTCTAGTCTTTCAAGCCCTTGTACATATTCAGTTGTTTTACCTGGGAAGGGTGGGAACAGTTAAGCAACAGCTGGCCTGCGGCTCAGCTCACCTTTTTTTAGAGATGCCTCGGCTCGGTCCCCCAGCTTTGAAATGAGGATGCTCCTTGTGTGGGGTGTGGGTTGCTGGCTGTATGGGGATGATTCCCCACCTCTGACCAATTTCAGAATTGTTTGCCGCTGGAGCAAGTGCCCTGATAGGGTTTTCCTCTGTATAACTGGTGGGTTCAGGTTTTTTTCCTTTTATGGTTCAAGTTAGATTTTATTCCTCTTTTATATATTTATAGATATAAGCATGGAAGTAATTCATTCCTAAAAATACATCTGTGTGAAGGGAAGAACTTTTTTCTGTTTTATATTTAAATTTTATTTTTAAGATTTTGAAATTTAATTTTATTTACTTTTATATACAGCAGGTTATTATTAGATATGTATTTTATGCATATACATGTATACAGGTCAATCTCATACTCCCAACTCATCCCACCACCACCACCCCATGGCTTCCCACACTTGGTGTCCATACGTTTGTTCTCTACCTCTGTGTCTCTATTTCTTCCCTGCAAACCAGTTCATCTACCATTTTTTAGGTTCCACATATATGCATTAATATACAAAATTTGTTTTCCTCTTTCTAACCTACTTCATTCTGTATGACAGTCTCTAGATCCATCGATGTCTCTACAAATGACCCAGTTTCATTCCTTTTTATGGTTGAGTAATATTCCATTTTATACATGTACCACATCTTTATCCATTCATCTGTGTGAGGGCATTTATGTTGCTTCCATTACCTGGCCTTTGTAAATAGTGCTGCAATGAACATTGTGGTGAATGTGCCTTTTTGATTTATGGTTTTCTCTGGGTCTATTCCCAGAAGTGGGATTGCAGGATCAGATGGTAATTCTATTTCTAGTTTTTTTAAGGAAACTCCATAGTGTTCTCCATAGTGACTGTATCAATTTACATACCCACCAATAGTGGAAGAGGGATCCTTTTGTCCACACCCTCCCCAGAATTAGTTGTTTGTAGATTTTCTGATGATGCCGATTCTAACAGGTGTGAGGTGATACCTCATTGTAGTTTCGATTTGCATTTCTCTAATAATTAGTGCTCTTGAGCAGCTTTTCATGTGCGTCTTGGCCATCTCTGTGTCGTCTTTGAAGAAACGTGTCTTTAGATCTACTGCCCATTTTTGTATTGGGGCTTTTGTTTTTTTTAATATTAAGCTGCATGAGCTGTTTATATATTGGAGATTAAACCTTTGTCCATTGATTCGTTTTCAACGATTTTTGCCCATTCTGAGGGATGCCTTTTTCCATTCCCGTTTTTTTAACAAAAAAGTAAAGAAACAAAAAGAAGAAGAACACTAATGTGCGTAAAATATGGCTTTTGAAACGGTCGTTTTGAAATATGGACGTCCTTTGAATTTTTTGGTCGATATGTGACCCCAGGATTTGTTTTCAGGGCAGGTGTCATTTACAGGCCTGCAATGATTTTGAATATCAACTGACCATTAGCGCTGGGATTAAAGCTGCTGTTGTGTGAAACGGCCACAAGGTGGCAGCAGTTCTCCCTTACCAATTCTGGTTACTAGGGCAACAGAGCCTCAATGGAAGTCGTGTTCTAGATTGGAATTTAGAATGGAATGTGCCAGGAGAAAGCCCCTCAAGTTTGTCTCCCTACTTCTTGTTCGTGTTTTTAATTTAATTTTTAGTTTTTATTACAGCAAGTTTGATTAAAATGTTTGGCTTGTTGTAGGTGTGGAAGATGTGGTTCTTTTACACATATACAGATGTCTTTTTTTCCTGGGATCCTTTTCCCATGTACCTTATGACAGAATGTTGAGTAGTCTTTTGGTATTCCGTAGGTCTTTGGTGATTATATATGTCACCAGTGTTTGTATAAGTCTGTTAACCCCGATATCGTAATGAAACCAATGCTCACACCTTTCCATTGGTGAACCATAAGTTTGTTTAATGAATCTCTAATTGCCCTTCTCAGTGGAAATATCTGCCCTGGTATCCATTTTTAGGTAACACCTATAAGTGATATGATATGATACGTGTCTTTCACTTTCTGACTTACTACATGTCACGTGATTACCTCTAGACTCATCTACGGTGCTGCAAAATGCATTGTGTCCTTTTTTTCCTTGCCTTCTATTCTGACTTAGCGAGGTCCCTTTTCAACAATGTGCTTCCCTGCGGGTTGTGGATTAGCTGACGTGGGCAGCCTTATCCTGCCGGCCGGCCCTCCCAAGGTGTGCCTGGTTGAGGTCTATATAAACAGCGCTCCATGCAGCAATAGCCCCTGAAGTTGAGCCTGCCTCCATATTCTCTGCCCCGTGAGCAGTCTCGGGGCTGTGCTGGTGGGAGGGAGTGAGGGGCCACAGCTTTGTTGGTGGCCCGGTGTGAGTGGGGTTCTGCTGGCCTTTCTGCAGGAGATGCCAGGCTGCCTCCTGTAAAGAGGAGGATGTGTCACCCATACCTTCCGCTGGAATTTCTCTCCGGACTGAGGTGACGAAGGAAAAAAGCAGTGGGGGCCGGGACAGGGTGGGTATCTCAGGCAGGACAATGGAAAGCTTCTGGAAGAGCGCCCGTGGCCAGGACCACCCTGGCTGGCCTGCAGGCACCAAGTTGGCCTGCGTGCTGTCGCTGGTGCGGCTCCATGGCCCTTCCTCTAGTCTTTCAAGCCCATGTACATATTCAGGTGTTTAACCTGGGAAGGGTGGGAACAGTTCAGCAGCAGCTGACCTGGGGCTCAGCTCACCTTTATTCAGAGATGCCTCGGCTCGGTCACCCAGCTTTGCAATGAGGACGCTCCTTGTGTGGGGTGTGTGTTGATGGCTGTATGGGAGATGATTCCCCACCTCTGACCAATTTCAATATTGTTTACCGTTGGAACAAGTGCCCTGATAGGGTTTTCCTCTGTATAACTGGTGGGTTCAGGTTTTTCTTCTTTTATGGTTCATGTTAGCTTTTATTCCTCTTTTATGTATTTATAGATATAAGCATGGAAATAATACTTTCCTATAAATACATCTGTGTGAAGGGAAGAACTTTTTTCTGTATTATTTTTAAATTTTATTTTTTAAAATTTTGAAATTTAATTTTATTTATTTTTTTATACAGCAGGTTATGATTAGTTATGTATTTTATGCATATACATGTATGCAGGTCAATCCCAATCTCCCAAGTCATCCCACCACCACCACCCCATGGCTTTCCATACTTGGTGTCCATACGTTTGTTCTCTACATCTGTGTCTCTATTTCTTCCCTGCAAACCAGTTCCTCTGTAAAGTTTCGTAGGTTCCACATATATGCATTAATATACAATATTTGTTTTCCTCTTTCTGACTTACTTCATTCTGTATGACAGTCTCTAGATCCATCGCTGTCTCTACAAATGACCCGGTTTCATTCCTTTTTATGGCTGAGTAATATTCCATTTTATACATGTAGCACATCTTTATCCATTCATCTGTGTGTGGGCATTTAGGTTGCTTCCATTACTTGGCTTTTGTAAATAGTGCTGCAATGAACATTGTGGTGAATGTGCCTTTCTGATTTATGGTTTTCTTTGGGTATATGAGCAGAAGTGGGATTGCTGGATCAGATGGTAATTCTATTTCTAGTTTTTTTAAGGAAACTCCATAGTGTTCTCCATAGTGAGTGTATCAATTCACATTCCCACCAATAGTGGAAGAGGTCTCCTTTAGTCCACACCCTCCCCAGAATTTGTTGTTTGTAGATTTTCTGATGATGCCGATTCTAACAGGTGTGAGGTGATACCTCATTGTAGTTTTGATTTGCATTTCTCTTATAATTAGTGCTCTTGAGCAGCTTTTCATGTGCGTCTTGGCCATCTCTGTGTCTTCTTTGAAGAAACGTCTCTTATATCTGCCCATTTTTGTATTGGGTTGTGTGTTTTTTTAATATTAAGCTGCATGAGCTGTTTATATATATTGGAGATTAAACCATTGTCCATTGATTCGTTTGCAACTCTTTTCGCCCCTTTTGAGGGATGTCTTTTTCTTTTCCCGTTTTTTAACCAAAAAAGAAAAAACGAAAAACAAGTAGAAAACTAATGTGCGTAAAATATGCCTTTTGAAACGGTCGTTTTGAAATATGGACGTCCTTTGAATTTTTTGGTCGATATGTGACCCTAGAATTTGTTTTCAGGGCAGGTGTCATTTACAGGCCTGCAATGATTTTGAATATCAACTGACCATTAGCGCTGGGATTAAAGCTGCTGTTGTGTGAAACGGCCACAAGGTGGCAGCAGTTCTCCCTTACCAATTCTGGTTACTAGGGCAACAGAGCCTCAATGGAAGTCGTGTTCTAGATTGGAATTTAGAATGGAATGTGCCAGGAGAAAACCCCTCATGTTTGTCTCCCTACTTCTTGTTTGTGTTTTTAATTTAATTTTTATTTTTTATTACAGCAAGTTTGATTACAATGTTTGGCTTGTTGGAGGTGTGGAAGATGTGGTTCTTTTACACATATACAGATGTCGGTTTTTCCTGGGATCCTTTTCCCATGTACCTTATGACAGAATGTTGAGTAGTCTTTTGGTATTCCGTAGGTCTTTGGTGATTATATATGTCACCTGTGTTTGTATAAGTCTGTTAACCCCGATATCGTAATGAAACCAATCCTCACAACTTTCCATTGGTGAACCATAAGTTTGTTTAATGAATCTCTGATTGCCCTTCTCGGTGGAAATATCTGCCCTGGTATCCATTTTTAGGTAACACCTATAAGTGATATGATATGATATGTGTCTTTCACTTTCTGACTTACTACATGTCACGTGATTACCTCTAGACTCTTCTACGGTGCTGCAAAAGGCATTGTGTCCTTTTTTTCCTTGCCTTCTATTCTGACTTAGCGAGGTCCGTTTTCAACAATGTGCTTCCCTGCGGGTTGTGGATTAGCTGACGTGGGCAGCCTTATCCTGCCTGCCGGCCCTCCCCAGGTGTGCCAGGTTGAGGTCAATATAAACAGCGCTCCATGCAGCAATAGCCCCTGAAGCTGTGCCTGACTCCATATTCTCTGCCCCGTGAGCAGTCTCGGGGCTGTGCTGGTGAGAGGGAGTGAGGGGCCACAGCTTTGTTGTTGGCCCGGTGTGAGTGGGGTTCTGCTGGCCTTTCTGAAGGAGTTGCCAGGCTGCCTTCTGTAAGGAGGAGGATGTGTCACCCATACCTTCCGCTGGAATTTCTCTCCAGACAGAGGTGAGGAAGGAAAAAAGCAGTGGGGGCCGGGACAATTGGGGTATCTCAGGCAGTACAATGGAAAGCTTCCGGAAGAGCGCCCGGGGCCAGGACCACCCTGGCTGGCCTGCAGGCACCAAGTTGGCCCGCGTGCTGTCGCTGGTGTGGCTCCACGGCCCTTCCTCTAGTCTTTCAAGCCCTTGTACATATTCAGGTGTTTTTCCTGGGAAGGGTGGGAACAGTTCAGCAACAGGTGGCCTGGGGCTCAGCTCACCTTTGTTCAGAGATGCCTCGGCTCGGTCCCCCCGCTTTGCAATGAGGAAGCTCCTTGTGTGGGGTGTGGGTTGCTGGCTGTATGGGAGATGATTCCCCACCTCTGAACAATTTCAATATTGTTTACCGTTGGAGCAAGTGCCCTGATAGTGTTTTTCTCTGTATAACTGGTGGGTTCAGGTTTTTCTTCGTTTATGGTTCAAGTTAGCTTTTATTCCTCTTTTATGTATTTATAGATATAAGCATGGAAATAATTCATTCCTATAAATACATCTGTGTGAAGGGAAGAACTTTTTTCTGTTTTATTTTTAAATTTTATTTTTGAAAATTTTGAAATTTAATTTTATTTACTTTTTTATACAGCTGGTTATTATTAGTTATGTGTTTTATGCATATACATGTATACAGGTCAATCTCAATCTCCCAACTCATCCCACCACCACCACCCCATGGCTTCCCACACTTGGTGTCCATACGTTTGTTCTCTACCTCTGTGTCTCTATTTCTTCCCTGCAAACCAGTTCATCTGTACAATTTTTTAGGTTCCACATATATGCATTAATATACAATATTTGTTTTCCCCTTTCTGACTTACTTCATTCTGTATGACAGTCTCTAGATCCATCGATGTCTCTACAAATGACCCAGATTCATTCCTTTTTATGGCCGAGTAATATTCCATTTTATATATGTACCCCATCTTTATCCATTCATCTGTCTTTGGGCGTTTAGGTTGCTTCCATTATCTGGCTATTGTAAATAGTGCTGCAATGAACATTGTGGTGAATGTGCCTTTTTGATTTATGGTTTTCTTTGGGTATATGCCCAGAAGTGGAATTGCTGGATCAGATGGTAATTCTATTTCTAGATTTTTTAAGGAAACTCCATAGTGTTCTCCATAGTGACTCTATCAATTTACATTCCCACCAATAGTGGAAGAGGGCTCCTTTTGTCCACACCCTCCCCAGAATTTGTTGTTTGTAGATTTTCTGATGATGCCGATTCTAACAGGTGTGAGGTGATACCACATTGTAGTTTTGATTTGCATTTCTCTAATAATTAGTGCTCTTGGGCAGCTTTTCATGTGCGTCTTAGCCATCTCTGTGTCTTCTTTGAAGAAACGTCTCTTTAGATATTCTGCCCATGTTTGTATTGGGTTGTTTGTTTTTTTAATATTAAGCTGCATGAGCTGTTTATATATATTGGAGATTAAACCTTTGTCCATTGATTCGTTTGCAACTATTTTCGCCCCTTCAGAGGGATGCCTTTTTCCATTCCCGTGTTTTTAACCAAAAAAGAAAGAAAGAAAAAGAAGCAGAACACTAATGTGCATAAAATATGCCTTTTGAAACGGTCGTTTTGAAATATGGACGTCCTTTAAATTTTTTGGTCGATATGTGGCCCCAGGATTTGTTTTCAGGGCAGGTGTCATTTACAGGCCTGCAATGATTTTGAATAGCAACTAACCATTAGCACTGGGATTAAAGCTGCTGTTGTGTGAAAGGGCCACTAGGTGGCAGCAGTTCTCCCTTAACACATCTGGTTACTAGGGCAACAGAGCCTCAATGGACGTCGTGTTCTACATTGGAATTTAGAATGGAATGTGCCAGGAGAAAGCCCCTCAAGTTTGACTCCCTACTTCTTGTTCGTATTTTTAATTTAATTTTTTTTTATTATAGCAAGTTTGATTACAATGTTTGGCTTGTTGTAGGTGTGGAAGATGTGGTTCTTTTACACATATACAGATGTCTGTACTTCCTGGGATCCTTTTCCAATGTACGTTATGACAGAATGTTGAGTAGTCTTCTCTTGGTATTCCGTAGGTCTTTGGTGATTATATATGTCACCTCTGTTTGTATATGTCTGTTAACCCCTATATCGTAATGAAACCAATCCTCACACCTTTCCATTGGTGAACCATAAGTTTGTTTAATGAATCTATGATTGCACTTCTCAGTGGAAATGACAGCCCTGGTTTCTATTTTAGGTAACACCTATAAGTGATATGAAATGATATGTGTCTTTCACTTTCTGACTTACTACAAGTCACGTGATTACCTCTAGACTCATCTACAGTGCTGCAAATGGCATTGTGTCCTTATTTTCCTTGGCTTCTATTCTGCCTTAGCGAGGTCCATTTTCAACAATGTGATTCCCTGAGGGTTGTGGATTAGCTGACCTGGGCAGCCTTACGCTGCCAGCCGGACCTCCCCAGGTCTGCCTGGTTGAGGTCAATATAAACAGCCCTCCAGGCAGCAATAGCCCCTGAAGCTGTTCCTGACTCCATATTCTCTGCCCCGAAAGCAGTCTCGGGGCTGTGCTGGTGGGAGGGAGTGAGGGGCCACAGCTTTGTTGGTGGCCCTGTGTGAGTGGGGTTCTGCTGGCCTTTCTGCAGGAGTTGCCAGGCTGCCACCTGTAAAGAAGAGGATGTGTCACCCATACCTTCCGCTGGAATTTCTCTCCGGACAGAGGTGAGGAAGGAAAAAAGCAGTGGGGGCCGGGACAAATGGGGTATCTCAGGCAGGGCAATGGAAAGCTTCCGGAAGAGCGCCCGGGGCCAGGATCACCCTGGCTGGCCTGCAGTCACCAAGTTGGCCTGCGTGCTGTCGCTGGTGTGGCTCCACGGCCCTTCCTCTAGGCTTTCAAACCTTTGTACATATTCAGGTGTTTGACCTGGGAAGGGTGGGAACAGTTCAGCAGCAGCTGGCCTGGGGCTCAGCTCACCTTTATTCAGAGATGCCCCGGCACGGTCCCCCAGCTTTGCAATGAGGATGCTCCTTGCATGGGGTGTGGGTTGCTGGCTGTATGGGAGATGATTCCCCACCTCTGACCAATTTCAGAATTGTTTACCGCTGGAGCAAGAGCCCTGATAGGGTTTTCCTCTGTATAACGGGTGGGTTCAGGTTTTTTTTTTCGTTTATGTTTCAAGTTAGATTTTATTCCTCTTTTATGTATTTATAGATATAAGCATGGAAATAATTCATTCCTATAAATACATCTGTGTGAAGGGAAGAACTTTTTTCTGTTTTATTTTTAAATTTTATATTTTAAAATTTTGAAATTTAATTTTATTTACTTTTTTATACAGCGGGTTATTATTAGTTATGTATTATATGCATATACATGTATACAGGTCAATCTCAAACTCCCAACTCATCCCACCACCACCACCCCATGGCTTCCCACACTTGGTGTCCATACGTTTGTTCTCTACCTCTGTGTCTCTATTTCTTCCCTGCAAACGAGTTCATCTGTACCATTTTTTGGGTTCCACATATATGCATTAATATACAATATTTGTTTTCCTCTTTCTGACTTACTTCATTCTGTATGACAGTCTCTAGATCCATCGATGTCTCTAGAAATGACCCAGTTTCATTCCTTTTTATGGCCGAGTAATATTCCATTTTATATATGTACCCCATCTTTATCCATTCATCTGTCTGTGGGCATTTAGGTTGCTTCCATTACCTGGCTATTGTAAATAGTGCTGCAATGAACATTGTGGTGAATGGGCCTTTTTGATTTATGGTTGTCTCTGGGTATATGCCCAACAGTGGGATTGCTGGGTCAGATGGTAATTCTATTTCTAGTTTTTTAAAGGAAACTCCATACTGTTCTCCATAGTGACTGTATCAAATTACATTCCCACCAATAGTGGAAGAGGGCTCCTTTTGTCCACACCCTCCCCAGAATTTGTTGTTTGTAGATTTTCTGATGATGCCGATTCTAACAGGTGTGAGGTGATACCTCATTGTAGTTTTTTTTTTATGTATTTATTTTTTTTGTTGTACGCGGGCCTCTCACTGTTGTGGCCTGTCCCGTTGCGGAGCACAGGCTCCGGACGTGCAGGCTCAGTGGCCATGGCTCACGCGCCCAGCTGCTCCGCGACATGTGGGATCTTCCCGGACCGGGGCACGAACCCGTGTCCCCTGCATCGGCAGGCGGACTCTCAACCACTGTGCCACCAGGGAAGCCCCCTCATTGTAGTTTTGATTTGCATTTCTCTAATAATTAGTGATGTTGAGCAGCTTTTCATCTGCGTCTTGGCCATGTCTGTGTCTCCTTTGAAGGATCGTCTCATGAGATCTTCTGACCATTTCTGTATTGGGAGGGTGGTTGGAGGGTAAGGCTATGTGCTCACGCACGTGTCAGTGCCAGCGTAAGGGCCAGGAGTAGGGTACTGCGTAGGGTAAGGTGTAGGTCTGGTGGTGGTTTCCGTTCAGGGCTAGGTTTAGGGTTTGGGAACGGCAAGGCTTAGGGCCCAGGTGAGGGTACGGAAACGTGGGATGGTCAGGCTACGTTCTTACGCATGGGTCAGTGCCAATGTATGGGCCAGGAATAGGCTACGGCGTAGGCTAAAGTGTAGGGCTGGTGGTGGGTTTCCGTTCCGTGCTAGGGTTAGGGTTAGGGAATGACAAGGCTTAGGGCACAGGTGAGGGTACGGAAACGTGGGAGGGTCCGGCTATGTGCTGACGCACGGGTCAGTGCCAGCGTACGGGCCAGGAATAGGGAACGGCGTAGGGTAAGGAGTAGGGCTGGTTGTGAGATACCGTTCCGGGCTAGGGTTAGGGTTAGGGAACGGCAAGGCTTAGGGCACAGGTGAACGTAAGGAAACGTGGGAGGGTCAGGCTATGTGCTGACGCACGGGTCAGTGCCAGCGTACGGGCCAGGAGTAGGGTATGGCGTAGGGTAAGGTTTAGGGCTTGTGGTGGGTTTCCGTTCCGGGCTAGGGTTAGGGTGAGGGAACAGCAAGGCTTAGGGCACAGGTGAACGTACGGAAACGTGGGAGTGCCAGGCTATGTGTTGACGCACGGGTCTGTCCCAGCGTACGGGCCAGGATTAGGGTACGTCGAAGCGTAAGGTTTAGGGCTGGTGGTGGGTTTCCGTTCCAGGCTAGGGTTAGGGTTAGGGAACGGCAAGGCTTAGGACACAGGTGAGGGTATGGAAACGTGGGAGAGGCAGGCTACGTGCTGACGCACAGGTCAGTGCCAGCGTAGGGGCCAGGAATAGGGTACAGCGTAGAGTAAGGTTTAGGTCTGGTGGTGGGTTTATGTTCCGGGTTAGGGTTAAGGAACGGCAAGGTTTAGGGCACAGGTGAGGGTACGGAAACGTAGGAGTGGCAGGCTACGTGCTGACGCACGGGTCAGTGCCAGCGTACGGGGCAGGATTAGGGTACGGCGTAGGTTAAGGTTTATGTCTGGTGGTGGGTTTCCGTACCAGGCTAGGTTTAGGGTTAGGGAACGGCAAAGCTTAGGGCACAGAAGATGGTACGGAAAAGTGGGAGGGTCAGGCTACGTGCTGACGCACGGGTCAGTGCCAGCGTATGGGCCAAGTGTAGGGTATGGCGTAGGGTTAGGTGTAGGGTTAGGGTTAGGGAACGGCAAGGCTTAGGGCACAGGTGAGGGTACGGAAACGTGGGAGGGTCAGGCTACGTGATGACGCACGGGTCTTTGCCAGCGTACGTGCCAGGATTCGGGTACGGCATTGGGTAAGGTGTAGGGCTGTTTGTGGGTTTCCGTTCCAGGTTAGAGTTAGGGAACGGCAAGGCTTAGTGCACAGGTGAGGGTATGGAAACGTGGCAGAGGCTGGCTATGTGCTGACGCAAGGGTCACTGCCAGCGTACGGGTCAGGAGTAGTCTATGGCGTACGTTAAGGTTTAGGTTTTGTAGTGGGTTTCCGTTCCGGGCTAGGGTTAGGGATAGGGAAAGGCAAGGCTTAGGGCACAGGTGAGGGTACGGAAACGTGGGAGGGTTAGGCTACATGCTGAAGCACGGTTCAATGCCAGGGTATGGACCAGGAGTAGGGTACGGCGTAGGGTAAAGTGTAAGGCTGGTGGTGGGTGTCCATACCGGGCTAGTGTTAGGGTTAGGGAGCGGCAAGGCTTAGGGCACAGGTGAGGGTACGGAAACGTGGGAGGTTCAGGCTACATGCTGAAGAACGGGTCAGTGCCAGGGTGTGGACCAGGAGTAGGGTACGGCGTTGGGTATGGTGTAAGGGCGGTGGTGGGTGTCCATTCCGGTCTAGGGTTAGGGTTAGGGAACGTTAAGGCTTAGGACACAGGTGAGGGTACGGAAACGTGGGAGGGTCAGGATACGTGCTGAAGAATGGGTCAGTGCCAGCGTACGGGCCAGGAGTAGGGTACGGCATAGCGTAATGTGTAGGGCTGGTGGTGGTTTCCGTTCCGGGCTAGGGTTAGAGGTAGGGAACTGCAAGGCTTAGGGCACAGGTGAGGGTACGGAAACGTGGGAGAGGCAGGCTACGGGCTGACACATGGGAGAGTGCCAGCTTACGGGCCAGCAGTAGGCTACGACGTAGGGTAGGGTGTAGGGCTGGTGGTGGGTTTCCGTTCCGGGCTAGGGTTAGAGTTAGGGATCGGCAAGGCTTAGGGAACAGGTGAGGGTAAGGAAAAGTGGGAGGGTTAGGCTACATGCTGACGCACGGATCAGTGCCAGCGTACGGGCCAGGTGTAGGGTACGGCGTAGGGTAAGGTTTAGGGCTGGTGGTGGGTTTCCGTTTGGGGTTATGGTTAGGGTTATGGAACGGCAAGGCTTAGGACACAGGTGAGGGTACGGGAACGTGGGAAGGTCAGGCTACGTGCTGACGCACGGATCAGTGCCAGCGTACGGGCCAGGAGTAGGCTACGGCGTAGGGTAAGCTGTAGGGCTGGTGGTGGGTTTCTGTTCTGGGCTAGGGTTAGGGTTAGGGAAGGACAAGACTTAGGGCACAGTTGAGGGTACGGAAATGGTGGAGGGTCAGGCTATGTGCTGACGCACGGGTCAGTGCCAGCGTACAGGCCAGGAGTAGGCAACAACGTAGGGTAAGGTGTAGGGCTGGTGGTTGGTTTCCTTTCCGGGCTAGGGTAAGGGTTAGGGAATGTCAAGGCTTAGGGCACAGGTGAGGGTATGGAAACGTGGGAGGGTCATGCTACGTGCTGACACACGTGTCAGTGCCAGCGTATGGGCCAGTCGTAGGCTACGGCGTAGGGAAAGGTGTAGGGCTGGTGGTGGGCTTCCTTTCCGGGCTAGGGTTAGGGTTAGGGAACGGCAAGTCTTAGGGCACAGGTGCGGGTACGGAAACGTGGGAGAGTCAGGCTATGTGCTGACGCACAGGTCAGCGCCAGCGTACGGGCCAGGAGTAGTGTACGTCGTAGGGTAAGGTGTAGGGCTGGTGGTGGGTTTCCGTTCTGGGCTAGGGTTAGGGTTAGGGAACGGCAAGGTTTAGGGCACACGTGAGGGTATCGAAACGTGTTAGGCTCAGGGTACGTGTTGACGCACGGGTTAGTGTGAACGTACAGATGAGGATTATGGTGCGGCATAGGGTAAAGTGTATGGTTGATGGTAGGTTTCCGTTTCAGGCTAGGGTTAGTGTTAGGGAACGGCAAGGTTTTGGGCACAGATGAGGGTATGGAAACGTGTTAGTGTCAGGGTACGTGTTGACATATGGATTAGCATTAGGGTACGGCTTAGGGTAAGGTGTAGGCTTGGTGGTAGGTTTCCATTGTGGTCTAGGGTTAGGGTTAGGGAATGGCAAGGTTTAGGTCACAGGTGAAGGTACGGAAACGTGTTAGGGTCAGGGTAAGTGTTGACGCATGTGTTAGTGTCAGCGTACGGAGTAGGTTTATGGTCCTTCGTAGGTTAAGGTCTAGGGTTGGTGGTAGGTTTCCGTTCCAGGCTAGGGTTAGTGTTATGGAACGGCAAGGTTTACGGCATAGGTGAGGGTACGGAAATGTGTTAGGGTCAGGGTACGTGTTGACGCTCAGATTATGATTAGGGTATGGCGTAGAGTAACGTGTAGGGTTGGTGGTAGGTTTCCGTTTTGGGCTAGGGTTAGGGTTAGGCAACGGCACGGTTTAGGGCACAGGTGAGGGAACGGAAAAGTGTTAGGGTCAGTGTACGTGTTGACGCACGGGTTAGTGTCAGTGTACGGATTAGGATTAGGGTACCGTGTAGGGTATGCTGTACGGTTTGTGGTAGTTTTCCATTCTGGGCTAGGGTTAGTGTTAGGGTACGGCAAGCTTTAGGGTACAGGTGACGGTACAGAAACGTGTTAGGGTCATGATACATGTTGATACATGGAATAGTGTCATCATACGCATTAGGATTAGGGTACGGCGTAGGGTAAGGTGTACGGAGGGCAGTAGGTTTCCATTCCGTTGTAGGGTTAGGGTTAGCGAATTGCAAGGTTTTGGGCACAGGTGATGGTACAGAAATGTGTTAGGTTCAGGGTACGTGTTGACTCACGGGTTAGTGTCAGCATACGCATGAGGATTAGGGTACCGCATAGAGTAAGGTGTAGGGTTGGTGGTACGTTTCCGTTCCAGTCTAGGGTTATGTTTACGGACCGGCAAAGTTTAGGGCACAGGTGAGGGTACGAAACGTGTTAGGGTCAGGGTATGTGTTGATGCACAGGTTAGTGTCAGCATACAAATTAGGATTAGGGTACGGCGTAAGGTAAGGTGTAGGGTTGGTGGTAGGTTTCCATTCCGGGCTAGGGTTAGGGTTAGGGAACGGCAAAGTTTATGGCAGAGGTGAGGGTACGGAAACGTGTTAGGGTCAGGGTACGTGTTGATGTATGAAGTAGGATTAGGGTACAGCTTAGGGTAAGGTGTAGGGCTGCTGGTAGGTTTCCGTTCCGGGCTAAGGTTAAGGATAGGCAATGACAAGTTTTAGGGCACAGCTGAGGGTATGGAAACGTGTTAGGGTCAGGGTACGTGTTGACTCACTGGTTAGTGCCAGCGTACGGATTAGGATTAGTGTACGGCATAGATAAGGTGTAGGGTTGGTGGTAGGATTCCGTTCCGGGCTATGGTTAGGGTTAGGGAAAGTCAAGGTTTCTATTTCTAGTTCTTTGAAGGAAACTCCATACTGTTCTCCATAGTGACTGTATCAATTTACATTCCCACCATAGTGGAAGAGGGCTCCTTTTGTCCACACCCTCCCCAGAATTTGTTTGTAGATTTTCTGATGATGCCGATTCTAACAGGTGTGAGGTGATACCTCATTGTAGTTTTGATTTGCATTTCTCTAATAATTAGTGCTCTTGAGCAGCTTTTCATGTGCGTCTTGGCCATCTCTGTGTCTTCTTTGAAGAAACGTCTCTTTAGATCTTCTGCCCATTATAGTATTGGGTTGTTTGTTTTTTTAATAACCTGCATGAGCTGTTTATATATATTGGAGATTAAACCTTTGTCAATTGATTCGTTTGCAACTATTTTCGCCCCTTCTGAGGGATGCCTTTTTCCATTCCCGTGTTTTTAACCAAAAAAGAAAGAAAGAAAAAGAAGCAGAACACTAATGTGCATAAAATATGCCTTTTGAAACGGTCGTTTTGAAATATGGACGTCCTTTAAATTTTTTGGTCGATATGTGACCCCAGGATTTGTTTTCAGGGCAGGTGTCATTTACAGGCCTGCAATGATTTTGAATATCAACTGACCATGAGTGCTGGGATTAAAGCTGCTGTTGTGTGAAACGGCCACAAGGTGGCAGCAGTGCTCCCTTACCAATTCTGGTTACTAGGGCAACACAGCCTCAATGGAAGTCGTGTTCTAGATTGGAATTTAGAATGGAATGTGCCAGGAGAAAGCCCCTCAAGTTTGTCTCCCTACTTCTTGTTCGTGTTTTTAATTTAATATTTTGTTTTTTATTACAGCAAGTTTGATTACAATGTTTGGCTTGTTGTAGGTGTGGAAGATGTGGTTCTTTTACACATATACAGATGTCTGTTTTTCCTGGGATCCTTTTCCCATGTGCGTTATGAGATAATGTTGAGTAGTCTTTTGGTACTCCGTAGGTCTTTGGTAATTATATATGTCACCTGTGTTTGTATATGTCTGTTAACCCCAATATCGTAATGAAACCAATCCTCACACCTTTCCATTGGTGAACCATAAGTTTGTTTAATGAATCTGTGATTGCCCTTCTCTGTGGAAATATCTGCCCTGGTATCCATTTTAAGGTAACACCTATAAGTGATATGATATGATATGTGTCTTTCACTTTCTGACTTACTACAAGTCACGTGATTACCTCTAGACTCATGTACGGTGCTGCAAATGCACAGTGTCCTTTTTTTCCTTGGATTCTATTCTGCCTTAGCGAGGTCCATTTTCAAGAATGTGATTCCCTGAGGGTTGTGGATTAGCTGACCTGGGCAGCCTTACCCTGCCGGCCGGCCGTCCCCAGGTCTGCCTTGTTGAGGTCAATATAAACAGCGCTCCAGGCAGCAATAGCCCCTGAAGCTTTGCCTAACTCCATATTCTTTGCCCCGTCAGCAGTCTCGGGGCTGTGCTGGTGGGAGGGAGTGAGGGGCCACATCTTTGTTCGTGGCCCGGTGTGAGTGGGGTTCTGCTGGCCTTTCTGCAGGAGTTGCCAGGCTGCCACCTGTAAAGAAGAGGATGTGTCACCCATACCTTCCGCTGGAATTTCTCTCCGGACAGAGGTGAGGAAGGAAAAAAGCAGTGGGGGCCGGGACAAGAGGGGTATCTCAGGCAGGACAATGGAAAGCTTCCGGAAGAGCGCCCGGGGGCAGGACCACCCTGGCTGGAGAGCAGGCACCAAGTTGGCCTGCGTGCTGTTGCTGGGGTGGCTCCACGGCCTCTTCCTCTAGTCTTACAATCCCTTGTACATATTCAGGTGTTTTACCTGGGAAGGGTGGGAACAGTTCAGCAGCAGCTGGCCTGGGGCTCAGCTCACCTTTATTCAGAGATGCCTCTGCACGATCCCCAGGCGTTGCAATGTGGACGCTCCTTGCCTGGGGTGTGGGTTGCTGGCTGTATGGGAGATGATTCCCCACCTCTGACCAATTTCAGAATTGTTTACCGCTGTAGCAAGTGCCCTGATAGGGTTTTCCTCTGTATAACTGGTGGGTTCAGGTTTTTTTTTTCTTTTATGGTTCAAGTTAGATTTTATTCCTCTTTTATGTATTTATAGATATAAGCATGGAAATAATTCATTCCTATAAATACATCTGTGTGAAGGGAAGAACTTTTTTCTGTATTATTTTTAAATTTTATTTTTTTAAATTTTGAAATTTAATTTTATTTATTTTTTTATACAGCAGGTTATTATTAGTTATGTATTTTATGCATATACATGCATGCAGGTCAATCCCAATCTCCCAACTCATCCCACCTCCACCACACCATGGCTCTCCACACTTGGTGTCCATACGTTTGTTCTCTACATCTGTGTCTCTATTTCTTCCCTGCAAACCAGTTCATCTGTACCAGTTTTTAGGTTCCCCATATATGCATTCATATACAATATTTGTTTTCCTCTTTCTGACTTACTTCATTCTGTATGACAGTCTCTAGATCCATCGATGTCTCTACAAATTACCCAGTTTCATTCCTTTTTATGGCTGAGTAATATTCCATTTTATACATGTACCACATCTTTATCCATTCATCTGTCTGTGGGCATTTAGGTTGCTTCCATTACCTGGCTATTGTAAATAGTGCTGCAATGAACATTGTGGTGAATGGGCCTTTGTGATTTATGGTTTTCTTTGGGTATATGCCCAGAAGTGGGATTGCTGGATCAGATTGTAATTCTATTTCTAGTTTTTTTTTAACGAAACTCCATACTGTTCTCCATAGTGACTGTATCAATTTACATTCCCACCAATAGTGGAAGAGGGCTCCTTTTGTCCACACCCTCCCCAGAATTTGTTGTTTGTAGATTTTCTGATGATGCCGATTCTAACAGTGTGAAGTGATACCTCATTGTAGTTTTGATTTGCATTTCTCTAATAATTAGTGCTGTTGAGCAGCTTTTCATGTGCGTCTTGGCCATCTCTGGGTCTTCTTTGAAGAAACGTATCTTTAGATCTTCTGCCCATTTTTGTATTGGGTTGTTTGTTTTTTTAATATTAAGCTGCATGTGCTGTTTATATATATGGGAGATTAAACCTTTGTCCGTTGATTCGTTTGCAACTATTTTCGCCCCTTCTGAGGGATGCCTTTTTCCATTCCCGTTTTTTTAACCAAAAAAGAAAGAAAGAAAAAGAAGCAGAAAACTAATGTGCATAAAATATGCCTTTTGAAATGGTCGTTTTGAAATATGGACGTCCTTTGAATTTTTTGGTCGATATGTGACCCCAGGATTTGTTTTCAGGGCAGGTGTCATTTACAGGCCTGCAATGATTTTGAATATCAACTGACCATTAGCGCTGGGATTAAAGCTGCTGTTGTGTGAAACGGCCACAAGGTGGCAGCAGTTCTCCCTTACCAATTCTAGTTACTAGGGCAAAAGAGCCTCAATGGAAGTCGTGTTCTAGATTGGAATTTAGAATGGAATGTGCCAGGAGAAAGCCCCGCAAGTTTGTCTCCCTACTTCTTGTTCGTGTTTTTAATTTAATTTTTATTTTTTATTACAGCAAGTTTGATTACAATGTTTGGCTTGTTGGAGGTGTGGAAGATGTGGTTCTTTTACACATATACACATGTCTGTTTTTCCTGGGATCCTTTTCCCATGTGCGTTATGACAGAATGTTGAGTAGTCTTTTGGTATTACGTAGGTCTTTGGTGATTATATATGTCACCTGTGTTTGTATAAGTCTCTTAACCCCGATATCGTAATGAAACCCATCCTCATACGTTTCCATTGGTGAACCATAAGTTTGTTTAATGAATCTCTGATTGCCCTTCTCGTTGGAAATATCTGCCCTGGTATCCATTTTTAGGTAACACCTATAAGTGATATGATATGATATGTGTCTTTCACTTTCTGACTTACTACAAGTCACGTGATTACCTCTAGACTCATCTACGGTGGTGCAAATCGCATTGTGTTCTTTTTTTCCTTGGCTTCTCTTCTGCCTTAGCGAGGTCCATTTTCAACAATGTGATTCCCTGAGTGTTGTGGATTAGCTGACCTGGGCAGCCTTACCCTGCCGCCCGGCCCTCCCCAGGTGTGCCTGGTTGAGGTCAATATAAACAGCGCTCCAGGCAGCAATAGCCCCTGAAGCTGTTCCTGACTCCATATTCTCTGCCCCGTCAGCAGTCTCGGGGCTGTGCTGGTGGGAGGGAATGAGGTGCCACAGCTTTGTTGTTGGCCCGGTGTGAGTGGGGTTCTGCTGGCCTTTCTGCAGGAGTTGCCAGGCTGCCACCTATAAAGAAGAGGATGTGTCACCCATACCTTCCGCTGGAATTTCTCTCCGGACAGAGGTGAGGACGGAAAATAGCATTGGGGGCCGGGACAGGTGGGCTATCTCAGGCAGGACAATGGAAAGCTTCCGGAAGAGCGCCCGGGGGCAGGACAACCCTGGCTGGACAGCAGGCACCAAGTTGGCCTGCGTGCTGTTGCTGGGGTGGCTCCACGGCCCTTCCTCTAGTCTTACAATCCCTTTTACATATTCAGGTGTTTTACCTGGGAAGGGTGGGAACAGTTCAGCAGCAGCTGGCCTGGGGCTCAGCTCAACTTTATTCAGAGATGCCTCTGCACGATCCCCAAGCGTTGCAATGAGGACGCTCCTTGCCTGGGGTGTGGGTTGCTGGCTGTATGGGAGATGATTCCCCACCTCTGACCAATTTCAGAATTGTTTACCGCTGTAGCAAGTGCCCTGATAGGGTTTTCCTCTGTATAACTGGTGGGTTCAGGTTTTTTTTTCTTTTATGGTTCAAGTTAGATTTTATTCCTCTTTTATGTATTTATAGATATAAGCATGGAAATAATTCCTTCCTATAAATACATCTGTGTGAAGGGAAGAACTTTTTTCTGTATTATTTTTATATTTTCTTTTTTTAAATTTTGAAATTTAATTTTATTTATTTTTTTATACAGCAGGTTATTATTAGTTATGTATTTTATGCATATACATGTATACAGGTCAATCTCAATCTCCCAACTCGACCCACCAGCACCACCCCATGGCTTCTCACACTTGGTGTCCATACGATTGTTCTCTACCTCTGTGTCTCTATTTCTGCCCTGCAAACC
Organism: Mesoplodon bidens; assembly: GCF_964165515.1. NCBI lineage: Eukaryota > Metazoa > Chordata > Mammalia > Artiodactyla > Ziphiidae > Mesoplodon > Mesoplodon bidens. Next base: position 984,994 of record NW_027671809.1, on the reverse strand, counting down.
AGTTCATCTGTACCATTTTTAGGTTCCACATATATGCATTAATATACAATATTTGTTTTCCTCTTTCTGACTTACTTCATTCTGTATGACAGTCTCTAGATCCTTCGATGTCTCTACAAATGACCCAGTTTCATTCCTTTTTATGGCCGAGTAATATTCCATTTTATATATGTACCCCATCTTTATCCATTCATCTGTCTGTGGGCATTTAGGTTGCTTCCATTACCTGGCTATTGTAAATAGTGCTGCAATGAACCTTGTGGTGAATGTGCCTTTTTGATTTATGGTTGTCTCTGGGTATATGCCCAACAGTGGGATTGCTGGGTCAGATGGTAATTCTATTTCTAGTTTTTTAAAGGAAACTCCATACTGTTCTCCATAGTGACTGTATCAAATTACATTCCCACCAATAGTGGAAGAGGGCTCCTTTTGTCCACACCCTCCCCAGAATTTGTTGTTTGTAGGTTTTCTGATGATGCCGATTCTAACAGTTATGAGGTGATACCTCATTGTAGTTTTGATTTGCATTTCTCTAATTATTAGTGATGTTGAGCAGCTTTTCATGTGCGTCTTGGTCATATCTGTGTCTTCTTTGACGAAACATCTCTTGAGATCTTCTGCCCATTTCTGTATTGCGAGGCTCGTGGGTGGGTCAGGCTACGTGTTCACGCACGTGTCAGTGCCACCGTAAGGGCCAGGAGTAGGGTACTGCGTAGGGTAAGGTGTAAGTCTGGTGGTGGGTTTCCGTTCTGGGCTTGGTTTACGGTTAGGGAACGGCAAGGCTTAGGGCACAGCTGATGGTACGGAAACGTGGGATGGTCAGGCTACGTTCTTACGCACGGGTCACTGCCAATGTACGGGCCAGGATTAGGCTACGGCGTAGGCTAATGTATAGGGCTGGTGGTGGGTTTCCGTTCCGTGCTAGTGTTAGGGTTAGGGAATGACAAAGCTTAGGGCACAGGTGAGGGTACGGAAACGTGGGAAGGTCAGGATAGGTGCTGACGCATGCCTCAGTGCCAGCCTACGGGCCAGGAATAGGGTACGGCGTAGGGTAATGAGTAGGGCTGGTTGTGAGATACCATTCCGGGCTAGGGTTAGGGTTAGGGAACGGCAAGGCTTAGGGCACAGGTGAACGTATGGAATCGTGGGAGGGTCAGGCTACGTGCTGACGCACGGGTTAGTGCCAGCGTACGGGCCAGGAGTAGGGTATGGCGTAGGGTAAGGTTTAGGGCTGGTGGTGGTTTTCCCTTCCGGTCTAGGGTTAGTGTGAGGGAACAGCAAGGCTTAGGGCACAGGTGAACGTACAGAAACGTGGGAGTGGCAGGCTACGTGTTGACGCACGGGTCTGTGCCAGCGTACGGGCCAGGTGTAGGGTACGTCGTAACGTAAGGTTTAGGGCTGGTGGTGGGTTTCCGTTCCAGGCTTGGGTTAGGGTTAGGGAACGGCAAGGCTTAGGACACAGGTGAGGGTACGGAAACGTGGGAGAGGCAGGCTACGAGCTGACGCACAGGTCAGTGCCAGTGTAGGGGCCAGGAATAGGGTACGGCATAGTGTAAGGTCTAGGGCTGGTGGTGGGTTTATGTTCCGGGCTAGGGTTAGGGTTAGGGAATGGCATGGCTTAGGACACAGGTGAGGGTACGGAAACGTAGGAGTGCCAGGCTACGTGCTGACGCACGGGCCAGTGCCAGCGTACGGGGCAGGATTAGGGTACGGCGTAGGGTAAGGTGTAGGGCTGGTGGTGGTTTTCCGTTAAGGGCTAGGGTTAGGGTTAGGGAACGGCAAGGCTTAGAGCACAGGTGAGGGTACGGAAACGTGTTAGGGTCAGTCTACGTGCTGACGTACGTGTCAGTGACAGCGTACGGTCCAGGAGTATGGTACGGTGTAGGGTAAGGTGTAGGGCTGGTGGGGGGTTTCCGTTTTGGTATAGGGTTAGGGAACGGCAAGGCTAAGGGCACAGGTGAGGGTACAGAAATTTGGGAGAGGTAGGCTACGTGCTGACGCATGGGTCAGTGCCCGCGTACGGGCAAGGAGTAGGGTACGGCGTAGGGTAAGCTGTAGGGCTGGTGGTGTGTTTCCGGTCTGGGCTAGGGTTAGGGTTTGGGAACGGCAAGGCTTAGGGCACTGGTGAGGGTGCGGAAACGTGGGAGTGGTAGGCTATGTGCTGAGGCACGGGTCAGTGCTAGCGTATGGGGCAGGATTAGCGTACGGCGTATGGTAAGGTGTAGGGCTGGTGGTGGGTTTCCGTTACGGGCTAGGGTTAGGGTTAGGCAATGGCAAAGCTTAGGGCACAGTAGATGGTACGGAAACGTGGGAGGGTCAGGCTACGTGCTGACACACGGGTCAGTGCCAGCATATGGGCCCGGCGTATGCTACGGCGTACGGTAAGGTGTAGGGCTGGTGGTGGGTTTCCTTTCCGGTGTAGGGTTAGGGTTAGGTAACGGTAAGGCTTAAGGCACAGGTGAGGGTACGGAAACGTGTGAGAGGCAGGCTATGTTCTGACGCATGGATCAGTGCCAGCGTACGGGCCAGGAATAAGGTACGGCGTAGGGTAAGGTGTAGGGCTGGGGGTGGGTTTCCTTTCCGGGCTAAGGTTAGGTTTAGGGAATGACAAGGCTTAGGGTTCGGGTGAGGATACGGAAACGTGGGAGGGGCAGGCTACGTGCTGACGCACAGGTCAGTGCCAGCGTATGGGCCAGGAGTGGGCTATGGCGTAGAGTAAGGTGTAGGGCTGGTGGTGGGTTTCCTTTCCGTGCTAGGGTTAGGGTTAGGGAACGGTAAGGCTTAGGGCACAGGTGAGGGTACGGAAACGTGTGAAAGGCAGGCTACGTGCTGACACACAGGTCAGTGCCACCGTACGGGCCAGGCGTTGGGTACGGCGTAGGGTATGCTGTAGGGGTGGTCGTGGGATTCCGTTCCGGGCTAGGGTTAGGGGTAGGGAACCGCAAGGCTTAGGGCACATGTGAGGTTATGGAAACGTGGGAGTGTCAGACTACGTGCTGACACATGGGTCAATGACAGCGTACGCCTAGGTGTAGGCTTCGGTGTAGGGTAAGGTGTAGGCCCGGTGGTGGGTTTCCGTTCTGGGCTAGGGTTAGGGTTAGCGAACGGCAAGGCTTAGGGCACAGGTGAGGGTACGGAAAAGTGGGAGGGTCAGGCTACGTGCTCACGCACGTGTCAGTGTCAGCTTCTGGGCAGGAGTAGGCTTCGACGTAGGGTAAGGTGTAGGGCTGGTGGTGGGTCTCTGTTCCGGGCTAGTGTTAGGGTTAGGGAACGGGAAGTCTTAGGGCACAGGTGAAGGTACGGAAACGTGGGAGGGTCAGGCTCCGTGCTGACACACGGGTCAGTGCCAGTGTACGGGCCAGGAGTAGGATACGGCATAGGGTAAGGTGTAGGGATGGTGGTGGGTTTCCGTTCCGGGCTAGGGTTAGGGTTAGGGAATGGCAAGGCTTAGGGCACAGGTGAGGGTATGGAAACGTCGGAGGGTCAGGCTACATGCTGAATCAAGGGTTAGTTCCAGGGTATGGACCAGGTGTAGGGTACGGCGTAGGGTAAAGTGTACGGCTGGTGGTGGGTGTCCATTCCGGGCTAGGGTTAGGGTTAGGGAGCGGCAAGGCTTAGGGCACAGGTGAGGGTACGGAAACGTGGGAGAGGCAGGCTACGGGCTGACACATGGGAGAGTGTCAGCTTACGGGCCAGCAGTAGGCTACGACGTAGGGTAGGGTGTAGGGCTGGTGGTGAGTTTCCGTTCCGGGCTAGGGTTAGAGTTAGGGATCGGTAAGGCTTAGGGAACAGGTGAGGGTAAGGAAAAGTGGGAGGGTCAGGCTACATGCTGACGCACGGTTCAGTGCCAGCGTACGGGCCAGGAGTATGGTACGGCGTAGGGTAAGGTTTAGGGCTGGTGGTGGGTTTCCGTTCCGGGCTAGGGTTAGGGTTACGGAACGGCAAGGCTTAGGGCACAGGTGAGGGTTCGGAAAAGTGGGAGGGTCAGGCTACGTGCTGACGCACGTGTCAGTGCCAGCATACGGGCCAGGAGTCGTTTACGGCATAGGGTAATGTGTCGGGCTGGCTGTGGTTTCCCGTTCCGGGCTAGGGTTAGGGTTACGGAACGGCAAGGCTTAGGGCACAGGTGAGGGTACGGAAACGTGGGTGGGTCAGGCTACGTGCTGACGCACGGGTCAGTGCCAGCGTATAGGCCAAGAGTAGGGTACGGCGTACGGTAAGGTGTAGGGCTGGTGGTGGGTTTCCGTTCCCGGCTAGGGTTAGGGTTAGGGAAAGGCAATGCTTAGAGCACAGGTGAGGGTACGGAAACGTGGGTGGGTCAGGCTACATGCTGAATCACGTGTCAGTGCCAGCGTACGGTCCAGGAATAGGTTACGGCGTAGGGTAAGGTGTAGGGCTGGTGGTGGGTTTCTGTTCCGGGCTAGGGTTAGTGCTAGGGAATTGCGAGGCTTAGGGCACAGGTGAGGGTAAGGAAACGTGGGAAAGGCAGGCTACGTGCTGACACACGAGTCAGTGCCACCGTACGGGGCAGGAGTTGGGTATGACGTTGGGTATGGTGTAGGGGTGGTGGTGGGTTTCCTTTCCGGGCAACTGTTAGGGGAAGGGAACCACAAGACTTAGGGCACAGGTGAGGTTACAGAAACGTGGGGGGGTCACACTACGTGCTGACGCACGGGTCAATGACAGCGTACGCCCAGGTGTAGTCTTCGGCGTAGTGTAAGGTGTAGGCCCGGTGGTGGGTTTCCGTTCCGGGCCAGGGTAAGGGTTAGCGAACGCAAGGCTTAGGGAACAGGTGAGGGTACGGAAAAGTGGGAGGGTCTGGGTACGTGCTCACGCACGTGTCAGTGTCAGCTTCCGGGCAGGAGTAGGCTTCGACAAGGGTAAGGGTTAGGGCTGATGGTGGGTCTCCGTTCCGGGCTAGGGTTAGGGTTAGGGAACGGCGAAGCTTAGGGCACACGTGAGGGTACGGAAACGTGGGAGTGTCAGGCTCCATGCTGACGCACGGGTCAGTGCTAGCGTACGGGGCAGGATTAGGGTACGGCGTAGGGTAAGGTGTAGGGCTGGTGGTGGGTTTCCATTCTGGGCTAGGGTTAGGGTTAGGGGATGGCAAAGCTTAGGGCACAGAAGATGGCACGGAAACGTGGGAGGGTCATGCTACGTGTTGACGCACGGGTCAGTGCCAGCGTACGGGCCAAGAGTAGGGTACGGTGTAGGGTAAGGTGTAGGGTTAGGGTTAGGGAACGGCAAGGCTTAGGGCACGGGTGAGGGTACGGAAACGTGGGAGGGTCAGGCTACATGCTGACGCACGGGTCAGTGCCAGTGTACTGGCCAGAAGTAGGGTACAGTGTAGGGTAAGGTTTAGGGCAGGGGGTGGTTTTCCGTTCCGGGATAGGGTTAGGGCTAGAGAACGACAAGCCTTAGGGCACAGGTGCGGGTACGGTAACGTGGGAGGTTCAGGCTATGTTCTGACGCACGGGTCAGTGCCAGCGTACGGGCCAGCAGTAAGGTACGGTGTAGGGTAAGGTGTAGGGCTGGTGGTGGGTTTCCTTTACGGGCTAAGGTTAGGTTTAGGGAATGACAAGGCTTCGGGTACGGGTCAGGATACGGAAACGTGGGAGGGGCTGGCTACGTGCTGACGCACAATTCAGTGCCAGCGTATGGGCCAGGAGTGGGCTATGGCGTAGAGTAAGGTGTAGGGCTGGTGGTAGGTTTCCGTTCGGGGTTATGGTTAGGGTTATGGAACGGCAAGGCTTAGGACAGAGGTGAGGGTACGGGAACGTGGGAGGGTCAGGCTACGTGCTGACGCATGGATCAGTGCCAGCGTACGGGCCTGGAATAGGCTACGGCGTAGGGTAAGGTTTAGGGCTGGTGGTGGGTTTCTGCTCTGGGCTAGGGATAGGGTTAGGGCACGACAAGCCTTAGGGCACAGGTGAGGGTACGGAAATGGGGGAGGGTCAGGCTATGTGCTGACACACGTGTCAGTGCCAGCGTAGAGGCCAGGAGTAGGCAACAGCGTAGGGTAAGGTTTAGGGCTGGTGGTTGGTTTCCTTTCCGGGCTAGGGTTAGGGTTAGGGAATGTCAAGGCTTAGGGCACAGATGAGAGTACGGAAACATGTGAGAGGCAGGCTACGTGCTGACACACAGGTCAGTGCCACCGTACGGGCCAGGAGTTGGGTATGGCGTAGGGTATGCTGTAGGGGTGGTCGTGGGATTCCGTTCCGGGCTAGGGTTAGGGGTAGGGAATCGCAAGGCTTAGGGCACAGGTGAGGTTACGGAAACGTGGGAGTGTCAGGCTACGTGCTGACACACGGGTCAATGACAGCGTACGCCCAGGTGTAGGCTTCGGCGTAGGGTAAGGTGTAGGCCCGGTGGTGGGTTTCCGTTCTGGGCTAGGGTTAGGGTTAGCGAACGGCAAGGCTTAGGGCACAGGTGAGGGTACGGAAAAGTGGGAGGGTCAGGCTACGTGCTCACGCACGTGTCAGTGTCAGCTTCTGGGCAGGAGTAGGCTTCGACGTAGGGTAAGGTGTAGGGCTGGTGGTGGGTCCCTGTTCCGGGCTAGGGTTAGGGTTAGGGAACGGGAAGGCTTAGGGCACTGGTGAGGGTACGGAAACGTGGGAGGGTCAGGCTGCATGTGACGCAGGGTTCAGTTCCAGCGTACGCTCCAGGAGTATGGTACGGCGTAGGGTAAGGTGTAGGGCTGGTGGTGGGTTTCCGTTTCGGGCTAGGGTTAGGGTTAGGGAACGGCAAGGCTTAGGGCACAGGTGAGGGTACAGAAACGGGTGTCGGTCAGGCTACGTGGTGACGCACGGGTCAGTGCCAGCATACAGTCCAGGAGTAGGCAATGGCTTATGTTAAGGTGTAGGGCTGGTGGTTGGTTTCCTTTCCAGGCTAGGGTTAGGGTTAGGGAATGGCAAGGTTTAGGGCAAAGGTGAGGGTACGGAAACGTGGGAGGGTCAGGCTCCGTGCTGACGCACGTGTCAGTGCCAGCGTACGGGCCAGGAGTAGGGTACGGCATAGGGTAAGGTGTAGGGCTGGTGGTGGGTTTCCGTTCCGGGATAGGGTTAGGGTTAGGGAACGGCAAGGCTTAGGGCACAGGTGAGGGTATGGAAACGTCGGAGGGTCAGGCTACGTGCTGACACACGGGTCAGTGCCAGCGTACGGGCCAGGAGTAGGCTTCGGTGTAGGGTAATGTGTTGGGCTGGTGGTGGGTTTCCTTTCCGGGCTAGGGTTAGAGTTAGGGATTGGCAAAGTTTGGGCACAGGTGAGCTTACAGAAACTTGTTACAGTCAAGGTACGTGTTGAAACACGGGTTAGTGTAAGCGTATGGATTAGGATTAGGGTACAGCGTAGGGTAATGTGTAGGGTTAGTGGTAGGTTTCCGTTCCGTGCTAGGCTAAGGGTTAGGGAATGGCAATGTTTAGGGCACAGGTGAGGGTACGGAAACGTTTTAGGGTCAGGGTACATGTTGACGTACAGATTAGGATTACGGTATGGCTTAGGGTAAGGTGTTGTGTTGGTGGTAGGTTTCCGTTCCGGGCTTGGGTTAGGGTTAGGGAATGACAAGGTTTAGGGCACACGTGAGGGTATTGAAACGTGTTAGGCTCAGGGTACGTGTTGACGCACGGGTTAGTGTGAAAGTACAGATGAGGATTATGGTGCGGCATAGGGTAAGGTGTATGGTTGGTGGTAGGTTTCCGTTCCAGGCTAGGGTTAGTGTTAGGGAACGGCAAGGTTTTGGGCCCAGATGAGGGTATGGAAACGTGTTAGTGTCAGGGTACGTGTTGACATATGGATTAGCATTAGGGTACGGCTTAGGGTAAGGTGTAGGTTTGGTGGTAGGTTTCCGTTTTGGGCTAGGGTTAGGGTTAGGGAATGGCAAGGTTTAGTCACAGGTGAAGGTACGGAAACGTGTTAGGGTCAGGGTAAGTGTTGACGCATGGGTTAGTGTCAGCGTACAGAGTAGGTTTATGGTCCTTCGTAGGTTAAGGTCTAGGGTTGGTGGTAGGTTTCCGTTCCAGGCTAGGGTTAGTGTTATGGAACGGCAAGGTTTAGGGCATAGGTGAGGGTACGGAAATGTGTTAGGGTCATGGTACGTGTTGACGCTAGGAATATGATTAGGGTATGGCGTAGGGTAACATGTAGGGTTGGTGGTAGGTTTCCGTTTTGGGCTAGGGTTAGGGTTAAGCAACGGCATGGTTTAGGGCACAGGTGAGGGAACGGAAAAGTGTTAGGGTCAGTGTACGTGTTGACGCACGGGTTAGTGTGAGTGTACGGATTAGGATTAGGGTACCGTGTAGGGTATGCTGTACGGTTTGTGGTAGTTTTCCATTCTGGGCTAGGGTTAGTGTTAGGGTACGGCAAGGTTTAGGGCACAGGTGAGGGTACAGAAACGTGTTAGGGTCATGGTACATGTTGATGCATGGAATAGTGTCATCGTACGCATTAGGATTAGGGTACGGCGTAGGGTAAGGTGTACGGATGGCAGTAGGTTTCCATTCCGTTGTACGGTTAGGGTTAGCGAATTGCAAGGTTTTGGGCACAGGTGATGGTACGGAAATGTGTTAGGTTCAGGGTACGTGTTGACTCACGGGTTAGTGTCAGCGTACGTAGGAGGATTAGGGTACCGCATAGAGTAAGGTGTAGGGTTGGTGGTAGGTTTCTGTTCCAGTCTAGGGTTATGTTTAGGGACCGGCAAAGTTTAGGGCACAGGTGAGGGTACGAAACGTGTTAGGGTCAGGGTACGTGTTGATGCACAAGTTAGTGTCAGCATACGAATTAGGATTAGGGTACGGCGTAAGGTAAGGTGTAGGGTTGGTGGTAGGTTTCCGTGCTGGGCTAGGGTTAGGGTTAGGGAACGGCAAGGTTTATGGCAGAGGTGAGGGTACGGAAACGTGTTAGGGTAAGGGTACGTGTTGACGTATGGTTTAGGATTAGGGTACGGCTTAGGGTAAGGTGTAGGGCTGATGGTTCATTTCTATTCCGGGCTAAGGTTAAGGATAGGCAACGGCAAGGTTTAGGGCACAGCTGAGGGTACGGAAACGTATTAGGGTCAGGGTACGTGTTGACTCACCGGTTAGTGCCAGCGTACGGATTAAGATTAGTGTACGGCATAGATAAGGTGTAGGGTTGGTGGTAGGTTTCCGTTCCGGGCTATGGTTAGGGTTAGGGAAAGTCAAGGTTTCTATTTCTAGTTTTTTTAAGGAAACTCCATACTGTTCTCCATAGTGACTGTATCAATTTACATTCCCACCATAGAGGAAGACGGCTCCTTTTGTCCGCACCCTCCCCAGAATTTGTTGTTTGTAGATTTTCTGATGATGCCGATTCTAACAGGTGTGAGGTCATAGCTCATTATAGTTTTGATTTGCATATCTCTAATAATTAGTGCTGTTGAGCAGCTTTTCATGTGCGTCTTAGCCATCTCTGTGTCTTCTTTGAAGAAACGTCTCTTTAGATATTCTGCCCATTTTTGTATTGGGTTGTTTGTTTTTTTAATATTAAGCTGCATGAGCTGTTTATATATATTGGAGATTAAACCTTTGTCCATTGATTCGTTTGCAACTATTTTCGCCCATTCTGAGGGATGCCTTTTTCCATTCCCGTTTTTTTAACCAAAAAAGAAAGAAAGAAAAAGAAGCAGAACACTAATGTGCATAAAATATATCTTTTGAAACGGTCGTTTTGAAATATGGACGTCCTTTAAAATTTTTGGTCGATATGTGAGCCCAGGATTTGTTTTCAGGGCAGGTGTCATTTACAGGCCTGCAATGATTTTGAATATCAACTGACCATTAGCGATGGGATTAAAGCTGCTGTTGTGTGAAACGGCCACAAGGTGGCAGCAGTTCTCCCTTACCAATTCTGGTTAATAGGGAAACAGAGCCTCAATGGAAGTCGTGTTCTAGATTGGAATTTAGAATGGAATGTCCCAGGAGAAAGCCCCTCAAGTTTGTCTCACTACTTCTTGTTCGTATTTTTAATTTAATTTTTTATTTTTTATTACAGCAAGTTTGATTACAATGTTTGGCTTGGTGTAAGTGTGGAAGATGTGGTTCTTTTACACATATACAGGTGTCTGTTCTTCCTGGGATCCTTTTCCCATGTACGTTATGACACAATGTTGAGTAGTCTTTTGGTATTCTGTAGGTCTGCGGTAATTATATATGTCACCTGTGTTTGTATATGTCTGTTAAACCCGAAATCGTAATGAAACCAATCCTCCTCACACCTTTCCATTGGTGAACCATAAGTTTGTTTAATAAATCTATGATTGCACTTCTCAGTGGAAATGACTGCCCTGGTTTCTATTTTAGGTAACACTTATAAGTGATGTGAAATGATATGTGTCTTTCACTTTCTGACTTATTACAAGTCACGTGATTACATCTAGACTCATCTACGGCGCTGCAAATGGCATTGTGTCCTTATTTTCCTTGGCTTCTATTCTGCCTTAGCGAGGTCCATTTTCAACAATGTGATTCCCTGAGGGTTGTGGATTAGCTGACCTGGGCAGCCTTACCCTGCCGGCCGGCCCTCCCCAGGTCTGCCTGGTTGAGGTCAATATAAACAGCGCTCCAGGCAGCAATAGCCCCTGAAGCTGTGCCTGACTCCATATTCTCTGCCCCGTCAGCAGTCTCGGGGCTGTGCTGGTGGGAGGGAGTGAGGGGCCACAGCTTTGTTGGTGGCCCGGTGTGAGTGGGGTTCTGCTGGCCTTTCTGCAGGAGTTGCCAGGCTGCCACCTGTAAAGAAGAGGATGTGTCACCCATAACTTCCGCTGGAATTTCTCTCCGGACAGAGGTGAGGAAGGAAAAATGCAGTGGGGCCCGGGACAAGAGGGGTATCTCAGGCAGGACAATGGAAATCTTCCGGAAGAGCGCAAGGGGCCAAGATCACCCTGGCTGGCCTGCAGTCACCAAGTTGGCCAGCGTGCTGTCGCTGGTGTGGCTCCACGGCCCTTCCTCTAGGCTTTCAAGCCTTTGTACATATTCAGGTGTTTTACCTGGGACGGGTGGGAACAGTTCAGCAGCAGCTGGCCTGGGGCTCAGCTCACCTTTATTCAGAGATGCCTCGGCACGGTCCCCCAGCTTTGCAATGAGGACGCTCCTTGCATGGGGGGTGGGTTGGTGGCTGTACGGGAGATGATTCCCCACCTCTGACCAATTTCAGAATTGTTTGCCGCTGGAGAAAGTGCCCTGATAGGGTTTTCCTCTGTATAACTTGTGGGTTCAGGTTTTTTTTTCGTTTATGGTTCAAGTTAGATTTTATTCCTCTTTTATGTATTTATAGATATAAGCATGGAAATAATTCATTCCTATAAATACATCTGTGTGATGGGAAGAACTTTTTTCTGTTTTATTTTTAAATTTTATATTTTAAAATTTTGAAATTTTATTTTATTTACTTTTTTATACAGCGGGTTATTATTAGTTATGTATTTTATGCATATATATGTATACAGGTCAATCTCAAACTCCCAACTCATCCCAACACCACCACCCCATGGCTTCCCACACTTGGTGTCCATATGTTTGTTCTCTACCTCTGTGTCTCTATTTCTTCCCTGCAAACCTGTTCATCTGTACCATTTTTTAGGTTCCACATATATGCATTAATATACAATATTTGTTTTCCTCTTTCTGACTTACTTCATTCTGTATGACAGTCTCTAGATCCATCGATGTCTCTACAAATGACCCAGATTCATTCCTTTTTATGGCCGAGTAATATTCCATTTTATATATGTACACCATCTTTATCCATTCATCTGTCTGTGGGCATTTAGGTTGCTTCCATTACCTGGCTATTGTAAATAGTGCTGCAATGAACATTGTGGTGAATGTGCCTTTTTGATTTATGGTTTTCTTTGGGTATATGCCCAGAAGTGGGATTGCTTGATCAGACGGTAATTCTATTTCTAGTTTTTTTTTAAGGAAACTCCATACTGTTCTCCATAGTGACTGTATCAATTTACATTCCCACAAATAGTGGAAGAGGGCTCCTTTTGTCCACACCCTCCCCAGAATTTGTTGTTTGTAGATTTTCTGATGATGCCGATTCTAACAGGTGTGAGGTGATACCTCATTGTAGTTTTGATTTGCATTTCTCTAATAATTAGTGCTCTTGAGCAGCTTTTCATGTGCGTCTTGGCCATCTCTGTGTCTTCTTTGAAGAAACGTGTCTTTAGATCTTCTACCCATTTTTGTATTCGGTTGTTTGTTTTTTTAATACTAAGCTGCATGAGCTGTTTATATGTATTGGAGATTAAACCTTTGTCCATTGATTCGTTTGCAACTATTTTCGCCCCTTCTGAGGGATGCCTTTTTCCATTCCCGTTTTTTTATCCAAAAAAGAAAGAAAGAAAAAGAAGCAGAAAACTAATGTGCATAAAATATGCCTTTTGAAACGGTCGTTTTGAAATATGGACGTCCTTTGAATTTTTTGTCGATATGTGACCCCAGGATTTGTTTTCAGGGCAGGTGTCATTTACAGGCCTGCAATGATTTTGAATATCAACTGACCATGAGCGCTGGGATTAAAGCTGCTGTTGTGTGAAACGGCCACAAGGTGGCAGCAGTTCTCCCTTACCAATTCTGGTTAATAGGGAAACAGAGCCTCAATGGAAGTCGTGTTCTAGATTGGAATTTAGAATGGAATGTACCAGGAGAAAGCCCCTCAAGTTTGTCTCCCTACTTCTTGTTCGTGTTTTTAATTTAATTTTTATTTTTTATTAGAGCAAGTTTGATTACAATGTTTGGCTTGTTGGAGGTGTGGAAGATGTGGTTCTTTTACACATATACACATGTCTGTTTTTCCTGGGATCCTTTCTCCATGTACGTTATGACAGAATGATGAGTAGTCTTTTGGTATTCCATAGGTCTTTGGTGATTATATATGTCACCTGTGTTTGTATAAGTCTGTTAACCCCGATATCGTAATGAAACCCATCCTCACACCTTTCCATTGGTGAACCATAAGTTTGTTTAATGAATCTCTGATTGCCCTTCTCGGTGGAAATATCTGCCCTGGTATCCATTTTTAGGTAACACCTATAAGTGATATGATATGGTATGTGTCTTTCACTTTCTGACTTACTACAAGTCACGTGATTACCTCTAGACTCATCTACGGTGGTGCAAATGGCATTGTTTTCTTGTTTTTTGGCTTCTCTTCTGCCTTAGCGAGGTCCATTTTCAACAATGTGATTCCCTGAGTGTTGTGGATTAGCTGACCTGGGCAGCCTTACCCTGCCGCCCAGCCCTCCCCAGGTGTGCCTGGTTGAGGTCAATATAAACAGCGCTCCAGGCAGCAATAGCCCCTGAAGCTGTGCCTGACTCCATATTCTCTGCCCCGTGAGAAGTCTCTGGGCTGTGCTGGTGGGAGGGAATGAGGGGCCACAGCTTTGTTGGTGGCCCGGTGTGAGTGGGGTTCTGCTGGCCTTTCTGCAGGAGTTGCCAGGCTGCCACCTGTAAAGAAGAGGATGTGTCACCCATACTTTCCGCTGGAATTTCTCTCCGGACAGAGGTGAGGAAGGAAAAAAGCAGTGGGGGCCGTGACAGGTGGGGTATCTCAGGCAGGACAATGGAAAGCTTCCGGAAGAGCGCCCGAGGGCAGGACCACCCTGGCTGGCCTGCAGGCACCAAGTTGGCCTGCGTGTTGTCGCTGGTGTGGTTCCACGGCCCTTCCTCTAGTCTTTCAAACCCTTGTACATATTCAGGTGATTTACCTGGGAAGGGTGGGAACAGTTCTTCAGTAGCTGGCCTGGGGCTCAGCTCTCCTTTATTCAGAGATGCCTTGGCACGGTCCCCCAGCTTTGCAATGAGGACTCTCCTTGCGTGGGGTGAGGGTTACTGGCTGTATGGGAGATGATTCCCCACGTCTGACCAATTTCAGAATTGTTTACCGCTGGAGCAAGTGCCCTGATAGGGTTTTCCTCTGTATAACTGGTGGGTTCAGGTTTTTTTTTCGTTTATGGTTCAAGTTAGATTTTATTCCTCTTTTATGTATTTATAGATATAAGCATGGAAATAATTCATTCCTATAAATACATCTGTGTTAAGGGAAGAACGTTTTTCTGTTTTATTTTTAAATTTTATATTTTAAAATTTTGAAATTTAATTTTATTTACTTTTTTATACAGCAGGTTATTATTAGTTATGTATTTTATGCATATACATGTATACAGGTCAATCTCAATCTCCCAACTCGACCCACCAGCACCACCCCATGGCTTCTCACACTTGGTGTCCATACGATTGTTCTCTACCTCTGTGTCTCTATTTCTGCCCTGCAAACCAGTTCATCTGTACCATTTTTAGGTTCCACATATATGCATTAATATACAATATTTGTTTTCCTCTTTCTGACTTACTTCATTCTGTATGACAGTCTCTAGATCCTTCGATGTCTCTACAAATGACCCAGTTTCATTCCTTTTTATGGCCGAGTAATATTCCATTTTATATATGTACCCCATCTTTATCCATTCATCTGTCTGTGGGCATTTAGGTTGCTTCCATTACCTGGCTATTGTAAATAGTGCTGCAATGAACCTTGTGGTGAATGTGCCTTTTTGATTTATGGTTGTCTCTGGGTATATGCCCAACAGTGGGATTGCTGGGTCAGATGGTAATTCTATTTCTAGTTTTTTAAAGGAAACTCCATACTGTTCTCCATAGTGACTGTATCAAATTACATTCCCACCAATAGTGGAAGAGGGCTCCTTTTGTCCACACCCTCCCCAGAATTTGTAGTTTGTAGATTTTCTGATGGTGCCGATTCTAACAGGTGTGAGGTGATACCTCATTGTAGTTTTGATTTGCATTTCTCTAATAATTAGTGCTCTTGAGCAGCTTTTCATGTGCGTCTTGGCCATCTCTGTGTCTTCTTTGAAGAAACGTCTCTTTAGATCTTCTGCCCATTTTTGTATTGGGTTGTTTGTTTTTTTAATAAGCTGCATGAGCTGTTTATATATATTGGAGATTAAACCTTTGTCCATTGATTCGTTTGCAACTATTTTCGCCCCTTCTGAGGGATGCCTTTTTCCATTCCCGTGTTTTTAACCTAAAAAGAAAGAAAGAAAAAGAAGCAGAACACTAATGTGCATAAAATATGCCTTATGAAACGGTCATTTTGAAATATGGACGTCCTTTAAATTTTTTGGTCGATATGTGACCCCAGGATTGGTTTTCAGGGCAGGTGTCATTTACAGGCCTGCAATGATTTTGAATATCAACTGACCATGAGCGCTGGGATTAAATCTGCTGTTGTGTGAAATGGCCACAAGGTGGCAGCAGTTCTCCCTTACCAATTCTGGTTACTAGGGCAAGAGAGCCTCAATGGAAGTCGTGTTCTAGATTGGAATTTAGAAAGGAATGTGACAGGAAAAAGCCCCTCAAGTTTGTCTCACTACTTCTTGTTCGTGTTTTTAATTTAATTTTTTATTTTTTATTACAGCAAGTTTGATTACAATGTTTGGCTTGTTGTAGGTATGGTAGATGTGTTTTTTTTACACATATACAGATGTCTGTTCTTCCTGGGATCCTTTTCCCATGTACGTTATGACAGAATGTTTTGTACGCCTCTCTTTGTATTCCGTAGCTCTTTGGTTATTATATATATCACCTGTGTTTGTATATGTCTGTTAACCCCAATATCGTAATGAAACCAATCCTCACACCTTTCCATTGGTGAACCATAAGTTTGTTTAATAAATCTGTGATTGCCCTTCTCCGTGGAAATATCTGCCCTGGTATCCATTTTTAGGTAACACCTATAAGTGATATGATACGATATGTGCCTTTCACTTTCCGACTTACTACATGTCACATGATTACCTCTAGACTCATCTACGGTGCTGCAAATGGCATTGTGTCCTTATTTTCCTTGGCTTCTATTCTGCCTTAGCGAGGTCCATTTTCAACAATGTGAATCCCTGAGGGTTGTGGATTAGCTGACCTGGGCAGCCTTACTGGGCCGGCCGGCCCTCCCCAGGTGTGCCTGGTTGAGGTCAATATAAACAGTGCTCCAGGCAGCTATAGCCCCTGAAGCTGTGCCTGACTCCATATTCTCTGCCCCGTCAGCAGTCTCGGGGCTCTGCTGGTGGGAGCGTGTGAGGGGCCACGGCTTTGTGGGTGGCCCGGTGTGTGTGGGGCTCTGCTGGACTTTGTGCAGGAGTTGCCAGGCTGCCACCTGTAAAGAAGAGGATGTGTCACCCATAAGTTCCACTGGAATTTCTCTCCGGGCTGAGGTAAGGAAGGAAAAAAAGGGGTGGGGTCCGGGACAGGAGGGGTATCTCAGGCAGGGAAATGGAAAGCTTCCAGAAGAGCGCCCGGGGTCAGGACCATCCTGCCTCGCCTGCAGGCACAAAGTTGGCCTGTGTGCTGTCGCTGGTGTGGCTCCACGGCCCTTCCTCTAGGATTTCATGCCCTTGTACATATTCAGGTGTTTTACCTGGGAAGGGTTGGAACAGTTCAGCTGCAACTGGCCTGGGGCTCAGCTCACCTTTATTCAGAGATGCCTTGGCACGGTCCCCCAGCTTTGCAATGAGGACGCTCCTTACATGCGGGGTGGGTTGCTGGCTGTATGGGAGATGATTCCCCACCTCTGAACAATTTCAGAATTGTTTACCGCTGGAGCAAGTTCCCTGATAGGGCTTTCCTCTGTATAACTGGTGGGTTCAGGTTTTTTTTCGTTTATGGTTCAAGTTAGATTTTATACCTCTTTTATGTATTTATAGATATAAGCATGGAAATAATACATTCCTATAAATACATCTGTGTGAAGGGAAGAACTTTTTTCTCTTTTATTTTTAAATTTTATTTTTTAAAATTTTGAAATTTAGTTTTATTTTTTTATACAGCAGGTTATTATTAGTTATGTATTTTATGCATATGCATGTATGCAGGCCAATCCCAATCTCCCAACTCATCCCACCACCACCACCCCATGGCTTCCCACACTTGGTGTCCATACGTTTGTTCTCTACCTGTGTGTCTCTATTTCTTCCCTGCAAACCAGTTCCTCTGTACCACTTTTTAGGTTCCACATATATGCATTAATATACAATATTTGTTTTCCTCTTTCTGACGTACTTCATTCTGTATGACAGTCTCTAGATCCATCGATGTCTCTACAAATGACCCAGTTTCATTCCTTTTTATGGCCGAGTAATATTCCATTTTATATATGTACCACATCTTTACCCATTCATCTGTTTGTGGGTATTTAGTTTGCTCCCTTACCTGGCTATTGTAAATAGTGCTGCAATGAACATTGTGGTGAATGTGCCTTTTTGATTTATGGTTTTCTCTGGGTATATGCCCAGAAGTGCGATTGCTGGATCAGATGGTAATTCTATTTCTACTTTTTTTAAGGAAACTCCACACTGTTCTCCATAGTGACTGTATCAATTTACATTCACACCAATAGTGGAAGAGGGCTCCTTTTGTCCACACCCTCCCCAGAATTTGTTGTTTGTAGGTTTTCTGATGATGCCGATTCTAACATGTGTGAGGTGATACCTCATTGTAGTTTTTTTTTTTTTTTAATTTATTTTTTTTGTTCTACGCGGGCCTCTCCCTGTTGTGGCCTCTCCCGTTGCGGAGCACAGGCTCCGGACGCGCAGGCTCAGTGGCCATGGCTCACGGGCCCAGCTGCTCCGCGACATGTGGGGTCTTCCCGGACCGGGGCACGAACCCGTGTCCCCTGCATCGGCAGGCGGACTCTCAACCACTGCGCCACCAGGGAAGCTCCTCATTGTAGTTTTGATTTGCATTTCTCTAATAATTAGTGATGTTGAGCAGCTTTTCATCTGCGTCTTGGCCATGTCTGTGTCTTCTTTGAAGGATCGTCTCATGAGATCTTCTGACCATTTCTGTATTGGGAGGGTGGTTGGAGGGTAAGGCTATGTGCTCACGCACGTGTCAGTGCCAGCGTAAGGGCCAGGAGTAGGGTACTGCGTAGGGTAAGGTGTAGGTCTGGTGGTAGTTTCCGTTCCGGGCTAGGTTTAGGGTTTGGGAACGGCAAGGCTTAGGGCCCAGGTGAGGGTACGGAAACGTGGGATGGTCAGGCTACGTTCTTACGCATGGGTCAGTGCCAATGTACGGGCCAGGAATAGGCTACGGCGTAGGCTAATGTGTAGGGCTGGTGGTGGGTTTCCGTTCCGTGCTAGGGTTAGGGTTAGGGAATGACAAGGCTTAGGGCACAGGTGAGGGTACGGAAACGTGGGAGGGTCCGGCTATGTGCTGACGCACGGGTCAGTGCCAGCGTACGGGCCAGGAATAGGGAACGGCGTAGGGTAAGGAGTAGGGCTGGTTGTGAGATACCGATCCAGGCTAGGGTTAGGGTCAGGGAACGGCAAGGCTTAGGGCACAGGTGAACGCAAGGAAACGTGGGAGGGTCAGGCTACGTGCTGACGCACGGGTCAGTGCCAGCGTACGGGCCAGGAGTAGGGTATGGCGTAGGGTAAGGTTTAGGGCTGGTGGTGGGTTTCCGTTCCAGGCTAGGGTTAGGGTGAGGGAACAGCAAGGCTTAGGGAACAGGTGAACGTACGGAAACGTGGGAGTGGCAGGCTACGTGTTGACGCACGGGTCTGTGCCAGCGTACGGGCCAGGATTAGGGTACGTCGTAGCGTAAGGTTTAGGGCTGGTGGTGGGTTTCCGTTCCAGGCTAGGGTTAGGGTTAGGGAACGGCAAGGCTTAGGACACAGGTGAGGGTATGGAAACGTGGGAGAGGCAGGCTACGTGCTGACGCACAGGTCAGTGCCAGCGTAGGGGCCAGGAGTAGGGTACAGCGTAGGGTAAGGTTTAGGGCTGGTGGTGGGTTTATGTTCCGGGTTAGGGTTAGGGAACGGCAAGGCTTAGGGCACAGGTGAGGGTACGGAAACGTAGGAGTGGCAGGCTACGTGCTGACGCACGGGTCAGTGCCAGCGTACGGGGCAGGATTAGGGTACGGCGTAGGGTAAGGTTTAGGGCTGGTGGTGGGTTTCCGTTCCAGGCTAGGTTTAGGGTTAGGGAACGGCAAAGCTTAGGGCACAGAAGATGGTACGGAAAAGTGGGAGGGTCAGGCTACGTGCTGACGCACGGGTCAGTGCCAGCGTATGGGCCAAGTGTAGGGTATGGCGTAGGGTTAGGTGTAGGGTTAGGGTTAGGGAACGGCAAGGCTTAGGGCACAGGTGAGGGTACGGAAACATGGGAGGGTCAGGCTACGTGATGACACACGGGTCTTTGCCAGCGTACGCGCCAGGATTCGGGTACGGCATTGGGTAAGGTGTAGGGCTGGTTGTGGGTTTCCGTTCCAGGTTAGAGTTAGGGAACGGCAAGGCTTAGTGCACAGGTGAGGGTATGGAAACGTGGCAGAGGCAGGCTATGTGCTGACGCAAGGGTCACTGCCAGCGTACGGGTCAGGGGTAGTCTACGGCGTACGTTAAGGTTTAGGTTTTGTGGTGGGTTTCCGTTCCGGGCTAGGGTTAGGGATAGGGAAAGGCAAGGCTTAGGGCACAGGTGAGGGTACGGAAACGTGGGAGGGTTAGGCTACATGCTGAAGCACGGTTCAATGCCAGGATATGGACCAGGAGTAGGGTACGGCGTAGGGTAAAGTGTAAGGCTGGTGGTGGGTGTCCATTCCGGGCTAGTGTTAGGGTTAGGGAGCGGCAAGGCTTAGGGCACAGGTGAGGGTACGGAAACGTGGGAGGGTCAGGCTACATGCTGAAGAACGGGTCAGTGCCAGGGTGTGGACCAGGAGTAGGGTACGGCGTTGGGTATGGTGTAAGGGCGGTGGTGGGTGTCCATTCCGGTCTAGGGTTAGGGTTAGGGAACGTTAAGGCTTAGGACACAGGTGAGGGTACGGAAACGTGGGAGGGTCAGGATACGTGCTGAAGAATGGGTCAGTGCCAGCGTACGGGCCAGGAGTAGGGTACGGCATAGCGTAATGTGTAGGGCTGGTGGTGGTTTCCGTTCCGGGCTAGGGTTAGAGGTAGGGAACTGCAAGG
The DNA here is from genome assembly GCF_964165515.1 of Mesoplodon bidens. Lineage (NCBI taxonomy): Eukaryota > Metazoa > Chordata > Mammalia > Artiodactyla > Ziphiidae > Mesoplodon > Mesoplodon bidens. The sequence goes on along the minus strand of NW_027671809.1, from coordinate 965,007 downwards.
CTTAGGGCACAGGTGAGGGTACGGAAACGTGGGAGAGGCAGGCTACGGGCTGACACATGGGAGAGTGCCAGCTTACGGGCCAGCAGTAGGCTACGACGTAGGGTAGGGTGTAGGGCTGGTGGTGGGTTTCCGTTCCGGGCTAGGGTTAGAGTTAGGGATCGGCAAGGCTTAGGGAACAGGTGAGGGTAAGGAAAAGTGGGAGGGTTAGGCTACATGCTGACGCACGGATCAGTGCCAGCGTACGGGCCAGGTGTAGGGTACGGCGTAGGGTAAGGTTTAGGGCTGGTGGTGGGTTTCCGTTTGGGGTTATGGTTAGGGTTATGGAACGGCAAGGCTTAGGACACAGGTGAGGGTACGGGAACGTGGGAAGGTCAGGCTACGTGCTGACGCACGGATCAGTGCCAGCGTACGGGCCAGGATTAGGCTACGGCGTAGGGTAAGCTGTAGGGCTGGTGGTGGGTTTCTGTTCTGGGCTAGGGTTAGGGTTAGGGAAGGACAGGACTTAGGGCACAGTTGAGGGTACGGAAATGGTGGAGGGTCAGGCTATGTGCTGACGCACGGGTCAGTGCCAGCGTACAGGCCAGGAGTAGGCAACAACGTAGGGTAAGGTGTAGGGCTGGTGGTTGGTTTCCTTTCCGGGCTAGGGTTAGGGTTAGGGAATGTCAAGGCTTAGGGCACAGGTGAGGGTATGGAAACGTGGGAGGGTCATGCTACGTGCTGACACACGTGTCAGTGCCAGCGTATGGGCCAGTCATAGGCTACGGCGTAGGGAAAGGTGTAGGGCTGGTGGTGGGCTTCCTTTCCGGGCTAGGGTTAGGGTTAGGGAACGGCAAGTCTTAGGGCACAGGTACGGGTACGGAAACGTGGGAGAGTCAGGCTATGTGCTGACGCACGGGTCAGTGCCAGCGTACGGGCCAGGAGTAGTGTACGTCGTAGGGTAAGGTGTAGGGCTGGTGGTGGGTTTCCGTTCTGGGCTAGGGTTAGGGTTAGGGAACGGCAAGGTTTAGGGCACACGTGAGGGTATCGAAACGTGTTAGGCTCAGGGTACGTGTTGACGCACGGGTTAGTGTGAACGTACAGATGAGGATTATGGTGCGGCATAGGGTAAAGTGTATGGTTGGTGGTAGGTTTCCGTTTCAGGCTAGGGTAAGTGTTAGGGAACGGCAAGGTTTTGGGCACAGATGAGGGTATGGAAACGTGTTAGTGTCAGGGTACGTGTTGACATATGGATTAGCATTAGGGTATGGCTTAGGGTAAGGTGTAGGCTTGGTGGTAGGTTTCCATTGTGGTCTAGGGTTAGGGTTAGGGAATGGCAAGGTTTAGGTCACAGGTGAAGGTACGGAAACGTGTTAGGGTCAGGGTAAGTGTTGACGCATGTGTTAGTGTCAGCGTACGGAGTAGGTTTATGGTCCTTCGTAGGTTAAGGTCTAGGGTTGGTGGTAGGTTTCCGTTCCAGGCTAGGGTTAGTGTTATGGAACGGCAAGGTTTAGGGCATAGGTGAGGGTACGGAAATGTGTTAGGGTCAGGGTACGTGTTGACGCTCAGATTATGATTAGGGTATGGCGTAGAGTAACGTGTAGGGTTGGTGGTAGGTTTCCGTTTTGGGCTAGGGTTAGGGTTAGGCAACGGCACGGTTTAGGGCACAGGTGAGGGAACGGAAAAGTGTTAGGGTCAGTGTACGTGTTGACGCACGGGTTAGTGTCAGTGTACGGATTAGGATTAGGGTACCGTGTAGGGTATGCTGTACGGTTTGTGGTAGTATTCCATTCTGGGCTAGGGTTAGTGTTAGGGTACGGCAAGGTTTAGGGTACAGGTGACGGTACAGAAACGTGTTAGGGTCATGATACATGTTGATACATGGAATAGTGTCATCATACGCATTAGGATTAGGGTACGGCGTAGGGTAAGGTGTACGGAGGGCGGTAGGTTTCCATTCCGTTGTAGGGTTAGGGTTAGCGAATTGCAAGGTTTTGGGCACAGGTGATGGTACAGAAATGTGTTAGGTTCAGGGTACGTGTTGACTCACGGGTTAGTGTCAGCATACGCATGAGGATTAGGGTACCGCATAGAGTAAGGTGTAGGGTTGGTGGTACGTTTCCGTTCCATTCTAGGGTTATGTTTAGGGACCGGCAAAGTTTAGGGCACAGGTGAGGGTACGAAACGTGTTAGGGTCAGGGTATGTGTTGATGCACAGGTTAGTGTCAGCATACGAATTAGGATTAGGGTACGGCGTAAGGTAAGGTGTAGGGTTGGTGGTAGGTTTCCGTTCCGGGCTAGGGTTAGGGTTAGGGAACGGCAAGGTTTATGGCAGAGGTGAGGGTACGGAAACGTGTTAGGGTCAGGGTACGTGTTGATGTATGAATTAGGATTAGGGTACAGCTTAGGGTAAGGTGTAGGGCTGATGGTAGGTTTCCGTTCCGGGCTAAGGTTAAGGATAGGCAACGACAAGTTTTAGGGCACAGCTGAGGGTATGGAAACGTGTTAGGGTCAGGGTACGTGTTGACTCACTGGTTAGTGCCAGCGTACGGATTAGGATTAGTGTACGGCATAGATAAGGTGTAGGGTTGGTGGTAGGATTCCGTTCCGGGCTATGGTTAGGGTTAGGGAAAGTCAAGGTTTCTATTTCTAGTTCTTTGAAGGAAACTCCATACTGTTCTCCATAGTGACTGTATCAATTTACATTCCCACCATAGTGGAAGAGGGCTCCTTTTGTCCACACCCTCCCCAGAATTTGTTTGAAGATTTTCTGATGATGCCGATTCTAACAGGTGTGAGGTGATACCTCATTGTAGTTTTGATTTGCATTTCTCTAATAATTAGTGCTCTTGAGCAGCTTTTCATGTGCGTCTTGGCCATCTCTGTGTCTTCTTTGAAGAAATGTCTCTTTAGATCTTCTGCCCATTTTTGTATTGGGTTGTTTGTTTTTTTAATAAGCTGCATGAGCTGTTTATATATATTGGAGATTAAACCTTTGTCCATTGATTCGTTTGCAACTATTTTCGCCCCTTCTGAGGGATGCCTTTTTCCATTCCCGTGTTTTTAACCAAAAAAGAAAGAAAGAAAAAGAAGCAGAACACTAATGTGCATAAAATATGCCTTATGAAACGGTCATTTTGAAATATGGACGTCCTTTAAATTTTTTGGTCGATATGTGACCCCAGGATTTGTTTTCAGGGCAGGTGTCATTTACAGGCCTGCAATGATTTTGAATATCAACTGACCATGAGCGCTGGGATTAAATCTGCTGTTGTGTGAAACGGCCACAAGGTGGCAGCAGTTCTCCCTTACCAATTCTGGTTACTAGGGCAAGAGAGCCTCAATGGAAGTCGTGTTCTAGATTGGAATTTAGAAAGGAATGTGACAGGAAAAAGCCCCTCAAGTTTGTCTCACTACTTCTTGTTCGTGTTTTTAATTTAATTTTTTATTTTTTATTACAGCAAGTTTGATTACAATGTTTGGCTTGTTGTAGGTATGGTAGATGTGTTTTTTTTACACATATACAGATGTCTGTTCTTCCTGGGATCCTTTTCCCATGTACGTTATGACAGAATGTTTTGTACGCCTCTCTTTGTATTCCGTAGCTCTTTGGTTATTATATATATCACCTGTGTTTTTATGTCTGTTAACCCCAATATCGTAATGAAACCAATCCTCACACCTTTCCATTGGTGAACCATAAGTTTGTTTAATGAATATGTGATTGCCCTTCTCCGTGGAAATATCTGCCCTGGTATCCATTTTTAGGTAACACCTATAAGTGATATGATACGATATGTGCCTTTCACTTTCCGACTTACTACATGTCACATGATTACCTCTAGACTCATCTACGGTGCTGCAAATGGCATTGTGTCCTTATTTTCCTTGGCTTCTATTCTGCCTTAGCGAGGTCCATTTTCAACAATGTGAATCCCTGAGGGTTGTGGATTAGCTGACCTGGGCAGCCTTACTGGGCCGGCCGGCCCTCCCCAGGTGTGCCTGGTTGAGGTCAATATAAACAGGGCTCCAGGCAGCTATAGCCCCTGAAGCTGTGCCTGACTCCATATTCTCTGCCCCGTCAGCAGTCTCGGGGCTCTGCTGGTGGGAGCGTGTGAGGGGCCACGGCTTTGTGGGTGGCCCGGTGTGTGTGGGGCTCTGCTGGACTTTGTGCAGGAGTTGCCAGGCTGCCACCTGTAAAGAAGAGGATGTGTCACCCATAAGTTCCACTGGAATTTCTCTCCGGGCTGAGGTAAGGAAGGAAAAAAAGGGGTGGGGTCCGGGACAGGAGGGGTATCTCAGGCAGGGAAATGGAAAGCTTCCAGAAGAGCGCCCGGGGTCAGGACCATCCTGCCTCGCCTGCAGGCACAAAGTTGGCCTGTGTGCTGTCGCTGGTGTGGCTCCACGGCCCTTCCTCTAGGATTTCATGCCCTTGTACATATTCAGGTGTTTTACCTGGGAAGGGTGGGAACAGTTCAGCTGCAGCTGGCCTGGGGCTCAGCTCACCTTTATTCAGAGATGCCTTGGCACGGTCCCCCAGCTTTGCAATGAGGACGCTCCTTACATGCGGGGTGGGTTGCTGGCTGTATGGGAGATGATTCCCCACCTCTGACCAATTTCAGAATTGTTTACCGCTGGAGCAAGTTCCCTGATAGGGCTTTCCTCTGTATAACTGGTGGGTTCAGGTTTTTTTTCGTTTATGGTTCAAGTTAGATTTTATACCTCTTTTATGTATTTATAGATATAAGCATGGAAATAATACATTCCTATAAATACATCTGTGTGAAGGGAAGAACTTTTTTCTCTTTTATTTTTAAATTTTATTTTTTAAAATTTTGAAATTTAGTTTTATTTTTTTATACAGCAGGTTATTATTAGTTATGTATTTTATGCATATGCATGTATGCAGGCCAATCCCAATCTCCCAACTCATCCCACCTCTACCACCCCATGGCTTCCCACACTTGGTGTCCATAAGTTTGTTCTCTACCTGTGTCTCTATTTCTTCCCTGCAAACCAGTTCCTCTGTACCACTTTTTAGGTTCCACATATATGCATTAATATACAATATTTGTTTTCCTCTTTCTGACGTACTTCATTCTGTATGACAGTCTCTAGATCCATCGATGTCTCTACAAATGACCCAGTTTCATTCCTTTTTATGGCCGAGTAATATTCCATTTTATATATGTACCACATCTTTACCCATTCATCTGTTTGTGGGTATTTAGTTTGCTCCCTTACCTGGCTATTGTAAATAGTGCTGCAATGAACATTGTGGTGAATGTGCCTTTTTGATTTATGGTTTTCTCTGGGTATATGCCCAGAAGTGCGATTCCTGGATCAGATGGTAATTCTATTTCTACTTTTTTTAAGGAAACTCCACACTGTTCTCCATAGTGACTGTATCAATTTACATTCACACCAATAGTGGAAGAGGGCTCCTTTTGTCCACACCCTCCCCAGAATTTGTTGTTTGTAGGTTTTCTGATGATGCCGATTCTAACAGGTGTGAGGTGATACCTCATTGTAGTTTTTTTTTTTTTTTTTTTTGTTGTTGTACGCGGGCCTCTCACTGTTGTGGCCTCTCCCGTTGCGGAGCACAGGGTCCGGACGCGCAGGCTCAGTGGCCATGGCTCACGGGCCCAGCTGCTCCGCGACATGTGGGATCTTCCCGGACCGGGGCACGAACCCGTGTCCCCTGCATCGGCAGGCGGACTCTCAACCACTGCGCCACCAGGGAAGCCCCCTCATTGTAGTTTTGATTTGCATTTCTCTAATAATTAGTGATGTTGAGCAGCTTTTCATCTGCGTCTTGGCCATGTCTGTGTCTTCTTTGAAGGATCGTCTCATGAGATCTTCTGACCATTTCTGTATTGGGAGGGTGGTTGGAGGGTAAGGCTATGTGCTCACGCACGTGTCAGTGCCAGCGTAAGGGCCAGGAGTAGGGTACTGCGTAGGGTAAGGTGTAGGTCTGGTGGTGGTTTCCGTTCCGGGCTAGGTTTAGGGTTTGGGAACGGCAAGGCTTAGGGCCCAGGTGAGGGTACGGAAACGTGGGATGGTCAGGCTACGTTCTTACGCATGGGTCAGTGCCAATGTACGGGCCAGGAATAGGCTACGGCGTAGGCTAATGTGTAGGGCTGGTGGTGGGTTTCCGTTCCGTGCTAGGGTTAGGGTTAGGGAATGACAAGGCTTAGGGCACAGGTGAGGGTACGGAAACGTGGGAGGGTCCGGCTATGTGCTGACGCACGGGTCAGTGCCAGCGTACGGGCCAGGAATAGGGAACGGCGTAGGGTAAGGAGTAGGGCTGGTTGTGAGATACCGTTCCGGGCTAGGGTTAGGGTCAGGGAACGGCAAGGCTTAGAGCACAGGTGAATGTAAGGAAACGTGGGAGGGTCAGGCTACGTGCTGACGCATGGGTCAGTGCCAGCGTATGGGCCAGGAGTAGGGTATGGCGTAGGGTAAGGTTTAGGGGTGGTGGTGGGTTTTCGTTCCGGGCTAGGGTTAGGGTGAGGGAACAGCAAGGCTTAGGGCACAGGTGAACGTACGGAAACGTGGGAGTGGCAGGCTACGTGTTGACGCACGGGTCTGTGCCAGCGTACGGGCCAGGATTAGGGTACGTCGTAGCGTAAGGTTTAGGGCTGGTGGTGGGTTTCCGTTCCAGGCTAGGGTAAGGGTTAGGGAACGGCAAGGCTTAGGACACAGGTGAGGGTATGGAAACGTGGGATAGGCAGGCTACGTGCTGACGCACAGGTCAGTGCCAGCATAGGGGCCAGGAGTAGGGTACAGCGTAGGGTAAGGTTTAGGGCTGGTGGTGGGTTTATGTTCCGGGTTAGGGTTAGGGAACGGCAAGGCTTAGGGCACAGGTGAGGGTACGGAAACGTAGGAGTGGCAGGCTACGTGCTGACGCACGGGTCAGTGCCAGCGTACGGGGCAGGATTAGGGTACGGCGTAGGGTAAGGTTTAGGGCTGGTGGTGGGTTTCCGTTCCAGGCTAGGTTTAGGGTTAGGGAACGGCAAAGCTTAGGGCACAGAAGATGGTACGGAAAAGTGGGAGGGTCAGGCTACGTGCTGACGCACGGGTCAGTGCCAGCGTATGGGCCAAGTGTAGGGTATGGCGTAGGGTTAGGTGTAGGGTTAGGGTTAGGGAACGGCAAGGCTTAGGGCACAGGTGAGGGTACGGAAACGTGGGAGGGTCAGGCTACGTGATGACGCACGGGTCTTTGCCAGCGTACACGCCAGGATTCGGGTACGGCATTGGGTAAGGTGTAGGGCTGGTTGTGGGTTTCCGTTCCAGGTTAGAGTTAGGGAACGGCAAGGCTTAGTGCACAGGTGAGGGTATGGAAACGTGGCAGAGGCAGGCTATGTGCTGACGCAAGGGTCACTGCCAGCGTACGGGTCAGGAGTAGTCTACGGCGTACGTTAAGGTTTAGGTTTTGTGGTGGGTTTCCGTTCCGCGCTAGGGTTAGGGATAGGGAAAGGCAAGGCTTAGGGCACAGGTGAGGGTACGGAAACGTGGGAGGGTTAGGCTACATGCTGAAGCACGGTTCAATGCCAGGGTATGGACCAGGAGTAGGGTACGGCGTAGGGTAAAGTGTAAGGCTGGTGGTGGGTGTCCATTCCGGGCTAGTGTTAGGGTTAGGGAGCGTCAAGGCTTAGGGCACAGGTGAGGGTACGGAAACGTGGGAGGGTCAGGCTACATGCTGAAGAAAGGGTCAGTGCCAGGGTGTGGACCAGGAGTAGGGTACGGCGTTGGGTATGGTGTAAGGGCAGTGGTGGGTGTCCATTCCGGTCTAGGGTTAGGGTTAGGGAAAGTTAAGGCTTAGGACACAGGTGAGGGTACGGAAACGTGGGAGGGTCAGGATACGTGCTGAAGAATGGGTCAGTGCCAGCGTACGGGCCAGGAGTAGGGTACGGCATAGCGTAATGTGTAGGGCTGGTGGTGGTTTCCGTTCCGGGCTAGGGTTAGAGGTAGGGAACTGCAAGGCTTAGGGCACAGGTGAGGGTACGGAAACGTGGGAGAGGCAGGCTACGGGCTGACACATGGGAGAGTGCCAGCTTACGGGCCAGCAGTAGGCTACGACGTAGGGTAGGGTGTAGGGCTGGTGGTGGGTTTCCGTTCCGGGCTAGGGTTAGAGTTAGGGATCGGCAAGGCTTAGGGAACAGGTGAGGGTAAGGAAAAGTGGGAGGGTTAGGCTACATGCTGACGCACGGATCAGTGCCAGCGTACGGGCCTGGTGTAGGGTACGGCGTAGGGTAAGGTTTAGGGCTGGTGGTGGGTTTCCGTTTGGGGTTATGGTTAGGGTTATGGAACGGCAAGGCTTAGGACACAGGTGAGGGTACGGGAATGTGGCAAGGTCAGGCTACGTGCTGACGCACCGATCAGTGCCAGCGTACGGGCCAGGATTAGGCTACGGCGTAGGGTAAGCTGTAGGGCTGGTGGTGGGTTTCTGTTCTGGGCTAGGGTTAGGGTTAGGGAAGGACAAGACTTAGGGCACAGTTGAGGGTACGGAAATGGTGGAGGGTCAGGCTATGTGCTGACGCACGGGTCAGTGCCAGCGTACAGGCCAGGAGTAGGCAACAACGTAGGGTAAGGTGTAGGGCTGGTGGTTGGTTTCCTTTCCGGGCTAGGGTTAGGGTTAGGGAATGTCAAGGCTTAGGGCACAGGTGAGGGTATGGAAACGTGGGAGGGTCATGCTACGTGCTGACACACGTGTCAGTGAAAGCGTATGGGCCAGTCGTAGGCTACGTCGTAGGGAAAGGTGTAGGGCTGGTGGTGGGCTTCCTTTCTGGGCTAGGGTTAGGGTTAGGGAACGGCAAGTCTTAGGGCACAGTTGCGGGTACGGAAACGTGGGGGAGTCAGGCTATGTGCTGACGCACGGGTCAGTGCCAGCGTACGGGCCAGGAGTAGTGTACGTCGTAGGGTAAGGTGTAGGGCTGGTGGTGGGTTTCCGTTCTGGGCTAGGGTTAGGGTTAGGGAACGGCAAGGTTTAGGGCACACGTGAGGGTATCGAAACGTGTTAGGCTCAGGGTACGTGTTGACGCACGGGTTAGTGTGAACGTACAGATGAGGATTATGGTGCGGCATAGGGTAAAGTGTATGGTTGGTGGTAGGTTTCCGTTTCAGGCTAGGGTTAGTGTTAGGGAACGGCAAGGTTTTGGGCACAGATGAGGGTATGGAAACGTGTTAGTGTCAGGGTACGTGTTGACATATGGATTAGCATTAGGGTACGGCTTAGGGTAAGGTGTAGGCTTGGTGGTAGGTTTCCATTGTGGTCTAGGGCTAGGGTTAGGGAATGGCAAGGTTTAGGTCACAGGTGAAGGTACGGAAACGTGTTAGGGTCAGGGTAAGTGTTGACGCATGTGTTAGTGTCAGCGTACGGAGTAGGTTTATGGTCCTTCGTAGGTTAAGGTCTAGGGTTGGTGGTAGGTTTCCGTTCCAGGCTAGGGTTAGTGTTATGGAACGGCAAGGTTTAGGGCATAGGTGAGGGTACGGAAATGTGTTAGGGTCAGGGTACGTGTTGACGCTCGGATTATGATTAGGGTATGGCGTAGAGTAACGTGTAGGGTTGGTGGTAGGTTTCCGTTTTGGGCTAGGGTTAGGGTTAGGCAACGGCACGGTTTAGGGCACAGGTGAGGGAACGGAAAAGTGTTAGGGTCAGTGTATGTGTTGACGCACGGGTTAGTGTCAGTGTACGGATTAGGATTAGGGTACCGTGTAGGGTATGCTGTACGGTTTGTGGTAGTTTTCCATTCTGGGCTAGGGTTAGTGTTAGGGTACGGCAAGGTTTAGGGTACAGGTGACGGAACAGAAACGTGTTAGGGTCATGATACATGTTGATACATGGAATAGTGTCATCATACGCATTAGGATTAGGGTACGGCGTAGGGTAAGGTGTACGGAGGGCGGTAGGTTTCCATTCCGTTGTAGGGTTAGGGTTAGCGAATTGCAAGGTTTTGGGCACAGGTGATGGTACAGAAATGTGTTAGGTTCAGGGTACGTGTTGACTCACGGGTTAGTGTCAGCATACGCATGAGGATTAGGGTACCGCATAGAGTAAGGTGTAGGGTTGGTGGTACGTTTCCGTTCCATTCTAGGGTTATGTTTAGGGACCGGCAAAGTTTAGGGCACAGGTGAGGGTACGAAACGTGTTAGGGTCAGGGTATGTGTTGATGCACAGGTTAGTGTCAGCATACGAATTAGGATTAGGGTACGGCGTAAGGTAAGGTGTAGGGTTGGTGGTAGGTTTCCGTTCCGGGCTAGGGTTAGGGTTAGGGAACGGCAAGGTTTATGGCAGAGGTGAGGGTACGGAAACGTGTTAGGGTCAGGGTACGTGTTGATGTATGAATTAGGATTAGGGTACAGCTTAGGGTAAGGTGTAGGGCTGATGGTAGGTTTCCGTTCCGGGCTAAGGTTAAGGATAGGCAACGACAAGTTTTAGGGCACAGCTGAGGGTATGGAAACGTGTTAGGGTCAGGGTACGTGTTGACTCACTGGTTAGTGCCAGCGTACGGATTAGGATTAGTGTACGGCATAGATAAGGTGTAGGGTTGGTGGTAGGATTCCGTTCCGGGCTATGGTTAGGGTTAGGGAAAGTCAAGGTTTCTATTTCTAGTTCTTTTAAGGAAACTCCATACTGTTCTCCATAGTGACTGTATCAATTTACATTCCCACCATAGTGGAAGAGGGCTCCTTTTGTCCACACCCTCCCCAGAATTTGTTTGTAGATTTTCTGATGATGCCGATTCTAACAGGTGTGAGGTGATACCTCATTGTAGTTTTGATTTGCATTTCTCTAATAATTAGTGCTCTTGAGCAGCTTTTCATGTGCGTCTTGGCCATCTCTGTGTCTTCTTTGAAGAAACGTCTCTTTAGATCTTCTGCCCATTTTTGTATTGGGTTGTTTGTTTTTTTAATAAGCTGCATGATCTGTGTATATATATAGGAGATTAAACCTTTGTCCATTGATTCGTTTGCAACTATTTTCGCCCCTTCTGAGGGATGCCTTTTTCCATTCCCGTGTTTTTAACCAAAAAAGAAAGAAAGAAAAAGAAGCAGAACACTAATGTGCATAAAATATGCCTTTTGAAACGGTCATTTTGAAATATGGACGTCCTTTAAATTTTTTGGTCGATATGTGACCCCAGGATTTGTTTTCAGGGCAGGTGTCATTTACAGGCCTGCAATGATTTTGAATATCAACTGACCATGAGCGCTGGGATTAAAGCTGCTGTTGTGTGAAACGGCCACTAGCTGGCAGCAGTTCTCCCTTACCAATTCTGGTTACTAGGGCAACAGAGCCTCAATGGAAGTCCTGTTCTAAATTGGAATTTAGAATGGAATGTGACAGGAGAAAGCCCCTCAAGTTTGTCTCCCTACTTCTTGTTCGTGTTTTTAATTTAATTTTTTGTTTTTTATTACAGCAAGTTTGATTAAAATGTTTGGCTTGTTGTAGGTGTGGAAGATGTGGTTCTTTTACACATATACAGATGTCTGTTTTTCCTGGGATCCTTTTCCCATGTACGTTATGACAGAATGTTGAGTAGTCTTTTGGTATTCCGTAGGTCTTTGGTGATTATATATGTCACCTGTGTTTGTATAAGTCTGTTAACCCCGATATCGTAATGAAACCCATCCTCACACCTTTCCATTGGTGAACCATAAGTTTGTTTAATGAATCTCTGATTACCCTTCTCGGTGGAAATATCTGCCCTGGTATCCATTTTTAGGTAACACCTATAAGTGATATGATATGATATGTGTCTTTCACTTTCTCACTTACTACAAGTCACGTGATTACCTCTAGACTCATCTACGGTGGTGCAAGTGGCATTGTGTTCTTTTTTTCCTTGGCTTCTCTTCTGCCTTAGCGAGGTCCATTTTCAACAATGTGATTCCCTGAGTGTTGTGGATTAGCTCACCTGGGCAGCCTTACCCTGCCGCCCGGCCCTCCCCAGGTGTGCCTGGTTGAGGTCAATATAAACAGCGCTCCAGGCAGCAATAGCCCCTGAAGCTGTTCCTGACTCCATATTCTCTGCCCCGTCAGCAGTCTCGGGGCTGTGCTGGTGGGAGGGAATGAGGTGCCACAGATTTGTTGGTGGCCTGGTGTGAGTGGGGTTCTCCTGGCCTTTCTGCATTAGTTGCCAGGCTGCCTCCTGTAAAGAAGAGGATGTGTCACCCATACCTTCTGCTGGAATTTCTCTCTGGACAGAGGTGAGGAAGGAAAAAAGCAGTGGGGGCCGGGACAGGTGGGGTATCTCAGGCAGGACAATGGAAAGCTTCCGGAAGAGCGCCCGGGGCCAGGACCACCCTGGCTGGCCTGCAGGCACCAAGTTGGCCTGCGTGCTGTCGCTGTTGTGGCTCCACGGCCCTTCCTCTAGTCTTTCAAGCCCTTGTACATATTCAGTTGTTTTACCTGGGAAGGGTGGGAACAGTTCAGCAACAGCTGGCCTGCGGCTCAGCTCACCTTTTTTTAGAGATGCCTCGGCTCGGTCCCCCAGCTTTGCAATGAGGACGCTCCTTGTGTGGGGTGTGGGTTGCTGGCTGTATGGGGATGATTCCCCACCTCTGACCAATTTCAGAATTGTTTGCCGCTGGAGCAAGTGCCCTGATAGGGTTTTCCTCTGTATAACTGGTGGGTTCAGGTTTTTTTCCTTTTATGGTTCAAGTTAGATTTTATTCCTCTTTTATATATTTATAGATATAAGCATGGAAATAATTCATTCCTATAAATACATCTGTGTGAAGGGAAGAACTTTTTTCTGTTTTATATTTAAATTTTATTTTTTAAGATTTTGAAATTTAATTTTATTTACCTTTATATACAGCAGGTTATTATTAGTTATGTATTTTATGCATATACATGTATACAGGTCAATCTCAAACTCCCAACTCATCCCACCACCACCACCCCATGGCTTCCCACACTTGGTGTCCATACGTTTGTTCTCTACCTCTGTGTCTCTATTTCTTCCCTGCAAACCAGTTCATCTGTACCATTTTTTAGGTTCCACATATATGCATTAATATACAATATTTGTTTTCCTCTTTCTGACCTACTTCATTCTGTATGACAGTCTCTAGATCCAACGATGTCTCTACAAATGACCCAGTTTCATTCCTTTTTATGGTTGAGTAATATTCCATTTTATACATGTACCACATCTTTATCCATTCATCTGTGTGAGGGCATTTAGGTTGCTTCCATTACCTGGCCTTTGTAAATAGTGCTGCAATGAACATTGTGGTGAATGTGCCTTTTTGATTTATGGTTTTCTCTGGGTCTATACCCAGAAGTGGGATTGCAGGATCAGATGGTAATTCTATTTCTAGTTTTTTTAAGGAAACTCCATAGTGTACTCCATAGTGACTGTATCAATTTACCTTCCCACCAATAGTGGAAGAGGGATCCTTTTGTCCACACCCTCCCCAGAATTTGTTGTTTGTAGATTTTCTGAGGATGCCGATTCTAACAGGTGTGAGGTGATACCTCATTGTAGTTTCGATTTGCATTTCTCTAATAATTAGTGCTCTTCAGCTGCTTTTCATGTGCGTCTTGGCCATCTCTGTGTCGTCTTTGAAGAAACGTCTCTTTAGATATACTGGCCATTTTTGTATTGGGTTTTTTGTTTTTTTTAATATTAAGCTGCATGAGCTGTTTATATATTGGAGATTAAACCTTTGTCCATTGATTCGTTTTCAACGATTTTTGCCCATTCTGGGGGATGCCTTTTTCCATTCCCGTTTTTTAAACAAAAAAGTAAAGAAACAAAAAGAAGAACACTAATGTGCGTAAAATATGGCTTTTGAAACGGTCGTTTTGAAATATGGACGTCCTTTGAATTTTTTGGTCGATATGTGACCCCAGGATTTGTTTTCAGGGCAGGTGTCATTTACCGGCCTGCAATGATTTTGAATATCAACTGACCATTAGCGCTGGGATTAAAGCTGCTGTTGTGTGAAACGGCCACAAGGTGGCAGCAGTTCTCCCTTACCAATTCTGGTTACTAGGGCAACAGAGCCTCAATGGAAGTCCTTTTCTAGATTGGAATTTAGAATGGAATGTGCCAGGAGAAAGCCCCTCAAGTTTGTCTCCCTACTTCTTGTTCGTGTTTTTAATTTAATTTTTTGTTTTTTATTACAGCAAGTTTGATTACAATGTTTGGCTTGTTGTAGGTGTGGAAGATGTGGTTCTTTAACACATATACAGATGTCGGTTTTTCCTGGGATCCTTTTCCCATGTACGTTATGACAGAATGTTGAGTAGTCTTTTGGTATTCCGTAGGTCTTTGGTGATTATATATGTCACCTGTGTTTGTATAAGTCTGTTAACCCCGATATCGTAATGAAACCAATGCTCACACCTTTCCATTGGTGAACCATAAGTTTGTTTAATGAATCTCTAATTGCCCTTCTCAGTGGAAATATCTGCCCTGGTATCCATTTTTAGGTAACACCTATAAGTGATATGATATGATATGTGTCTTTCACTTTCTGACTTACTACATGTCACGTGATTACCTCTAGACTCATCTACGGTGCTGCAAAAGGCATTGTGTCCTTTTTTTCCTTGCCTTCTATTCTGACTTAGCGAGGTCCCTTTTCAACAATGTGCTTCCCTGCGGGTTGTGGATTAGCTGACGTGGGCAGCCTTATCCTGCCGGCCGGCCCTCCCCAGGTGTGCCTGGTTGAGGTCAATATAAACAGCGCTCCATGCAGCAATAGCCCCTGAAGCTGTGCCTGCCTCCATATTCTCTGCCCCGTGAGCAGTCTCGGGGATGTGCTGGTGGGAGGGAGTGAGGGGCCACAGCTTTGTTGGTGGCCCGGTGTGAGTGGGGTTCTGCTGGCCTTTCTGCAGGAGATGCCAGGCTGCCTCCTGTAAAGAGGAGGATGTGTCACCCATACCTTCCGATGGAATTTTTCTCCAGACTGAGGTGACGAAGGAAAAAAGCAGTGGGGGCCGGGACAGGGTGGGTATCTCAGGCAGGACAATGGAAAGCTTCTGGAAGAGCGCCCATGGCCAGGACCACCCTGGCTGGCCTGCAGGCACCAAGTTGGCCTGCGTGCTGTCGCTGGTGTGGCTCCATGGCCCTTCCTCTAGTCTTTCAAGCCCATGTACATATTCAGGTGTTTAACCTGGGAAGGGTGGGAACAGTTCAGCAGCAGCTGGCCTGGGGCTCAGCTCACCTTTATTCAGAGATGCCTCGGCTCGATCACCCAGCTTTGCAATGAGGACGCTCCTTGTGTGGGGTGTGTGTTGATGGCTGTATGGGAGATGATTCCCCACCTCTGACCAATTTCAATATTGTTTACCGTTGGAACAAGTGCCCTGATAGTGTTTTCCTCTGTATAACTGTTGGGTTCAGGTTTTTCTTCTTTTATGGTTCACGTTAGCTTTTATTCCTCTTTTATGTATTTATAGATATAAGCATGGAAATAATACTTTCCTATAAATACATCTGTGTGAAGGGAAGAACTTTTTTCTGTATTATTTTTATATTTTATTTTTTAAAATTTTGAAATTTAATTTTATTTATTTTTTTATACAGCAGGTTATTATTAGTTATGTATTTTATGCATATACATGTATGCAGGTCAATCCCAATCTCCCAAGTCATCCCACCACCACCACCCCATGGCTTTCCACACTTGCTGTCCATACGTTTGTTCTCTACATCTGTGTCTCTATTTCTTCCCTGCAAACCAGTTCCTCTGTAAAATTTCGTAGGTTCCACATATATGCATTAATATACAATATTTGTTTTCCTCTTTCTGACTTACTTCATTCTGTATGACAGTCTCTAGATCCATCGATGTCTCTACAAATGACCCAGTTTCATTCCGTTTTATGGCTGAGTAATATTCCATTTTATACATGTACCACATCTTTATCCATTCATCTGTCTGTGGGCATTTAGGTTCCTTCCATTACCTGGCTATTGTAAATAGTGCTGCAATGAACATTGTGGTGAATGTGCCTTTTTGATTTATGGTTTTCTTTGGGTATATGCCCAGAAGTGGGATTGCTGGATCAGATGGTAATTCTATTGATAGGTTTTTTTTAACGAAACTCCATACTGTTCTCCATAGTGACTGTATCAATTTACATTCCCTCCAATAGTGGAAGAGGGCTCCTTTTGTCCACACCCTCCCCAGAATTTGTTGTTTGTAGATTTTCAGATGATGCCGATTCTAACAGTGTGAGGTGATACCTCATTGTAGTTTTGATTTGCATTTCTCTAATAATTAGTGCTGTTGAGCAGCTTTTCATGTGCGTCTTGGCCATCTCTGTGTCTTCTTTGAAGAAACGTATCTTTAGATCTTCTGCCCATTTTTGTATTGGGTTGTTTGTTTTTTTAATATTAAGCTGCATGAGCTGTTTATATATATTGGAGATTAAACCTTTGTCCATTGATTCGTTTGCAACTATTTTCGCCCCTTCTGAGGGATGCCTTTTTCCATTCCCGTTTTTTTAACCAAAAAAGAAAGAAAGAAAATGAAGCAGAAAACTAATGTGCATAAAATATGCCTTTTGAAATGGTCGTTTTGAAATATGGACGTCCTTTGAATTTTTTGGTCGATATGTGACCCCAGGATTTGTTTTCAGGGCAGGTGTCATTTACAGGCCTGCAATGATTTTGAATATCAACTGACCATTAGCGCTGGGATTAAAGCTGCTGTTGTGTGAAATGGCCACAAGGTGGCAGCAGTTCTCCCTTACCAATTCTGGTTACTAGGGCAACAGAGCCTCAATGGAAGTCGTGTTCTAGATTGGAATTTAGAATGGAATGTGCCAGGAGAAAGCCCCGCAAGTTTGCTTCCTACTTCCTGTTCGTGTTTTTAATTTAATTTTTATTTTTTTATTACAGCAAGTTTGATTACAATGTTTGGCTTGTTGGAGGTGTGGAAGATGTGGTTCATTTACACATATACACATGTCTGTTTTTCCTGGGATCCTTTTCCCATGTACGTTATGACAGAATGTTGAGTAGTCTTTTGGTATTCCGTAGGTCTTTGGTGATTATATATGTCACCTGTGTTTCTATAAGTCTGTTAACCCCGATATCGTAATGAAACCAATCCTCACACCTTTCCCTTGGTGAACCATAAGTTTGTTTAGTGAATCTCTGATTGCCGTTCTCGGTGGAAATATCTGCCCTGGTATCCATTTTTAGGTAACACCTATAAGTGATATGATATGATATGTGTCTTTCACTTTCTGACTTACTACAAGTCACGTGATTACCTCTAGACTCATCTACGGTGGTGCAAATGGCATTGTGTTCTGTTTTTCCTTGGCTTCTCTTCTGCCTTAGCGAGGTCCATTTTCAACAATGTGATTCCCTGAGTGTTGTGGATTAGCTGAGCTGGGCAGCCTTACCCTGCCTCCCGGCCCTCCCCAGGTGTGCCTGGTTGAGGTCAATATAAACAGCGCTCCAGGCAGCAATAGCCCCTGAAGCTGTTCCTGACTCCATATTCTCTGCCCCGTCAGCAGTTTCGGGGCTGTGCTGGTGGGAGGGAATGAGGGGCCACAGCTTTGTTGGTGGCCCGGTGTGAGTGGGGTTCTGCTGGCCTTTCTGCAGGAGTTGCCAGGCTGCCACCTGTAAAGAAGAGGATGTGTCACCCATACCTTCCGCTGGAATTTCTCTCCGGACAGAGGTGAAGAAGGAAAAAAGCATTGGGGGCCGGGACAGGTGGGGTATTTCAGGCAGCACAATGGAAAGCGTCCGGAAGAGCGCCCGGGGCAGGACCACCCTGGCTGGAGAGCAGGCACCAAGTTGGCCTGCGTGCTGTTGCTGGGGTGGCTCCACGGCCCTTCCTCTAGTCTTACAATCCCTTGTACATATTCAGGTGTTTTACCTGGGAAGGGTGGGAACAGTTCAGCAGCAGCTGGCCTGGGGCTCAGCTCAACTTTATTCAGAGATGCCTCTGCACGATCCCCAAGCGTTGCAATGAGGACGCTCCTTGCGTGGGGTGTGGGTTGCTGGCTGTATGGGAGATGATTCCCCACCTCTGACCAATTTCAGAATTGTTTACCGCTGGAGCAAGTGCCCTGATAGGGTTTTCCTCTGTATAACTGGTGGGTTCAGGTTTTTTTTTCTTTTATGGTTCAAGTTAGATTTTATTCCTCTTTTATGTATTTATAGATATAAGCATGGAAATAATTCATTCCTATAAATACATCTGTGTGAAGGGAAGAACTTTTTTCTGTATTATTTTTAAATCTTGAAATTTTATTTTATTTATTTTTTTATACAGCAGATTATTATTAGTTATGTATTTTATGCATATACATGTATGCAGGTCAATCCCAATCTCCCAACTCATCCCACCACCACCACACCATGGCTCTCCACACTTGGTGTCCATACGTTTGTTCTCTACCTCTGTCTCTATTTCTTGCCTGCAAACCAGTTCATCTGTACCAGTTTTTACGTTCCACATATATGCATTAATATACAATATTTGTTTTCTTCTTTCTGACTTACTTCATTCTGTATGACAGTCTCTAGATCCTTCGATGTCTCTACAAATGACCCAGTTTCATTCCTTTTTATGGCTGAGTAATATTCCATTTTATACATGTACCACATCTTTATCCATTCATCTGTCTGTGGGCATTTAGTTTGCTTCCATTGCCTGGCTATTGTAAATAGTGCTGCAATGAACATTGTGGTGAATGTGCCTTTTTGATTTATGGTTTTCTTTGGGTATATGCCCAGAAGTGGGATTGCTGGATCAGATGGTAATTCTATTTCTAGTTTTTTTTAACGTAACTCCATACTGTTCTCCATAGTGACTGTATCAATTTACATTCCCACCAATAGTGGAAGAGGGCTCCTTTTGTACACAGCCTCCCCAGAATTTGTTGTTTGTTGATTTTCTGATGATGCCGATTCTAACAGTGTGAAGTGATACCTCATTGTAGTTTTGATTTGCATTTCTCTAATAATTAGTGCTGTTGAGCAGCTTTTCATGTGCGTCTTGGCCATCTCTGTGTCTTCTTTGAAGAAACGTATCTTTAGATCTTCTGCCCATTTTTGTATTGGGTTGTTTGTTTTTTTAATATTAAGCTGCATGAGCTGTTTATATATATTGGAGATTAAACCTTTGTCCATTGATTCGTTTGCAACTATTTTCGCCCCTTCTGAGGGATGCTTTTTTCCATTCCCGTTTTTTTAACCAAAAAAGAAAGAAAGAAAAAGAAGCAGAAAACTAATGTGCATAAAATATGCCTTTTGAAATGGTCGTTTTGAAATATGGACGTCCTTTGAATTTTTTGGTCGATATGTGACCCCAGGATTTCTTTTCAGGGCAGGTATCATTTACAGGCTTGCAATGATTTGGAATATCAACTGACCTTGAGCGCTGGGATTAAAGCTGCTGTTGTGTGAAACGGCCACAATGTGGCAGCAGTTCTCCCTTACCAATTCTGGTTACTAGGGCAACAGAGCCTCAATGGAAGTCGTGTTCTAGATTGGAATTTAGAATGGAATGTGCCAGGAGAAAGCCCCTCAAGTTTGTCTCCCTACTTCTTGTTCGTGTTTTTAATTTAATTTTTATTTTTTATTACAGCAAGTTTGATTACAATGTTTGGCTTGTTGGAGGTGTGGACGATGTGGTTCTTTTACACATATACACAGGTCTGTTTTTCCTGGGATCCTTTTCCCATGTACGTTATGACAGAATGTTGAGTAGTCTTTTGGTATTCCGTAGGTCTTTGGTGATTATATATGTCACCTGTGTTTGTATAAGTCTGTTAACCCCGATATCGTAATGAAACCAATCCTCACACCTTTCCATTGGTGAACCAAAAATTTGTTTAATGAATCTCTGATTGCCGTTCTCGGTGGAAATATCTGCCCTGGTATCCAATTTTAGGTAACACCTATAAGTGATATGATATGATATGTGTCTTTCACTTTCTGACTTACTACAAGTCACGTGATTACCTCTAGACTCATCTACGGTGGTGCAAATGGCATTATGTTCTTTTTTTCCTTGGCTTCTCTTCTGCCTTAGTGAGGTCCATTTTCAACAATGTGATTCCCTGAGTGTTGTGGATTAGCTGACCTGGGCAGCCTTACCCTGCCGCCCGGCCCTCCCCAGTTGTGCCTGGTTGAGGTCAATATAAACAGTGCTCCAGGCAGCAATAGCCCCTGAAGCTGTTCCTGACTCCATATTCTCTGCCCCGTCAGCAGTCTCGGGGCTGTGCTGGTGGGAGGGAATGAGGGGCCACAGCTTTGTTGGTGGCCCGGTGTGAGTGGGCTTCTGCTGGCCTTTCTGCAGGAGTTGCCAGGCTGCCACCTGTAAAGAAGAGGTTGTGTCACCCATACCTTCCGCTGGAATTTCTCTCCGGACAGAGGTGAGGAAGGAAAAGAGCAGTGGGGGCCGGGACAGGTGGTGTATCTCAGGCAGGACAATGGAAAGCTTCCGGAAGAGCGCCCGGGGGCAGGACCACCCTGGCTGGCCTGCAGGCACCTAGTTGCCCTGCGTGCTGTTGCTGGTGTGGCTCCACAGCCCTTCCTCTAGGCTTTCAAGCCCTTGTACATATTCAGGTGTTTTACCTGGGAAGGGTGGGAACAGTTCAGCAGCAGCTGGCCTGGGGCTCAGCTCAGCTTTATTCAGAGATGCCTCTGCACGATCCCCCAGCTTTGCAGTGAGGACGCTCCTTGCGTGGGGTGTGGGTTGCTGGCTGTATGGGAGATGATTCCCCACCTCTGACCAATTTCAGAATTGTTTACCACTGGAGCAAGTGCCCTGATAGGGTTTTCCTCTGTATAACTGGTGGGTTCAGGTTTTTTTTTCTTTTTTAGTTCAAGTTAGATTTTATTCCTCTTTTATGTATTTGTAGATATAAGCATGGACATAATTCATTCCTATAAAAACATCTGTGTGAAGGGAAGAACTTTTTTTCTGTTTTATTTTTAAATTTTATTTTTAAAAATTTAAAATTTAATTTTATTTATTTTTAATACAGCAGGTTATTATTAGTTATCAATTTTATGCATATACATGTATACAGGTCAATCCCAATCTCCCAGCTCATCCCACCACCACCACACCATGGCTTCCCACACTTGTTGTCCATACGTTTGTTCTCTACCTCTGTCTCTATTTCTTCCCTGCAAACCAGTTCATCTGTACCACTTTTTAGGTTCCACATATATGCATTAATATACAATATTTGTTTTCCTCTTTCTGACTTACTTCATTCTGTATGACAGTCACTAGATCCATCCATATCTCTACAAATGACCCAGTTTCATTCCTTTTTATGACCGAGTATTATTCCATTTTATATATGTACCCCATCTTTATCCATTCATCTGTCTGTGGGCATTTAGTTTGCTTCCATTACCTGGCTATTGTAAATAGTGCTGCAATGAACATTGTGGTGAATGTGCCTTTTTGATTTATGGTTTTCTCTGGGTATATGCCCAGAAGTGGGATTGCTGGATCAGATGGTAATTCTATTTCTAGTTTTTTTAAGGAAACTCCATAGTGTTCTCAATAGTGACCTTATCAATTTACATTCCCACCAATAGTGGAAGAGGGATCCTTTTGTCCACACCCTCCCCAGAATTTGTTGTTTGTAGATTTTCTGATGATGCCGATTCTAACAGGTGTGAGGTGATACCTCATTGTAGTTTTGATTTGCATTTCTCTAATAATTAGTGCTCTTGAGCAGCTTTTCATGTGCGTCTTGGCCATCTCTGTGTCTTCTTTGAAGAAACGTCTCTTTAGATCTTCTGCCCATTTTTGTATTGGGTTGTTTGTTTTTTTTAATATTAAGCCGCATGAGCTGTTTTTATATATTGGAGAGTAAACCTTTGTCCATTGATTCGTTTGCGACGATTTTCGCCCTTTCTGAGGGATGCCTTTTTCCATTCCCGTTTTTTTAACCAAAAAAGAAAGAAAGACAAAGAAGTAGAACACTAATGTGCCTAAAATATGGCTTTTGAAACAGTCGTTTTGAAATATGGACGTCCTTTGAATTTTTTGGTCGATATGTGACCCCAGGATTTGTTTTCAGGGCAGGTGTCATTTACAGGCCTGCAATGATTTTGAATATCAACTGACCTTTAGCGCTGGGATTAAAGCTGCTGTTGTGTGAAACGGCCACAAGGTGGCAGCAGTTCTCTCTTTCAAATCTGGTTATTAGTGCAACAGAGCCTCAATGGAAGTCGTGTTCTAGATTGGAATTTAGAATGGAATGTGCCAGGAGAAAGCCCCTCAAGTTTGTCTCACTACTTCTTGTTCGTGTTTTTAATTTAATTTTTTATCTTTTATTACAGCAACTTTGATTACAATCTTTGGCTTGTTGTAGGTGTGGAAGATGTGGTTCTTTTACACATATACAGATGTCTGTACTTCCTGGGATCCTTTGCCCATGTACGTTATGAAAGAATGTTGAGTACTCCTCTCTTTGTATTCCGTAGGTCTTAGGTGATTATATATGTCACCTGTATTTGTATATGTCTGTTAACCCCAATATCGTAATGAAACCCATCCTCACACCTTTCCATTGGTGAACCATAAGTTTGTTTAATGAATCTGTGATTGCCCTTCTCCGTGGAAATATCTGCCCTGGTATCCATTTTTAGGTAACACCTATAAGTGATAAGATACGATATGTGTCTTTCACTTTCTGACTTACTACAAGTCATGTGATAACCTCTAGGCTCATCTACGGTGCTGCAAATGGCATTGTGTCCTTTTTTTCCTTGGCTTCTCTTCAGCTTTAGCGAGGTCCATTTTCAACACTGTGATTCCCTGAGTGTTGTGCATTAGCTGACCTAGGCAGCCTTACCCTGCCGGCCGGCCCTCCCCAGGTGTGCCTGTTTGAGGTCAATATAAACAGCGCTCCAGGCAGCAATGGCCCCTGAAGCTGGGCATGACTCCATATTCTCTGCCCCTTCAGCAGTCTCGGGGCTGTGCTGGTGGGAGAGAATGAGGTGCCACAGCTTTGTTGGTGGCCCGGTGTGAGTGGGGTTCTGCTGTCCTTTCTGCAGGAGTTGCCAGGCTGCCACCTGTAAAGAAGAGGATGTGTCACACATACTTTCCGCTGGAATTTCTCTCCGGACAGAGGTGAG
Source organism: Mesoplodon bidens (assembly GCF_964165515.1). Taxonomy (NCBI): domain Eukaryota; kingdom Metazoa; phylum Chordata; class Mammalia; order Artiodactyla; family Ziphiidae; genus Mesoplodon; species Mesoplodon bidens. The sequence goes on along the minus strand of NW_027671809.1, from coordinate 941,935 downwards.
GAAGGAAAAAAGCATTGGGGGCCGGGACAGGTGGGGTATCTCAGGCAGGACAATGGAAAGCTTCCGGAAGAGCGCCCGGGGGCAGGACCACCCTGGCTGGAGAGCAGGCACCAAGTTGGCCTGCGTGCTGTTGCTGGTGTGGCTCCACGGCCCTTCCTCTAGTCTTTCACGCCCTTGTACATATTCAGGTGTTTTACCTGGGAAGGGTGGGAAGACTTCAGCAGCAGCTGGCCTGGGGCTCAGCTCACCTTTATTCAGAGATTCCTCGGCTCGGTCCACAAGCTTTGCAATGAGGACGCTCCTTGCGTGGGGGGTGGGTTGCTGGCTGTATGGGAGAGGATTCCCCACCTCTGACCAATTTCAGAATTGTTTGCCGCTGGAGCAAGTGCCCTGATAGGGTTTTCCTCTGTATAACTGGTGGGTTCAGGTTTTTTTTCTTTTATGGTTCAAGTTAGATTTTATTCCTCTTTTATATATTTATAGATATAAGCATGGAAATAATTCATTCTTATAAATACATCTGTGTGAAGGGAAGAACTTTTTTCTGTTTTATATTTAAATTTTATTTTTTAAAATTTTGAAATTTAATTTTATTTACTTTTATATTACAGCAGGTTATTATTAGTTATGTATTTTATGCATATACATGTATACAGGTCAATCTCAATCTCCCAACTCGTCCCACCACCACCACCCCATGGCTTCCCACACTTGGTGTCCATACGTTTGTTCTCTACCTGTGTGTCTCTATTTCTTCCCTGCAAACCAGTTCATCTGTACCAGTTTTTAGGTTCCACATATATGCATTAATATACAATATTTGTTTTCCTCTTTCTGACTTACTTCATTTTGTATGACAGTCTCTAGATCCATCGATGTCTCTACAAATGACCCAGTTTCATTCCTTTTTATGGCTGAGTAATATTCCATTTTATACATGTACCACAACTTTATCCATTCATCTGTCTGTGGGCATTTAGGTTGCTTCCATTACCTGGCTATTGTAAATAGTGCTGCAATGAACATTGTGGTGAATGTGCCTTTTTGATTTATGGTTTTCTCTGGGTATATGCCCAGAAGTGGGATTGCTGGATCAGATGGTAATTCTATTTCTAGTTTTTTTAAGGAAAGTCCATACTGTTCTCCATAGTGACTGTATCAATTTCCATTCCCACCAATAGTGGAAGAGGGATCCTTTTGTCCCCACCGTCCCCAGAATTTGTTGTTTGTAGATTTTCTGATGATGCCGATTCTAACAGGTGTGAGGTGATACCTCATTGTAGTTTTGATTTGCATTTCTCTAATAATTAGTGCTGTTGAGCAGCTTTTCATGTGCGTCTTGGCCATCTCTGTGTCTTCTTTGAAGAAACGTCTCTTTAGATCTTCTGCCCATTTTTGTATTGGGTTGTTTGTTTTTTTTAATATTAAGCCGCATGAGCTGTTTATATATATTGGAGAGTAAACCTTTGTCCATTGATTCGTTTGCGACGATTTTCGCCCTTTCTGAGGGATGCCTTTTTCCATTCCCGTTTTTTTAACCAAAAAAGAAAGAAAGACAAAGAAGCAGAACACTAATGTGCGTAAAATATGGCTTTTGAAACGGTCGTTTTGAAATATGGACGTCCTTTGAATTTTTTGGTCGATATATGACCCCAGGATTTGTTTTCAGGGCAGGTGTCATTTACAGGCCTGCAATGATTTTGACTATCAACTGACCTTTAGCGCTGGGATTAAAGCTGCTGTTGTGTGAAACGGCCACAAGGTGGCAGCAGTTCTCTCTTTCAAATCTGGTTATTAGTGCAACAGAGCCTCAATGGAAGTCGTGTTCTTGATTGGAATTCAGAATGGAATGTGCCAGGAGAAAGCCCTTCAAGTTTGTCTCACTACTTCTTGTTCGTGTTTTTAAGTTAATTTTTTATTTTTTATTACAGCAAGTTTGATTACAATGTTTGGCTTGTTGTAGGTGTGGAAGATGTGGTTCTTTTACACATATACAGATGTCTGTTTTTCCTGGGATGCTTTGCCCATGTACATTATGACAGAATGTTGAGTAGTCCTCTCTTTGTATTCCGTAGGTCTTAGGTGATTATATATATCACCTGTGTTTGTATAGGTCTGTTAACCCCAATATCGTAATGAAACCAATCCTCACACCTTTCCATTGGAGAACCATAAGTTTGTTTAATGAATCTATGTTTGCACTTCTCAGTGGAAATGACTGCCCAGGTTTCTATTTTAGGTAACACCTATAAGTGATATGAAATGATATGTGTCTTTCACTTTCTGACTTACTACAAGTCACGTGATTACATCTAGACTCATCTACGGCGCAGCAAATGGCATTGTGTCCTTATTTTCCTTGGCTTCTGTTCTGCCTTAGCGAGGTCCATTTTCAACAATGTGATTCCCTGAGGGTTGTGGATTAGCTGACCTGGGCAGCCTTACCCTGCCGGCCGGCCCTCCCCAGGTCTGCCTGGTTGAGGTCAATATAAACAGCGCTCCAGGCAGCAATAGCCCCTGAAGCTGTGCCTGACTCCATATTCTCTGCCCCGTCAGCAGTCTCGGGGCTGTGCTGGTGGGAGGGAGTGAGGGGCCACAGCTTTGTAGGTGGCCCGGTGAGAGTGGGGTTCTGCTGGCCTTTCTGCAGGAGTTGCCAGGCTGCCACCTGTAAAGAAGAGGATGTGTCACCCATACCTTCCGCTGGAATTTCTCTCCGGACAGAGGTGAGGAAGGAAAAATGCAGTGGGGCCCGGGACAAGAAGGGTATCTCAGGCAGGACAATGGAAATCTTCCGGAAGAGCACAAGGGGCCAGGATCACCCTGGCTGGCCTGCAGTCACCAAGTTGGCCTGCGTGCTGTCGCTGGTGTGGCTCCACGGCCCTTCCTCTAGGCTTTCAAGCCTTTGTACATATTCAGGTGTTTTACCTGGGAAGGGTGGGAACAGTTCAGCAGCAGCTGGCCTGGGGCTCAGCTCACCTTTATTCAGAGATGCCTCGGCACTGTCCCACAGCTTTGCAATGAGGACGCTCCTTGCATGGGGGGTGGGTTGCTGGCTGTACGGGAGATGATTCCCCACCTCTGACCAATTTCAGAATTGTTTACCACTGGAGCAAGTGCCCTGATAGGGTTTTCCTCTGTATAACTGGTGGGTTCAGGTTTTTTTTTCGTTTATGGTTCAAGTTAGATTTTATTCCTCTTTTATGTATTTATAGATATAAGCATGGAAATAATTCATTCCTATAAATACATCTGTGTGATGGGAAGAACTTTTTTCTGTTTTATTTTTAAATTTTATATTTTAAAATTTTGAAATTTAATTTTATTTACTTTTTTATACAGCGGGTTATTATTAGTTATGTATTTTATGCATATATATGTATACAGGTCAATCTCAAACTCCCAACTCATCCCACCACCACCACCCCATGGCTTCCCACACTTGGTGTCCATATGTTTCTTCTCTACCTCTGTGTCTCTATTTCTTCCCTGCAAACCAGTTCATCTGTACCATTTTTTAGGTTCCACATATATGCATTAATATACAATATTTGTTTTCCTCTTTCTGACTTACTTCATTCTGTATGACAGTCTCTAGATCCATCGATGTCTCTGCAAAAGACCCAGTTTCATTCCTTTTTATGGCCGAGTAATATTCCATTTTATATATGTACCCCAATTTTATCCATTCATCTGTCTGTGGGCATTTAGGTTGCTTCCATTACCTGGCTATTGTAAATAGTGCTGCAATGAACATTGTGGTGAATGTGCCTTTTTGATTTATGGTTTTCTTTGGGTATATGCCCAGAAGTGGGATTGCTTGATCAGATGGTAATTCTATTTCGATTTTTTTTTAAGGAATCTCCATACTGTTCTCCATAGTGAGTGTATCAATTTACATTCCCACCAATAGTGGAAGAGGGTTCCTTTTGTCCACACCCTCCCCAGAATTTGTTGTTTGTAGATTTTCTGATGATGCCGGTTCTAACAGGTGTGAGGTGATAACTCATTGTAGTTTTGATTTGCATTTCTCTAATAATTAGTGCTGTTGAGCAGATTTTCATGTGCGTCTTGGACATCTCTGTGTCTTCTTTGAAGAAACGTATCTTTAGATCTTCTACCCATTTTTGTATTGGGTTGTTTGTTTTTTTAATATTAAGCTGCATGAGCTGTTTATATATATTGGAGATTAAAACTTTGTCCATTGATTCGTTTGCAACTATTTTCGCCCCTTCTGAGGGATGCCTTTTTCCATTCCCGTGTTTTTAACCAAAAAAGTAAGAAAGAAAAAGAAGCAGAACACTAATGTGCCTAAAATATGGCTTTTGAAACGGTCGTTTTGAAATATGGACGTCCTTTGAATTTTTTGGTCGATATGTGACCCCAGGATTTGTTTTCAGGGCAGGTGTCATTTACAGGCCTGCAATGATTTTGAATATCAACTGACCATTAGCGCTGGGATTAAAGCTGCTGTTGTGTGAAACGGCCACAAGGTGGCAGCAGTTCTCCCTTACCAATTCTGGTTACTAGGGCAACAGAGCCTCAATGGAAGTCGTGTTCTAGATTGGAATTTAGAATGGAATGTGCAAGGAGAAAGCCCCTCAAGTTTGTCTCCCTACTTCTTGTTCGTGTTTTTAATTTAATTTTTATTTTTTATTACAGCAAGTTTGATTACAATGTTTGGCTTGTTGCAGGTGTGGAAGATGTGGTTCTTTTACACATATACAGATGTCTGTTCTTCCTGGGACCCTTTTCCCATGTTCGTTATGACAGAATGTTGAGTAGTCTTCTCTTTGTATTCCGTAGGTCTTAGGTGATTATATATGTCACCTCTGTTTGTATATGTCTGTTAACCCCAATATCTTAATGAAACCAATCCTCACACCTTTCCATTGGTGAACCATAAGTTTGTTTAATGAATCTGTGATTGCCCTTCTCCGTGGAAATATCTGCCCTGGTATCCATTTTTAGGTAACACCTAAAAGTGATATGATACGATATGTGTCTTTCACTTTCTGACTTACTACCAGTCACGTGATAACCTCTAGACTCATCTACGTTGCTGCAAATGGCATTGTGTCCTTTTTTTCCTTGGCTTCTATTCTGCTTTAGCGAGGTCCATTTTCAACACTGTGATTCCCTGAGGGTTGTGGATTAGCTGACGTGGGCAGCCTTATCCTGCCGGCCGGCCCTCCCCAGGTGTGCCTGGTTGAGGTCAATATAAACAGCGCTCCAGGCAGCAATAGCCCCTGAAGCTGTGCCTGCCTCCATATTCTCTGCCCCGTGAGCAGTCTCGGGGCTGTGCTGGTGGGAGGGAGTGAGGGGCCACAGCTTTGTTGGTGCCCCGGTGTGAGTGGAGTTCTGCTGGCCTTTCTGCAGGAGTTGCCAGGCTGCCACCTGTAAAGAAGAGGATGTGTCACCCATACCTTCCGCTGGAATTTCTCTCCGGACAGAGGTGAGGAAGGAAAAAAGCAGTGTGGGCCGGGACAGGTGGTGTATCTCAGGCAGGACAATGGAAAGCTTCCAGAAGAGCGCCCGGGGCCAGGACCACCCTGGCTGGGCTGCAGGCATCATGTTGGCCTGCGTGCTGTCGCTGGTGTGGCTCCACGGCCCTTCCTCTAGTCTTTCACTCCCTTGTACATATTCAGGTGTTTTACCTGGGAAGGGTGGGAAGAGTTCAGCAGCAGCTGGCCTGGGGCTCAGCTCACCTTTATTCAGAGATGCCTCGGCTCGATCCCCCAGCTTTGCAATGAGGACGCTCCTTGCGTGGGGGGTGGGTTGCTGGCTGTATGGGAGATGATTCCCCACCTATGACCAATTTCAGAATTGTTTGCCGCTAGAGCAAGTGCCCTGATAGGGTTTTCCTCTGTATAACTGGTGGGTTCAGGTTTTTTTTCTTTTATGGTTCAAGTTAGATATTATTCCTCTTTTATATATTTATAGATATAAGCATGGAAATAATTCATTCTTATAAATACATCTGTGTGAAGGGAAGAACTTTTTTCTGTTTTATATTTAAATTTTATTTTTTAAAATTTTGAAATTTAATTTTATTTACTTTTATATTACACCAGGTTATTATTAGTTATGTATTTTATGCATATACATGTATACAGGTCAATCTCAATCTCCCAACTCGTCCCACCACCACCACCCCATTGCTTCCCACACTTGGTGTCCATACGTTTGTTCTCTACCTCTGTGTCTCTATTTCTTCCCTGCAAACCAGTTCATCTGTACCATTTTTTAGGTTCCACATATATGCATTAATATACAATATTTGTTTTTCTCTTTCTGACTTACTTCATTCTGTATGACAGTCTCTAGATCCATCGATGTCTCTACAAATGACCCAGTTTCGATCCTTTTTATGGCCGAGTAATATTCCATTTTATATATGTACCCCATCTTTATCCATTCATCTGTCTGTGGGCATTTAGGTTGCTTCCATTACCTGGCTATTGTAAATAGTGCTGCAATGAACATTGTGGTGAATGTGCCTTTTTGATTTATGGTTTTCTTTGGGTATATGCCCAGAAGTGGGATTGCTTGATCAGATGGTAATTCTATTCCGAGTTTTTTTTTTAAAGAAACTCCATACTGTTCTCCATAGTGACTGTATCAATTTACATTCCCACCAAAAGTGGAAGAGGGCTCCTTTTGTCCACACCCTCCCCAGAATTTGTTGTTTGTAGATTTTCTGATGATGCCGATTCTAACTGGTGTGAGGTGATACCTCATTGTAGTTTTGATTTGCATTTCTCTAATAATTAGTGCTGTTGAGCAGCTTTTCATGTGCGTCTTGGCCATCTCTGTGTCTTCTTTGAAGAAACGTATTTAAGATCTTCTGCCCATTTTTGTATTGGGTTGTTTGTTTTTTTAATATTAAGCTGCATGAGCTGTTTATATATATTGGAGATTAATCCTTTGTCCATTGATTCGTTTGCAACTATTTTCGCCCCTTCTGAGGGATGCCTTTTTCCATTCCCGTGTTTTTAACCAAAAAAGAAAGAAAGAAAAAGAAGCAGTACACTAATGTGCATAAAATATGCCTTTTGAAACGGTCGTTTTGAAATATGGACGTCCTTTGAATTTTTTGGTCGATATGTGACCCCAGGATTTGTTTTCAGGGAAGGTGTCATTTACAGGCCTGCAATGATTTTGAATATCAACTGACCATTAGCGCTGGGATTAAAGCTGCTGTTGTGTGAAACGGCCACAAGGTGGCAGCAGTTCTCCCTTACCAATTCTGGTTACTAGGGCAACAGAGCCTCAATGGAAGTCGTGTTCTAGATTGGAATTTAGAATGGAATGTGCCAGGAGAAAGCCCCTCAAGTTTGTCTCCCTACTTCTTGTTCGTGTTTTTAATTTAATTTTTATTTTTTATTACAGCAAGTTTGATTACAATGTTTGGCTTGTTGGAGGTGTGGAAGATGTGGTTCTTTTACACATATACACATGTCTGTTTTTCCTGGGATCCTTTTCCCATGTACGTTATGACAGAATGATGAGTAGTCTTTTGGTATTCCGTAGGTTTTTGGTGATTATATATGTCACCTGTGTTTGTATAAGTCTGTTAACCCCGATATCGTAATGAAACCCATCCTCACACCTTTCCATTGCTGAACAATAAGTTTGTTTAATGAATCTCTGATTGCCCTTCTCGGTGGAAATATCTGCCCTGGTATCCATTTTTAGGTAACACCTATAAGTGATATGATATGATATGTGTCTTTCACTTTCTGACTTACTACAAGTCACGTGATTACCTCTAGACTCATCTACGGTGGTGCAAATGGCATTGTGTTCTTTTTTTCCTTGGCTTCTCTTCTGCCTTAGCATGGTGCATTTTCAACAATGTGATTCCCTGAGTGTTGTGGATTAGCTGACCTGGGCAGCCTTACCCTGCCGCCCGGCCCTCCCCAGGTGTGCCTGGTTGAGGTCAATATAAACAGCGCTCCAGGCAGCAATAGCCCCAGAAGCTGTGCCTGACTCCATATTCTCTGCCCCGTCAGCAGTCTCGGGGCTGTGCTGGTGGGAGGGAATGAGGGGCCACAGCTTTGTTGGTGGCCCAGTGTGAGTGGGGTTCTGCTGGCCTTTCTGCAGGAGTTGCCACACTGCCACCTGTAAAGAAGAGGATGTGTCACCCATAACTTCCGCTGGAATATCTCTTCGGACAGAGGTGAGGAAGGAAAAAAGCAGTGGGGGCCGGGACAGGTGGGGTATCTCAGGCAGGACAATGGAAAGCTTCCGGAAGAGCGCCCGGGGTCAGGACCACCCTGGCTGGCCTGCAGGCACCAAGTTGGCCTGCGTGCTGTTGCTGGTGTGGCTCCACGGCCATTCCTCTAGTCTTTCAAGCCCTTGTACATATTCAGGTGTTTTACCTGGGAAGGGTGGGAACAGTTCAGCAGCAGCTGTGCTGTGGCTCAGCTCACCTTTATTCAGAGATGCCTCGGCACGGTCCCCCAGCTTTGCAATGAGGACGCTCCTTGCGTGGGGTGTGGGTTGCTGGCTGTATGGGAGATGATTCCCCACCTCTGACCAATTTCTGAATTGTTTACCGCTGGAGCAAGTGCCCTGATAGGGTTTTCTTCTGTATAACTGGTGGGTTCAGGTTTTTTTTTCTTTTATGGTTCAAGTTAGATTTTATTCCTCTTTTATGTATTTATAGATATAAGCATGGAAATAATTCATTCCTATAAATACATCTGTGTGAAGGGAAGAACTTTTTTCTGTATTATTTTTAAATTTTATTTTTGAAAATTTTGAAATTTAATTTTATTTACTTTTTTATACAGCGGGTTATTATCAGTTATGTGTTTTATGCATATACATGTATGCAGGTCAATCCCTATCTCCCAACTCATCCCACCACCACCACACCATGGCTTCCCACACTTGGTGTCCATACGTTTGTTCTCTACCTCTGTCTCTATTTCTTCCCTGCAAACCAGTTCATCTGTACCAGTTTTTAGGTTCCACATATATGCATTAATATACAATATTTGTCCTCTTTCTGACTTACTTCATTCTGTATGACAGTCTCTAGATCCATCGATGTCTCTACAAATGACCCAGTTTCATTCCTTTTTATGGCTGAGTAATATTCCACTTTATACATATACCACATCTTTATCCATTCATCTGTCTGTGGGCATTTAGTTTGCATCCATTACCTGGCTATTGTAAATAGTGCTGCAATGAACATTGTGGTGAATGTGCCTTTTTGATTTATGGTTTTCTCTGAGTATATGCCCAGAAGTGGGATTGCTGGATCAGATGGTAATTCTATTTCTAGTTTTTTTAAGGAAACTCCATAGTGTTCTCCATAGTGACTGTATCAATTTACATTCCCACCAATAGTGGAAGAGGGATCCTTTTGTCCCCACCGTCCCCAGAATTTGTTGTTTGTAGATTTTCTGATGATGCCGATTCTAACAGGTGTGAGGTGATACCTCATTGTAGTTTTGATTTGCATTTCTCTAATAATTAGTGCTCTTGAGCAGCTTTTCATGTGCGTCTTGGCCATCTCTGTGTCTTCTTTGAAGAAACGTCTCTTTAGATCTTCTGCCCATTTTTGTATTGGGTTGTTTGTTTTTTTTAATATTAAGCCGCATGAGCTGTTTATATATATTGGAGAGTAAACCTTTGTCCATTGATTCGTTTGCGACGATTTTCGCCCTTTCTGAGGGATGCCTTTTTCCATTCCCGTTTTTTTAACCAAAAAAGAAAGAAAGACAAAGAAGCAGAACACTAATGTGCGTAAAATATGGCTTTTGAAACGGTCGTTTTGAAATATGGACGTCCTTTGAATTTTTTGGTCGATATATGACCCCAGGATTTGTTTTCAGGGCAGGTGTCATTTACAGGCCTGCAATGATTTTGACTATCAACTGACCTTTAGCGCTGGGATTAAAGCTGCTGTTGTGTGAAACGGCCACAAGGTGGCAGCAGTTCTCTCTTTCAAATCTGGTTATTAGTGCAACAGAGCCTCAATGGAAGTCGTGTTCTTGATTGGAATTCAGAATGGAATGTGCCAGGAGAAAGCCCTTCAAGTTTGTCTCACTACTTCTTGTTCGTGTTTTTAAGTTAATTTTTTATTTTTTATTACAGCAAGTTTGATTACAATGTTTGGCTTGTTGTAGGTGTGGAAGATGTGGTTCTTTTACACATATACAGATGTCTGTTTTTCCTGGGATGCTTTGCCCATGTATATTATGACAGAATGTTGAGTAGTCCTCTCTTTGTATTCCGTAGGTCTTAGGTGATTATATATATCACCTGTGTTTGTATATGTCTGTTAACCCCAATATCGTAATGAAACCAATCCTCACACCTTTCCATTGGAGAACCATAAGTTTGTTTAATGAATCTATGATTGCACTTCTCAGTGGAAATGACTGCCCAGGTTTCTATTTTAGGTAACACCTATAAGTGATATGAAATGATATGTGTCTTTCACTTTCTGACTTACTACAAGTCACGTGATTACATCTAGACTCATCTACGGCGCAGCAAATGGCATTGTGTCCTTATTTTCCTTGGCTTCTGTTCTGCCTTAGCGAGGTCCATTTTCAACAATGTGATTCCCTGAGGGTTGTGGATTAGCTGACCTGGGCAGCCTTACCCTGCCGGCCGGCCCTCCCCAGGTCTGCCTGGTTGAGGTCAATATAAACAGCGCTCCAGGCAGCAATAGCCCCTGAAGCTGTGCCTGACTCCATATTCTCTGCCCCGTCAGCAGTCTCGGGGCTGTGCTGGTGGGAGGGAGTGAGGGGCCACAGCTTTGTTGGTGGCCCGGTGAGAGTGGGGTTCTGCTGGCCTTTCTGCAGGAGTTGCCAGGCTGCCACCTGTAAAGAAGAGGATGTGTCACCCATACCTTCCGCTGGAATTTCTCTCCGGACAGAGGTGAGGAAGGAAAAATGCAGTGGGGCCCGGGACAAGAGGGGTATCTCAGGCAGGACAATGGAAATCTTCCGGAAGTGCACAAGGGGCCAGGATCACCCTGGCTGGCCTGCAGTCACCAAGTTGGCCTGCGTGCTGTCGCTGGTGTGGCTCCACGGCCCTTCCTCTAGGCTTTCAAGCCTTTGTACATATTCAGGTGTTTTACCTGGGAAGGGTGGGAACAGTTCAGCAGCAGCTGGCCTGGGGCTCAGCTCACCTTTATTCAGAGATGCCTCGGCACTGTCCCACAGCTTTGCAATGAGGACGCTCCTTGCATGGGGGGTGGGTTGCTGGCTGTACGGGAGATGATTCCCCACCTCTGACCAATTTCAGAATTGTTTACCACTGGAGCAAGTGCCCTGATAGGGTTTTCCTCTGTATAACTGGTGGGTTCAGGTTTTTTTTTCGTTTATGGTTCAAGTTAGATTTTATTCCTCTTTTATGTATTTATAGATATAAGCATGGAAATAATTCATTCCTATAAATACATCTGTGTGATGGGAAGAACTTTTTTCTGTTTTATTTTTAAATTTTATATTTTAAAATTTTGAAATTTAATTTTATTTACTTTTTTATACAGCGGGTTATTATTAGTTATGTATTTTATGCATATATATGTATACAGGTCAATCTCAAACTCCCAACTCATCCCACCACCACCACCCCATGGCTTCCCACACTTGGTGTCCATATGTTTCTTCTCTACCTCTGTGTCTCTATTTCTTCCCTGCAAACCAGTTCATCTGTACCATTTTTTAGGTTCCACATATATGCATTAATATACAATATTTGTTTTCCTCTTTCTGACTTACTTCATTCTGTATGACAGTCTCTAGATCCATCGATGTCTCTGCAAAAGACCCAGTTTCATTCCTTTTTATGGCCGAGTAATATTCCATTTTATATATGTACCCCAATTTTATCCATTCATCTGTCTGTGGGCATTTAGGTTGCTTCCATTACCTGGCTATTGTAAATAGTGCTGCAATGAACATTGTGGTGAATGTGCCTTTTTGATTTATGGTTTTCTTTGGGTATATGCCCAGAAGTGGGATTGCTTGATCAGATGGTAATTCTATTTCGATTTTTTTTTAAGGAATCTCCATACTGTTCTCCATAGTGAGTGTATCAATTTACATTCCCACCAATAGTGGAAGAGGGTTCCTTTTGTCCACACCCTCCCCAGAATTTGTTGTTTGTAGATTTTCTGATGATGCCGGTTCTAACAGGTGTGAGGTGATAACTCATTGTAGTTTTGATTTGCATTTCTCTAATAATTAGTGCTGTTGAGCAGATTTTCATGTGCGTCTTGGACATCTCTGTGTCTTCTTTGAAGAAACGTATCTTTAGATCTTCTACCCATTTTTGTATTGGGTTGTTTGTTTTTTTAATATTAAGCTGCATGAGCTGTTTATATATATTGGAGATTAAAACTTTGTCCATTGATTCGTTTGCAACTATTTTCGCCCCTTCTGAGGGATGCCTTTTTCCATTCCCGTGTTTTTAACCAAAAAAGTAAGAAAGAAAAAGAAGCAGAACACTAATGTGCCTAAAATATGGCTTTTGAAACGGTCGTTTTGAAATATGGACGTCCTTTGAATTTTTTGGTCGATATGTGACCCCAGGATTTGTTTTCAGGGCAGGTGTCATTTACAGGCCTGCAATGATTTTGAATATCAACTGACCATTAGCGCTGGGATTAAAGCTGCTGTTGTGTGAAACGGCCACAAGGTGGCAGCAGTTCTCCCTTACCAATTCTGGTTACTAGGGCAACAGAGCCTCAATGGAAGTCGTGTTCTAGATTGGAATTTAGAATGGAATGTGCAAGGAGAAAGCCCCTCAAGTTTGTCTCCCTACTTCTTGTTCGTGTTTTTAATTTAATTTTTATTTTTTATTACAGCAAGTTTGATTACAATGTTTGGCTTGTTGCAGGTGTGGAAGATGTGGTTCTTTTACACATATACAGATGTCTGTTCTTCCTGGGACCCTTTTCCCATGTTCGTTATGACAGAATGTTGAGTAGTCTTCTCTTTGTATTCCGTAGGTCTTAGGTGATTATATATGTCACCTCTGTTTGTATATGTCTGTTAACCCCAATATCTTAATGAAACCAATCCTCACACCTTTCCATTGGTGAACCATAAGTTTGTTTAATGAATCTGTGATTGCCCTTCTCCGTGGAAATATCTGCCCTGGTATCCATTTTTAGGTAACACCTAAAAGTGATATGATACGATATGTGTCTTTCACTTTCTGACTTACTACCAGTCACGTGATAACCTCTAGACTCATCTACGTTGCTGCAAATGGCATTGTGTCCTTTTTTTCCTTGGCTTCTATTCTGCTTTAGCGAGGTCCATTTTCAACACTGTGATTCCCTGAGGGTTGTGGATTAGCTGACGTGGGCAGCCTTATCCTGCCGGCCGGCCCTCCCCAGGTGTGCCTGGTTGAGGTCAATATAAACAGCGCTCCAGGCAGCAATAGCCCCTGAAGCTGTGCCTGCCTCCATATTCTCTGCCCCGTGAGCAGTCTCGGGGCTGTGCTGGTGGGAGGGAGTGAGGGGCCACAGCTTTGTTGGTGCCCCGGTGTGAGTGGAGTTCTGCTGGCCTTTCTGCAGGAGTTGCCAGGCTGCCACCTGTAAAGAAGAGGATGTGTCACCCATACCTTCCGCTGGAATTTCTCTCCGGACAGAGGTGAGGAAGGAAAAAAGCAGTGTGGGCCGGGACAGGTGGTGTATCTCAGGCAGGACAATGGAAAGCTTCCAGAAGAGCGCCCGGGGCCAGGACCACCCTGGCTGGGCTGCAGGCATCATGTTGGCCTGCGTGCTGTCGCTGGTGTGGCTCCACGGCCCTTCCTCTAGTCTTTCACTCCCTTGTACATATTCAGGTGTTTTACCTGGGAAGGGTGGGAAGAGTTCAGCAGCAGCTGGCCTGGGGCTCAGCTCACCTTTATTCAGAGATGCCTCGGCTCGATCCCCCAGCTTTGCAATGAGGACGCTCCTTGCGTGGGGGGTGGGTTGCTGGCTGTATGGGAGATGATTCCCCACCTATGACCAATTTCAGAATTGTTTGCCGCTAGAGCAAGTGCCCTGATAGGGTTTTCCTCTGTATAACTGGTGGGTTCAGGTTTTTTTTCTTTTATGGTTCAAGTTAGATATTATTCCTCTTTTATATATTTATAGATATAAGCATGGAAATAATTCATTCTTATAAATACATCTGTGTGAAGGGAAGAACTTTTTTCTGTTTTATATTTAAATTTTATTTTTTAAAATTTTGAAATTTAATTTTATTTACTTTTATATTACACCAGGTTATTATTAGTTATGTATTTTATGCATATACATGTATACAGGTCAATCTCAATCTCCCAACTCGTCCCACCACCACCACCCCATTGCTTCCCACACTTGGTGTCCATACGTTTGTTCTCTACCTCTGTGTCTCTATTTCTTCCCTGCAAACCAGTTCATCTGTACCATTTTTTAGGTTCCACATATATGCATTAATATACAATATTTGTTTTTCTCTTTCTGACTTACTTCATTCTGTATGACAGTCTCTAGATCCATCGATGTCTCTACAAATGACCCAGTTTCGATCCTTTTTATGGCCGAGTAATATTCCATTTTATATATGTACCCCATCTTTATCCATTCATCTGTCTGTGGGCATTTAGGTTGCTTCCATTACCTGGCTATTGTAAATAGTGCTGCAATGAACATTGTGGTGAATGTGCCTTTTTGATTTATGGTTTTCTTTGGGTATATGCCCAGAAGTGGGATTGCTTGATCAGATGGTAATTCTATTCCGAGTTTTTTTTTTAAAGAAACTCCATACTGTTCTCCATAGTGACTGTATCAATTTACATTCCCACCAAAAGTGGAAGAGGGCTCCTTTTGTCCACACCCTCCCCAGAATTTGTTGTTTGTAGATTTTCTGATGATGCCGATTCTAACTGGTGTGAGGTGATACCTCATTGTAGTTTTGATTTGCATTTCTCTAATAATTAGTGCTGTTGAGCAGCTTTTCATGTGCGTCTTGGCCATCTCTGTGTCTTCTTTGAAGAAACGTATTTAAGATCTTCTGCCCATTTTTGTATTGGGTTGTTTGTTTTTTTAATATTAAGCTGCATGAGCTGTTTATATATATTGGAGATTAATCCTTTGTCCATTGATTCGTTTGCAACTATTTTCGCCCCTTCTGAGGGATGCCTTTTTCCATTCCCGTGTTTTTAACCAAAAAAGAAAGAAAGAAAAAGAAGCAGTACACTAATGTGCATAAAATATGCCTTTTGAAACGGTCGTTTTGAAATATGGACGTCCTTTGAATTTTTTGGTCGATATGTGACCCCAGGATTTGTTTTCAGGGAAGGTGTCATTTACAGGCCTGCAATGATTTTGAATATCAACTGACCATTAGCGCTGGGATTAAAGCTGCTGTTGTGTGAAACGGCCACAAGGTGGCAGCAGTTCTCCCTTACCAATTCTGGTTACTAGGGCAACAGAGCCTCAATGGAAGTCGTGTTCTAGATTGGAATTTAGAATGGAATGTGCCAGGAGAAAGCCCCTCAAGTTTGTCTCCCTACTTCTTGTTCGTGTTTTTAATTTAATTTTTATTTTTTATTACAGCAAGTTTGATTACAATGTTTGGCTTGTTGGAGGTGTGGAAGATGTGGTTCTTTTACACATATACACATGTCTGTTTTTCCTGGGATCCTTTTCCCATGTACGTTATGACAGAATGATGAGTAGTCTTTTGGTATTCCGTAGGTTTTTGGTGATTATATATGTCACCTGTGTTTGTATAAGTCTGTTAACCCCGATATCGTAATGAAACCCATCCTCACACCTTTCCATTGCTGAACAATAAGTTTGTTTAATGAATCTCTGATTGCCCTTCTCGGTGGAAATATCTGCCCTGGTATCCATTTTTAGGTAACACCTATAAGTGATATGATATGATATGTGTCTTTCACTTTCTGACTTACTACAAGTCACGTGATTACCTCTAGACTCATCTACGGTGGTGCAAATGGCATTGTGTTCTTTTTTTCCTTGGCTTCTCTTCTGCCTTAGCATGGTGCATTTTCAACAATGTGATTCCCTGAGTGTTGTGGATTAGCTGACCTGGGCAGCCTTACCCTGCCGCCCGGCCCTCCCCAGGTGTGCCTGGTTGAGGTCAATATAAACAGCGCTCCAGGCAGCAATAGCCCCAGAAGCTGTGCCTGACTCCATATTCTCTGCCCCGTCAGCAGTCTCGGGGCTGTGCTGGTGGGAGGGAATGAGGGGCCACAGCTTTGTTGGTGGCCCAGTGTGAGTGGGGTTCTGCTGGCCTTTCTGCAGGAGTTGCCACACTGCCACCTGTAAAGAAGAGGATGTGTCACCCATAACTTCCGCTGGAATATCTCTTCGGACAGAGGTGAGGAAGGAAAAAAGCAGTGGGGGCCGGGACAGGTGGGGTATCTCAGGCAGGACAATGGAAAGCTTCCGGAAGAGCGCCCGGGGTCAGGACCACCCTGGCTGGCCTGCAGGCACCAAGTTGGCCTGCGTGCTGTTGCTGGTGTGGCTCCACGGCCATTCCTCTAGTCTTTCAAGCCCTTGTACATATTCAGGTGTTTTACCTGGGAAGGGTGGGAACAGTTCAGCAGCAGCTGTGCTGTGGCTCAGCTCACCTTTATTCAGAGATGCCTCGGCACGGTCCCCCAGCTTTGCAATGAGGACGCTCCTTGCGTGGGGTGTGGGTTGCTGGCTGTATGGGAGATGATTCCCCACCTCTGACCAATTTCTGAATTGTTTACCGCTGGAGCAAGTGCCCTGATAGGGTTTTCTTCTGTATAACTGGTGGGTTCAGGTTTTTTTTTCTTTTATGGTTCAAGTTAGATTTTATTCCTCTTTTATGTATTTATAGATATAAGCATGGAAATAATTCATTCCTATAAATACATCTGTGTGAAGGGAAGAACTTTTTTCTGTATTATTTTTAAATTTTATTTTTGAAAATTTTGAAATTTAATTTTATTTACTTTTTTATACAGCGGGTTATTATCAGTTATGTGTTTTATGCATATACATGTATGCAGGTCAATCCCTATCTCCCAACTCATCCCACCACCACCACACCATGGCTTCCCACACTTGGTGTCCATACGTTTGTTCTCTACCTCTGTCTCTATTTCTTCCCTGCAAACCAGTTCATCTGTACCAGTTTTTAGGTTCCACATATATGCATTAATATACAATATTTGTCCTCTTTCTGACTTACTTCATTCTGTATGACAGTCTCTAGATCCATCGATGTCTCTACAAATGACCCAGTTTCATTCCTTTTTATGGCTGAGTAATATTCCACTTTATACATATACCACATCTTTATCCATTCATCTGTCTGTGGGCATTTAGTTTGCATCCATTACCTGGCTATTGTAAATAGTGCTACAATGAACATTGTGGTGAATGTGCCTTTTTGATTTATGGTTTTCTCTGAGTATATGCCCAGAAGTGGGATTGCTGGATCAGATGGTAATTCTATTTCTAGTTTTTTTAAGGAAACTCCATAGTGTTCTCCATAGTGACTGTATCAATTTACATTCCCACCAATAGTGGAAGAGGGATCCTTTTGTCCCCACCGTCCCCAGAATTTGTTGTTTGTAGATTTTCTGATGATGCCGATTCTAACAGGTGTGAGGTGATACCTCATTGTAGTTTTGATTTGCATTTCTCTAATAATTAGTGCTCTTGAGCAGCTTTTCATGTGCGTCTTGGCCATCTCTGTGTCTTCTTTGAAGAAACGTCTCTTTAGATCTTCTGCCCATTTTTGTATTGGGTTGTTTGTTTTTTTTAATATTAAGCCGCATGAGCTGTTTATATATATTGGAGAGTAAACCTTTGTCCATTGATTCGTTTGCGACGATTTTCGCCCTTTCTGAGGGATGCCTTTTTCCATTCCCGTTTTTTTAACCAAAAAAGAAAGAAAGACAAAGAAGCAGAACACTAATGTGCGTAAAATATGGCTTTTGAAACGGTCGTTTTGAAATATGGACGTCCTTTGAATTTTTTGGTCGATATATGACCCCAGGATTTGTTTTCAGGGCAGGTGTCATTTACAGGCCTGCAATGATTTTGACTATCAACTGACCTTTAGCGCTGGGATTAAAGCTGCTGTTGTGTGAAACGGCCACAAGGTGGCAGCAGTTCTCTCTTTCAAATCTGGTTATTAGTGCAACAGAGCCTCAATGGAAGTCGTGTTCTTGATTGGAATTCAGAATGGAATGTGCCAGGAGAAAGCCCTTCAAGTTTGTCTCACTACTTCTTGTTCGTGTTTTTAAGTTAATTTTTTATTTTTTATTACAGCAAGTTTGATTACAATGTTTGGCTTGTTGTAGGTGTGGAAGATGTGGTTCTTTTACACATATACAGATGTCTGTTTTTCCTGGGATGCTTTGCCCATGTATATTATGACAGAATGTTGAGTAGTCCTCTCTTTGTATTCCGTAGGTCTTAGGTGATTATATATATCACCTGTGTTTGTATATGTCTGTTAACCCCAATATCGTAATGAAACCAATCCTCACACCTTTCCATTGGAGAACCATAAGTTTGTTTAATGAATCTATGATTGCACTTCTCAGTGGAAATGACTGCCCAGGTTTCTATTTTAGGTAACACCTATAAGTGATATGAAATGATATGTGTCTTTCACTTTCTGACTTACTACAAGTCACGTGATTACATCTAGACTCATCTACGGCGCAGCAAATGGCATTGTGTCCTTATTTTCCTTGGCTTCTGTTCTGCCTTAGCGAGGTCCATTTTCAACAATGTGATTCCCTGAGGGTTGTGGATTAGCTGACCTGGGCAGCCTTACCCTGCCGGCCGGCCCTCCCCAGGTCTGCCTGGTTGAGGTCAATATAAACAGCGCTCCAGGCAGCAATAGCCCCTGAAGCTGTGCCTGACTCCATATTCTCTGCCCCGTCAGCAGTCTCGGGGCTGTGCTGGTGGGAGGGAGTGAGGGGCCACAGCTTTGTTGGTGGCCCGGTGAGAGTGGGGTTCTGCTGGCCTTTCTGCAGGAGTTGCCAGGCTGCCACCTGTAAAGAAGAGGATGTGTCACCCATACCTTCCGCTGGAATTTCTCTCCGGACAGAGGTGAGGAAGGAAAAATGCAGTGGGGCCCGGGACAAGAGGGGTATCTCAGGCAGGACAATGGAAATCTTCCGGAAGTGCACAAGGGGCCAGGATCACCCTGGCTGGCCTGCAGTCACCAAGTTGGCCTGCGTGCTGTCGCTGGTGTGGCTCCACGGCCCTTCCTCTAGGCTTTCAAGCCTTTGTACATATTCAGGTGTTTTACCTGGGAAGGGTGGGAACAGTTCAGCAGCAGCTGGCCTGGGGCTCAGCTCACCTTTATTCAGAGATGCCTCGGCACTGTCCCACAGCTTTGCAATGAGGACGCTCCTTGCATGGGGGGTGGGTTGCTGGCTGTACGGGAGATGATTCCCCACCTCTGACCAATTTCAGAATTGTTTACCACTGGAGCAAGTGCCCTGATAGGGTTTTCCTCTGTATAACTGGTGGGTTCAGGTTTTTTTTTCGTTTATGGTTCAAGTTAGATTTTATTCCTCTTTTATGTATTTATAGATATAAGCATGGAAATAATTCATTCCTATAAATACATCTGTGTGATGGGAAGAACTTTTTTCTGTTTTATTTTTAAATTTTATATTTTAAAATTTTGAAATTTAATTTTATTTACTTTTTTATACAGCGGGTTATTATTAGTTATGTATTTTATGCATATATATGTATACAGGTCAATCTCAAACTCCCAACTCATCCCACCACCACCACCCCATGGCTTCCCACACTTGGTGTCCATATGTTTCTTCTCTACCTCTGTGTCTCTATTTCTTCCCTGCAAACCAGTTCATCTGTACCATTTTTTAGGTTCCACATATATGCATTAATATACAATATTTGTTTTCCTCTTTCTGACTTACTTCATTCTGTATGACAGTCTCTAGATCCATCGATGTCTCTGCAAAAGACCCAGTTTCATTCCTTTTTATGGCCGAGTAATATTCCATTTTATATATGTACCCCAATTTTATCCATTCATCTGTCTGTGGGCATTTAGGTTGCTTCCATTACCTGGCTATTGTAAATAGTGCTGCAATGAACATTGTGGTGAATGTGCCTTTTTGATTTATGGTTTTCTTTGGGTATATGCCCAGAAGTGGGATTGCTTGATCAGATGGTAATTCTATTTCGATTTTTTTTTAAGGAATCTCCATACTGTTCTCCATAGTGAGTGTATCAATTTACATTCCCACCAATAGTGGAAGAGGGTTCCTTTTGTCCACACCCTCCCCAGAATTTGTTGTTTGTAGATTTTCTGATGATGCCGGTTCTAACAGGTGTGAGGTGATAACTCATTGTAGTTTTGATTTGCATTTCTCTAATAATTAGTGCTGTTGAGCAGATTTTCATGTGCGTCTTGGACATCTCTGTGTCTTCTTTGAAGAAACGTATCTTTAGATCTTCTACCCATTTTTGTATTGGGTTGTTTGTTTTTTTAATATTAAGCTGCATGAGCTGTTTATATATATTGGAGATTAAAACTTTGTCCATTGATTCGTTTGCAACTATTTTCGCCCCTTCTGAGGGATGCCTTTTTCCATTCCCGTGTTTTTAACCAAAAAAGTAAGAAAGAAAAAGAAGCAGAACACTAATGTGCCTAAAATATGGCTTTTGAAACGGTCGTTTTGAAATATGGACGTCCTTTGAATTTTTTGGTCGATATGTGACCCCAGGATTTGTTTTCAGGGCAGGTGTCATTTACAGGCCTGCAATGATTTTGAATATCAACTGACCATTAGCGCTGGGATTAAAGCTGCTGTTGTGTGAAACGGCCACAAGGTGGCAGCAGTTCTCCCTTACCAATTCTGGTTACTAGGGCAACAGAGCCTCAATGGAAGTCGTGTTCTAGATTGGAATTTAGAATGGAATGTGCAAGGAGAAAGCCCCTCAAGTTTGTCTCCCTACTTCTTGTTCGTGTTTTTAATTTAATTTTTATTTTTTATTACAGCAAGTTTGATTACAATGTTTGGCTTGTTGCAGGTGTGGAAGATGTGGTTCTTTTACACATATACAGATGTCTGTTCTTCCTGGGACCCTTTTCCCATGTTCGTTATGACAGAATGTTGAGTAGTCTTCTCTTTGTATTCCGTAGGTCTTAGGTGATTATATATGTCACCTCTGTTTGTATATGTCTGTTAACCCCAATATCTTAATGAAACCAATCCTCACACCTTTCCATTGGTGAACCATAAGTTTGTTTAATGAATCTGTGATTGCCCTTCTCCGTGGAAATATCTGCCCTGGTATCCATTTTTAGGTAACACCTAAAAGTGATATGATACGATATGTGTCTTTCACTTTCTGACTTACTACCAGTCACGTGATAACCTCTAGACTCATCTACGTTGCTGCAAATGGCATTGTGTCCTTTTTTTCCTTGGCTTCTATTCTGCTTTAGCGAGGTCCATTTTCAACACTGTGATTCCCTGAGGGTTGTGGATTAGCTGACCTGGGCAGCCTTACCCTGCCGGCCGGCCCTCCCCAGGTCTGCCTGGTTGAGGTCAATATAAACAGCGCTCCAGGCAGCAATAGCCCCTGAAGCTGTGCCTGCCTCCATATTCTCTGCCCCGTGAGCAGTCTCGGGGCTGTGCTGGTGGGAGGGAGTGAGGGGCCACAGCTTTGTTGGTGGCCCGGTGAGAGTGGGGTTCTGCTGGCCTTTCTGCAGGAGTTGCCAGGCTGCCACCTGTAAAGAAGAGGATGTGTCACCCATACCTTCCGCTGGAATTTCTCTCCGGACAGAGGTGAGGAAGGAAAAAAGCAGTGTGGGCCGGGACAGGTGGGGTATCTCAGGCAGGACAATGGAAAGCTTCCAGAAGAGCGCCCGGGGCCAGGACCACCCTGGCTGGGCTGCAGGCATCATGTTGGCCTGCGTGCTGTCGCTGGTGTGGCTCCACGGCCCTTCCTCTAGTCTTTCACTCCCTTGTACATATTCAGGTGTTTTACCTGGGAAGGGTGGGAAGAGTTCAGCAGCAGCTGGCCTGGGGCTCAGCTCACCTTTATTCAGAGATGCCTCGGCTCGATCCCCCAGCTTTGCAATGAGGACGCTCCTTGCGTGGGGGGTGGGTTGCTGGCTGTATGGGAGATGATTCCCCACCTATGACCAATTTCAGAATTGTTTGCCGCTAGAGCAAGTGCCCTGATAGGGTTTTCCTCTGTATAACTGGTGGGTTCAGGTTTTTTTTCTTTTATGGTTCAAGTTAGATATTATTCCTCTTTTATATATTTATAGATATAAGCATGGAAATAATTCATTCTTATAAATACATCTGTGTGAAGGGAAGAACTTTTTTCTGTTTTATATTTAAATTTTATTTTTTAAAATTTTGAAATTTAATTTTATTTACTTTTATATTACACCAGGTTATTATTAGTTATGTATTTTATGCATATACATGTATACAGGTCAATCTCAATCTCCCAACTCGTCCCACCACCACCACCCCATTGCTTCCCACACTTGGTGTCCATACGTTTGTTCTCTACCTCTGTGTCTCTATTTCTTCCCTGCAAACCAGTTCATCTGTACCATTTTTTAGGTTCCACATATATGCATTAATATACAATATTTGTTTTTCTCTTTCTGACTTACTTCATTCTGTATGACAGTCTCTAGATCCATCGATGTCTCTACAAATGACCCAGTTTCGATCCTTTTTATGGCCGAGTAATATTCCATTTTATATATGTACCCCATCTTTATCCATTCATCTGTCTGTGGGCATTTAGGTTGCTTCCATTACCTGGCTATTGTAAATAGTGCTGCAATGAACATTGTGGTGAATGTGCCTTTTTGATTTATGGTTTTCTTTGGGTATATGCCCAGAAGTGGGATTGCTTGATCAGATGGTAATTCTATTCCGAGTTTTTTTTTTAAAGAAACTCCATACTGTTCTCCATAGTGACTGTATCAATTTACATTCCCACCAAAAGTGGAAGAGGGCTCCTTTTGTCCACACCCTCCCCAGAATTTGTTGTTTGTAGATTTTCTGATGATGCCGATTCTAACTGGTGTGAGGTGATACCTCATTGTAGTTTTGATTTGCATTTCTCTAATAATTAGTGCTGTTGAGCAGCTTTTCATGTGCGTCTTGGCCATCTCTGTGTCTTCTTTGAAGAAACGTATTTAAGATCTTCTGCCCATTTTTGTATTGGGTTGTTTGTTTTTTTAATATTAAGCTGCATGAGCTGTTTATATATATTGGAGATTAATCCTTTGTCCATTGATTCGTTTGCAACTATTTTCGCCCCTTCTGAGGGATGCCTTTTTCCATTCCCGTGTTTTTAACCAAAAAAGAAAGAAAGAAAAAGAAGCAGTACACTAATGTGCATAAAATATGCCTTTTGAAACGGTCGTTTTGAAATATGGACGTCCTTTGAATTTTTTGGTCGATATGTGACCCCAGGATTTGTTTTCAGGGAAGGTGTCATTTACAGGCCTGCAATGATTTTGAATATCAACTGACCATTAGCGCTGGGATTAAAGCTGCTGTTGTGTGAAACGGCCACAAGGTGGCAGCAGTTCTCCCTTACCAATTCTGGTTACTAGGGCAACAGAGCCTCAATGGAAGTCGTGTTCTAGATTGGAATTTAGAATGGAATGTGCCAGGAGAAAGCCCCTCAAGTTTGTCTCCCTACTTCTTGTTCGTGTTTTTAATTTAATTTTTATTTTTTATTACAGCAAGTTTGATTACAATGTTTGGCTTGTTGGAGGTGTGGAAGATGTGGTTCTTTTACACATATACACATGTCTGTTTTTCCTGGGATCCTTTTCCCATGTACGTTATGACAGAATGATGAGTAGTCTTTTGGTATTCCGTAGGTTTTTGGTGATTATATATGTCACCTGTGTTTGTATAAGTCTGTTAACCCCGATATCGTAATGAAACCCATCCTCACACCTTTCCATTGCTGAACAATAAGTTTGTTTAATGAATCTCTGATTGCCCTTCTCGGTGGAAATATCTGCCCTGGTATCCATTTTTAGGTAACACCTATAAGTGATATGATATGATATGTGTCTTTCACTTTCTGACTTACTACAAGTCACGTGATTACCTCTAGACTCATCTACGGTGGTGCAAATGGCATTGTGTTCTTTTTTTCCTTGGCTTCTCTTCTGCCTTAGCATGGTGCATTTTCAACAATGTGATTCCCTGAGTGTTGTGGATTAGCTGACCTGGGCAGCCTTACCCTGCCGCCCGGCCCTCCCCAGGTGTGCCTGGTTGAGGTCAATATAAACAGCGCTCCAGGCAGCAATAGCCCCAGAAGCTGTGCCTGACTCCATATTCTCTGCCCCGTCAGCAGTCTCGGGGCTGTGCTGGTGGGAGGGAATGAGGGGCCACAGCTTTGTTGGTGGCCCAGTGTGAGTGGGGTTCTGCTGGCCTTTCTGCAGGAGTTGCCACACTGCCACCTGTAAAGAAGAGGATGTGTCACCCATAACTTCCGCTGGAATATCTCTTCGGACAGAGGTGAGGAAGGAAAAAAGCAGTGGGGGCCGGGACAGGTGGGGTATCTCAGGCAGGACAATGGAAAGCTTCCGGAAGAGCGCCCGGGGTCAGGACCACCCTGGCTGGCCTGCAGGCACCAAGTTGGCCTGCGTGCTGTTGCTGGTGTGGCTCCACGGCCATTCCTCTAGTCTTTCAAGCCCTTGTACATATTCAGGTGTTTTACCTGGGAAGGGTGGGAACAGTTCAGCAGCAGCTGTGCTGTGGCTCAGCTCACCTTTATTCAGAGATGCCTCGGCACGGTCCCCCAGCTTTGCAATGAGGACGCTCCTTGCGTGGGGTGTGGGTTGCTGGCTGTATGGGAGATGATTCCCCACCTCTGACCAATTTCTGAATTGTTTACCGCTGGAGCAAGTGCCCTGATAGGGTTTTCTTCTGTATAACTGGTGGGTTCAGGTTTTTTTTTCTTTTATGGTTCAAGTTAGATTTTATTCCTCTTTTATGTATTTATAGATATAAGCATGGAAATAATTCATTCCTATAAATACATCTGTGTGAAGGGAAGAACTTTTTTCTGTATTATTTTTAAATTTTATTTTTGAAAATTTTGAAATTTAATTTTATTTACTTTTTTATACAGCGGGTTATTATCAGTTATGTGTTTTATGCATATACATGTATGCAGGTCAATCCCTATCTCCCAACTCATCCCACCACCACCACACCATGGCTTCCCACACTTGGTGTCCATACGTTTGTTCTCTACCTCTGTCTCTATTTCTTCCCTGCAAACCAGTTCATCTGTACCAGTTTTTAGGTTCCACATATATGCATTAATATACAATATTTGTCCTCTTTCTGACTTACTTCATTCTGTATGACAGTCTCTAGATCCATCGATGTCTCTACAAATGACCCAGTTTCATTCCTTTTTATGGCTGAGTAATATTCCACTTTATACATATACCACATCTTTATCCATTCATCTGTCTGTGGGCATTTAGTTTGCATCCATTACCTGGCTATTGTAAATAGTGCTGCAATGAACATTGTGGTGAATGTGCCTTTTTGATTTATGGTTTTCTCTGAGTATATGCCCAGAAGTGGGATTGCTGGATCAGATGGTAATTCTATTTCTAGTTTTTTTAAGGAAACTCCATAGTGTTCTCCATAGTGACTGTATCAATTTACATTCCCACCAATAGTGGAAGAGGGATCCTTTTGTCCCCACCGTCCCCAGAATTTGTTGTTTGTAGATTTTCTGATGATGCCGATTCTAACAGGTGTGAGGTGATACCTCATTGTAGTTTTGATTTGCATTTCTCTAATAATTAGTGCTCTTGAGCAGCTTTTCATGTGCGTCTTGGCCATCTCTGTGTCTTCTTTGAAGAAACGTCTCTTTAGATCTTCTGCCCATTTTTGTATTGGGTTGTTTGTTTTTTTTAATATTAAGCCGCATGAGCTGTTTATATATATTGGAGAGTAAACCTTTGTCCATTGATTCGTTTGCGACGATTTTCGCCCTTTCTGAGGGATGCCTTTTTCCATTCCCGTTTTTTTAACCAAAAAAGAAAGAAAGACAAAGAAGCAGAACACTAATGTGCGTAAAATATGGCTTTTGAAACGGTCGTTTTGAAATATGGACGTCCTTTGAATTTTTTGGTCGATATATGACCCCAGGATTTGTTTTCAGGGCAGGTGTCATTTACAGGCCTGCAATGATTTTGACTATCAACTGACCTTTAGCGCTGGGATTAAAGCTGCTGTTGTGTGAAACGGCCACAAGGTGGCAGCAGTTCTCTCTTTCAAATCTGGTTATTAGTGCAACAGAGCCTCAATGGAAGTCGTGTTCTTGATTGGAATTCAGAATGGAATGTGCCAGGAGAAAGCCCTTCAAGTTTGTCTCACTACTTCTTGTTCGTGTTTTTAAGTTAATTTTTTATTTTTTATTACAGCAAGTTTGATTACAATGTTTGGCTTGTTGTAGGTGTGGAAGATGTGGTTCTTTTACACATATACAGATGTCTGTTTTTCCTGGGATGCTTTGCCCATGTATATTATGACAGAATGTTGAGTAGTCCTCTCTTTGTATTCCGTAGGTCTTAGGTGATTATATATATCACCTGTGTTTGTATATGTCTGTTAACCCCAATATCGTAATGAAACCAATCCTCACACCTTTCCATTGGAGAACCATAAGTTTGTTTAATGAATCTATGATTGCACTTCTCAGTGGAAATGACTGCCCAGGTTTCTATTTTAGGTAACACCTATAAGTGATATGAAATGATATGTGTCTTTCACTTTCTGACTTACTACAAGTCACGTGATTACATCTAGACTCATCTACGGCGCAGCAAATGGCATTGTGTCCTTATTTTCCTTGGCTTCTGTTCTGCCTTAGCGAGGTCCATTTTCAACAATGTGATTCCCTGAGGGTTGTGGATTAGCTGACCTGGGCAGCCTTACCCTGCCGGCCGGCCCTCCCCAGGTCTGCCTGGTTGAGGTCAATATAAACAGCGCTCCAGGCAGCAATAGCCCCTGAAGCTGTGCCTGACTCCATATTCTCTGCCCCGTCAGCAGTCTCGGGGCTGTGCTGGTGGGAGGGAGTGAGGGGCCACAGCTTTGTTGGTGGCCCGGTGAGAGTGGGGTTCTGCTGGCCTTTCTGCAGGAGTTGCCAGGCTGCCACCTGTAAAGAAGAGGATGTGTCACCCATACCTTCCGCTGGAATTTCTCTCCGGACAGAGGTGAGGAAGGAAAAATGCAGTGGGGCCCGGGACAAGAGGGGTATCTCAGGCAGGACAATGGAAATCTTCCGGAAGTGCACAAGGGGCCAGGATCACCCTGGCTGGCCTGCAGTCACCAAGTTGGCCTGCGTGCTGTCGCTGGTGTGGCTCCACGGCCCTTCCTCTAGGCTTTCAAGCCTTTGTACATATTCAGGTGTTTTACCTGGGAAGGGTGGGAACAGTTCAGCAGCAGCTGGCCTGGGGCTCAGCTCACCTTTATTCAGAGATGCCTCGGCACTGTCCCACAGCTTTGCAATGAGGACGCTCCTTGCATGGGGGGTGGGTTGCTGGCTGTACGGGAGATGATTCCCCACCTCTGACCAATTTCAGAATTGTTTACCACTGGAGCAAGTGCCCTGATAGGGTTTTCCTCTGTATAACTGGTGGGTTCAGGTTTTTTTTTCGTTTATGGTTCAAGTTAGATTTTATTCCTCTTTTATGTATTTATAGATATAAGCATGGAAATAATTCATTCCTATAAATACATCTGTGTGATGGGAAGAACTTTTTTCTGTTTTATTTTTAAATTTTATATTTTAAAATTTTGAAATTTAATTTTATTTACTTTTTTATACAGCGGGTTATTATTAGTTATGTATTTTATGCATATATATGTATACAGGTCAATCTCAAACTCCCAACTCATCCCACCACCACCACCCCATGGCTTCCCACACTTGGTGTCCATATGTTTCTTCTCTACCTCTGTGTCTCTATTTCTTCCCTGCAAACCTGTTCATCTGTACCATTTTTTAGGTTCCACATATATGCATTAATATACAATATTTGTTTTCCTCTTTCTGACTTACTTCATTCTGTATGACAGTCTCTAGATCCATCGATGTCTCTGCAAAAGACCCAGTTTCATTCCTTTTTATGGCCGAGTAATATTCCATTTTATATATGTACCCCAATTTTATCCATTCATCTGTCTGTGGGCATTTAGGTTGCTTCCATTACCTGGCTATTGTAAATAGTGCTGCAATGAACATTGTGGTGAATGTGCCTTTTTGATTTATGGTTTTCTTTGGGTATATGCCCAGAAGTGGGATTGCTTGATCAGATGGTAATTCTATTTCGATTTTTTTTTAAGGAATCTCCATACTGTTCTCCATAGTGAGTGTATCAATTTACATTCCCACCAATAGTGGAAGAGGGTTCCTTTTGTCCACACCCTCCCCAGAATTTGTTGTTTGTAGATTTTCTGATGATGCCGGTTCTAACAGGTGTGAGGTGATAACTCATTGTAGTTTTGATTTGCATTTCTCTAATAATTAGTGCTGTTGAGCAGATTTTCATGTGCGTCTTGGACATCTCTGTGTCTTCTTTGAAGAAACGTATCTTTAGATCTTCTACCCATTTTTGTATTGGGTTGTTTGTTTTTTTAATATTAAGCTGCATGAGCTGTTTATATATATTGGAGATTAAAACTTTGTCCATTGATTCGTTTGCAACTATTTTCGCCCCTTCTGAGGGATGCCTTTTTCCATTCCCGTGTTTTTAACCAAAAAAGTAAGAAAGAAAAAGAAGCAGAACACTAATGTGCCTAAAATATGGCTTTTGAAACGGTCGTTTTGAAATATGGACGTCCTTTGAATTTTTTGGTCGATATGTGACCCCAGGATTTGTTTTCAGGGCAGGTGTCATTTACAGGCCTGCAATGATTTTGAATATCAACTGACCATTAGCGCTGGGATTAAAGCTGCTGTTGTGTGAAACGGCCACAAGGTGGCAGCAGTTCTCCCTTACCAATTCTGGTTACTAGGGCAACAGAGCCTCAATGGAAGTCGTGTTCTAGATTGGAATTTAGAATGGAATGTGCAAGGAGAAAGCCCCTCAAGTTTGTCTCCCTACTTCTTGTTCGTGTTTTTAATTTAATTTTTATTTTTTATTACAGCAAGTTTGATTACAATGTTTGGCTTGTTGCAGGTGTGGAAGATGTGGTTCTTTTACACATATACAGATGTCTGTTCTTCCTGGGACCCTTTTCCCATGTTCGTTATGACAGAATGTTGAGTAGTCTTCTCTTTGTATTCCGTAGGTCTTAGGTGATTATATATGTCACCTCTGTTTGTATATGTCTGTTAACCCCAATATCTTAATGAAACCAATCCTCACACCTTTCCATTGGTGAACCATAAGTTTGTTTAATGAATCTGTGATTGCCCTTCTCCGTGGAAATATCTGCCCTGGTATCCATTTTTAGGTAACACCTAAAAGTGATATGATACGATATGTGTCTTTCACTTTCTGACTTACTACCAGTCACGTGATAACCTCTAGACTCATCTACGTTGCTGCAAATGGCATTGTGTCCTTTTTTTCCTTGGCTTCTATTCTGCTTTAGCGAGGTCCATTTTCAACACTGTGATTCCCTGAGGGTTGTGGATTAGCTGACGTGGGCAGCCTTATCCTGCCGGCCGGCCCTCCCCAGGTGTGCCTGGTTGAGGTCAATATAAACAGCGCTCCAGGCAGCAATAGCCCCTGAAGCTGTGCCTGCCTCCATATTCTCTGCCCCGTGAGCAGTCTCGGGGCTGTGCTGGTGGGAGGGAGTGAGGGGCCACAGCTTTGTTGGTGGCCCGGTGTGAGTGGGGTTCTGCTGGCCTTTCTGCAGGAGTTGCCAGGCTGCCACCTGTAAAGAAGAGGATGTGTCACCCATACCTTCCGCTGGAATTTCTCTCCGGACAGAGGTGAGGAAGGAAAAAAGCAGTGGGGGCCGGGACAAGAGGGGTATCTCAGGCAGGACAATGGAAAGCTTCCGGGAGAGCGCCCGGGGGCAGGACCACCCTGGCAGTAGAGCAGGCACCAAGTTGGCCTGCGTGCTGTTGCTGGGGTGGCTCCACGGCCCTTCCTGTAGTCTTACAATCCCTTTTACATATTCAGGTGTTTTACCTGGGAAGGGTGGGAAGAGTTCAGCAGCAGCTGGCCTGGGGCTCAGCTCACCTTTATTCAGAGATGCCTCTGCACGATCCCCAAGCGTTGCAATGTGGACGCTCCTTGCCTGGGGTGTGGGTTGCTGGCTGTATGGGAGATGATTCCCCACCTCTGACCAATTTCAGAATTGTTTACCGCTGGAGCAAGTGCCCTGATAGGTTTTTCCTCTGTATAACTGGTGGGTTCAGGTTTTTTTTTTCTTTTATGGTTCAAGTTAGATTTTATTCCTCTTTTATGTATTTATATATATAAGCATGGAAATAATTCATTCCTATAAATACATCTGTGTGAAGGGAAGAACTTTTTTCTGTATTATTTTTAAATTTTCTTTTTTTAAATTTTGAAATTTAATTTTATTTATTTTTTTATACAGCAGGTTATTATTAGTTATGTATTTTATGAATATACATGCATGCAGGTCAATCCCAATCTCCCAACTCATCCCACCTCCACCACACCATGGCTCTCCACACTTGGTGTCCATACGTTTGTTCTCTACATATGTGTCTCTATTTCTTCCCTGCAAACCAGTTCATCTGTACCAGTTTTTAGGTTCCCCATATATGCATTCATATACAATATTTGTTTTCCTCTTTCTGACTTACTTCATTCTGTATGACAGTCTCTAGATCCATCGATGTCTCTACAAATTACCCAGTTTCATTCCTTTTTATGGCTGAGTAATATTCCATTTAATACATGTACCACATCTTTATCCATTCATCTGTCTGTGGGCATTTAGGTTGCTTCCATTACCTGGCTATTGTAAATAGTGCTGCAATGAACATTGTGGTGAATGGGCCTTTGTGATTTATGGTTTTCTTTGGGTATATTCCCAGAAGTGGGATTGCTGGATCAGATGGTAATTCTATTTCTAGTTTTTTTTTTA
Organism: Mesoplodon bidens; assembly: GCF_964165515.1. NCBI lineage: Eukaryota > Metazoa > Chordata > Mammalia > Artiodactyla > Ziphiidae > Mesoplodon > Mesoplodon bidens. The sequence goes on along the minus strand of NW_027671809.1, from coordinate 910,813 downwards.
ACGAAACTCCATACTGTTCTCCATAGTGACTGTATCAATTTTCATTCCCACCAATAGTGGAAGAGGGCTCCTTTTGTCCACACCCTCCCCAGAATTTGTTGTTTGTAGATTTTCTGATGATGCCGATTCTAACAGTGTGAAGTGATACCTCATTGTAGTTTTGATTTGCATTTCTCTAATAATTAGTGCTGTTGAGCAGCTTTTCATGTGCGTCTTGGCCATCTCTGTGTCTTCTTTGAAGAAACGTATCTTTAGATCTTCTGCCCATTTTTGTATTGGGTTGTTTGTTTTTTTAATATTAAGCTGCATGTGCTGTTTATATATATGGGAGATTAAACATTTGTCCGTTGATTCGTTTGCAACTATTTTCGCCCCTTCTGAGGGATGCCTTTTTCCATTCCCGTTTTTTTAACCAAAAAAGAAAGAAAGAAAAAGAAGCAGAAAACTAATGTGCATAAAATATGCCTTTTGAAATGGTCGTTTTGAAATATGGACGTCCTTTGAATTTTTTGGTCGATATGTGACCCCAGGATTTGTTTTCAGGGCAGGTGTCATTTACAGGCCTGCAATGATTTTGAATATCAACTGACCATTAGCGCTGGGATTAAAGCTGCTGTTGTGTGAAACGGCCACAAGGTGGCAGCAGTTCTCCCTTACCAATTCTAGTTACTAGGGCAACAGAGCCTCAATGGAAGTCGTGTTCTAGATTGGAATTTAGAATGGAATGTGCCAGGAGAAAGCCCCGCAAGTTTGTCTCCCTACTTCTTGTTCGTGTTTTTAATTTAATTTTTATTTTTTATTACAGCAAGTTTGATTACAATGTTTGGCTTGTTGGAGGTGTGGAAGATGTGGTTCTTTTACACATATACACATGTCTGTTTTTCCTGGGATCCTTTTCCCATGTACGTTATGACAGAATGTTGAGTAGTCTTTTGGTATTCCGTAGGTCTTTGGTGATTATATATGTCACCTGTGTTTGTATAAGTCTCTTAACCCCGATATCGTAATGAAACCCATCCTCATACCTTTCCATTGGTGAACCATAAGTTTGTTTAATGAATCTCTGATTGCCCTTCTCGTTGGAAATATCTGCCCTGGTATTCATTTTTAGGTAACACCTATAAGTGATATGATATGATATGTGTCTTTCACTTTCTGACTTACTACAAGTCACGTGATTACCTCTAGACTCATCTACGGTGGTGCAAATCGCATTGTGTTCTTTTTTTCCTTGGCTTCTCTTCTGCCTTAGCGAGGTCCATTTTCAACAATGTGATTCCCTGAGTGTTGTGGATTAGCTGACCTGGGCAGCCTTACGCTGCCGCCTGGCCCTCCCCAGGTGTGCCTGGTTGAGGTCAATATAAACAGCGCTCCAGGCAGCAATAGCCCCTGAAGCTGTTCCTGACTACATATTCTCTGCCCCGTCAGCAGTCTCGGGGCTGTGCTGGTGGGAGGGAATGAGGTGCCACAGCTTTGTTGGTGGCCCGGTGTGAGTGGGGTTCTGCTGGCCTTTCTGCAGGAGTTGCCAGGCTGCCACCTGTAAAGAAGAGGATGTGTCACCCATACCTTCCGCTGGAATTTCTCTCCGGACAGAGGTGAGGACGGAAAAAAGCATTGGGGGCCGGGACAGGTGGGCTATCTCAGGCAGGACAATGGAAAGCTTCCGGAAGAGCGCCCGGGGGCAGGACAACCCTGGCTGGACAGCAGGCACCAAGTTGGCCTGCGTGCTGTTGCTGGGGTGGCTCCACGGCCCTTCCTCTAGTCTTACAATCCCTTTTACATATTCAGGTGTTTTACCTGGGAAGGGTGGGAACAGTTCAGCAGCAGCTGGCCTGGGGCTCAGCTCAACTTTATTCAGAGATGCCTCTGCACGATCCCCAAGCGTTGCAATGAGGACGCTCCTTGCCTGGGGTGTGGGTTGCTGGCTGTATGGGAGATGATTCCCCACCTCTGACCAATTTCAGAATTGTTTACCGCTGGAGCAAGTGCCCTGATAGGGTTTTCCTCTGTATAACTGGTGGGTTCAGGTTTTTTTTTCTTTTATGGTTCAAGTTAGATTTTATTCCTCTTTTATGTATTTATAGATATAAGCATGGAAATAATTCCTTCCTATAAATACATCTGTGTGAAGGGAAGAACTTTTTTCTGTATTATTTTTATATTTTCTTTTTTTAAATTTTGAAATTTAATTTTATTTATTTTTTTATACAGCAGGTTATTATTAGTTATGTATTTTATGAATATACATGTATGCAGGTCAATCCCAATCTCCCAACTCATCCCACCACCACCACACCATGGCTTCCCACACTTGGTGTCCATACGTTTGTTCTCTACCTCTGTCTCTATTTCTTCCCTGCAAACCAGTTCATCTGTACCAGTTTTTAGGTTCCACATATATGCATTAATATACAATATTTGTTTTCCTCTTTCTGACTTACTTCATTGTGAGTGACAGTCACTAGATCCATCCATATCTCTACAAATGACCCAGTTTCATTCCTTTTTATGGCCGAGTAATATTCCATTTTATATATGTACCCCATCTTTATCCATTCATCTGTCTGTGGGCATTTAGTTTGCTTCCATTACCTGGCTATTGTAAATAGTGCTGCAATGAACATTGTGGTGAATGTGCCTTTTTGATTTATGGTTTTCTTTGGGTATATGCCCAGAAGTGGGATTGCTGGATCAGATGGTAACTCTATTTCTAGTTTTTTTTAACGAAACTCCATTCTGTTCTCCATAATGACTGTATCAATTTACATTCCCACCAATAGTGGAAGAGGGCTCCTTTTGTCCACACCCTCCCCAGAATTTGTTGTTTGTAGGTTTTCTGATGATGCCGATTCTAACAGTTATGAGGTGATACCTCATTGTAGTTTTGATTTGCATTTCTCTAATTATTAGTGATGTTGAGCAGCTTTTCATGTGCGTCTTGGTCATATCTGTGTCTTCTTTGACGAAACATCTCTTGAGATCTTCTGCCCATTTCTGTATTGCGAGGGTCGTGGGTGGGTCAGGCTACGTGTTCACGCACGTGTCAGTGCCACCGTAAGGGCCAGGAGTAGGGTACTGCGTAGGGTAAGGTGTAAGTCTGGTGGTGGGTTTCCGTTCCGGGCTTGGTTTACGGTTAGGGAACGGCAAGGCTTAGGGCACAGCTGAGGGTATGGAAACGTGGCATGGTCAGGCTACGTTCTTACGCACGGGTCAGTGCCAATGTACGGGCCAGGATTAGGCTACGGCGTAGGCTAATGTATAGGGCTAGTGGTGGGTTTCCGTTCCGTGCTAGTGTTAGGGTTAGGGAATTACAAAGCTTAGGGCACAGGTGAGGGTACGGAAACGTGGGAAGGTCAGGATAGGTGCTGACGCATGCCTCAATGCCAGCGTACGGGCCAGGAATAGGGTACGGCGTAGGGTAATGAGTAGGGCTGGTTGTGAGATACCATTCCGGGCTAGGGTTAGGGTTAGGGAACGGCAAGGCTTAGTGCACAGGTGAACGTATGGAATCGTGGGAGGGTCAGGCTACGTGCTGACGCACGGGTTAGTGCCAGCGTACGGGCCAGGAGTAGGGTATGGCGTAGGGTAAGGTTTAGGGCTGGTGGTGGTTTTCCGTTCCGGGCTAGGGTTAGTGTGAGGGAACAGCAAGGCTTAGGGCACAGGTGAACGTACAGAAACGTGGGAGTGGCAGGCTACGTGTTGACGCACGGGTCTGTGCCAGCGTACGGGCCAGGAGTAGGGTATGTCGTAACGTAAGGTTTAGGGCTGGTGGTGGGTTTCCGTTCCAGGCTTGGGTTAGGGTTAGGGAACGGCAAGGCTTAGGACACAGGTGAGTGTACGGAAACGTGGGAGAGGCAGGCTACGAGCTGACGCACAGGTCACTGCCAGTGTAGGGGCCAGGAGTAGGGTACGGCGTAGTGTAAGGTCTAGGGCTGGTAGTGGGTTTATGTTCCGGGCTAGGGTTAGGGTTAGGGAATGGCATGGCTTAGGACACAGGTGAGGGTACGGAAACGTAGGAGTGCCAGGCTACGTGCTGACGCACGAGCCAGTGCCAGCGTACGGGGCAGGATTAGGGTACGGCGTAGGGTAAGGTGTAGGGCTGGTGGTGGGTTTCCGTTAAGGGCTAGGGTTAGGGTTAGGGAACGGCAAGGCTTAGGGCACAGGTGAGGGTACGGAAACGTGTTAGGGTCAGTCTACGTGCTGACGTACTTGTCAGTGACAGCGTACGGTCCTGGAGTATGGTACGGTGTAGGGTAAGGTGTAGGGCTGGTGGGGGGTTTCCGTTTTGGTATAGGGTTAGGGAACGGCAAGGCTAAGGGCACAGGTGAGGGTACAGAAAGTTGGGATAGGTAGGCTACGTGCTGACGCATGGGTCAGTGCCAGCGTACGGGCAAGGAGTAGGGTACGGCGTAGGGTAAGCTGTAGGGCTGGTGGTGTGTTTCCGGTCTGGGCTAGGGTTAGGGTTTGGGAACGGCAAGGCTTAGGGCACAGGTGAGGGTTCGGAAAAGTGGGAGGGTCAGGCTACGTGCTGACGCACGTGTCAGTGCCAGCATACGGGCCAGGAGTCATTTACGGCATAGGGTAAGGTGTCGGGCTGGCTGTGGTTTCCCGTTCCGGGCTAGGGTTAGGGTTACGGAACGGCAAGGCTTAGGGCACAGGTGAGGGTACGGAAACGTGGGTGGGTCAGGCTACGTGCTGACGCACGGGTCAGTGCCAGCGTATAGGCCAAGAGTAGGGTACGGCGTACGGTAAGGTGTAGGGCTGGTGGTGGGTTTCCGTTCCCGGCTAGGGTTAGGGTTAGGGAAAGGCAATGCTTAGAGCACAGGTGAGGGTACGGAAACGTGGGTGGGTCAGGCTACATGCTGAATCACGTGTCAGTGCCAGCGTACGGTCCAGGAATAGGGTACGGCGTAGGGTAAGGTGTAGGGCTGGTGGTGGGTTTCTGTTCCGGGCTAGGGTTAGTGCTAGGGAATTGCGAGGCTTAGGGCACAGGTGAGGGTAAGGAAACGTGGGAAAGGCAGGCTACGTGCTGACACACGAGTCAGTGCCACCGTACGGGGCAGGAGTTGGGTATGACGTTGGGTATGGTGTAGGGGTGGTGGTGGGTTTCCTTTCCGGGCAACTGTTAGGGGAAGGGAACCACAAGACTTAGGGCACAGGTGAGGTTACAGAAACGTGGGGGGGTCACACTACGTGCTGACGCACGGGTCAATGACAGCGTACGCCCAGGTGTAGTTTTCGGCATAGTGTAAGGTGTAGGCCCGGTGGTGGGTTTCCGTTCCGGGCCAGGGTAAGGGTTAGCGAACGCAAGGCTTAGGGAACAGGTGAGGGTACGGAAAAGTGGGAGGGTCTGGGTACGTTCTCACGCACGTGTCAGTGTCAGCTTCCGGGCAGGAGTAGGCTTCGACAAGGGTAAGGGTTAGGGCTGATGGTGGGTCTCCGTTCCGGGCTAGGGTTAGGGTTAGGGAACGGCGAAGCTTAGGGCACAGGTGAGGGTACGGAAACGTGGGAGTGTCAGGCTCCATGCTGACGCACGGGTCAGTGCTAGCGTACGGGGCAGGATTAGGGTACGGCGTAGGGTAAGGTGTAGGGCTGGTGGTGGGTTTCCATTCTGGGCTAGGGTTAGGGTTAGGGGATGGCAAAGCTTAGGGCACAGAAGATGGCACGGAAACGTGGGAGGGTCATGCTACGTGTTGACGCACGGGTCAGTGCCAGCGTACGGGCCAAGAGTAGGGTACGGCGTAGGGTAAGGTGTAGGGTTAGGGTTAGGGAACGGCAAGGCTTAGGGCACGGGTGAGGGTACGGAAACGTGGGAGGGTCAGGCTACATGCTGACGCACGGGTCAGTGCCAGTGTACCGGCCAGAAGTAGGGTACAGTGTAGGGTAAGGTTTAGGGCAGGGGGTGGTTTTCCGTTCCGGGATAGGGTTAGGGCTAGAGAACGACAAGCCTTAGGGCACAGGTGCGGGTACGGTAACGTGGGAGGTTCAGGCTATGTTCTGACGCACGGGTCAGTGCCAGCGTACGGGCCAGCAGTAAGGTACGGTGTAGGGTAAGGTGTAGGGCTGGTGGTGGGTTTCCTTTAAGGGCTAAGGTTAGGTTTAGGTAATGACAAGGCTTCGGGTACGGGTCAGGATACGGAAACGTGGGAGGGGCAGGCTAAGTGCTGACGCACAATTCAGTGCCAGCGTATGGGCCAGGAGTGGGCTATGGCGTAGAGTAAGGTGTAGGGCTGGTGGTAGGTTTCCGTTCGGGGTTATGGTTAGGGTTATGGAACGGCAAGGCTTAGGACAGAGGTGAGGGTACGGGAACGTGGGAGGGTCAGGCTACGTGCTGACGCATGGATCAGTGCCAGCGTACGGGCCTGGAATAGGCTACGGCGTAGGGTAAGGTTTAGGGCTGGTGGTGGGTTTCTGCTCTGGGCTAGGGTTAGGGTTAGGGCACGACAAGCCTTAGGGCACAGGTGAGGGTACGGAAATGGGGGAGGGTCAGGCTATGTGCTGACGCACGTGTCAGTGCCAGCGTACAGGCCAGGAGTAGGCAACAGCGTAGGGTAAGGTTTAGGGCTGGTGGTTGGTTTCCTTTCCGGGCTAGGGTTAGGGTTAGGGAATGGCAAGGCATAGAGCACAGGTGAGGGTATGGAAACGTGGGAGGGTCATGCTACGTGCTGACACACGGGTCAGTGCCAGCATATGGGCCAGGCGTAGGCTACGGCGTACGGTAAGGTGTAGGGCTGGTGGTGGGTTTCCTTTCAGGGCTAGGGTTAGGGTTAGGGAACGGTAAGGCTTAGGGCACAGATGAGAGTACGGAAACGTGTGAGAGGCAGGCTACGTGCTGACACACAGGTCAGTGCCACCGTACGGGCCAGGAGTTGGGTATGGCGTAGGGTATGCTGTAGGGGTGGTCGTGGGATTCCGTTCCGGGCTAGGGTTAGGGGTAGGGAATCGCAAGGCTTAGGGCACAGGTGAGGTTACGGAAACGTGGGAGTGTCAGGCTACGTGCTGACACACGGGTCAATGACAGCGTACGCCCAGGTGTAGGCTTCGGCGTAGGGTAAGGTGTAGGCCCGGTGGTGGGTTTCCGTTCTGGGCTAGGGTTAGGGTTAGCGAACGGCAAGGCTTAGGGCACAGGTGAGGGTACGGAAAAGTGGGAGGGTCAGGCTACGTGCTCACGCACGTGTCAGTGTCAGCTTCTGGGCAGGAGTAGGCTTCGACGTAGGGTAAGGTGTAGGGCTGTTGGTGGGTCCCTGTTCCGGGCTAGGTTTAGGGTTAGGGAACGGGAAGGCTTAGGGCACTGGTGAGGGTACGGAAACGTGGGAGGGTCAGGCTGCATCTGACGCAGGGTTCAGTTCCAGCGTACGCTCCATGAGTATGGTACGGCGTAGGGTAAGGTGTAGGGCTGGTGGTGGGTTTCCGTTTCGGGCTAGGGTTAGGGTTAGGGAACGGCAAGGCTTAGGGCACAGGTGAGGGTACAGAAACGGGGGACGGTCAGGCTACGTGGTGACGCACGGGTCAGTGCCAGCATACAGTCCAGGAGTAGGCAATGGCTTATGTTAAGGTGTAGGGCTGGTGGTTGGTTTCCTTTCCAGGCTAGGGTTAGGGTTAGGGAATGGCAAGGTTTAGGGCAAAGGTGAGGGTACGGAAACGTGGGAGGGTCAGGCTCCGTGCTGACGCACGTGTCAGTGCCAGCGTACGGGCCAGGAGTAGGGTACGGCATAGGGTAAGGTGTAGGGCTGGTGGTGGGTTTCCGTTCCGGGCTAGGGTTAGGGTTAGGGAACGGCAAGGCTTAGGGCACAGGTGAGGGTATGGAAACGTCGGAGGGTCAGGCTACGTGCTGACACACGGGTCAGTGCCAGCGTACGGGCCAGGAGTAGGCTTCGGTGTAGGGTAATGTGTTGGGCTGGTGGTGGGTTTCCTTTCCGGTCTAGGGTTAGGGTTAGGGATTGGCAAAGTTTGGGCACAGGTGAGCTTACAGAAACTTGTTACAGTCAAGGTACGTGTTGAAACACGGGTTAGTGTAAGCGTATGGATTAGGATTAGGGTACGGCGTAGGGTAATGTGTAGGGTTAGTGGTAGGTTTCCGTTCCGTGCTAGGGTTAGGGTTAGGGAATGGCAATGTTTAGGGCACAGGTGAGGGTACGGAAACGTTTTAGGGTCAGGGTACATGTTGACGTACAGATTAGGATTACGGTATGGCTTAGGGTAAGGTGTTGTGTTGGTGGTAGGTTTCCGTTCCGGGCTTGGGTTAGGGTTAGGGAATGACAAGGTTTAGGGCACACGTGAGGGTATTGAAACGTGTTAGGCTCAGGGTACGTGTTGACGCACGGGTTAGTGTGAAAGTACAGATGAGGATTATGGTGCGGCATAGGTTAAGGTGTATGGTTGGTGGTAGGTTTCCGTTCCAGGCTAGGGTTAGTGTTAGGGAACGGCAAGGTTTTGGGCCCAGATGAGGGTATGGAAACGTGTTAGTGTCAGGGTACGTGTTGACATATGGATTAGCATTAGGGTACGGCTTAGGGTAAGGTGTAGGTTTGGTGGTAGGTTTCCGTTTTGGGCTAGGGTTAGGGTTAGGGAATGGCAAGGTTTAGTCACAGGTGAAGGTACGGAAACGTGTTACGGTCAGGGTAAGTGTTGACGCATGGGTTAGTGTCAGTGTACAGAGTAGGTTTATGGTCCTTCGTAGGTTAAAGTCTAGGGTTGGTGGTAGGTTTCCGTTCCAGGCTAGGGTTAGTGTTATGGAACGGCAAGGTTTAGGGCATAGGTGAGGGTACGGAAATGTGTTAGGGTCATGGTACGTGTTGACGCTAGGAATATGATTAGGGTATGGCGTAGGTTAACGTGTAGGTTTGGTGGTAGGTTTCCGTTTTGGGCTAGGGTTAGGGTTAAGCAACGGCATGGTTTAGGGCACAGGTGAGGGAACGGAAAAGTGTTAGGGTCAGTGTACGTGTTGACGCACGGGTTAGTGTCAGTGTACGGATTAGGATTAGGGTACCGTGTAGGGTATGCTGTACGGTTTGTGGTAGTTTTCCATTCTGGGCTAGGGTTAGTGTTAGGGTACGGCAAGGTTTAGGGCACAGGTGAGGGTACAGAAACGTGTTAGGGTCATGGTACATGTTGATGCATGGAATAGTGTCATCGTACGCATTAGGATTAGGGTACGGCGTAGGGTAAGGTGTACGGATGGCAGTAGGTTTCCATTCCGTTGTAGGGTTAGGGTTAGCGAATTGCAAGGTTTTGGGCACAGGTGATGGTACGGAAATGTGTTAGGTTCAGGGTACGTGTTGACTCACGGGATAGTGTCAGCGTACGTAGGAGGATTAGGGTACCGCATAGAGTAAGGTGTAGGGTTGGTGGTACGTTTCCGTTCCAGTCTAGGGTTATGTTTAGGGACCGGCAAAGTTTAGGGCACAGGTGAGGGTACGAAACGTGTTAGGGTCAGGGTACGTGTTGATGCACAAGTTAGTGTCAGCATATGAATTAGGATTAGGGTACGGCGTAAGGTAAGGTGTAGGGTTGGTGGTAGGTTTCCGTGCAGGGCTAGGGTTAGGGTTAGGGAACGGCAAGGTTTATGGCAGAGGTGAGGGTACGGAAACGTGTTAGGGTAAGGGTACGTGTTGACGTATGGTTTAGGATTAGGGTACGGCTTAGGGTAAGGTGTAGGGCTGATGGTTCATTTCTATTCCGGGCTAAGGTTAAGGATAGGCAACGGCAAGGTTTAGGGCACAGCTGAGGGTACGGAAACGTGTTAGGGTCAGGGTACGTGTTGACTCACCGGTTAGTGCCAGCGTACGGATTAAGATTAGTGTACGGCATAGATAAGGTGTAGGGTTGGTGGTAGGTTTCCGTTCCGGGCTATGGTTAGGGTTAGGGAAAGTCAAGGTTTCTATTTCTAGTTTTTTTAAGGAAACTCCATACTGTTCTCCATAGTGACTGTATCAATTTACATTCCCACCATAGAGGAAGACGGCTCCTTTTGTCCGCACCCTCCCCAGAATTTGTTCTTTGTAGATTTTCTGATGATGCCGATTCTAACATGTGTGAGGTCATAGCTCATTATAGTTTTGATTTGCATATCTCTAATAATTAGTGCTGTTGAGCAGCTTTTCATGTGCGTCTTAGCCATCTCTGTGTCTTCTTTGAAGAAACGTCTCTTTAGATATTATGCCCATTTTTGTATTGGGTTGTTTGTTTTTTTAATATTAAGCTGCATGAGCTGTTTATATATATTGGAGATTAAACCTTTGTCCATTGATTCGTTTGCAACTATTTTCGCCCATTCTGAGGGATGCCTTTTTCCATTCCCGTTTTTTTAACCAAAAAAGAAAGAAAGAAAAAGAAGCAGAACACTAATGTGCATAAAATATGCCTTTTGAAACGGTCGTTTTGAAATATGGACGTCCTTTAAAATTTTTGGTCGATATGTGAGCCCAGGATTTGTTTTCAGGGCAGGTGTCATTTACAGGCCTGCAATGATTTTGAATATCAACTGACCATTAGCGCTGGGATTAAAGCTGCTGTTGTGTGAAACGGCCACAAGGTGGCAGCAGTTCTCCCTTAACACATCTGGTTACCAGGGAAACAGAGCCCCAAAGACGTCGTGTTCTATTTTGGAATTTAGAATGGAATGTGCCAGGAGAAAGCCCCTCAAGTTTGCCTCCCTACTTCTTGTTCGTATTTTTAATTTATTTCTTTTATTTTTTATTATAGCAAGTTTGATTACAATGTTTGGCTTGTTGTAGGTGTGGAAGATGTGGTTCTTTTACACATATACAGATGTCTGTTCTTCCTGGGATCCTTTTCCCATGTACGTTATGACAGAATGTTGAGTAGTCTTCTCTTCGTATTCCATAGGTCTTTGGTGATTATATATGTCACCTCTGTTTGTATATGTCTGTTAAACCCGATATTATAATGAAACCAATCCTCACACGTTTCCATTGGTGAACCATAAGTTTGTTTAATGAACCTGTGATTGCCCTTCTCAGTGGACATAACTGCCCTGCTATCTATTTTAGGTAACACCTATAAGTGATATGATATGATAAGTGTCTTTCACTTTCTGACTGACTACAAGTCACGTGATTAACTCTAGAATCATCTACGGTGCTGCTAATGGCATTGTGTCCTTATTTTCCTTGGCTTCTATTGTGCCTTAGCGAAGTCCATTTTCAACAATGTGATTCCCTGAGGGTTGTGGATTAGGTGACCTGGGCAGCCTTACCCTGCCGGCCGGCCCTCCCCAGGTCTGCCTGCTGGAGGTCAATATAAACAGCTCTCCAAAGAGCAATAGCCCCTGAAGCTGTGCCTGACTGCATATTCTCTGCCCCGTCAGCAGTCTCGGGGCTGTGCTGGTGGGAGGGAGTGAGGGGCCACAGCTTTGTTGGGGGCCCGTTGTGAGTGGGGTTCTGCTGGCCTTTCTGGAGGAGTTGCCAGGCTGCCACCTGTAAAGAAGAGAATGTGTCACCCATATATTCCGCTGGAATTTCTCAGTGGACAGAGGTGAGGAAGGAAAACGCAGTGCGGGCCGGGACAGGTGGGGTATGTCAGGCAGGCAATGAAAAGCTTCCGGAAGAGCGCCCGGGGCCAGGACCACCCTGGCTGGCCTGCAGGCAACAAGTTGGCCTGCGTGCTGTCGCTGGTGTGGCTTCACGGCCCTTCCTCTATGCTTTCATGCTCTTGTACATATTAAGGTGTTTTACCTGGGAAAGTTGGGAACAGTTCAGCAGCAGCTGGCCTGGGGCTCAGCTAACGTTTACTCAGAGATGCCTCGGCACGGTCCCCCAGCCTTGCAATGAGGATGCTTCTTGCGTGGGGGCTGTGTTGCTGTTTGTATGGGAGATGATTCCCCACCTCTGAACAATTTCAGAATTGTTTACCGCTGGAGCAAGAGCCCTGATAGTGTTTTCTGCTGTATAACTGGTGGGTTCAGGTTTTTTTTTCTTTTATGGTTGAAGTTAGATTTTATTCCTCATTTATGTATTTATAGATATAAGCATGGAAATAATTCATTCCTATAAATACATGTGTTTGAAGGGGAGATCTTTTTTCTCATTTTTAAATTTTATTTTTTAAAATTTTGAAATTTAATTTTATTTACTTTTTTATACAGCAGGTTATTATCAGTTTTGTATTTTATGCATATACATGTATGCAGGCCAATCCCAATCTCCCAACTCATACCAACACCACCACTCCATGGCTTCCCAAACTTGGTGTCCATACGTTTGTTCTCTACCTCTGTGTCTCTATTTCTTCCCTGTAAACCAGTTCATCAGTACCATTTTTTACGTTCCACATATATGCATTTATATACAATATTTGTTTTCCTCTTTCTGACTTACTTCATTCTGTATGCCAGTCTCTAGATCCATCGATGTCTCTACAAATGACCCAGTTTCATTCCGTTTTATGGCTGAGAAATATTCCATTTTATATATGTACCTCATCTTTATCCATTCATCTGTCTGTGGGCATTTAGTTTGCTTTCATTACCTGGCTATTGTAAATAGTGCTGCAATGAACATTGTGGTGAATGTGCCTTTTTGATTTATGGTTTTCTTTGGGTATATGCCCAGAAGTGGGAATGCTGGAGAAGATGGTAATTCTATTTCAAGTTTTTTTAAGGAAACTCCATAGTGTTCTCCATAGTGACTGTATCAATTTACATTCCCACCAATAGTGGAAGAGGGCTCCTTTTGTCCACACCCTCCCCAGAATTTGTTGTTTGTAGATTTTCCGATGATGCCGATTCTAACAGGTGTGAGATGATACCTCATTGTAGTTTTGATTTGCATTTCTCTAATAATTAGTGCTCTTGAGCAGCTTTTCATGTGCGTCTTGGCCATCTGTGTGTCTTCTTTGAAGAAACGTATCTTTAGATCTTCTGCCCATTTTTGTATTGGGTTGTTTGTTTTTTTAATATTAAGCTGCATGAGCTGTTTATATATATTGGAGATTAAACCTTTGTCCATTGATTCGTTTGCAACTATTTTCGCCCCTACTGAGGGATGCCTTTTTCCATTCCCGTTTTTTTAACCAAAAAAGAAAGAAAGAAAAAGAAGCAGAAAACTAATGTGCGTAAAATATGGCTTTTGAAAGGGTCGTTTTGAAATATGGACGTCCTTTGAACTTTTTGGTCGATATGTGACCCCAGTATTTGTTTTCAGGGCAGGTGTCATTTACAGGCCTGCAATGATTTTGAATATCCTCTGACCATTAGCGCTGGGATTAAAGCTGCTGTTGTGTGAATGGGCCACAAGGTGGCAGCAGTTCTCCCTTACCTATTCTGGTTACTAGGGCAACAGAGCCTCAATGGAAGTCGTGTTCTAGATTGGAATTTAGAATGGAATGTCCCAGGAGAAAGCCCCTCAAGTTTGTCTCACTACTTCTTCTTCGTATTTTTAATTTAATTTTTTATTTTTTATTACAGCAAGTTTGATTACAATGTTTGGCTTGGTGTAAGTGTGGAAGATGTGGTTCTTTTACACATATACAGGTGTCTGTTCTTCCTGGGATCCTTTTCCCATGTACGTTATGACACAATGTTGAGTAGTCTTTTGGTATTCTGTAGGTCTGTGGTAATTATATATGTCACCTGTGTTTGTATATGTCTGTTAAACCCGATATCGTAATGAAACCAATCTTCCTCACACCTTTCCATTGGTGAACCATAAGTTTGTTTAATAAATCTATGATTGCACTTCTCAGTGGAAATGACTGCCCTGGTTTCTATTTTAGGTAACACTTATAAGTGATGTGAAATGATATGTGTCTTTCACTTTCTGACTTACTACAAGTCACGTGATTACATCTAGACTCATCTACGGCGCTGCAAATGGCATTGTGTCCTTATTTTCCTTGGCTTCTATTCTGCCTTAGCGAGGTCCATTTTCAACAATGTGATTCCCTGAGGGTTGTGGATTAGCTGACCTGGGCAGCCTTACCCTGCCGGCCGGCCCTCCCCAGGTCTGCCTGGTTGAGGTCAATATAAACAGCGCTCCAGGCAGCAATAGCCCATGAAGCTGTGCCTGACTCCATATTCTCTGCCCCGTCAGCAGTCTCGGGGCTGTGCTGGTGGGAGGGAGTGAGGGGCCACAACTTTGTTGGTGGCCCGGTGTGAGTGGGGTTCTGCTGGCCTTTCTGCAGGAGTTGCCAGGCTGCCACCTGTAAAGAAGAGGATGTGTCACCCATACCTTCCGCTGGAATTTCTCTCCGGACAGAGGTGAGGAAGGAAAAATGCAGTGGGGCCCGGGACAAGAGGGGTATCTCAGGCAGGACAATGGAAATCTTCCGGAAGAGCGCAAGGGGCCAGGATCACCCTGGCTGGCCTGCAGTCACCAAGTTGGCCTGCGTGCTGTCGCTGGTTTGGCTCCACGGCCCTTCCTCTAGGCTTTCAAGCCTTTGTACATATTCAGGTGTTTTACCTGGGAAGGGTGGGAACAGTTCAGCAGCAGCTGGCCTGAGGCTCAGCTCACCTTTATTCAGAGATGCCTCGGCACGGTCCCCCAGCTTTGCAATGAGGATGCTCCTTGCATGGGGGGTGGGTTGGTGGCTGTACGGGAGATGATTCCCCACCTCTGACCAATTTCAGAATTGTTTGCCGCTGGAGCAAGTGCCCTGATAGGGTTTTCCTCTGTATAACTTGTGGGTTCAGGTTTTTTTTTCGTTTATGGTTCAAGTTAGATTTTATTCCTCTTTTATGTATTTATAGATATAAGCATGGAAATAATTCATTCCTATAAATACATCTGTGTGATGGGAAGAACTTTTTTCTGTTTTATTCTTAAATTTTATATTTTAAAATTTTGAAATTTTATTTTATTTACTTTTTTATACAGCGGGTTATTATTAGTTATGTATTTTATGCATATATATGTATACAGGTCAATCTCAAACTCCCAACTCATCCCAACACCACCACCCCATGGCTTCCCACACTTGGTGTCCATATGTTTGTTCTCTACCTCTGTGTCTCTATTTCTTCCCTGCAAACCTGTTCATCTGTACCATTTTTTAGGTTCCACATATATGCATTAATATACAATATTTGTTTTCCTCTTTCTGACTTGCTTCATTCTGTATGACAGTCTCTAGATCCATCGATGTCTCTACAAATGACCCAGATTCATTCCTTTTTATGGCCGAGTAATATTCCATTTTATATATGTACCCCATCTTTATCCATTCATCTGTCTGTGGGCATTTAGGTTGCTTCCATTACCTGGCTATTGTAAATAGTGCTGCAATGAACATTGTGGTGAATGTGCCTTTTTGATTTATGGTTTTCTTTGGGTATATGCCCAGAAGTGGGATTGCTTGATGAGACGGTAATTCTATTTCTAGTTTTTTTTTAAGGAAACTCCATACTGTTCTCCATAGTTACTGTATCAATTTACTTTCCCACCAATAGTGGAAGAGGGCTCCTTTTGTCCACACCCTCCCCAGAATTTGTTGTTTGTAGATTTTCTGATGATGCCGATTCTAACAGGTGTGAGGTGATACCTCATTGCAGTTTTGATTTGCATTTCTCTAATAATTAGTGCTGTTGAGCAGCTTTTCATGTGCGTCTTGGCCATCTCTGTGTCTTCTTTGAAGAAACGTGTCTTTAGATCTTCTACCCATTTTTGTATTCGGTTGTTTGTTTTTTTAATACTAAGCTGCATGAGCTGTTTCTTTGTATTGGAGATTAAACCTTTGTCCATTGATTCGTTTGCAACTATTTTCGCCCCTTCTGAGGGATGCCTTTTTCCATTCCCGTTTTTTTATCCAAAAAAGAAAGAAAGAAAAAGAAGCAGAAAACTAATGTGCATAAAATATGCCTTTTGAAACAGTCGTTTTGAAATATGGACGTCCTTTGAATTTTTTGTCGATATGTGACCCCAGGATTTGTTTTCAGGGCAGGTGTCATTTACAGGCCTGCAATGATTTTGAATATCAACTGACCATTAGCGCTGGGATTAAAGCTGCTGTTGTGTGAAACGGCCACAAGGTGGCAGCAGTTCTCGCTTACCAATTCTGGTTAATAGGGAAACAGAGCCTCAATGGAAGTCGTGTTCTAGATTGGAATTTAGAATGGAATGTACCAGGAGAAAGCCCCTCACGTTTGTCTCCCTACTTCTTGTTCGTGTTTTTAATTTAATTTTTATTTTTTATTACAGCAAGTTTGATTACAATGTTTGGCTTGTTGGAGGTGTGGAAGATGTGGTTCTTTTACACATATACACATGTCTGTTTTTCCTGGGATCCTTTCCCCATGTACGTTATGACAGAATGATGAGTAGTCTTTTGGTATTCCATAGGTCTTTGGTGATTATATATGTCACCTGTGTTTGTATAAGTCTGTTAACCCCGATATTGTAATGAAACCCATCCTCACACCTTTCCATTGGTGAACCATAAGTTTGTTTAATGAATCTCTGATTGCCCTTCTCGGTGGAAATATCTGCCCTGGTATCCATTTTTAGGTAACACCTATAAGTGATATGATATGGTATGTGTCTTTCACTTTCTGACTTACTACAAGTCACGTGATTACCTCTAGACTCATCTACGGTGGTGCAAATGGCATTGTGTTCTTTTTTTTGGCTTCTCTTCTGCCTTAGCGAGGTCCATTTTCAACAATGTGATTCCCTGAGTGTTGTGGATTAGCTGACATGGGCAGCCTTACCCTGCCGCCCAGCCCTCCCCAGGTGTGCCTGGTTGAGGTCAATATAAACAGCGCTCCAGGCAGCAATAGCCCCTGAAGCTGTGCCTGACTCCATATTCTCTGCCCCGTGAGAAGTCTCTGGGCTGTGCTGGTGGGAGGGAATGAGGGGCCACAGCTTTGTTGGTGGCCCGGTGTGAGTGGGGTTCTGCTGGCCTTTCTGCAGGAGTTGCCAGGCTGCCACCTGTAAAGAAGAGGATGTGTCACCCATACTTTCCGCTGGAATTTCTCTCCGGACAGAGATGAGGAAGGAAAAAAGCAGTGGGGGCCGGGACAGGTGGGGTATCTCAGGCAGGACAATGGAAAGCTTCCGGAAGAGCGCCCGGGTGCAGGACCACCCTGGCTGGCCTGCAGGCACCAAGTTGGCCTGCGTGTTGTTGCTGGTGTGGTTCCACGGCCCTTCCTCTAGTCTTTTAAACCCTTGTACATATTCAGGTGATTTACCTGTGAAGGGTGGGAACAGTTCAGCAGTAGCTGGCCTGGGGCTCAGCTCTCCTTTATTCAGAGATGCCTCGGCACCGTCCCCCAGCTTTGCAATGAGGACTCTCCTTGCATGGGGTGAGGGTTGCTGGCTGTATGGGAGATTATTCCCCACATCTGACCAATTTCAGAATTGTTTACCGCTGGAGCAAGTGCCCTGATAGGGTTTTCCTCTGTATAACTGGTTGGTTCAGTTTTTTTTTCTTTTATGGTTCAAGTTAGATTTTATTCCTCTGTTATGTATTTATAGATATAAGCATGGGAATAATTCATTCCTATAAATACATCTTTGTGAAGGGAAGAACGTTTTTCTGTTTTATATTTAAATTTTATTTTTTAAAATTTTGAAATTTAATTTTATTTACTTTTATATTACAGCAGGTTATTATTAGTTATGTATTTTATGCATATACATGTATACAGGTCAATCTCAATCTCCCAACTCGACCCACCAGCACCACCCCATGGCTTCTCACACTTGGTGTCCATACGTTTGTTCTCTACCTGTGTGTCTCTATTTCTTCCCTGCAAACCAGTTCATCTGTACCATTTTTTAGGTTCCACATGTATGCATTAATATACAATATTTGTTTTCCTCTTTCTGACTTACTTCATTCTGTATGACAGTCTCTAGATCCATCGATGTCTCTACAAATGACCCAGTTTCATTCCTTTTTATGGCCGAGTAATATTCCATTTTATATATGTACCCCATCTTTATCCATTCATCTGTCTGTGGGCATTTAGGTTGCTTCCATTACCTGGGTATTGTAAATAGTGCTGCAATGAACATTGTGGTGAATGTGCCTTTTTGATTTATGGTTTTCTTTGGGTATATGCCCAGAAGTGGGATTGCTTGATCAGATGGTAATTCTATTTCTAGTTTTTTTTAAGGAAACTCCATACTGTTCTCCATAGTGACTGTATCAATTTACATTCCCACCAATAGTGGAAGAGGGCTCCTTTTGTCCACACCCTCCACAGAATTTGTTGTTTGTAGATTTTCTGATGATGCCTATTCTAACAGGTGTGAGGTGATACCTCATTGTAGTTTTCATTTGCATTTCTCTAATAATTAGTGCTGTTGAGCAGCTTTTCATGTGCGTCTTGGCCATCTCTGTGTCTTCTTTGAAGAAACGTATCTTTAGATCTTCTACCCATTTTTGTATTGGGATGTTTGTTTTTTTAATATTAAGCTGCATGAGCTGTTTATATATATTGGAGATTAAACCTTTGTCCATTGATTCGTTTGCAACTATTTTCGCCCCTTCTGAGGGATGCCTTTTTCCATTCCCGTTTTTTTAACCAAAAAAGAAAGAAAGAAAAAGAAGCAGAAAACTAATGTGCATAAAATATGCCTTTTGAAATGGTCGTTTTGAAATATGGACGTCCTTTGAATTTTTTGGTCGATATGTGACCCCAGGATTTGTTTTCAGGGCAGGTGTCATTTACAGGCCTGCAATGATTTGGAATATCAACTGACCATTAGCGCTGGGATTAAAGCTGCTGTTGTGTGAAACGGCCACAAGGTGGCAGCAGTTCTCCCTTACCAATTCTGGTTACTAGGGCAACAGAGCCTCAATGGAAGTCGTGTTCTAGATTGGAATTTAGAATGGAATGTGCCAGGAGAAAGCCCCTCAAGTTTGTCTCCCTACTTCTTTTTCGTGTTTTTAATTTAATTTTTATTTTTTATTACAGCAAGTTTGATTACAATGTTTGGCTTGTTGGAGGTGTGGAAGATGTGGTTCTTTTACACATATACAGATGTCTGTTTTTCCTGGGATCCTTTGCCCATGTACGTTATGACAGAATGTTGAGTAGTCCTCTCTTTGTATTCCGTAGGTCTTAGGTGATTATATATGTCACCTGTGTTTGTATATGTCTGTTAACCCCAATATCCTAATGAAACCAATCCTCACACCTTGCCATTGGTGAACCATAAGTTTGTTTAATGAATCTATGATTGCACTTCTCAGTGGAAATGACTGCCCTGGTTTCTATTTTAGGTAACACTTATAAGTGATGTGAAATGATATGTGTCTTTCACTTTCTGACTTACTACAAGTCACGTGATTACATCTAGACTCAACTACGGCGCTGCAAATGGCATTGTGTCCTTATATGCCTTGGCTTCTATTCTGCCTTAGCGACGTCCATTTTCAACAATGTGATTCACTGAGGGTTGTGGATTAGCTGACCTGGGCAGCCTTACCCTGCCGGCCGGCCCTCCCCAGGTCTGCCTGGTTGAGGTCAATATAAACAGCGCTCCAGGCAGCAATAGCCCCTAAAGCTGTGCCTGACTCCATATTCTCTGCCCCGTCAGCAGTCTCGGGGCTGTGCTGGTGGGAGGGAGTGAGGGGCCACAGCTTTGTTGGTGGCCCGGTGTGAGTGGGGTTCTGCTGGCCTTTCTGCAGGAGTTGCCAGGCTGCCACCTGTAAAGAAGAGGATGTGTCACCCATACCTTCCGCTGGAATTTCTCTCCGGACAGAGGTGAGGAAGGAAAAATGCAGTGTGGGCCGGGACAAGAGGGGTATCTCAGTCAGGACAATGGAAATCTTCCGGAAGAGCGCACGGGGCCATGATCACCCTGGCTGTCTTGCAGTCACGAAGTTGGCCTGCGTGCTGTTGCTGGTGTGGCTCCACGGCCCTTCCTCTAGGCTTTCAAGACTTTGTACATATTCAGGTGTTTTACCTGGGAAGGGTGGGAACAGTTCAGCAGCCGCTGGCCTGGGGCTCAGCTCACCTTTATTCAGAGATGCCTCGGCACGGTCCCCCAGCTTTGCAATGAGGACGCTACTTTCATGGGGGGTGGGTTGCTGGCTGTACGGGAGATGATTCCCCACCTCTGACCAATTTCAGAATTGTTTACCACTGGAGCAAGTGCCCTGTTAGGGTTTTCCACTGTATAACTGGTGGGTTCAGGTTTTTTTTTCGTTTATGGTTCAAGTTAGATTTTATTCCTCTTTTATGTATTTATAGATATAAGCATGGAAATAATTCATTCCTATAAATACATCTGTGTGAAGGGAAGATCTATTTTCTGTTTTATTTTTAAATTTTATATTTTAAAATTTTGAAATTTAATTTTATTTACTTTTTTATACAGCGTGTTATTATTAGGTATGTATTTTATGCATATATATGTATACAGGTCAATCTCAAACTCCCAACTCATCCCACCACCACCACCCCATGGCTTCCCACACTTGGTGTCCATATGTTTGTTCTCTACCTCTGTGTCTCTATTTCTTCCCTGCAAACCAGTTCATCTGTACCATTTTGTAGGTTCCACATATATGCATTAATATACAATATTTGTTTTCCTCTTTCTGACTTACTTCATTCAGTATGACAGTCTCTAGATCCATCGATGTCTCTACAAATGACCCAGTTTCATTCCTTTTTATGGCCGAGTAATATTCCATTTTCTATATGTACCACATCTTTATCCATTCATCTGATGTGGGCATTTAGGTTGCTTCCGTTACCTGGCTATTGTAAATAGTGCTGCAATGAACATTGTGGTGAATGTGCCTTTTTGATTTATGGTTTTCTCTGGGTATATGCCCAGAAGTGGGATTGCTGGATCAGATGGTAATTCTATTTCTAGTTTTTTTAAGGAAACTCCATAGTGTTCTCCATAGTGACTGTATCAATTTACATTCCCACCAATAGTGGAAGAGGGCTCCTTTTGTCCCCACCCTCCCCAGAATTTGTTGTTTGTAGATTTTCTGATGATGCCGATTCTAACAGGTGTGAGGTGATACCTCATTGTAGTTTTGATTTGCATTTCTCTAATAATTAGTGCTCTTGAGCAGCTTTTCATGTGCGTCTTGGCCATCTCTGTGTCTTCTTTGAAGAAACGTCTCTTTAGATCTTCTGCCCATTTTTGTATTGGGTTGTTTGTTTTTTTAATATTAAGCCGCATGAGCTGTTTATATATATTGGAGAGTAAACCTTTGTCCATTGATTCGTTTGCAACGATCTTCGCCCTTTCTGAGGGATGCCTTTTTCCATTCCCGTTTTTTTAACCAAAAAAGAAAGAAAGACAAAGAAGCAGAACACTAATGTGCGTAAAATATGGCTTTTGAAACGGTCGTTTTGAAATATGGACGTCCTTTGAATTTTTTGGTCGATATGTGACCCCAGGATTTGATTTCAGGGCAGGTGTCATTTACAGGCCTGCAATGATTTTGAATATCAACTGACCTTTAGCGCTGGGATTAAAGCTGCTGTTGTGTGAAACGGCCACAAGGTGGCAGCAGTTCTCTCTTTCAAACCTGGTCATTAGTGCAACAGAGCCTCAATGGAAGTCGTGTTCTAGATTGGAATTTAGAATGGAATGTGCCAGGAGAAAGCCCCTCATGTTTGTCTCACTACTTCTTGTTCGTGTTTTTAATTTAATTTTTTATTTTTTATTATAGCAAGTTTGATTACAATGTTTGGCTTGTTGTAGGTGTGGAAGATGTGGTTCTTTTACACATATACAGATGTCTGTTCTTCCTGGGATCCTTTTCCCATGTACGTTATGACAGAATGTTGAGTAGTCTTCTCTTTGTATTCCGTAGGTCTTAGGTGATTATATATGTCACCTGTGTTTGTATATGTCTGTTAACCCCAATATCGTAATGAAACCAATCGTCACACCTTTCCATTGGTGAACCATAAGTTTGTTTAATGAATCTGTGATTGCCCTTCTCCGTGGAAATATCTGCCCTGGTATCCATTTTTAGGTAACACCTATAAGTGATATGATACGATATGTGTCTTTCACTTTCTGACTTACTACAAGTCACGTGATAACCTCTAGACTCATCTACGGTGCTGCAAATGGCATTGTGTCCTTTTTTTCCTTGGCTTCTATTCTGCTTTACCGAGGTCCATTTTCAACACTGTGATTCCCTGAGGGTTGTGGATTAGCTGACGTGGGCAGCCTTATCCTGCCGGCCGGCCCTCCATAGGTGTGCCTGGTTGAGGTCAATATAAACAGCGCTCCAGGCAGCAATAGCCCCTGAAGCTGTGCCTGCCTCCCTATTCTCTGCCCCGTCAGCAGTCTCGGGGCTGTGCTGGTGGGAGGGAGTGAGGGGCCACAGCTTTGTTGGTGGCCCGGTGTGAGTGGAGTTCTGCTGGCCTTTCTGCAGGAGTTGCCAGGCTGCCACCTGTAAAGAAGAGGATGTGTCACCCATACCTTCCGCTGGAATTTCTCTCCGGACAGAGGTGAGGAAGGAAAAAAGCAGTGGGGGCCGGGACAGGTGGGGTATCTCAGGCAGGACAATGGAAAGCTTCCAGAAGAGCGCCTGGGGCCAGGACCACCCTGGCTGGGCTGCAGGCATCATGTTGGCCTGCGTGCTGTCGCTGGTGTGGCTCCACGGCCCTTCCTCTAGTCTTTCACGCCCTTGTACATATTCAGGTGATTTACCTGGGAAGGGTGGGAAGAGTTCAGCAGCAGCTGGCCTGGGGCTCAGCTCACCTTTATTCAGAGATGCCTCGGCTCGGTCCCCCAGCTTTGCAATGAGGACGCTCCTTGCGTGGGGGGTGGGTTGCTGGCTGTATGGGAGATGATTCCCCACCTCTAACCAATTTCAGAATTGTTTGCTGCTGGAGCAAGTGCCCTGATAGGGTTTTCCTCTGTATAACTGGTGGGTTCAGGTTTTTTTTCTTTTATCGTTCAAGTTAGATTTTATTCCTCTTTTATATATTTATAGATATAAGCATGGAAATAATTCATTCTTATAAATACATCTGTGTGAAGGGAAGAACTTTTTTCTGTTTTATATTTAAGTTTTATATTTTAAAATTTTGAAATTTAATTTTATTTACTTTTATATTACAGCAGGTTATTATTAGTTATGTATTTTATGCATATACATGTATACAGGTCAATCTCAATCTCCCAACTCGTCCCACCAGAACCACCCCATGTCTTCCCACACTTGGTGTCCATACGTTTGTTCTCTACCTGTGTGTCTCTATTGCTTCCCAGCAAACCAGTTCATCTGTACCATTTTGTAGGTTCCACATATATGCATTAATATACAATATTTGTTTTCCTCTTTCTGACTTACTTCATTCTGTATGACAGTCTCTAGATCCATCGATGTCTCTACAAATGACCCAGTTTCATTCCTTTTTATGGCCGAGTAATATTCCATTTTATATATGTACCCCATCTTTATCCATTCATCTGTCTGTGGGCATTTAGGTTGCTTCCATTACCTGGGTATTGTAAATAGTGCTGCAATGAACATTGTGGTGAATGTGCCTTTTTCATTTATGGTTTTCTTTGGGTATATGCCCAGAAGTGGGATTGCTTGATCAGATGGTAATTCTATTTCGAGTTTTTTTTTAAGGAAACTCCATACTGTTCTCCATAGTGACTGTATCAATTTACTTTCCCACCAATAGTGGAAGAGGGCTCCTTTTGTCCACACCCTCCCCAGAATTTGTTGTTTGTAGATTTTCTGATGATGCCGATTCTAACAGGTGTGAGGTGATACCTCATTGTAGTTTTGATTTGCATTTCTCTAATAATTAGTGCTGTTGAGCAGCTTTTCATGTGCGTCTTGGCCATCTCTGTGTCTTCTTTGAAGAAACGTATCTTTAGATCTTCTGACCATTTTTGTATTGGGTTGTTTGTTTTTTTAATATTAAGCTGCATGAGCTGTTTATATATATTGGAGATTAAACCTTTGTCCATTGATTCGTTTGCAACTATTTTCGCCCCTTCTGAGGGATGCCTTTTTCCATTCCCGGTTTTTTAACCAAAAAAGAAAGAAAGAAAAAGAAGCAGAAAACTAATGTGCATAAAATATGCCTTTTGAAATGGTCGTTTTGAAATATGGACGTCCTTTGAATTTTTTGGTCGATATGTGACCCCAGGATTTGTTTTCAGGGCAGGTGTCATTTACAGGCCTGCAATGATTTTGAATATCCACTAACCATTAGCGCTGGGATTAAAGCTGCTGTTGTGTGAAACGGCCACAAGGTGGCAGCAGTTCTCCCTTACCAATTCTGGTTACTAGGGCAACAGAGCCTCAATGGAAGTCCTGTTCTAGAATGGAATTTAGAATGGAATGTGCCAGGAGAAAGCCCCTCAAGTTTGTCTCCCTACTTCTTGTTCGTGTTTTTAATTTAATTTTTATTTTTTATTACAGCAAGTTTGATTACAATGTTTGGCTTTTTGGAGGTGTGGAAGATGTGGTTCTTTTACACATATACACATGTCTGTTTTTCCTGCGATCCTTTCCCCATGTACGTTATGACAGAATGATGAGTAGTCTTTTGGTATTCCGTAGGTCTTTGGTGATTATATATGTCACCTGTGTTTGTATAAGTCTGTTAACCCCGATATCGTAATGAAACCCATCCTCACACCTTTCCATTGGTGAACCATAAGTTTGTTTAATGAATCTCTGATTGCCCTTCTCGGTGGAAATATCTGCCCTGGTATCCATTTTTAGGTAACACCTATAAGTGATATGATATGATATGTGTCTTTCACTTTCTGACTTACTACAAGTCACGTGATTACCTCTAGACTCATCTACGGTGGTGCAAATGGCATTGTGTTCTTTTTTTCCTTGGCTTGTCTTCTGCCTTAGCGAGGTCCATTTTCAACAATGTGATTCCCTGAGTGTTGTGGATTAGCTGACCTGGGCAGCCTTACCCTGCCGCCCGGCCCTCCCCAGGTGTGCCTGGTTGAGGTCAATATAAACAGCGCTCCAGGCAGCAATAGCCCTGAAGCTGTGCCTGACTCCATATTCTCTGCCCCATCAGCAGTCTCGGGGCTGTGCTGGTGGGAGGGAATGAGGGGCCACAGCTTTGTTGGTGGCCCGGTGTGAGTGGGGTTCTGCTGGCCTTTCTGCAGGAGTTGCCAGGCTGCCACCTGTAAAGAAGAGGATGTGTCACCCATACCTTCCGCTGGAATTTCTCTCCGGACAGAGGTGAGGAAGGAAAAAAGCAGTGGGGGCCGGGACAGGTGGGGTATCTCAGGCAGGACAATGGAAAGCATCCGGAAGAGCGCCCGGGGGCAGGACCACCCTGGCTGGCCTGCAGGCCCCATGTTGGCCTGCGTGCTGTTGCTGGTGTGACTCCACGGCCCTTCCTCTAGTCTTTCAAGCCCTTGTACATATTCAGGTGTTTTACCTGGAAAGGGTGGGAACAGTTCAGCAGCAGCTTTGCTGGGGCTCAGCTCACCTTTATTCAGAGATGACTCGGCATGATCCCCCAGCTTTGCAATGAGGACGCTCCTTGCGTGGGGTGTGGGTTGTTGGCTGTATGGGAGATGATTCCCCACCTCTGACCAATTTCAGAATTGTTTACCGCTGGAGCAAGTGCCCTGATAGGGATTTCCTCTGTATAACTGGTGGGTTCAGGTTTTTTTTTTTTTCTTTTATGGTTCAAGTTAGATTTTATTCCTCTTTTATGTATTTATAGATATAAGCATGGAAATAATTCATTCCTATAAATACATCTGTGTGAAGGGAAGAACTTTTTTCTGTATTATTTTTAAATTTTATTTTTGAAAATTTTGAAATTTAATTTTATTTACTTTTTTATACAGCAGGTTATTATCAGTTATGTATTTTATGCATATACATGTATGCAGGTCAATCCCAATCTCCCAACTCATCCCACCACCACCACACCATGGCTTCCCACACTTGGTGTCCATACGTTTGTTCTCTACCTCTGTCTCTATTTCTTCCCTGCAAACCAGTTCATCTGTACCACTTTTTAGGTTCCACATATATGCATTAATATACAATATTTGTTTTCCTCTTTCTGACTTACTTCATTCTGTATGACAGTCTCTAGATCCATCGATGTCTCTACAAATGACCCAGTTTCATTCCTTTTTATGGCCGAGTAATATTCCATTTTATATATGTACCCCAATTTTATCCATTCATCTGTCTGTGGGCATTTAGGTTCCTTCCATTACCTGGCTATTGTAAATAGTGCTGCAATGAACATTGTGGTGAATGTGCCTTTTTGATTTATGGTTTTCTTTGGGTATATGCCCAGAAGTGGGATTGCTTGATCAGATGGTAATTCTGTTTCGAGTTTTTTTTTAAGGAAACTCCATACTGTTCTCCATAGTGACTGTATCAATTTACATTCCCACCAGTAGTGGAAGAGGGCTCCTTTTGTCCACACCCTCCCCAGAATTTGTTGTTTGTAGATTTTCTGATGATGCCGATTCTAACAGGTGTGAGGTGATACCTCATTGTTGTTTTGATTTGCATTTCTCTAATAATTAGTGCTGTTGAGCAGCTTTTCATGTGCGTCTTGGCAATCTCTGTGTCTTCTTTGAAGAAACGTATCTTTAGATCTTCTGCCCATTTTTGTATTGGGTTGTTTGTTTTTTTAATATTAAGCTGCATGAGCTGTTTATATATATGGGAGATTAAACCTTTGTCCATTGATTCGTTTGCAACTATTTTCGCCCCTTCTGAGGGATGCCTTTTTCCATTCCCGTTTTTTTAACCAAAAAAGAAAGAAAGAAAAAGAAGCAGAAAACTAATGTGCATAAAATATGCCTTTTGAAATGGTCGTTTTGAAATATGGAGGTCCTTTGAATTTTTTGGTCGATATGTGACCCCAGGATTTGTTTTCAGGGCAGGTGTCATTTACAGGCCTGCAATGATTTTGAATATCAACTGACCATTAGCGCTGGGATTAAAGCTGCTGTTGTGTGAAACGGCCACAAGGTGGCAGCAGTTCTCCCTTACCAATTCTGGTTATAAGGGCAACAGAGCCTCAATGGAAGTCGTGTTCTAGATTGGAATTTAGAATGGAATGTGCCAGGAGAAAGCCCCTCAAGTTTGTCTCCCTACTTCTTGTTCGTGTTTTTAATTTAATTTTTATTTTTTATTACAGCAAGTTTGATTACAATGTTTGGCTTGTTGGAGGTGTGGAAGATGTGGTTCTTTTACACATATACACATGTCTGTTTTTCCTGGGATCCTTTCCCCATGTACGTTATGACAGAATGATGAGTAGTCTTTTGGTATTCCGTAGGTCTTTGGTGATTATATATGTCACCTGTGTTTGTATAAGTCTGTTAACCCCGATATCGTAATGAAACCCATCCTCACCCCTTTCCATTTGTGAACCATAAGTTTGTTTAATGAATCTCTGATTGCCCTTCTCGGTGGAAATATCTGCCCTGGTATCCATATTTAGGTAACACCTATAAGTGATATGATATGATATGTGTCTTTCACTTTCTGACTTACTACAAGTCACGTGGTTACCTCTAGACTCATCTACGGTGGTGCAAATGGCATTGTGTTCTTTTTTCCTTGGCTTCTCTCCTTCCTTAGCAAGGTCCATTTTCAACAATGTGATTCCCTGAGTGTTGTGGATTAGCTGACCTAGGCAGCCTTACCCTGCCGCCCGGCCCTCCCCTGGTGTGCCTGGTTGAGGTCAATATAAACAGCGCTCCAGGCAGCAATAGCCCCTGAAGCTGTGCCTGACTCCATATTCTCTGCCCCGTCAGCAGTCTCGGGGCTGTGCTGGTGGGAGGGAATGAAGGGCCACAGCTTTGTTGGTGGCCCGGTGTGAGTGGGGTTCTGCTGGCCTTTCTGCAGGAGTTGCCAGGCTGCCACCTGTAAAGAAGAGGATGTGTCACCCATACCTTCCGCTGGAATTTCTCTGCGGACAGAGGTGAGGAAGGAAAAAAGCAGTGGGGGCCGGGACAGGTGGGGTATCTCAGGCAGGACAATGGAAAGCTTCCAGAAGAGCTCCCAGGGGCAGGACCACCCTGGCTGGCCTGCAGGCACCAAGTTGGCCTGCGTGCTGTTGCTGGTGTGGCTCCACGGCCCTTCCTCTAGTCTTTCAAGCCCTTGTACATATTCAGGTGTTTTACCTGGAAAGGGTTGGAACAGTTCAGCAGCAGCTTTGCTGGGGCTCAGCTCACCTTTATTCAGAGATGCCTTGGCACGATCCCCCAGCTTTGCAATGAGGACGCTCCTTGCGTGGGGTGTGGGTTGCTAGCTGTATGGGAGATGATTCCCCACCTCTGACCAATTTCAGAATTGTTTACCGCTGGAGCATGTGCCCTGATAGGGTTTTCCTCTGTATAACTGGTGGGTTCAGTTTTTTTTTTTTTCTTTTATGGTTCAAGGTAGATTTTATTCCTCTTTTATGTATTTATAGATATAAGCATGGAAATAATTCATTCCTATAAATACATCTGTGTGATGGGAAGAACTTTTTTCTGTATTATTTTTAAATTTTATTTTTGAAAATTTTGAAATTTAATTTTATTTACTTTTTTATACAGCAGGTTATTATCAGTTATGTATTTTATGCATATACATGTATGCAGGTCAATCCCAATCTCCCAACTCATCCCACCACCACCACACCATGGCTTCCCACACTTGGTGTCCATACGTTTGTTCTCTACCTCTGTCTCTATTTCTTCCCTGCAAACCAGTTCATCTGTACCACTTTTTAGGTTCCACATATATGCATTAATATACAATATTTGTCCTCTTTCTGACTTACTTCATTCTGTATGACAGTCTCTAGATCCATCGATGTCTCTACAAATGACCCAGTTTCATTCCTTTTTATGCCTGAGTAATATTCCATTTTATACATGTACCAAATCTTTATCCATTCATCTGTCTGTGGGCATTTAGGTTCCTTCCATTACCTGGCTATTGTAAATAGTGCTGCAATGAACATTGTGGTGAATGTGCCTTTTTTTTTTTTTTTTTTTTTTTTTTTTGCGGTACGCAGGCCTCTCAATGCCGTGGCCTCTTGCGTGGCGGAGCACAGGCTCCGGACGCGCAGGCTCAGCGGCCGTGGCTCATGGGCCCAGCTGCTCCACGGCATGTGGGATCTTCCCGGACCGGGGCGTGAACCCATGTCCCCTGCATCGGCAGGCAGACTTTCAACCACTGGGCCAGCAGTGAAGCCCGAATGTGTCTTTTTGATTTATGGTTTTCTCTGGGTATATGCCCAGAAGTGGGATTGCTGGATCAGATGGTAATTCTATTTCTAGTTTTTTTCAGGAAACTCCATAGGTTCTCCATAGTGACTGTATCAATTTACATTCCCACCAATAGTGGAAGAGGGATCCTTTTGTCCCCACCCTCCCCAGAATTTGTTGTTTGTAGATTTTCTGATGATGCCGATTCTAACAGGTGTGAGGTGATACCTCATTGTAGTTTTGATTTGCATTTCTCTAATAATTAGTGCTCTTGAGCAGCTTTTCATGTGCGTCTTGGCCATCTCTGTGTCTCCTTTGAAGAAACGTCTCTTGAGATCTTCTGCCCATTTCTGTATTTGGAGGGTCGTGGGATGGTCAGGCTGTGTGCTGACGCACGTGTCAGTGCCAGCGTAAGGGCCAGGAGTAGGGTACAGCATAGGGTAACGTGTAGGGCTGGTGGTGGGTTTCCGTTCCGTGCTAGGGTTAGGGTTAGGGAACGGCAAGGTTTAGGGAACAGGTGAGCATAGGGACACGTGGGAGAGGCAGGCTACGTGCTGACAAACGTGTCAGTGCCAGCGTACGGGTCAGGAGTAAAGTATGGTGTAGGGCTGGTTGTGGGTTTCCATTCCGCGCTAGGGTTAGGTTTAGGGAACGGCAAGGCTTAGGGCACAGCTGAGGGTACAGAAACGTGGGAGGGTCAGGCTATGTGGTGACGCACGGTTCAGTGCCAGTGTACGGGCCAGGATTAGGGTACGGAGTAGGGTAAGGTGTAGGGCTGTTGGTGGGTTTCTGTTCCGGGTTAGGGTTAGGGAACGGCAAGGCTTAGGGTACAGGTAAGGGTACTGAAACGAGGGAGAGGCACGCTACGTGCTGACACACGGGTCAGTGCCAGCGTACGCGCCAGAATTAGCGTACGGCGTAGGGTAAGGTTTAGGGCTGGTGGTGGGTTTCTGTTCCAGGGTAGGGTTAGGGTTAGGGATCGGCAAGGCTTAGGGCACAGGTGAGGGTATGGAAACATGGGAGTGGCAGGCTACGTGCTTACACAAGGGTCAGTTCCAGTGTACGGCCCAGGAGTAGGGTACGGCGTAGGGTAAGGTGTAGGGCTGGTGGTGGGTTTCCGTTCCCGGCTAGGGTTAGGGTTAGGGAATGGCAAGGCTTAGGGCACAGGTGAGGGTACAGAAACGTGGGAGGGTCAGGCTACGTGCTGACGCAAGTGTCAGTGCCAGCGTACGGCCCAGGAATAGGGTATGGCGTAGGGTAAAGTGTAGGGTTAGGGTTAGGGAACGGCAAGGCTTAGGGCACAGGTGAGGGTACGGAAACGTGGGAGGGTCAGGCTACATGCTGAAGCACGGGTCAGTGCCAGGGTGTGGACCAGGAGTAGGGTACGGTGTAGGGTAAGGTGTAAGACTGGTGGTGGGTGTCCATTCCGGGGTTTGATTAGGGTTAGGGAACGTCAAGTTTTAGGGCACAGGTGAGGGTACGGAAACGTGGGAAGGTCAGGCTACCTGCTGACGCATGGGTCAGTGCCAGCGTATGGGCCAGGAGTAGGGTACGGCGTAGGGTAAGGTGTAGGGCTGGTGGTAGGTTTCCGTTCTGGGCTAGGGTTAGGGTTATGGAACGGCAAGGCTAAGGGCACAGGTGAGGGTACGGAAACTTGGGAGAGGCAGGCTACGTGCTGATGCACGGGTCAGTGCCAGCATATAGGCAAGGAGTAGGGTACGGCATAGGGTATGGTGTAGGGCTGGTGGTGGGTTTCAGTTCAGGGCTAGGGTTAGGGTTAGTGAACGGCAAGGCTTAGGGCACAGGTGAGGGTACAGAAACGTGTTAGGTTCATGGTGCATGTTGATGCATGGAATAGTGTCATCGTACGCATTAGGATTAGGGTACGGCGTAGAGTAAGGTGTACGGATGGCGGTAGGTTTACATTCCGTTGTAGGGTTAGGGATAGCGAATTGCAAGGTATAGGGCACAGGTGATAGTACGGAAATGTGTTAGGTTCAGGGTACGTGTTGACTCACGGGTTAGTGTGAGCGTACGCATGAGGATTAGGGTACCGCATAGAGTAAGGTGTAGGCTTGGTGGTAGGTGTCCGTTCCAGTCTAGGGTTATGTTTAGGGACTGGCAAAGTTTAGGGCACAGGTGAGGGTACGAAACGTGTTAGGGTCAGGGTACGTGTTGATGCACAGGTTAGTGTCAGCATACGAATTAGGATTAGGGTATGGCGTAAGGTAAGGTGTAGGGTTGGTGGTAGTTTTCCGTTCCGGGCTAGGTTTAAGGTAAGGGAACGGCAAGTTTTATGGCAGAGGTGAGGGTACGGAAACGTGTTAGGGTCAGGGTACGTGTTGACGTGTGGATTAGGATTAGGGTACGGCTTAGGGTAAGGTGTAGGGCTGATGGTAGGTTTCTGTTCCGGGCTAAGGTTAAGGATAGGCAACGGCAAGGTTTGGGGCACAGCTGAGGGTACGGAAACGTGTTAGTGTCAGGGTACATGTTGACTCACCGGTTAGTGCCAGCGTACGGATTAGGATTAGTGTACCGCGTAGATAAGGTGCACGGTTGGTGGTAGGTTTCCGTTCCAGGCTATGGTTAGGGTTAGGGAAAGTCAAGGTTTCTATTTGTAGGTTTTTTAAGGAAACTCCATACTGTTCTCCATAGTGACTGTATCAATTTACATTCCCAACAATAGTGGAAGAGGGCTCCTTTTGTCCACACCCTCCCCAGAATTTGTTGTCTGTAGATTTTCTGATGATGCCGATTCTAACAGGTGTGAGGTGATACCTCATTGTAGTTTTGATTTGCATTTCTCTAATAATTAGTGCTATTGAGCAGCTTTTCATGTGCGTCTTGGCCATCTCTGTGTCTTCTTTGAAGAAACGTCTCTTTAGATCTTTTGCCCATGTTTGTATTGGGTTGTTTGTTTTTTTAATATTAAGCTGCATGAGCTGTTTATATATATTGGAGATTAAACCTTTGTCCATTGATTCGTTTGCAACTATTTTCGCCCCTCCTGAGGGATGCCTTTTTCCATTCCCGTGTTTTTAACCAAAAAAGAAAGAAAGAAAAAGAAGCAGAACATTAATGTGCATAAAATATGCCTTTTGAAACGGTCGTTTTGAAATATGGACGTCCTTTAAATTTTTTGGTCGATATGTGACCCCAGGATTTGTTTTCAGGGCAGGTGTCATTTACAGGCCTGCAATGATTTTGAATATCAACTGACCATTAGCGCTGGGATTAAAGCTGCTGTTGTGTGAAACGGCCACATGGTGGCAGCAGTTCTCTCTTTCATATCTGGTTACCTAGGCAACAGAGCCTCAATGGAAGTCGCCTTCTAGATTGGCATTTAGAACAGCATGTGACAGGAAAAAGCCCGTCAAGTTTGTCTCACTACTTCTTGTTCGTGTTTTTAATTTAATTTTTTATTTTTTATTACAGCAAGTTTGATTACAATGTTTGGCTTGTTGTAGGTATGGTAGATGTGGTTCTTTTACACATATACAGATGTCTGTTCTTCCTGGGATCCTTTTCCCATGTTCGTTATGACAGAATGTTGTGTACTCCTCTCTTTGTATTCCGTAGCTCTTTGGTTATTATATATATCACCTGTGTTTGTATGTCTGTTAACCCCAATATCGTAATGAAACCAATCCTCACACCTTTCCATTGGTGAACCATAAGTTTGTTTAATGAATATGTGATTGCCCTTCTCCGTGGAAATATCTGCCCTGGTATCCATTTTTAGGTAACACCTATAAGTGATATGATACGATATGTGCCTTTCACTTTCCGACTTACTACATGTCACATGATTACCTCTAGACTCATCTACGGTGCTGCAAATGGCATTGTGTCCTTATTTTCCTTGGCTTCTATTCTGCCTTAGCGAGGTCCATTTTCAACAATGTGATTCTCTGAGGGTTGTGGATTAGCTGTCCTGGGCAGCCTTACCTTGCCGGCCGGCCCTCCCCAGGTGTGCCTGTTTGAGGTCAATATAAACAGCGCTCCAGGCAGCAATAGCCCCTGAAGCTGTGCCTGACTCCATATTCTCTGCCCCGTCAGCAGTCTCGGGCTCTGCTGGTAGGAGCGTGTGAGGGGCCACGTCTTTGTGGGTGGCCCGGTGTGTGTGGGGCTCTGCTGGACTTTGTGCAGGAGTTGCCAGGCTGCCACCTGTAAAGAAGAGGATGTGTCACCCATAAGTTCCACTGGAATTTCTCTCCGGGCTGAGGTAAGGAAGGAAAAAAAGGGGTGGGGTCCGGGACAGGAGGGGTATCTCAGGCAGGGAAATGGAAAGCTTCCAGAAGAGCGCCCGGGGTCAGGACCATCCTGCCTCGCCTGCAGGCCCAAGTTGGCCTGTGTGCTGTCGCTGGTGTGGCTCCACGGCCCTTCCTCTAGGATTTCATGCCCTTATACATATTCAGGTGTTTTACCTGGGAAGGGTGGGAACAGTTCAGCTGCAGCTGGCCTGGGGCTCAGCTCACCTTTATTCAGAGATGCCTTGGCACTGTCCCACAGCTTTGCAATGAGGACGCTCCTTGCATGTGGGGTGGGTTGCTGGCTGTATGGGAGATGATTCCCCACCTCTGACCAATTTCAGAATTGTTTACCTCTGGAGCAAGTTCCCTGATAGGGCTTTCCTCTGTATAACTGGTGGGTTCAGGTTTTTTTTCGTTTATGGTTCAAGTTAGATTTTATACCTCTTTTATGTATTTATAGATATAAGCATGGAAATAATACATTCCTATAAATATATCTGTGTGAAGGGAAGAACTTTTTTCTCTTTTATTTTTAAATTTTATTTTTTAAAATTTTGAAATTTAGTTTTATTTTTTTATACAGCAGGTTATTATTAGTTATGTATTTTATGCATGTGCATGTATGCAGGCCAATCCCAATCTCCCAACTCATCCCACCTCTACCACCCCATGGCTTCCCACACTTGGTGTCCATAAGTTTGTTCTCTACCTGTGTCTCTATTTCTTCCCTGCAAACTAGTTCATCTGTACCACTTTTTAGGTTCCACATATATGCATTAATATACAATATTTGTTTTCCTCTTTCTGACTTACTTCATTCTGTATGACAGTCTCTAGATCCATCGATGTATCTACAAATGACCCAGTTTCATTCCTTTTTATGGCCGAGTAATATTCCATTTTATATATGTACCACATCTTTACCCATTCATCTGTCTGTGGGCATTTAGGTTGCTTCCATTACCTGGCTATTGTATATAGTGCTGCAATGAACATTGTGGTGAATGTGCCTTTTTGATTTATGGTTTTCTCTGGGTATATGCCCAGAAGTGCGATTGCTGGATCAGATGGTAATTCTATTTCTAGTTTTTTTAAGGAAACTCCACACTGTTCTCCATAGTGACTGTATCAATTTACATTCCCACCAATAGTGGAAGAGGGCTCCTTTTGTCCACACCGTCCCCAGAATTTGTTGTTTGTAGGTTTTCTGATGATGCCGATTCTAACATGTGTGAGGTGATACCTCATTGTAGTTTTTTTTTTTTTTTTTTTTTTTTGTGGTACGCGGGCCTCTCACTGTTGTGGCCTCTCCCGTTGCGGAGCACAGGCTCCGGACGCGCAGGCTCAGTGGCCATGGCTCACGGGCCCAGCTGCTCCGCGACATGTGGGATCTTCCCGGACCGGGGCACGAACCCGTGTCCCCTGCATCGGCAGGCGGACTCTCAACCACTGCGCCACCAGGGAAGCCCCTCATTGTAGTTTTGACTTGCATTTCTCTAATAATTAGTGATGTTGAGCAGCTTTTCATCTGCGTCTTGGCCATGTCTGTGTCTTCTTTTAAGGATCGTCTCATGACATCTTCTGACCATTTCTGTATTGGGAGGGTGGTTGGAGGGTAAGGCTATGTGCTCACGCACCTGTCAGTGCCAGCGTAAGGGCCAGGAGTAGGGTACTGCGTAGGGTAAGGTGTAGGTCTGGTGGTGGTTTCCGTTCCGGGCTAGGTTTAGGGTTTGGGAACGGCAAGGCTTAGGGCCCAGGTGAGGGTACGGAAACGTGGGATGGTCAGGCTACGTTCTTACGCATGGGTCAGTGCCAATGTACGGGCCAGGAATAGGCTACGGCGTAGGCTAATGTGTAGGGCTGGTGGTGGGTTTCCGTTCCGTGCTAGGGTTAGGGTTAGGGAATGACAAGGCTTAGGGCACAGGTGAGGGTACGGAAACGTGGGAGGGTCCGGCTATGTGCTGACGCACGGGTCAGTGCCAGCGTACGGGCCAGGAATAGGGAACGGCGTAGGGTAAGGAGTAGGGCTGGTTGTGAGATACCATTCCGGGCTAGGGTTAGGGTTAGGGAACGGCAAGGCTTAGGGCACAGGTGAACGTACGGAAACGTGGGAGTGGCAGGCTACGTGTTGACACACGGGTCTGTGCCAGCGTACGGGCCAGGAGTAGGGTACGTCGTAGCGTAAGGTTTAGGGCTGGTGGTGGGTTTACGTTCCAGGCTAGGGTTAGGGTTAGGGAACGGCAAGGCTTAGGACACAGGTGAGGGTATGGAAACGTGGGAGAGGCAGGCTATGTGCTGACGCACAGGTCAGTGCCAGCGTAGGGGCCAGGAGTAGGGTACAGCGTAGGGTAAGGTTTAGGGCTGCTGGTGGGTTTATGATCCGGGCTAGGGTTAGGGTTAGGGAACGGCAAGGCTTAGGGCACAGGTGAGGGTACGGAAATATAGGAGTGGCAGGCTACATGCTGACGCACGGGTCTTTGCCAGCGTACGCGCCAGGATTCCGGTACGGCATTGGGTAAGGTGTAGGGCTGGTTGTGGGTTTCCGTTCCAGGTTAGAGTTAGGGAACGGCAAGGCTTAGTGCACAGGTGAGGGTATGGAAACGTGGCAGAGGCAGGCTATTTGCTGACGCAAGGGTCACTGCCAGCGTACGGGTCAGGAGTAGTCTACGGCGTACGTTAAGGTTTAGGTTTTGTGGTTGGTTTCCGTTCCGAGCTAGGGTTAGGGATAGGGAAAGGCAAGGCTTAGGGCACAGGTGAGGGTACGGAAACGTGGGAGGGTTAGGCTACATGCTGAAGCACGGTTCAATGCCAGGGTATGGACCAGGAGTAGGGTACGGCGTAGGGTAAAGTGTAAGGCTGGTGGTGGGTGTCCATTCCGGTCTAGTGTTAGGGTTAGGGAGCGGCAAGGCTTAGGGCACAGGTGAGGGTACGGAAACGTGGGAGGGTCAGGCTACATGCTGAAGAACGGGTCAGTGCCAGGGTGTGGACCAGGAGTAGGGTACGGCGTTGGGTATGGTGTAAGGGCGGTGGTGGGTGTCCATTCCGGTCTAGGGTTAGGGTTAGGGAACGTTAAGGCTTAGGACACAGGTGAGGGTACGGAAACGTGGGAGGGTCAGGATACGTGCTGAAGAATGGGTCAGTGCCAGCGTACGGGCCAGGAGTAGGGTACGGCATAGCGTAATGTGTAGGGCTGGTGGTGGTTTCCGTTCCGGGCTAGGGTTAGAGGTAGGGAACTGCAAGGCTTAGGGCACAGGTGAGGGTACGGAAACGTGGGAGAGGCAGGCTACGGGCTGACACATGGGAGAGTGCCAGCTTACGGGCCAGCAGTAGGCTACGACGTAGGGTAGGGTGTAGGGCTGGTGGTGGGTTTCCGTTCCGGGCTAGGGTTAGAGTTAGGGATCGGCAAGGCTTAGGGAACAGGTGAGGGTAAGGAAAAGTGGGAGGGTTAGGCTACATGCTGACGCACGGATCAGTGCCAGCGTACGGGCCAGGTGTAGGGTACGGCGTAGGGTAAGGTTTAGGGCTGGTGGTGGGTTTCCGTTTGGGGTTATGGTTAGGGTTATGGAACGGCAAGGCTTAGGACACAGGTGAGGGTACGGGAACGTGGGAAGGTCAGGCTACGTGCTGACGCACGGATCAGTGCCAGCGTACGGGCCAGGATTAGGCTACGGCGTAGGGTAAGCTGTAGGGCTGGTGGTGGGTTTCTGTTCTGGGCTAGGGTTAGGGTTAGGGAAGGACAAGACTTAGGGCACAGTTGAGGGTACGGAAATGGTGGAGGGTCAGGCTATGTGCTGACGCACGGGTCAGTGCCAGCGTACAGGCCAGGAGTAGGCAACAACGTAGGGTAAGGTGTAGGGCTGGTGGTTGGTTTCCTTTCCGGGCTAGGGTTAGGGTTAGGGAATGTCAAGGCTTAGGGCACAGGTGAGGGTATGGAAACGTGGGAGGGTCATGCTACGTGCTGACACACGTGTCAGTGCCAGCGTATGGGCCAGTCGTAGGCTACGGCGTAGGGAAAGGTGTAGGGCTGGTGGTGGGCTTCCTTTCCGGGCTAGGGTTAGGGTTAGGGAACGGCAAGTCTTAGGGCACAGGTGCGGGTACAGAAACGTGGGAGAGTCAGGCTATGTGCTGACGCACGGGTCAGTGCCAGCGTACGGGCCAGGAGTAGTGTACGTCGTAGGGTAAGGTGTAGGGCTGGTGGTGGGTTTCCGTTCTGGGCTAGGGTTAGGGTTAGGGAACGGCAAGGTTTAGGGCACACGTGAGGGTATCGAAATGTGTTAGGCTCAGGGTACGTGTTGACGCACGGGTTAGTGTGAACGTACAGATGAGGATTATGGTGCGGCATAGGGTAAAGTTTATGGTTGGTGGTAGGTTTCCGTTTCAGGCTAGGGTTAGTGTTAGGGAACGGCAAGGTTTTGGGCACAGATGAGGGTATGGAAAGGTGTTAGTGTCAGGGTACGTGTTGACATATGGATTAGCATTAGGGTACGGCTTAGGGTAAGGAGTAGGCTTGGTGGTAGGTTTCCATTGTGGTCTAGGGTTAGGGTTAGGGAATGGCAAGGTTTAGGTCACAGGTGAAGGTACGGAAACGTGTTAGGGTCAGGGTAAGTGTTGACGCATGTGTTAGTGTCAGCGTACGGAGTAGGTTTATGGTCCTTCGTAGGTTAAGGTCTAGGGTTGGTGGTAGGTTTCCGTTCCAGGCTAGGGTTAGTGTTATGGAACGGCAAGGTTTAGGGCATAGGTGAGGGTACGGAAATGTGTTAGGGTCAGGGTACGTGTTGACGCTCGGTTTATGATTAGGTATGGCGTAGAGTAACGTGTAGGGTTGGTGGTAGGTTTCCGTTTTGGGCTAGGGTTAGGGTTAGGCAACGGCACGGTTTAGGGCACAGGTGAGGGAACGGAAAAGTGTTAGGGTCAGTGTACGTGTTGACGCACGGGTTAGTGTCAGTGTACGGATTAGGATTAGGGTACCGTGTAGGGTATGCTGTACGGTTTGTGGTAGTTTTCCATTCTGGGCTAGGGTTAGTGTTAGGGTACGGCAAGGTTTAGGGTACAGGTGACGGTACAGAAACGTGTTAGGGTCATGATACATGTTGATACATGGAATAGTGTCATCATACGCATTAGGATTAGGGTACGGCGTAGGGTAAGGTGTACGGAGGGCGGTAGGTTTCCATTCAGTTGTAGGGTTAGGGTTAGCGAATTGCAAGGTTTTGGGCACAGGTGATGGTACAGAAATGTGTTAGGTTCAGGGTACGTGTTGACTCACGGGTTAGTGTCAGCATACGCATGAGGATTAGGGTACCGCATAGAGTAAGGTG
Organism: Mesoplodon bidens; assembly: GCF_964165515.1. Classification (NCBI taxonomy): domain Eukaryota; kingdom Metazoa; phylum Chordata; class Mammalia; order Artiodactyla; family Ziphiidae; genus Mesoplodon; species Mesoplodon bidens. Next base: position 872,116 of record NW_027671809.1, on the reverse strand, counting down.
TAGGGTTGGTGGTACGTTTCCGTTCCAGTCTAGGGTTATGTTTAGGGACCGGCAAAGTTTAGGGCACAGGTGAGGGTACGAAACTTGTTAGGGTCAGGGTATGTGTTGATGCACAGGTTAGTGTCAGCATACGAATTAGGATTAGGGTACGGCGTAAGGTAAGGTGTAGGGTTGGTGGTAGGTTTCCGTTCCGGGCTAGGGTTAGGGTTAGGGAACGGCAAGGTTTATGGCAGAGGTGAGGGTACGGAAACGTGTTAGGGTCAGGGTACGTGTTGATGTATGAATTAGGATTAGGGTACAGTTTAGGGTAAGGTGTAGGGCTGATGGTAGGTTTCCGTTCAGGGCTAAGGTTAAGGATAGGCAACGACAAGTTTTAGGGCACAGCTGAGGGTATGGAAACGTGTTAGCGTCAGGGTACGTGTTGACTCACTGGTTAGTGCCAGCGTACGGATTAGGATTAGTGTACGGCATAGATAAGGTGTAGGGTTGGTGGTAGGATTCCGTTCCGGGCTATGGTTAGGGTTAGGGAAAGTCAAGGTTTCTAGTTCTAGTTCTTTTAAGGAAACTCCATACTGTTCTCCATAGTGACTGTATCAATTTACATTCCCACCATAGTGGAAGAGGGCTCCTTTTGTCCACACCCTCCCCAGAATTTGTTTGTAGATTTTCTGATGATGCCGATTCTAACAGGTGTGAGGTGATACCTCATTGTAGTTTTGATTTGCATTTCTCTAATAATTAGTGCTCTTGAGCAGCTTTTCATGTGCGTCTTGCCCATCTCTGTGTGTTCTTTGAAGAAACGTCTCTTTAGATCTTCTGCCCATTTTTGTATTGGGTTGTTTGTTTTTTTAATAAGCTGCATGAGCTGTTTATATATATTGGAGATTAAACCTTTGTCCATTGATTCGTTTGCAAGTATTTTCGCCCCTTCTGAGGGTTGCCTTTTTCCATTCCCGTGTTTTTAACCAAAAAAGAAAGAAAGAAAAAGAAGCAGAACATTAATGTGCATAAAATATGCCTTTTGAAACGGTCGTTTTGAAATATGGACGGCCTTTAAATTTTTTGGTCGATATGTGACCCCAGGATTTGTTTTCAGGGCAGGGGTCATTTACAGGCCTGCAATGATTTTGAATATCAACTGACCATGAGCGCTGGGATTAAAGCTGCTGTTGTGTGACACGGCCACAAGGTGGCAGCAGTTCTCTCTTTCATATCTGGTTACTAGGGCAACAGAGCCTCAATGGAAGTCGCCTTCTAGATTGGAATTTAGAACAGAATGTGACAGGAAAAAGCCCCTCAAGTTTGTCTCACTACTTCTTGTTCGTGTTTTTAATTTAATTTTTTATTTTTTATTACAGCAAGTTTGATTACAGTGTTTGGCTTGTTGTAGGTATGGTAGATGTGGTTCTTTTACACATATACAGATGACTGTTCTTCCTGGGATCGTTTTCCCATGTACGTTATGACAGAATGTTGTGTACTCCTCTCTTTGTATTCCGTAGCTCTTTGGTTATTATATATATCACCTGTGTTTGTATGTCTGTTAACCCCAATATCGTAATGAAACCAATCCTCACACCTTTCCATTGGTGGACCATAAGTTTGTTTAATGAATATGTGATTGCCCTTCTCCGTGGAAATATCTGCCCTGGTATCCATTTTTAGGTAACACCTATAAGTGATATGATACGATATGTGCCTTTCACTTTCTGACTTACTATATGTCACATGATTACCTCTAGACTCATCTACGGTGCTGCAAATGGCATTGTGTCCTTATTTTCCTTGGCTTCTATTCTGCCTTAGCGAGGTCCATTTTCAACAATGTGATTCCCTGAGGGTTGTGGATTAGCTGACCTGGGCAGCCTTACCGTGCCGGGCGGCCCTCCCCAGGTGTGCCTGGTTTAGGTCAATATAAACAGCGCTCCAGGCAGCAATAGCCCCTGAAGCTGTGCCTGACTCCATATTCTCTGCCCCGTCAGCAGTCTCGGGGCTCTGCTGGTGGGAGCGTGTGAGGGGCCACGGCTTTGTGGGTGGCCCGGTGTGTGTGGGGCTCTGCTGGACTTTATGCAGGAGTTGCCAGGCTGCCACCTGTAAAGAAGAGGATGTGTCATCCATAAGTTCCACTGGAATTTCTCTCCGGGCTGAGGTAAGGAAGGAAAAAAAGGGGTGGGGTCCGGGACAGGAAGGGTATCTCAGGCAGGGAAATGGAAAGCTTCCAGAAGAGCGCCCGGGGTCAGGACCATCCTGCCTCGCCTGCAGGCACCAAGTTGGCCTTTGTGCTGTCGCCTGTGTGGCTCCACGGCCCTTCCTCTAGGATTTCATGCCCTTGTACATATTCAGGTGTTTTACCTGGGAAGGGTGGGAACAGTTCAGCTGCAGCTGGCCTGGGGCTCAGCTCACATTTATTCAGAGATGCCTCGGCACGGTCCCCGAGCTTTGCAATGAGAACGCTCCTTGCATGCAGGGTGGGTTGCTGGCTGTATGGGAGATGATTCCCCACCTCTGACCAATTTCAGAATTGTTTACCGCTGGAGCAAGTTCCCTGATAGGGCTTTCCTCTGTATAACTGGTGGGTTCAGGTTTTTTTTCGTTTATGGTTCAAGTTAGATTTTATACCTCTTTTATGTATTTATAGATATAAGCATGGAAATAATACATTCCTATAAATACATCTGTGTGAAGGGAAGAACTTTTTTCTCTTTTATTTTTAAATTTTATTTTTTAAAATTTTGAAATTTAGTTTTATTTTTTTATACAGCAGGTTATTATTAGTTATGTATTTTATGCATATGCATGTATGCAGGCCAATCCCAATCTCCCAACTCATCCCACCTCTTCCACCCCATGGCTTCCCACTCTTGGTGTCCATAAGTTTGTTCTCTACCTGTGTCTCTATTTCTTCCCTGCAAACCAGTTCATCTGTACCACATTTTAGGTTCCACATATATGCATTAATATACAATATTTGTTTTCCTCTTTCTGACTTACTTCATTCTGTATGACAGTCTCTAGATCCATCGATGTCTCTACAAATGACCCAGTTTCATTCCTTTTTATGGCCGAGTAATATTCCATTTTATATATGTACCACATCTTTACCCATTCATCTGTTTGTGGGTATTTAGTTTGCTCCCTTACCTGGCTATTGTAAATAGTGCTGCAATGAACATTGTGGTGAATGTGCCTTTTTGATTTATGGTTTTCTCTGGGTATATGCCCAGAAGTGCGATTGCTGGATCAGATGGTAATTCTATTTCTAGTTTTTTTAAGGAAACTCCACACTGTTCTCCATACTGACTGTATCAATTTACATTCCCACCAATAGTGGAATAGGGCTCCTTTTGTCCACACCCTCCCCAGAATTTGTTGTTTGTAGGTTTTCTGATGATGCCGATTCTAACATGTGTGAGGTGATACCTCATTGTAGTTTTATTTTATTTTTTTTTTTTTGTGGTACGTGGGCCTCTCCCTGTTGTGGCCTCTCCCGTTGCGGAGCACAGGCTCCGGACGCGCAGGCTCAGTGGCCATGGCTCACGGGCCCAGCTGCTCCGCGACATGTGGGATCTTCCCGGACCAGGGCACGAACCCGTGTCCCCTGCATCGGCAGGCGGACTCTCAACCACTGCGCCACCAGGGCAGCCCCCTCATTGTAGTTTTGATTTGCATTTCTCTAATAATTAGTGATGTTGCGCAGCTTTTCATCTGCGTCTTGGCCATGTCTGTGTCTTCTTTGAAGGATCGTCTCATGAGATCTTCTGACCATTTCTGTATTGGGAGGGTGGTTGGAGGGTAAGGCTATGTGCTCACGCACGTGTCAGTGCCAGCGTAAGGGCCAGAAGTAGGGTACTGCGTAGGGTAAGGTGTAGGTCTGGTGGTGGTTTCCATTCCGGGCTAGGTTTAGGGTTTGGGAACGGCAAGGCTTAGGGCCCAGGTGAGGGTACGGAAACGTGGGATGGTCAGGCTACGTTCTTACGCATGGGTCAGTGCCAATGTTCGGGCCAGGAATAGGCTACGGCGTAGGCTAATGTGTAGGGCTGGTGGTGGGTTTCCGTTCCATGCTAGGGTTAGGGTTAGGGAATGACAAGGCTTAGGGCACAGGTGAGGGTACGGAAACGTGGGAGGGTCCGGCTATGTGCTGACGCACGGGTCAGTGCCAGCATACGGGCCAGGAATAGGGAGCGGCGTAGGGTAAGGAGTAGGGCTGGTTGTGAGATACCGTTCCGGGCTAGGGTTAGGGTTAGGGAACGGCAAGGCTTAGGGCACAGGTGAACGTAAGGAAACGTGGGAGGGTCAGGCTACGTGCTGACGCACGGGTCAGTGCCAGCGTACGGGCCAGGAGTAGGTTATGGCGTAGGGTAAGGTTTAGGGCTGGTGGTGGGTTTCCGTTCCGGGCTAGGGTTAGGGTGAGGGAACAGCAAGGCTTAGGGCACAGGTGAACGTACGGAAACGTGGGAGTGGCAGGCTACGTGTTGACGCACGGGTCTGTGCCAGCGTACGGGCCAGGATTAGGGTACGTCGTAGCGTAAGGTTTAGGGCTGGTGGTGGGTTTCCGTTCCAGGCTAGGGTTAGGGTTAGGGAACGGCAAGGCTTAGGACACAGGTGAGGGTATGGAAACGTGGGAGAGGCAGGCTACGTGCTGACGCACAGGTCAGTGCCAGCGTAGGGGCCAGGAGTAGGGTACAGCGTAGGGTAAGGTTTAGGGCTGGTGGTGGGTTTATGTTCCGGGTTAGGGTTAGGGAACGGCAAGGCTTAGGGCACAGGTGAGGGTACGGAAACGTAGGAGTGGCAGGCTACGTGCTGACGCATGGGTCAGTGCCAGCGTACGGGGCAGGATTAGGGTACGGCGTAGGGTATGGATTAGGGCTGGTGGTGGGTTTCCGTTCCAGGCTAGGTTTAGGGTTAGGGAACGGCAAAGCTTAGGGCACAAAAGATGGTACGGTAAAGTGGGAGAGTCAGGCTACGTGCTGACGCACGGGTCAGTGCCAGCGTATGGGCCAAGTGTAGGGTATGGCGTAGGGTTAGGTGTAGGGTTAGGGTTAGGGAACGGCAAGGCTTAGGGCACAGGTGAGGGTACGGAAACGTGGGAGGGTCAGGCTACGTGATGACGCACGGGTCTTTGCCAGCGTACGCGCCAGGATTCGGGTACGGCATTGGGTAAGGTGTAGGGCTGGTTGTGGGTTTCCGTTCCAGGTTAGAGTTAGGGAACGGCAAGGCTTAGTGCACAGGTGAGGGTATGGAAACGTGGCAGAGGCAGGCTATGTGCTGACGCAAGGGTCACTGCCAGCGTACGGGTCAGGAGTAGTCTACGGCGTACGTTAAGGTTTAGGTTTTGTGGTGGGTTTCTGTTCCGGGCTAGGGTTAGGGATAGGGAAAGGCAAGGCTTAGGGCACAGTTGAGGGTACGGAAACGTGGGAGGGTTATGCTACATGCTGAAGCACGGTTCAATGCCAGGGTATGGACCAGGAGTAGGGTACGGCGTAGGGTAAAGTGTAAGGCTGGTGGTGGGTGTCCATTCCGGGCTAGTGTTAGGGTTAGGGAGCGGCAAGGCTTAGGGCACAGGTGAGGGTACGGAAACGTGGGAGGGTCAGGCTACATGCTGAAGAACGGGTCAGTGCCAGGGTGTGGACCAGGAGTAGGGTACGGCGTTGGGTATGGTGTAAGGGCGGTGGTGGGTGTCCATTCCGGTCTAGGGTTAGGGTTAGGGAACGTTAAGGCTTAGGACACAGGTGAGGGTACGGAAACGTGGGAGGGTCAGGATACGTGCTGAAGAATGGGTCAGTGCCAGCGTACGGGCCAGGAGTAGGGTACGGCATAGCGTAATGTGTAGGGCTGGTGGTGGTTTCCGTTCCGGGCTAGGGTTAGAGGTAGGGAACTGCAAGGCTTAGGGCACAGGTGAGGGTACGGAAACGTGGGAGAGGCAGGCTACGGGCTGACACATGAGAGAGTGCCAGCTTACGGGCCAGCAGTAGGCTACGACGTAGGGTAGGGTGTAGGGCTGGTGGTGGGTTTCCGTTCCGGGCTAGGGTTAGAGTTAGGGATCGGCAAGGCTTAGGGAACAGGTGAGGGTAAGGAAAAGTGGGAGGGTTAGGCTACATGCTGACGCACGGATCAGTGCCAGCGTACGGGCCAGGTGTAGGGTACGGCGTAGGGTAAGGTTTAGGGCTGGTGGTGGGTTTCCGTTTGGGGTTATGGTTAGGGTTATGGAACGGCAAGGCTTAGGACACAGGTGAGGGTACGGGAACGTGGGAAGGTCAGGCTACGTGCTGACGCACGGATCAGTGCCAGCGTACGGGCCAGGATTAGGCTACGGCGTAGGGTAAGCTGTAGGGCTGGTGGTGGGTTTCTGTTCTGGGCTAGGGTTAGGGTTAGGGAAGGACAAGACTTAGGGCACAGTTGAGGGTACGGAAATGGTGGAGGGTCAGGCTATGTGCTGACGCACGGGTCAGTGCCAGCGTACAGGCCAGGAGTAGGCAACAACGTAGGGTAAGGTGTAGGGCTGGTGGTTGGTTTCCTTTCCGGGCTAGGGTTAGGGTTAGGGAATGTCAAGGCTTAGGGCACAGGTGAGGGTATGGAAACGTGGGAGGGTCATGCTACGTGCTGACACACGTGTCAGTGCCAGCGTATGGGCCAGTCGTAGGCTACGGCGTAGGGAAAGGTGTAGGGCTGGTGGTGGGCTTCCTTTCCGGGCTAGGGTTAGGGTTAGGGAACGGCAAGTCTTAGGGCACAGGTGCGGGTACGGAAACGTGGGAGAGTCAGGCTATGTGCTGACGCACGGGTCAGTGCCAGCGTACGGGCCAGGAGTAGTGTACGTCGTAGGGTAAGGTGTAGGGCTGGTGGTGGGTTTCCATTCTGGGCTAGGGTTAGGGTTAGGGAACGGCAAGGTTTAGGGCACAAGTGAGGGTATCGAAACGTGTTAGGCTCAGGGTACGTGTTGACGCACGGGTTAGTGTGAACGTACAGATGAGGATTATGGTGCGGCATAGGGTAAAGTGTATGGTTGGTGGTAGGTTTCCGTTTTTGGCTTGGGATAGTGTTAGGGAACGGCAAGGTTTTGGGCACAGATGAGGGTATGGAAAGGTGTTAGTGTCAGGGTACGTGTTGACATATGGATTAGCATTAGGGTACGGCTTAGGGTAAGGTGTAGGCTTGGTGGTAGGTTTCCATTGTGGTCTAGGGTTAGGGTTAGGGAATGGCAAGGTTTAGGTCACAGGTGAAGGTACGGAAACGTGTTAGGGTCAGGGTAAGTGTTGACGCATGTGTTAGTGTCAGCGTACGGAGTAGGTTTATGGTCCTTCGTAGGTTAAGGTCTAGGGTTGGTGGTAGGTTTCCGTTCCAGGCTAGGGTTAGTGTTATGGAACGGCAAGGTTTAGGGCATAGGTGAGGGTACGGAAATGTGTTAGGGTCAGGGTACGTGTTGACGCTCGGATTATGATTAGGGTATGGCGTAGAGTAACGTGTAGGGTTGGTGGTAGGTTTCCGTTTTGGGCTAGGGTTAGGGTTAGGCAACGGCACGGTTTAGGGCACAGGTGAGGGAACGGAAAAGTGTTAGGGTCAGTGTACGTGTTGACGCACGGGTTAGTGTCAGTGTACGGATTAGGATTAGGGTACCGTGTAGGGTATGCTGTACGGTTTGTGGTAGTTTTCCATTCTGGGCTAGGGTTAGTGTAAGGGTAGGGCAAGGTTTAGGGTACAGGTGACGGAACAGAAACGTGTTAGGGTCATGATACATGTTGATACATGAAATAGTGTCATCATACGCATTAGGATTAGGGTATGGCGTAGGGTAAGGTGTACGGAGGGCGGTAGGTTTCCATTCCGTTGTAGGGTTAGGGTTAGCGAATTGCAAGGTTTTGGGCACAGGTGATGGTACAGAAATGTGTTAGGTTCAGGGTACGTGTTGACTCACGGGTTAGTGTCAGCATACGCATGAGGATTAGGGTACCACATAGAGTAAGTTGTAGGGTTGGTGGTACGTTTCCGTTCCAGTCTAGGGTTATGTTTAGGGACCGGCAAAGTTTAGGGCACAGGTGAGGGTACGAAACGTGTTAGGGTCAGGGTATGTGTTGATGCACAGGTTAGTGTCAGCATACGAATTAGGATAAGGGTACGGCGTAAGGTAAGGTGTAGGGTTGGTGGTAGGTTTCCGTTCCGGGCTAGGGTTAGGGTTAGGGAACGGCAAGGTTTATGGCAGAGGTGAGGGTACGGAAGCGTGTTAGGGTCAGGGTACGTGTTGATGTATGAATTAGGATTAGGGTACAGCTTAGGGTAAGGTGTAGGGCTGATGGTAGGTTTCCGTTCCGGGCTAAGGTTAAGGATAGGCAACGACAAGTTTTAGGGCACAGCTGAGGGTATGGAAACGTGTTAGGGTCAGGGTACGTGTTGACTCACTGGTTAGTGCCAGCGTACGGATTAGGATTAGTGTAAGGCATAGATAAGGTGTAGGGTTGGTGGTAGGATTCCGTTCCGGGCTATGGTTAGGGTTAGGGAAAGTCAAGGTTTCTATTTCTAGCTCTTTTAAGGAAACTCCATACTGTTCTCCATAGTGACTGTATCAATTTACATTCCCACCATAGTGGAAGAGGGCTCCTTTTGTCCACACCCTCCCCAGAATTTGTTTGTAGATTTTCTGATGATGCCGATTCTAACAGGTGTGAGGTGACACCTCATTGTAGTTTTGATTTGCATTTCTCTAATAATTAGTGCTCTTGAGCAGCTTTTCATGTGCGTCTTGGCCATCTCTGTGTGTTCTTTGAAGAAACGTCTCTTTAGATCTTCTGCCCATTTTTGTATTGGGTTGTTTGTTTTTTTAATAAGCTGCATGAGCTGTTTATATATATTGGAGATTAAACCTTTGTCCATTGATTCGTTTGCAACTATTTTCGCCCCTTCTGAGGGATGCCTTTTTCCATTCCCCTGTTTTTAACCAAAAAAGAAAGAAAGAAAAAGAAGCAGAACACTAATGTGCATAAAATATGCCTTTTGAAAGGTCGTTTTGAAATATGGACGTCCTTTAAATTTTTTGGTCGATATGTGACCCCAGGATTTGTTTTCAGGGCAGGTGTCATTTACAGGCCTGCAATGATTTTGAATATCAACTGACCATGAGTGCTGGGATTAAAGCTGCTGTTGTGTGAAACGGCCACAAGGTGGCAGCAGTTCTCCCTTACCAATTCTGGTTACTAGGGCAACAGAGCCTCAATGGAAGTCGTGTTCTAGATTGGAATTTAGTATGGAATGTGACAGGAGAAAGCCCCTCAAGTTTGTCTCCCTACTTCTTGTTCGTGTTTTTAATTTAATTTTTATTTTTTATTACAGCAAGTTTGATTACAATGTTTGGCTTGTTGGAGGTGTGGAAGATGTGGTTCTTTTACACATATACAGATGTCTGTTTTTCCTGGGATCCTTTTCCCATGTACGTTATGACAGAATGTTTAGTACTCTTTTGGTATTACTTAGGTCTTTGGTGATTATATATGTCACCTGTGTTTGTATAAGTCTCTTAACCCCGATGTCGTAATGAAACCAATCCTCATACCTTTCCATTGGTGAACCATAAGTTTGTTTAATGAATCTCTGATTGCCCTTCTCGGTGGAAATGTTTGCCCTGTTATCCATTTTTAGGTAACACCTATAAGTGATATGATATGATATGTGTCTTTAACTTTCTCACTTACTACAAGTCACGTGATTACCTCTAGACTCATCAACGGTGGTGCAAATGGCATTGTGTTCTTTTATTCCTTGGCTTCTCTTCTGCCTTAGCGAGGTCCATTTTCAACAATGTGATTCCCTGAGTGTTGTGGATTAGCTCACCTGGGCAGCCTTACCCTGCCGCCCAGCCTTACCCTGCCGCCGGGCCCTCCCCAGGTGTGCCTGGTTGAGGTCAATATAAAGAGCACTCCAGGCAGCAATAGCCCCTGAAGCTGTTCCTGACTCCATATTCTCTGCCCCGTCAGCAGTCTCGGGGCTGTGCTGGTGGGAGGGAATGAGGTGCCACAGATTTGTTGGTGGCCCGGTGTGAGTGGGGTTCTCCTGGCCTTTCTGCAGTAGTTGCCAGGCTGCCTCCTGTAAAGAAGAGGATGTGTCACCCATACCTTCTGCTGGAATTTCTCTCCGGACAGAGGTGAGGAAGGAAAAAAGCAGTGGGGGCCGGGACAGGTGCGGTATCTCAGGCAGGACAATGGAAAGCTTCCGGAAGAGCGCCCGGGGCCAGGACCACCCTGGCTGGCCTGCAGGCACCAAGTTGGCCTGCGTCCTGTCGCTGTTGTGGCTCCACGGCCATTCCTCTAGTCTTTCAGGCCCTTGAACATATTCAGTTGTTTTACCTGGGAAGGGTGGGAACAGTTCAGCAACAGCTGGCCTGCGGCTCAGCTCACCTTTTTTTAGAGATGCCTCGGCTCGGTCCCCCAGCTTTGCAATGAAGATGCTCCTTGTGTGGGGTGTGGGTTGCTGGCTGTATGGGGATGATTCCCCACCTCTGACCAATTTCAGAATTGTTTGCCGCTGGAGCAAGTGCCCTGATAGGGTTTTCCTCTGTATAACTGGTGGGTTCAGGTTTTTTTCCTTTTATCGTTCAAGTTAGATTTTATTCCTCTTTTATATATTTATAGATATAAGCATGGAAATAATTCATTCCTATAAATACATCTGTGTGAACGGAAGAACTTTTTTCTGTTTTATATTTAAATTTTATTTTTTAAGATTTTGAAATTTTATTTTATTTACTTTTATATACAGCAGGTTATTATTAGTTATGTATTTTATGCATATACATGTATACAGGTCAATCTAAAACTCCCAACTCATCCCACCACCACCACCCCATGGCTTCCCACACTTGGTGTCCATAGGTTTGTTCTCTACCTCTGTGTCTCTATTTCTTCCCTGCAAACCAGCTCATCTGTACCATTTTTTAGGTTCCACATATATGCATTAATATACAATATTTGTTTTCCTCTTTCTGACCTACTTCATTCTGTATGACAGTCTCTAGATCCATCGATGTCTCTACAAATGACCGAGTTTCATTCCTTTTTATGGTTGAGTAATATTCCATTTTATACATGTACCACATCTTTATCCATTCATCTGTGTGAGGGCATTTAGGTTGCTTCCATTACCTGGCCTTTGTAAATAGTGCTGCAATGAACATTGTGGTGAATGTGCCTTTTTGATTTTTGGTTTTCTCTCGGTCTATTCCCAGAAGTGGCATTGCAGGATCAGATGGTAATTCTATTTCTAGTTTTTTTAAGGAAACTCCATACTGTTCTCCATAGTGACTGTATCAATTTACATTCCCACCAATAGTGGAAGTGGGATCCTTTTGTCCACACCCTCCCCAGAATTTGTTGTTTGTAGATTTTCTGATGATGCCGATTCTAACAGGTGTGAGGTGATACCTCATTGGAGTTTCGATTTGCATTTCTCTAATAATTAGTGCTCTTCAGCAGCTTTTCATGTGCGTCTTGGCCATCTCTGTGTCGTCTTTGAAGAAACGTCTCTTTAGATCTACTGCCCATTTTTGTATTAGGTTTTATGTTTTTTTTAATATTAAGATGCATGAGCTGTTTATATATTGGAGATGAAACCTTTGTCCATTGATTCGTTTGCAACGATTTTCGCCCATTCTGAGGGATGCCTTTTTCCATTCCCGTTTTTTTAACAAAAAAGTAAAGAAACAAAAAGAAGAAGAACACTAATGTGCGTAAAATATGGCTTTTGAAACGGTCGTTTTGAAATATGGACGTCCTTTGAATTTTTTGGTCGATATGTGACCCCAGGGTTTGTTTTCAGGGCAGGTGTCATTTACAGGCCTGCAATGATTTTGAATATCAACTGACCATTAGCGCTGGGATTAAAGCTGCTGTTGGGTGAAACGGCCACAAGGTGGCAGCAGTTCTCCCTTACCAATTCTGGTTACTAGGGCAACAGAGCCTCAATGGAAGTCCTGTTCTAGATTGGAATTTAGAATGGAATGTGCCAGGAGAAATCCCCTCAAGTTTGTCTCCCTACTTCTTGTTCGTGTTTTTAATTTAATTTTTATTTTTTATTACAGCAAGTTTGATTACAATGTTTGGCTTGTTGTCGGTGTGGAAGATGTGGTTCTTTTACACATATATAGATGTCGGTTTTTCCCGGGATCCTTTTCCCATGTACCTTATGACAGAATATTGAGTAGTCTTTTGGTATTCCGTAGGTCTTTGGTGATTATATATGTCACCTGTGTTTGTATAAGTCTGTTAACCCCGATATCGTAATGAAACCAATCCTCACAACTTTCCATTGGTGAACCATAAGTTTGTTTAATGAATCTCTGATTGCCCTTCTCGGTGGAAATATCTGCCCTGGTATCCATTTTTAGGTAACACCTATAAGTGATATGATATGATATGTGTCTTTCACTTTCTGACTTACTACATGTCACGTGATTACCTCTAGACTCATCTACGGTGCTGCAAAAGGCATTGTGTCCTTTTTTTCCTTGCCTTCTATTCTGACATAGCGAGGTCCCTTTTCAACAATGTGCTTCCCTGCGGGTTGTGGATTAGCTGACGTGGGCAGCCTTATCCTGCTGGCCGGCCCTCTCCAGGTGTGCCTGGTTGAGGTCAATATAAACAGCGCTCCATGCAGCAATAGCCCCTGAATCTGTGCCTGCCTCCATATTCTCTGCCCCGTGAGCAGTCTCGGGGCTGTGCTGGTTGGAGGGAGTGAGGGGCCACAGCTTTGTTGGTGGCCCGGTGTGAGTGGGGTTCTGCTGGCATTTCTGAAGGAGTTGCCAGGCTGCCTCCTGTAAGGAGGAGGATGTGTCACCCATACCTTCCGCTGGAATTTCTCTCCGGAGAGAGGTGAGGAAGGAAAAATGCAGTGGGGGCCGGGACAAGTGGGGTATCTCAGGCAGTACAATGGAAAGCTTCCGGAAGAGCGCCCGGGGCCAGGACCACCCTGGCTGGCCTGCAGGAACCAAGTTGGCCTGCGTGCTGTCGCTGGTGTGGCTCCACGGCCCTTCCTCTAGTCTTTCAAGCCCTTGTACATACTCAGGTGTTTTACCTGGGAAGGGTGGGAACAGTTCAGCAACAGCTGGCCTGGGGCTCAGCTCACCTTTGTTCAGAGATGCCTCGGCTCGGTCCCCCCTCTTTGCAATGAGGAAGCTCCTTGTGTGTGGTGTGGGTTGCTGCCTGTATGGGAGATGATTCCCCACCTCTGAACAATTTCAATATTGTTTACCGTTGGAGCAAGTGCCCTGATAGTGTTTTTCTCTGTATAACTGGTCGGTTCAGGTTTTTCTTCGTTTATGGTTCAAGTTAGCTTTTATTCCTCATTTATGTATTTATAGATATAAGCATGGAAAAAATTCATTCCTATAAATACATCTGTGTGAAGGGAAGAACTTTTTTCTGTTTTATTTTTAAATTTTATTTTTTATAATTTTGAAATTTAATTTTATTTACTTTTCTATACAGCTGGTTATTATTAGTTATGTGTTTTATGCATATACATGTATACAGGTCAATCTCAATCTCCCAACTCATCCCACCACCACCACCCCATGGCTTCCCACACTTGGTGTCCATACGTTTGTTCTCTACCTCTGTGTCTCTATTTCTTCCCTGCAAACCAGTTCATCTGTACAATTTTTTAGGTTCCACATATATGCATTAATATACAATATTTGTTTTCCCCTTTCTGACATACTTCATTCTGTATGACAGTCTCTAGATCCATCGATGTCTCTACAAATGACCCAGATTCATTCCTTTTTATGGCCGAGTAATATTCCATTTTATATATGTACCCCATCTTTATCCATTCATCTGTCTTTGGGCGTTTAGGTTGCTTCCATTACCTGGCTATTGTAAATAGTGCTGCAATGCACATTGTGGTGAATGTGCCTTTTTGATTTATGGTTTTCTTTGGGTATATGCCCAGAAGTGGAATTGCTGGATCAGATGGTAATTCTATTTCTAGATTTTTTAAGGAAACTCCATAGTGTTCTCCATAGTGACTCTATCAATTTACATTCCCTCCAATAGTGGAAGAGGGCTCCTTTTGTCCACACCCTCCCCAGAATTTGTTGTTTGTAGATTTTCTGATGATGCCGATTCTAACAGGTGTGAGGTGATACCTCATTGTAGTTTTGATTTGCATTTCTCTAATAATTAGTGCTCTTGAGCAGCTTCTCATGTGCGTCTTGGCCATCTCTGTGTCTTCTTTGAAGAAACGTCTCTTGAGATCTTCTGCCCATTTCTGTATTGGGAGGGTCGTGGGATGGTCAGGCTGTGTGCTGACGCACGTGTCAGTGCCAGCGTAAGGGCCAGGAGTAGGGTACAGCATAGGGTAACGTGTATGGCTGGTGGTGGGTTTCCGTTCCGGGCTAGGGTGAGGGTTAGGGAACGGCAAGGTTTAGGGAACAGGTGAGCATAGGGACACGTGGGAGAGGCAGGCTACGTGCTGACATACGTTTCAGTGCCAGCGTACGGGTCAGGAGTAAAGTATGGTGTAGGGCTGGTTGTGGGTTTCCATTCCGCGCTAGGGTTAGGGTTAGGGAACGGCAAGGCTTAGGGCACAGCTGAGGGTACAGAAACGTGGGAGGGTCAGGCTATGTGCTGACGCACGGTTCAGTGCCAGTGTACGGGCCAGGATTAGGGTACGGTGTAGGGTAAGGTATTAGTGCTGTTGGTGGGTTTCTCTTCCGGGTTAGGGTTAGGGAACGGCAAGGCTTAGGGCACAGGTAAGGGTACGGAAACGAGGGAGAGGCACGCTACGTGCTGACACATGGGTCAGTGCCAGCGTACGCGCCAGAATTAGGGTACGGCGTAGGGTAAGGTGTAGGGCTGGTGGTGGGTTTCTGTTCCAGGGTAGGGTTAGGGTTAGGGATCGGCAAGGCTTAGGGCACAGGTGAGGGTATGGAAACATGGGAGTGGCAGGCTACGTGCTTACACAAGTGTCAGTTCCAGTGTACGGCCCAGGAGTAGGGTACGGCGTAGGGTAAGGTGTAGGGCTGGTGGTGGGTTTCCGTTCCCGGCTAGGGTTAGGGTTAGGGAATGGCAAGGCTTAGGGCATAGGTGAGGGTACAGAAACGTGGGAGGGTCAGGCTACGTGCTGACGCAAGTGTCAGTGCCAGCGTACGGACCAGGAATAGGGTATGGCGTAGGGTAAAGTATAGGGTTAGGGTTAGGGAACGGCAAGGCTTAGGGCACAGGTGAGGGTACGGAAACGTGGGAGGGTCAGGCTACATGCTGAAGCACGGGTCAGTGCCAGGGTGTGGACCAGGAGTAGGGTACGGCGTAGGGTAAGGTGTAAGACTGGTGGTGGGTGTCCATTCCGGGGTTTGATTAGGGTTAGGGAACGTCAAGTTTTAGGGCACAGGTGAGGGTACGGAAACGTGGGAGGGTCAGGCTACCTGCTGACGCATGGGTCAGTGCCAGCGTATGGGCCAGGAGTAGGGTACGGCGTAGGGTAAGGTGTAGGGCTGGTGGTGGGTTTCCGTTCTGTGCTAGGGTTAGGGTTAGGGAACGGCAAGG
Organism: Mesoplodon bidens; assembly: GCF_964165515.1. Classification (NCBI taxonomy): domain Eukaryota; kingdom Metazoa; phylum Chordata; class Mammalia; order Artiodactyla; family Ziphiidae; genus Mesoplodon; species Mesoplodon bidens. Next base: position 856,592 of record NW_027671809.1, on the reverse strand, counting down.
CTAAGGGCACAGGTGAGGGTACGGAAACTTGGGAGAAGCAGGCTACGTGCTGACGCACGGGTCAGTGCCAGCATACAGGCAAGGAGTAGGGTACGGCATAGGGTATGGTGTAGGGCTGGTGGTGGGTTTCAGTTCAGGGCTAGGGTTAGGGTTAGTGAACGGCAAGGCTTAGGGCACAGGTGAGGGTACAGAAACGTGTTAGGTTCATGGTGCATGTTGATGCATGGAATAGTGTCATCGTACGCATTAGGATTAGGGTACGGCGTAGAGAAAGGTGTACGGATGGCGGTAGTTTAACATTCCGGTGTAGGGTTAGGGATAGCGAATTGCAAGGTATAGGGCACAGGTGAAGGTACGCAAATGTGTTAGGTTCAGGGTACGTGTTGACTCACGGGTTAGTGTGAGCGTACGCATGAGGATTAGGGTACCGCATAGAGTAAGGTGTAGGGTTGGTGGTAGGTTTCCGTTCCAGTCTAGGGTTATGTTTAGGGACTGGCAAAGTTTAGGGCACAGGTGAGGGTACGAAACGTGTTAGGGTCAGGGTACGTGTTGATGCACAGGTTAGGGTCAGCATACGAATTAGGATTAGGGTATGGCGTAAGGTAAGGTGTAGGGTTGGTGGTAGTTTTCCGTTCCGGGCTAGGGTTAAGGTAAGGGAACGGCAAGGTTTATGGCAGAGGTGAGGGTACGGAAACGTGTTAGGGTCAGGGTACGTGTTGACGTGTGGATTAGGATTAGGGTACGGCTTAGGGTAAGGTGTAGGGCTGATGGTAGGTTTCTGTTCCGGGCTAAGGTTAAGGATAGGCAACGGCAAGGTTTGGGGCACAGCTGAGGGTACGGAAACGTGTTAGTGTCAGGGTACATGTTGACTCACCGGTTAGTGCCAGCGTACGGATTAGGATTAGTGTACCGCGTAGATAAGGTGCACGGTTGGTGGTAGGTTTCCGTTCCAGGCTATGGTTAGGGTTAGGGAAAGTCAAGGTTTCTATTTGTAGGTTTTTTAAGGAAACTCCATACTGTTCTCCATAGTGACTGTATCAATTTACATTCCCAACAATAGTGGAAGAGGGCTCCTTTTGTCCACACCCTCCCCAGAATTTGTTGTCTGTAGATTTTCTGATGATGCCGATTCTAACAGGTGTGAGGTGATACCTCATTGTAGTTTTGATTTGCATTTCTCTAATAATTAGTGCTCTTGGGCAGCTTTTCATGTGCGTCTTAGCCATCTCTGTGTCTTCTTTGAAGAAACGTCTCTTTAGATATTCTGCCCATGTTTGTATTGGGTTGTTTTTTTTTAATATTAAGCTGCATGAGCTGTTTATATATATTGGAGATTAAACCTTTGTCCATTGATTCGTTTGCAACTATTTTCGCCCCTTCTGAGGGATGCCTTTTTCCATTCCCGTGTTTTTAACCAAAAAAGAAAGAAAGAAAAAGAAGCAGAACACTAATGTGCATAAAATATGCCTTTTGAAACGGTCGTTTTGAAATATGGACGTCCTTTAAATTTTTTGGTCGATATGTGGCCCCAGGATTTGTTTTCAGGGCAGGTGTCATTTATAGGCCTGCAATGATTTTGAATATCAACTGACCATTAGCACTGGGATTAAAGCTGCTGTTGTGTGAAACGGCCACTAGGTGGTAGCAGTTCTCCCTTAACACATCTGGTTACTAGGGCAACAGAGCCTCTATGGACGTCGTGTTCTACATTGGAATTTAGAATGGAATGTGCCAGGAGAAAGCCCCTCAAGTTTGACTCCCTACTTCTTGTTCGTATTTTTAATTAAATTTTTTTTTATTATAGCAAGTTTGATTACAATGTTTGGCTTGTTGTAGGTGTGGAAGATGTGGTTCTTTTACACATATACAGATGTCTGTACTTCCTGGGATCCTTTTCCCATGTACGTTATGACAGAATGTTGAGTAGTCTTCTCTTGGTATTCCGTAGGTCTTTGGTGATTATATATGTCACCTCTGTTTGTATATGTCTGTTAACCCCGATATCGTAATGAAACCAATCCTCACACCTTTCCATTGGTGAACCATAAGTTTGTTGAATGAATCTATGATTGCACTTCTCAGTGGAAATGACTGCCCTGGTTTCTATTTTAGGTAACACCTATAAGTGATATGAAATGATATGTGTCTTTCACTTTCTGACTTACTACAAGTCACGTGATTACCTCTAGATTCATCTACAGTGCTGCAAATGGCATTGTGTCCTTATTTTCCTTGGCTTCTATTCTGCCTTAGCGAGGTCCATTTTCAACAATGTGATTCCCTGAGGGTTGTGGATTAGCTGACCTGGGCAGCCTTACCCTGCCGGCCGGCCCTCCCCAGGTGTGCCTGGTTGAGGTCAATATAAACAGCGCTCCAGGCAGCAATAGCCCCTGAAGCTGTGCCTGACTCCATATTCTCTGCCCCGTCAGCAGTCTCGGGGCTCTGCTGGTGGGAGCGTGTGAGGGGCCACGGCTTTGTGGTTGGCCAGGTCTGTGTGGGGCTCTGCTGGACTTTGTGCAGGAGTTGCCAGGCTGCCACCTGTAAAGAAGAGGATGTGTCACCCATAAGTTCCACTGGAATTTCTCTCCGGGCTGAGGTAAGGAAGGAAAAAAAGGGGTGGGGTCCGGGACAGGAGGGGTATCTCAGGCAGGGAAATAGAAAGCTTCCAGAAGAGCGCCCGGTGTCAGGACCATCCTGCCTCGCCTGCAGGCACCAAGTTGGCCTGTGTGCTGTCGCCTGTGTGGCTCCACTGCCCTTCCTCTAGGATTTCATGCCCTTGTACATATTCAGGTGTTTTACCTGGGAAGGGTGGGAACAGTTCAGCTGCAGCTGGCCTGGGGCTCAGCTCACCTTTATTCAGAGATGCCTCGGCACGGTCCCCCAGCTTTGCAATGAGGACGCTCCTTGCATGCGGGGTGGGTTGCTGGCTGTATGGGAGATGATTCCCCACCTCTGACCAATTTCAGAATTGTTTACCGCTGGAGCAAGTTCCCTGATAGGGCTTTCCTCTGTATAACTGGTGGGTTCAGGTTTTTTTTCGTTTATGGTTCAAGTTAGATTTTATACCTCTTTTATGTATTTATAGATTTAAGCATGGAAATAATACATTCCTATAAATACATCTGTGTGAAGGGAAGAACTTTTTTCTCTTTTATTTTTAAATTTTATTTTTTAAAATTTTGAAATTTAGTTTTATTTTTTTATACAGCAGGTTATTATTAGTTATGTATTTTATGCATATGCATGTATGCAGGCCAATCCCAATCTCCCAACTCATCCCACCTCTACCACCCCATGGCTTCCCATACTTGGTGTCCATAAGTTTGTTCTCTACCTGTGTCTCTATTTCTTCCCTGCAAACCAGTTCATCTGTACCACTTTTTAGGTTCCACATATATGCATTAATATACAATATTTGTTTTCCTCTTTCTGACTTACTTCATTCTGTATGACAGTCTCTAGATCCATCGATGTCTCTACAAATGACCCAGTTTCATTCCTTTTTATGGCCGAGTAATATTCCATTTTATATATGTACCACATCTTTACCCATTCATCTGTTGGTGGGTATTTAGTTTGCTCCGTTACCTGGCTATTGTAAATAATGCTGCAATGAACATTGTGGTGAATGTGCCTTTTTGATTTATGGTTTTCTCTGGGTATATGCCCAGAAGTGCGATTGCTGGATCAGATGGTAATTCTATTTCTAGTTTTTTTAAGGAAACTCCACACTGTTCTCCATACTGACTGTATCAATTTACATTCCCACCAATAGTGGAATAGGGCTCCTTTTGTCCACACCCTCCCCAGAATTTGTTGTTTGTAGGTTTTCTGATGATGCCGATTCTAACATGTGTGAGGTGATACCTCATTGTAGTTTTTTTTTGTTTTGTTTTGTTTTGTTTTATGTATTTATTTTTTTTGTTGTACGCGGGCCTCTCACTGTTGTGGCCTGTCCCGTTGCGGAGCACAGGATCCGGACGCGCAGGCTCAGTGGCCATGGCTCACGGGCCCAGCTGCTCCGCGACATGTGGGATCTTCCCAGACCGGGGCACGAACCCGTGTCCCCTGCATCGGCAGGCGGACTCTCAACCACTGCGACACCAGGGAAGCCCCCTCATTGTAGTTTTGATTTGCATTTCTCTAATAATTAGTGATGTTGAGCAGCTTTTCATCTGCGTCTAGGCCATGTCTGTGTCTTCTTTGAAGGATCGTCTCATGAGATCTTCTGACCATTTCTGTATTGGGAGGGTGGTTGGAGGGTAAGGCTATGTGCTCACGCACGTGTCAGTGCCAGCGTAAGGGCCAGGAGTAGGGTACTGCGTAGGGTAAGGTGTAGGTCTGGTGGTGGTTTCCGTTCCGGGCTAGGTTTAGGGTTTGGGAACGGCAAGGCTTAGGGCCCAGGTGAGGGTACGGAAACGTGGGATGGTCAGGCTACGTTCTTACGCATAGGTCAGTGCCAATGTACGGGCCAGGAATAGGCTACGGCGTAGGCTAATGTGTAGGGCTGGTGGTGGGTTTCCGTTCCGTGCTAGGGTTAGGGTTAGGGAATGACAAGGCTTAGGACACAGGTGAGGGTACGGAAACGTGGGATGGTCCGGCTATGTGCTGATGCACGGGTCAGTGCCAGCGTACGGGCCAGGAGTAGGGTATGGCGTAGGGTAAGGTTTAGGGCTGGTGGTGGGTTTCCGTTCCGGGCTAGGGTTAGGGTGAGGGAACGGCAAGGCTTAGGGCACAGGTGAACGTACGGAAACGTGGGAGTGGCAGGCTACGTGTTGACGCACGGGTCTGTGCCAGCGTACGGGCCAGGATTAGGGTACGTCGTAGCATAAGGTTTAGGGCTGGTGGTGGGTTTCCGTTCCAGGCTAGGGTTAGGGTTAGGGAATGGCAAGGCTTAGGACACAGGTGAGGGTATGGAAACGTGGGAGAGGCAGGCTACGTGCTGACGCACAGGTCAGTGCCAGCGTAGGGGCCAGGATTAGGGTACAGCGTAGGGTAAGGTTTAGGGCTGGTGGTGGGTTTATGTTCCGGGTTAGGGTTAGGGAACGGCAAGGCTTAGGGCACAGGTGAGGGTACGGAAACGTAGGAGTGGCAGGCTACGTGCTGACGCATGGGTCAGTGCCAGCGTACGGGGCAGGATTAGGGTACGGCGTAGGGTATGGATTAGGGCTGGTGGTGGGTTTCCGTTCCAGGCTAGGTTTAGGGTTAGGGAACGGCAAAGCTTAGGGCACAAAAGTTGGTACGGTAAAGTGGGAGGGTCAGGCTACGTGCTGACGCATGGGTCAGTGCCAGCGTATGGGCCAAGTGTAGGGTATGGCGTAGGGTTAGGTGTAGGGTTAGGGTTAGGGAACGGCAAGGCTTAGGGCACAGGTGAGGGTACGGAAACGTGGGAGGGTCAGGCTACGTGATGACGCACGGGTCTTTGCCAGCGTACGCGCCAGGATTCGGGTACGGCATTGGGTAAGGTGTAGGGCTGGTTGTGGGTTTCCGTTCCAGGTTAGAGTTAGGGAACGGCAAGGCTTAGTGCACAGGTGAGGGTATGGAAACGTGGCAGAGGCAGGCTATGTGCTGACGCAAGGGTCACTGCCAGCGTACGGGTCAGGAGTAGTCTACGGCGTACGTTAAGGTTTAGGTTTTGTGGTGGGTTTCCGTTCCGGGCTAGGGTTAGGGATAGGGAAAGGCAAGGCTTAGGGCACAGGTGAGGGTACGGAAACGTGGGAGGGTTAGGCTACATGCTGAAGCACGGTTCAATGCCAGGGTATGGACCAGGAGTAGGGTACGGCGTAGGGTAAAGTGTAAGGCTGGTGGTGGGTGTCCATTCCGGGCTAGTGTTAGGGTTAGGGAGCGGCAAGGCTTAGGGCACAGGTGAGGGTACGGAAACGTGGGAGGGTCAGGCTACATGCTGAAGAACGGGTCAGTGCCAGGGTGTGGACCAGGAGTAGGGTACGGCGTTGGGTATGGTGTAAGGGCGGTGGTGGGTGTCCATTCCGGTCTAGGGTTAGGGTTAGGGAACGTTAAGGCTTAGGACACAGGTGAGGGTACGGAAACGTGGGAGGGTCAGGATACGTGCTGAAGAATGGGTCAGTGCCAGCGTACGGGCCAGGAGTAGGGTACGACATAGCGTAATGTGTAGGGCTGGTGGTGGTTTCCGTTCCGGGCTAGGGTTAGAGGTAGGGAACTGCAAGGCTTAGGGCACAGGTGAGGGTACGGAAACGTGGGAGAGGCAGGCTACGGGCTGACACATGGGAGAGTGCCAGCTTACGGGCCAGCAGTAGGCTACGACGTAGGGTAGGGTGTAGGGCTGGTGGTGGGTTTCCGTTCCGGGCTAGGGTTAGAGTTAGGGATCGGCAAGGCTTAGGGAACAGGTGAGGGTAAGGAAAAGTGGGAGGGTTAGGCTACATGCTGACGCACGGATCAGTGCCAGCGTACGGGCCAGGTGTAGGGTACGGCGTAGGGTAAGGTTTAGGGCTGGTGGTGGGTTTCCGTTTGGGGTTATGGTTAGGGTTATGGAACGGCAAGGCTTAGGACACAGGTGAGGGTACGGGAACGTGGGAAGGTCAGGCTACGTGCTGACGCACGGATCAGTGCCAGCGTACGGGCCAGGATTAGGCTACGGCGTAGGGTAAGCTGTAGGGCTGGTGGTGGGTTTCTGTTCTGGGCTAGGGTTAGGGTTAGGGAAGGACAAGACTTAGGGCACAGTTGAGGGTACGGAAATGGTGGAGGGTCAGGCTATGTGCTGACGCACGGGTCAGTGCCAGCGTACAGGCCAGGAGTAGGCAACAACGTAGGGTAAGGTGTAGGGCTGGTGGTTGGTTTCCTTTCCGGGCTAGGGTTAGGGTTAGGGAATGTCAAGGCTTAGGGCACAGGTGAGGGTATGGAAACGTGGGAGGGTCATGCTACGTGCTGACACACGTGTCAGTGCCAGCGTATGGGCCAGTCGTAGGCTACGGCGTAGGGAAAGGTGTAGGGCTGGTGGTGGGCTTCCTTTCCGGGCTAGGGTTAGGGTTAGGGAACGGCAAGTCTTAGGGCACAGGTGCGGGTACGGAAACGTGGGAGAGTCAGGCTATGTGCTGACGCACAGGTCACTGCCAGCGTACGGGCCAGGAGTAGTGTACGTCGTAGGGTAAGGTGTAGGGCTGGTGGTGGGTTTCCGTTCTGGGCTAGGGTTAGGGTTAGGGAACGCCAAGGTTTAGGGCACACGTGAGGGTATCGAAACGTGTTAGGCTCAGGGTACGTGTTGACGCACGGGTTAGTGTGAACGTACAGATGAGGATTATGGTGCGGCATAGGGTAAAGTGTATGGTTGGTGGTAGGTTTCCGTTTCAGGTTAGGGTTAGTGTTAGGGAATGGCAAGGTTTTGGGCACAGATGAGGGTATGGAAAGGTGTTAGTGTCAGGGTACGTGTTGACATATGGATTAGCATTAGGGTACGGCTTAGGGTAAGGTGTAGGCTTGGTGGTAGGTTTCCATTGTGGTCTAGGGTTAGGGTTAGGGAATGGCAAGGTTTAGGTCACAGGTTAAGGTACGGAAACGTGTTAGGGTCAGGGTAAGTGTTGACGCATGTGTTAGTGTCAGCGTACGGAGTAGGTTTATGGTCCTTCGTAGGTTAAGGTCTAGGGTTGGTGGTAGGTTTCCGTTCCAGGCTAGGGTTAGTGTTATGGAACGGCAAGGTTTAGGGCATAGGTGAGGGTACGGAAATGTGTTAGGGTCAGGGTACGTGTTGACGCTCGGATTATGATTAGGGTATGGCGTAGAGTAACGTGTAGGGTTGGTGGTAGGTTTCCGTTTTGGGCTAGGGTTAGGGTTAGGCAACGGCACGGTTTAGGGCACAGGTGAGGGAACGGAAAAGTGTTAGGGTCAGTGTACGTGTTGACGCACGGGTTAGTGTCAGTGTACGGATTAGGATTAGGGTACCGTGTAGGGTATGCTGTACGGTTTGTGGTAGTTTTCCATTCTGGGCTAGGGTTAGTGTAAGGGTAGGGCAAGGTTTAGGGTACAGGTGACGGAACAGAAACGTGTTAGGGTCATGATACATGTTGATACATGAAATAGTGTCATCATACGCATTAGGATTAGGGTATGGCGTAGGGTAAGGTGTACGGAGGGCGGTAGGTTTCCATTCCGTTGTAGGGTTAGGGTTAGCGAATTGCAAGGTTTTGGGCACAGGTGATGGTACAGAAATGTGTTAGGTTCAGGGTACGTGTTGACTCACGGGTTAGTGTCAGCATACGCATGAGGATTAGGGTACCGCATAGAGTAAGGTGTAGGGTTGGTGGTACGTTTCCGTTCCAGTCTAGGGTTATGTTTAGGGACCGGCAAAGTTTAGGGCACAGGTGAGGGTACGAAACGTGTTAGAGTCAGGGTATGTGTTGATGCACAGGTTAGTGTCAGCATACGAATTAGGATTAGGGTACGGCGTAAGGTAAGGTATAGGGTTGGTGGTAGGTTTCCGTTCCGGGCTAGGGTTAGGGTTAGGGAACGGCAAGGTTTATGGCAGAGGTGAGGGTACGGAAACGTGTTAGGGTCAGGGTACGTGTTGATGTATGAATTAGGATTAGGGTACAGCTTAGGGTAAGGTGTAGGGCTGATGGTAGGTTTCCGTTCCGGGCTAAGGTTAAGGATAGGCAACGACAAGTTTTAGGGCACAGCTGAGGGTATGGAAACGTGTTAGGGTCAGGGTACGTGTTGACTCACTGGTTACTGCCAGCGTACGGATTAGGATAAGTGTACGGCATAGATAAGGTGTAGGGTTGGTGGTAGGATTCCGTTCCGGGCTATGGTTAGGGTTAGGGAAAGTCAAGGTTTCTAGTTCTAGTTCTTTTAAGGAAACTCCATACTGTTCTCCATAGTGACTATATCAATTTACATTCCACACCCTCCCCAGAATTTGTTGTCTGTAGATTTTCTGATGATGCCGATTCTAACCGGTGTGAGGTGATACCTCATTGTAGTTTTGATTTGCATTTCTCTAATAATTAGTGCTCTTGAGCAGCTTTTCATGTGCGTCTTGGCCATCTCTGTGTCTTCTTTGAAGAAACGTCTCTTTAGATCTTCTGCCCATTTTTGTATTGGGTTGTTTGTTTTCTTAATAAGCTGCATGAGCTGTTTATATATATTGGAGATTAAACCTTTGTCCATTGATTCGTTTGCAACTATTTTCGCCCCTTCTGAGGGATGCCATTTTCCATTCCCATGTTTTTAAACAAAAAAGAAAGAAAGTAAAAGAAGCATAACACTAATGTGCATAAAATATGCCTTTTGAAACGGTCGTTTTGAAATATGGACGTCCTTTAAATTTTTTGGTCGATAAGTGGCCCCAGGATTTCTTTTCAGGGCAGGTGTCATTTACAGGCCTGCAATGATTTTGAATATCAACTGACCATTAGCACTGGGATTAAAGCTGCTGTTGTGTGAAATGGCCACTAGGTGGCAGCAGTTCTCCCTTAACACATCTGGTTACTAGGGCAACAGAGCCTCAATGGAAGTCGTGTTCTAGATTGGAATTTAGAATGGAATGTGCCAGGAGAAAGCCCCTCAAGTTTGACTCCCTACTTCTTGTTCGTATTTATAATTTAATTTTTTTTATTTTTTATTATAGCAAGTTTGATTACAATGTTTGGCTTGTTGTAGGTGTGGAAGATGTGGTTCTTTTAAACATATACAGATGTCTGTTCTTCCTGGGATCCTTTTCCCATGTACGTTATGACAGAATGTTGAGTAGTCTTCTCTTGGTATTCCGTACGTCTTTGGTGATTATATATGTCACCTCTGTTTGTATATGTCTGTTAACCCCGATATCATAATGAAACCAACCCTCAAACCATTCCATTGGTGAACCATAAGTTTGTTTAATGAATCTATGATTGCACTTCTCAGTGGAAATGACTGCCCTGGTTTCTATTTTAGGTAACACCTATAAGTGATATGAAATGATATGTGTCTTTCACTTTCTGACTTATTCCAAGTCACGTGATTACCTCTAGACTCATCTACGGTGCTGCAAATGGCATTGTGTCCTTATTTTCCTTGGCTTCTATTCTGCCTTAGCGAGGTCCATTTTCAACAATGTGATTCCCTGAGCGTTGTGGATTAGCTGACCTGGGCAGCCTTACCCTGCTGGCCGGCCCTCCCCAGGTCTGCCTGGTTGAGGTCAATATAAACAGTGCTCCAGGCAGCAATAGCCCCTGAAGCTGTGCCTGACTCCATATTCTCTGCCCCGTCAGCAGTCTCGGGGATGTGCTGGTGGGAGGGAGTGAGGGGCCACTGCTTTGTTGGTGGCCCGGTGTGAGTGGGGTTCTGCTGGCCTTTTTGCAGGAGTTGCCAGGCTGCCACCTGTAAAGAAGAGGATGTGTCACCCATACCTTCCGCTGGAATTTCTCTCTGGACAGAGATGAGGAAGGAAAAAAGCAGTGGGGGCCGGGACAAGAGGGATATCTCAGGCAGGACAATGGAAAGCTTCCGGAAGAGCACCCGGGGCCAGGATCACGCTGGCTGGCCTGCAGTCACCAAGTTGGCCTGCGTGCTGTCGCTAGTGTGGTTCCACGGCCCTTCCTCTAGGCTTTCAAGCCTTTGTACATATTCAGGTGTTTTACCTGGGAAGGGTGGGAACAGTTCAGCAGCAGCGCCTGGGGCTCACCTCACCTTTATTCAGAGATGCCTCGGCACGGTCCCCCAGCTTTGCAATGAGGCCGCTCCTTGCATGGGGTGTGGGTTGCTGGCTGTATGGGAGATCATTCCCCACCTCTGACCAATTTCAGAATTGTTTACCGCTGGAGCAAGTGCCCTGATAGGGTTTTCCTCTGTATAACTGGTGGGTTCAGGGTTTTTTTTCGTTTATGGTTCAAGTTAGATTTTATTCCTCTTTTATGTATTTATAGATATAAGCATGGAAATAATTCATTCCTATAAATACATCTGTGTGAAGGGAAGAACTTTTTTCTGTTTTATTTTTAAATTTTATATTTTAAAATTTTGAAATTTAATTTTATTTACTTTTTTATACAGTGGCTTATTATTAGTTATGTATTTTATGCATATACATGTATACAGGTCAATCTCAAACTCCCAACTCATCCCACCACCACCACCCCATGGCTTCCCACACTTGGTGTCCATACGTTTGTTCTCTACCTCTGTGTCTCTATTTCTTCCCTGAAAACCAGTTCATCTGTACCATTTTTTAGGTACAACATATATGCATTAATATACAATATTTGTTTTTCTCTTTCTGAATTACTTCATTCTGTATGACAGTCTCTAGATACATCGATGTCTCTACAAATGACCCAGTTTCATTTCTTTTTATGGCCGAGTAATATTCCATTTCATATATGTACCCCATCTTTATCCATTCAGCTGTCTGTGGGCATTTAGGTTGCTTCCATTACCTGGCTATTGTAAATAGTGCTGCAATGAACCTTGTGGTGAATGTGCCATTTTGATTTATGGCTGTCTCTGGGTATATGCCCAAAAGTGGGATTGCTGGGTCAGATAGTAATTCTATTTCTAGTTTTTTAATGGAAACTCCATACTGTTCTCCATAGTGACTGTATCAATTTACATTCCCACCAATAGTGGAAGAGGGCTCCTTTTGTCCACACCCTCCCCAGAATTTGTTGTTTGTAGATTTTCTGATGATGCCGATTCTAACAGGTGTGAGGTGATACCTCATTGTAGTTTTGATTTGCATTTCTCTAATAATTAGAGCTCTTGAGCAGCTTTTCATGTGCGTCTTGGCCATCTCTGTGTCTTCTTTGAAGAAACGTCTCTTTAGATCTTCTGCCCATTTTTGTATTGGGTTGTTTGTTTTATTAATATTAAGCTGCATGAGCTGTTTATATATATTGGAGATTAAACCTTTGTCCATTGATTCGTTTGTGAACGTTTTCGCCCATTCTGAGGGTTGCCTTTTTCCATTCCCGTTTTTTTAACAAAGAAAGAAAGAAATCAAAAGAAGCAGAACTCTAATGTGCGTGAAATATGCCTCTTGAAACTGTCGTTTTGAAATATGGACGTCTTTTGAATTTTTTGGTCGATATATGACCCCAGGATTTGTTTTCAGGGCAGCTCTCATTTACAGGCCTGTAATGATTTGGAATATCCACTGACCATTAGCGCTGGGATTAAAGCTGCTGTTGTGTGAAACGGCCACAAGGTGGCAGCAGTACTCCCTTACCAAATCTGGTTACTAGGGCAGCAGAGCCTCAATGGAAGTCGCATTCTAGATTGGAATGTAGAATGGAATGTACCAGGAGAAAGCCCCTCAAGTTTGTCTCACTACTTCTTGTTCGTGTTTTTAATTTAATTTTTTATTTTTTATTACAGCAAGTTTGAGTACAACGTTTAGCTTGTTGTAGGTGTGCAAGAGGTGGTTCTTTTACACATATACATATTTCTGTTCTTCCTGGGATCCTTTTCCCATGTACGTTATGACAGAATGTTGAGTAGTCTTCTCTTGGTACTCCGTAGGTCTTTGGTGATTATATATGTCTACTGTGTTTGTATATGTCTGTTAACCCCAATATCGTAATGAATTCAATCCTCACACCTTTCCTTTGGTGAACCATAAGTTTGTTTAATGAATCTGTGATTGCCCTTCTCCGTGGAAATATCTGCCCTGGTATCAATTTATAGGTAACACCTATAAGTGATATGATATGATATGTGTCTTTCACTTTCTGACTTACTCCAAATCACATGATTACCTCTAGACTCATCTACGGTGCTGCAAATGGCATTGTGTGCTTCTTTTCCTTGGCGAATATTCTGTCTTAGCGAGGTCCATTTTCTGCAATGTGATTCCCTGAGGGCTGAGGATTAGCTGACCTGGGCAGCCTGACCCTGCCGGCAAGCGCTCCACAGGTGTGCCTGGGTTGAGGTCAATATAAACAGCACTCCAGGCAGCAATAGCCCCTGCAGCTGTGCCTGACTCCATATTCTCTGCCCCGTCAGCAGTCTCGGGGCTGTGCTGGTGGGAGGGTGTGTTGGTCCACGGCTTTGTGGGTGGCCCGGTATGAGTGGGGCTCTGCTGGACTTTCTGCAGGAGTTGCCAGGCTGCCACCTGTAAAGAAGAGGATGTGTCACCCATAACTTCGACTGGAATATCTCTCCGGGCTGAGGTGAGGAAGGAAAAAAAGGAGTGGGGGCCGGGACAGGAGGGGTATCTCAGGCAGGGCAATGGAAAGCTTCCAGAAGAGCGCCCGTGGCCAGGACCATCCTGGCTGACCTGCAGGCACCAAGGTGGCCTGCGTGCTGTCGCTGGTGTGGCTCCACGGCCCTTCCTCTAGGCTTTCAAGCCCTTGTACATATTCAGGTGTTTCACCTGGGAAGGGTCGGAACAGTTCAGCAGCAGCTGGCCTGGGGCTCAGCTCACGTTTACTCACAGAGGCCTCGGCACGGTCCCCCAGCTTTGCAATAAGGACGCTCCTTGCGTGGGCGGGCGGGGCTGCTGGCTCTCTGGGAGATGATTCCCCACCTCTGACCAATTTCAGAATTGTTTACCACTGGAGCAAGTGCCTTGGTAGTGTTTTCCTCTGTATAACTGTTAGGTTCAGTTTTTTTTTCTTTTTTGGTTCAAGTTAGATTTTATTCCTCTTTTATGTATTTATGGATATAAGCATGGAAATAATTCATTCTTATAAATACATCAGTGTGAATGGAAGAACTTTTTTTCTGTTTTATTTTTACATTTTATTTTTAAAAATTTTGAAATTTAATTTTATATATTTTTTTATACACTAGGTTATTATTAGTTATCTATTTTATGCATAGACATGTATACAGGTCAATCCCAATCTCCAAACTCATCCCACCACCACCACCCCATGGCTTCCCCCACTTTGTGTCCATACGTTTGTTCTCTACCTCTGTGTCTCTATTTCTGCCCTACAAACCAGTTCATCTATAGCATTTTTCTAGGTTCCACATATAGGCATTAATATACAATATTTGTTTTTCTCTTTCTGACTTACTTCACTCTGTATGACAGTCTCTAGATCCATCAACTTCTCTACAAATGACCCAGGTTCATTCCTTTTTATGGCTGAGTAATATTCCATTTTATATATGTACCACATCTTTATCCATTCGTCTGTCTGTGGGCATTTAGTTTGCTTCCATTACCTGGCTATTGTAAATAGTGCTGCAATGAACATTGTGGTGAATGTGTCTTTGTGATTTATGGTTTTCTCTGGGTATATGCCCAGAAGTGGGATTGCTGGATCCTATGGTAATTCTGTTTTTAGTTTTTTAAAGGAACCTCCATACTGTTCTCCATAGTGACTGTATCAATTTACATTCCCACCAATAGCGGAAGAGGGTTCCTTTTGTCCACACCCTCCCCAGAATTTGTTGTTTGTAGATTATCTGATGATGCCGATTCTAACAGGTGTGAGGTCTTACCTCATTGTAGTTTTGATTTGCATTTCTCTAATAATTAGTGATGTTGAGCAGCTTTTCATGTGCGTCTTGGCCATCTCTGTGTCTTCTTTGAAGAAACGTCTATTTAGATCTTCTGCCCATTTTTGTATTGGGTTGTTTGTTTTATTAATATTAAGCTGCATGAGCTGTTTATATATATTGGAGATTAAACCTTTGTCCATTGATTCGTTTGTGAAAGTTTTCGCCCATTCTGAGGGTTGCCTTTTTCCATTCCCGTTTTTTTAACAAAGAAAGAAAGAAATCAAAAGAAGCAGAACACTAATGTGCGTGAAATATGCCTCTTGAAACAGTCGTTTTGAAATATGGACGTCTTTTGAATTTTTTGTTCGATATATGACCCCAGGATTTGTTTTCAGGGCAGCTGTCATTTACAGGCCTGTAATGATTTGGAATATCCACTGACCATTAGCGCTGGGATTAAAGCTGCTGTTGTGTGAAACGGCCACAAGGTGGCAGCAGTTCTCCCTTACCAAATCTGGTTACTAGGGCAGCAGACCCTCAATGGAAGTCGCGTTCTAGATTGGAATGTAGAACAGAATGTACCAGGAGAAAGCCCCTCTAGTTTTTCTCACTAATTCTTGTTCGTGTTTTTAATTTAATTTTTTATTTTTTATTACAGCAAGTTTAAGTACAACGTTTAGCTTGTTGTAGGTGTGCAAGAGGTGGTTCTTTTACAAATATACATATGTCTGTTCTTCCTGGGATCCTTTTCCCATGTTCGTTATGACAGAATGTTGCGTAGTCTTCTCTTGGTACTCCGTAGGTCTTTGGTGATTATATACGTCTATTGTGTTTGTATATGTCTGTTAACCTCAATATCCTAATGAATTCAATCCTCACACCTTTCCTTTGGTGAACCATAAGTTTGTTTAATGAATCTTTGATTGCCCTTCTCCGTGGAAATATCTGCCCTGGTATCAATTTATAGGTAACACCTATAAGTGATATGATATGATATGTGCCTTTCACTTTCTGACTTACTCCAAGTCACGTGATTACCTCTAGACTCATCTACGGTGCTGCAAATGGCATTGTGTGCTTTTTTTCCTTGGCTAATATTCTGTCTTAGCGAGGTCCATTTTATGCAATGTGATTCCCTGAGGGCTGAGGATTAGCTGACCTGGGCAGCCTGACCCTGCCGGCAAGCCCTCCCCAGGTGTGCCTGGGTTGAGGTCAATATAAACAGCACTCCAGGCAGCAATAGCCCCTGCCGCTGTGCCTGACTCCATATTCTCTGCCCCGTCAGGAGTCTCGGGGCTGTGCTGCTGGGAGGGTGTGAGGGTCCACGGCTTTGTGGGTGGCCCGGTGTGAGTGGGGCTCTGCTGGACTTTCTGCAGGAGTTGCCAGGCTGCCACCTGTAAAGGAGAGGATGTGTCACCCATAACTTCCATTGGAATATCTCTCCGGGCTGAGGTGAGGAAGGAAAAAAAGGAGTGGGGGCCGGGACAGGAGGGGTATCTCAGGCAGGGCAATGGAAAGCTTCCAGAAGAGCGCCCGTGGCCAGGACCATCCTGGCTGACCTGCAGGCACCAAGGTGGCCAGCGTGCTGTCGCTGGTGTGGCTCCACGGCCCTTCCTCTAGGCTTTCAAGCCCTTGTACATATTTAGGTGTTTCACCTGGGAAGGGTGGGAACACTTCAGCAGCAGCTGGCCTGGGGCCCAGCTCACGTTTACTCACAGAGGCCTTGGCACGGTCGCCCAGCTTTGCAATAAGGACGCTCCTTGCGTGGGCGGGCGGGGCTGCTGGCTCTATGGGAGATGATTCCCCACCTCTGACCAATTTCAGAATTGTTTACCACTGGAGCAAGTGCCTTGGTAGTGTTTTCCTCTGTATAACTGTTAGGATCAGTATTTTTTTTTCTTTTTTGGTTCAAGTTAGATTTTATTCCTCTTTTATGTATTTATAGATATAAGCATGGAAATAATTCATTCTTATAAATACATCAGTGTGAATGGAAGAACTTTTTTTCTGTTTTACTTTTACATTTTATTTTTAAAAATTTTGAAATTTAATTTTATATATTTTTTTATACACTAGGTTATTATTAGTTATCTATTTTATGCATATACATGTATACAGGTCAATCCCAATCTCCCAACTCATCCCACCACCACCACCCCATGGCTTCCCCCACTTTGTGTCCATACGTTTGTTCTCTACCTCTGTGTCTCTATTTCTGCCCTGCAAACCAGTTCATCTATAGCATTTTTCTAGGTTCCACATATAGGCATTAATATACAATATATGTTTTTGTCTTTCTGACTTACTTCACTCTGTATGACAGTCTCTAGATCCATCAACTTCTCTACAAATGACTCAGTTTCATTCATTTTTATGGCTGAGTAATATTCCATTTTATATATGTACCACATCTTTATCCATTCGTCTGTCTGTGGGCATTTAGGTTGCTTCCATTACCTGGCTACTGTAAATAGTGCTGCAATGAACATTGTGGTGAATGTGTCTCTGTGATTTATGGTTTTCTCTGGGTATATGCCCAGAAGTGGGATTGCTGGATCCTATGGTAATTCTCTTTTTAGTTTTTTAAAGGAACCTCCATACTGTTCTCCATAGTGACTGTATCAATTTACATTCCCACCAATAGCGGAAGAGGGTTCCTTTTGTCCACACCCTCCCCAGAATTTGTTGTTTGTAGATTATCTGATGATGCCGATTCTAACAGGTGTGAGGTCTTACCTTATTGTAGTTTTGATTTGCATTTCTCTAATAATTAGTGATGTTGAGCAGCTTTTCATGTGCGTCTTGGCCATCTCTGTGTCTTCTTTGAAGAAACGTCTATTTAGATCTTCTGCCCATTTTTGTATTGGGTTGTTTGTTTTATTAATATTAAGCTGCATGAGCTGTTTATATATATTGGAGATTAAACTTTTGTCCATTGATTCGTTTGTGAACGTTTTTGCCCATTCTGAGGGTTGCCTTTTTCCATTCCCGTTTTTTTAACAAAGAAAGAAAGAAACCAAAAGAATCAGAACACTAATGTGCGTGAAATATGCCTCTTGAAACTGCCGTTTTGAAATATGGACGTCTTTTGAATTTTTTGGTCGATATATGACCCCAGGATTTGTTTTCAGGGCAGGTGTCATTTACAGGCCTGTAATGATTTGGAGTATCCACTGACCATTAGCGCTGGGATTAAAGCTGCTTTTGTGTGAAACGGCCAGAAGGTGGCAGCAGTTCGGCCTTACCAAATCTGGTTACTAGGGCAGCAGAGCCTCAATGGAAGTCGCGTTCTACATTGGAATGTAGAAAGGAATGTGCCAGGAGAAAGCCCCTCAAGTTTGTCTCACTACTTCTTGTTCGTGGTTTTAATTTAATTTTAAATTTTTTATTACAGCAAGTTTGAGTACAACGTTTAGCTTGTTGTAGGTGTGCAAGAGGTGGTTCTTTTACACATATACATATGTCTGTTCTTCCTGGGATCCTTTTCCCATGTACGTTATGACAGAATGTTGAGTAGTCTTCTCTTGGTACTCCGTAGGTCTTTGGTGATTATATACGTCTACTGTGTTTGTATATGTCTGTTAACCCCAATATCGTAATGAATTCAATCCTCACACCTATCCTTTGGTGAACCATAAGTTTGTTTAATGAATCTGTGATTGCCCTTCTCCGTGGAAATATCTGCCCTGGTATCAATTTATAGGTAACACCTATAAGTGATATGATATGATATGTGTTTTTCACTTTCTGACTTACTGCAAGTCACGTGATTACCTCTAGACTCATCTACGGTGCTGCAAATGGCACTGTGTCCTTTTTTTCCTTTGCGAATATTCTGTCTTAGCGAGGTCCATTTTCTGCAATGTGATTCCCTGAGGGCTGAGGATTAGCTGACCTGGGCAGCCTGACCCTGCCGGCAATCCCTCCCCAGGTGTGCCTGGGTTGAGGTCAATATAAACAGCACTCCAGGCAGCAATAGCCCCTGCAGCTGTGCCTGACTCCATATTCTCTGCCCCGTCAGCAGTCTCGGGGCTGTGCTGGTGGGAGGGTGTGAGGGTCCACAGCTTTGTGGGTGGCCCGGTGTTTGTGGGGCTCTGCTGGACTTTCTGCAGGAGTTGCCCGGCTGCCACCTGTAAAGAAGAGGATGTGTCACCCATAACTTGCACTGGAATATCTCTCCGGGCTGAGGTGAGGAAGGAAAAAAAGGAGTGGGGGACGGGACAGGAGGGGTATCTCAGGCAGGGCAATGGAAAGCTTGCAGAAGAGCGCCCGTGGCCAGGACCATCCTGGCTGACCTGCAGGCACCAAGTTGGCCTGCGTGCTGTCGCTGGTGTGGCTCCACGGCCCTTCCTCTAGGCTTTCAAGCCCTTGTACATATTCAGGTGTTTCACCTGGGAAGGGTGGGAACAGTTCAGCAGCAGCTGGCCTGGGGCTCAGCTCACGTTTACTCACAGAGGCCTCGGCACGGTCCCCCAGCTTTGCAATAAGGACGCTCCTTGCGTGGGCGGGCGGGGCTGCTGGCTCTCTGGGAGATGATTCCCCACCTCTGACCAATTTCAGAATTGTTTACCACTGGAGCAAGTACCTTGATAGTGTTTTCCTCTGTATAACAGTTAGGTTCAGGTTTTTTTTTCTTTTTTGGTTCAAGTTAGATTTTGTTCCTCTTTTATGTATTTATGGATATAAGCTTGGAAATAATTCATTCTTATAAATACATCAGTGTGAATGGCAGAACTTTTTTGCTGTTTTATTTTTACATTTTATTTTTAAAAATTTTGAAATTTAATTTTCTTTATTTTTTTATAAAGTAGGTTATTATTAGTTATCTATTTTATGCATAAACATGTATACAGGTCAATCCCAATCTCCCAACTCATCCCACCACCACCACCCCATGGCTTCCCCCACTTTGTGTCCATACGTTTGTTCTCTACCTCTGTGTCTCTATTTCTGCCCTGCAAACCAGTTCATCTGTACCATTTTTCTAGGTTCCACATATGCATTAATATACAATATTTGTTGTCCTCTTTCTGACTTACTTCACTCTGTATGACAGTCTCTAGATCCATCAGCTTCTCTACAAATGACCCAGTTTCGTTCCTTTTTATGGCTGAGTAATATTCCATTTTATATATGTACCACATCTTTATCCATTCGTCTGTCTGTGGGCATTTAGGTTGCTTCCATTACCTGGCTATTGTAAATAGTGCTGCAATGAACATTGTGGTGAATGTGTCTCTTTGATTTATGGTTTTCTCTGGGTATATGCCCAGAAGTGGGATTGCTGGATCCTATTGTAATTCTGTTTTTAGTTTTTCAAAGGAACCTCCATACTGTTCTCCATAGAGACTGTATCAATTTACATTCCCACCAATAGCGGAAGAGGGTTCCTTTTGTCCACACCCTCCCCAGAATTTGTTGTTTGTAGATTATCTTATGATGCCGATTCTAACAGGTGTGAGGTCTTACCTCATTGTAGTTTTGATTTGCATTTCTCTAATAATTAGTGATGTTGAGCAGCTTTTCATGTGCGTCTTGGCCATCTCTGTGTCTTCTTTGAAGAAACGTCTATTTAGATCTTCTGCCCATTTTTGTATTGGGTTGTTTGTTTTATTAATATTAAGCTGCATGAGCTGTTTATATATATTGGAGATTAAACCCTTGTCCATTGATTCGTTTGTGAACGTTTTCGCCCATTCTGAGGGTTGCCTTTTTCCATTCCCGTTTTTTTAACAAAGAAAGAAAGAAATCAAAAGAAGCAGAACACTAATGTGCGTGAAATATGTCTCTTGAAACTGTCGTTTTGAAATATGGACGTCTTTTGAATTTTTTGGTCGATATATGACCCCAGGATTTGTTTTCAGGGCAGGTGTCATTTACAGGCCTGTAATGATTTGGAATATCCACTGACCATTAGCGCTGGGATTAAAGCTGCTGTTGTGTGAAACTGCCACAAGGTGGCAGCAGTTCTCCCTTACCAAATCTGGTTACTAGGGCAGCAGAGCCTCAATGGAAGACGCGTTCTAGATTGGAATGTAGAACGGAATGTACCAGGAAAAAGCCCCTCAAGTTTTTCTCACTAATTCTTGTTCGTGTTTTTAATTTAATTTTTTATTTTTTATTACAGCAAGTTTGAGTACAACGTTTAGGATGTTGTAGGTGTGCAAGAGGTGGTTCTTTTACACATATACATATGTCTGTTCTTCCTGGGATCCTTTTCCCATGTTCGTTATGACAGAATGTTGAGTAGTCTTCTCTTGGTACTCCGTAGGTCTTTGGTGATTATATACGTCTACTGTGTTTGTATATGTCTGTTAACCCCAATATCATAATGAATTCAATCCTCACACCTTTCCTTTGGTGAACCATAAGTTTGTTTAATGAATCTGTGATTGCCCTTCTCCGTGGAAATATCTGCCCTGGTATCAATTTATAGGTAACACCTATAAGTGATATGATATGATATGTGTCTTTCACTTTCTGACTTACTCCAAGTCACGTGATTACCTCGAGACTCATCTACGGTGCTGCAAATGGCATTGTGTGCTTTTTTTCCTTGGCTAATATTCTGTCTTAGCGAGGTCCATTTTCTGCAATGTGATTCCCTGAGGGCTGAGGATTAGCTGACCTGGGCAGCCTGACCCTGCCGGCAAGCCCTCCCCAGGTGTGCCTGGGTTGAGGTCAATATAAACAGCACTCCAGGCAGCAATAGCCCCTGCAGCTGTGCCTGACTCCATATTCTCTGCCCCGTCAGCAGTCTCGGGGCTGTGCTGGTGGGAGGGTGTGAGGGTCCACGGCTTTTTGGGTGGCCCGGTGTGAGTGGGGCTCTGCTGGACTTTCTGCAGGAGTTTCCAGGCTGCCACCTATAAAGAAGAGGATGTGTCACCCATAACTTCCACTGGAATATCTCTCCGGGCTGAGGTGAGGAAGGAAAAAAAGGAGTGGGGGCCGGGACAGGAGGGGTATCTCAGGCAGGGCAATGGAAAGCTTCCAGAAGAGCGCCCGTGGCCAGGACCATCCTGACTGACCTGCAGGCACCAAGGTGGCCTGCGTGCTTTCGCTGGTGTGGCTCCACGGCCCTTCCTCTAGGCTTTCAAGCCCTTGTACATATTCAGGTGTTTCACCTGGGAAGGGTGGGAACAGTTCAGCAGCAGCTGGCCTGGGGCTCAGCTCACGTTTACTCACAGAGGCCTCGGCACGGTCCCCCAGCTTTGCAATAAGGACGCTCCTTGCGTGGGCGGGTGGGGATGCTGGCTGTATGTGAGATGATTCCCCACCTCTGACCAATTTCAGAATTGTTTACCACTGGAGCAAGTGCCTTGGTAGTGTTTTCCTCTGTATAACTGTTAGGTTCAGTATTTTTTTTTTCTTTTTTGGTTCAAGTTAGATTTTATTCCTCTTTTATGTATTTATAGATATAAGCATGGAAATAATTCATTCTTATAAATACATCAGTGTGAATGGAAGAAATTTTTTTCTGTTTTATTTTTACATTTTATTTTAAAAATTTTGAAATTTAATTTTATTTATTTTTTTATACACTAGGTTATTATTAGTTATCTATTATATGCATAGACATGTATACAGGTCAATCCCAATCTCCCAACTCATCCCACCACCACCACCCCATGGCTTCCCCCACTTTGTGTCGATACGTTTGTTCTCTACCTCTGTGTCTCTATTTCTGTCCTGCAAACCAGTTCATCTGTATCATTTTTCTAGGTTCCACATATAGGCATTGATATACAATATTTGTTTTTCTCTTTCTGACTTACTTCAGTCTGTATGACAGTCTCTAGATCCATCAACTTCTCTACAAATGAGTCAGTTTCATTCCTTTTTATGGCTGAGTAATATTCCATTTTATATATGTACCACATCTTTATCCATTCGTATGTCTGTGGGCATTTAGGTTGCTTCCATTACCTGGCTATTGTAAATAGTGCTGCAATGAACATTGTGGTGAATGTGTCTCTGTGATTTATGGTTTTCTCTGGGTATATGCCCTGAAGTGGGATTGCTGGATCCTATTGTAATTCTGTTTTTAGTTTTTCAAAGGAACCTCCATACTGTTCTCCATAGTGACTGTATCAATTTACATTCCCACCAATAGCGGAAGAGGGTTCCTTTTGTCCACACCCTCCCCAGAATTTGTTGTTTGTAGATTATCTGATGATGCCGATTCTAACAGGTGTGAGGTCTTACCTCATTGTAGTTTTGATTTGCATTTCTCTAATAATTAGTGATGTTGAGCAGCTTTTCATGTGCGTCTTGGCCATCTCTGTGTCTTCTTTGAAGAAACGTCTATTTAGATCTTCTGCCCATTTTTGTATTGGGTTGTTTGTTGTATTAATATTAAGCTGCATGAGCTGTATATATATATTGCAGATTAAACCTTTGTCCATTGATTCGTTTGTGAACGTTTTCGCCCATTCTGAGGGTTGCCTTTTTCCATTCCCGTTTTTTTAACAAAGAAAGAAAGAAATCAAAAGAATCAGAACACTAATGTGCGTGAAATATGCCTCTTGAATCTGTCGTTTTGAAATATGGACGTCTTTTGAATTTTTTGGTCGATATATGACCCCAGGAATTGTTTTCAGGGCAGGTGTCATTTACAGGCCTGTAATGATTTGGAATATCCACTGACCATTAGCGCTGGGATTAAAGCTGCTGTTGTGTGAAACGGCCACAAGGTGGCAGCAGTTCTCCCTTACGAAATCTGGTTACTAGGGCAGCAGAGCCTCAATGGAAGTCGCGTTCTAGATTGGAATTTAGAACGGAATGTGCCAGGAGAAAGACCCTCAAGTTTGTCTCACTACTTCTTGTTCGTGTTTTTAATTTAATTTTTTATTTTTTATTACAGCAAGTTTGAGTACAACGTTTAGCTTGTTGTAGGTGTGCAAGAGGTGGTTCTTTTACACATATACATATGTCTGTTCTTCCTGGGATCCTTTTCCCATGTTCGTTATGACAGAATGTTGAGTAGTCTTCTCTTGGTACTCCGTAGGTCTTTGGTGATTATATACGTCTACTGTGTTTGTATATGTCTGTTAACCCCAATATCATAATGAATTCAATCCTCACACCTTTCCTTTGGTGAACCATAAGTTTGTTTAATGAATCTGTGATTGCCCTTCTCCGTGGAAATATCTGCCCTGGTATCAATTTATAGGTAACACCTATAAGTGATATGATATGATATGTGTCTTTCACTTTCTGACTTACTCCAAGTCACGTGATTACCTCTAGACTCATCTACGGTGCTGCAAATGGCATTGTTTGCTTTTTTTCCTTGGCTAATATTCTGTCTTAGCGAGGTCCATTTTCTGCAATGTGAATCCCTGAGGGCTGAGGATTAGCTGACCTGGGCAGCCTGACCCTGCCGGCAAGCCCTCCCCAGGTGTGCCTGGTTTGAGGTCAATATAAACAGCACTCCAGGCAGCAATAGCCCCTGCAGCTGTGCCTGACTCCATATTCTCTGCCCCGTCAGCAGTCTCGGGGCTGTGCTGGTGGGAGGGTGTGAGGGTCCACGGCTTTTTGGGTGGCCCGGTGTGAGTGGGGCTCTGCTGGACTTTCTGCAGGAGTTGCCAGGCTGCCACCTGTAAAGAAGAGGATGTGTCACCCATAACTTCCACTGGAATATCTCTCCGGGCTGAGGAGAGGAAGGAAAAAAAAGGAGTGGGGGCCGGGACAGGAGGGGTATCTCAGGCAGGGCAATGGAAAGCTTCCAGAAGAGCGCCCGTGGCCAGGACCATCCTGGCTGACCTGCAGGCACCAAGGTGGCCAGCGTGCTTTCGCTGGTGTGGCTCCACGGCGCTTCCTCTAGGCTTTCAAGCCCTTGTACATATTCAGGTGTTTCACCTGGGAAGGGTGGGAACAGTTCAGCAGCAGCTGGCCTGGGGCTCAGCTCACGTTTACTCACAGAGGCCTCGGCACGGTCCCCCAGCTTTGCAATAAGGACGCTCCTTGCGTGGGCGGGTGGGGCTGCTGGCTGTATGGGAGATGATTCCCCACCTCTGACCAATTTCAGAATTGTTTACAACTGGAGCAAGTGCCCTTGGTAGTGTTTTCCTCTGTATAACTGTTAGGTTCAGTTTTTTTTTCTTTTTTGGTTCAAGTTAGATTTTATTCCTCTTTTATGTATTTATAGATATAAGCATGGAAATAATTCATTCTTATAAATACATCAGTGTGAATGGAAGAAATTTTTTTCTGTTTTATTTTTACATTTTATTTTTAAAAATTTTGAAATTTAATTTTATTTATTTTTTTATACACTAGGTTATTATTAGTTATCTATTTTATGCATAGACATGTATACAGGTCAATCCCAATCTCCCAACTCATCACACCACCACCACCCCATGGCTTCCCCCACTTTGTGTCGATACGTTTGTTCTCTACCTCTGTGTCTCTATTTCTGCCCTGCAAACCAGTTCATCTGTAGCATTTTTCTAGGTTCCACATATAGGCATTGATATACAATACTTGTTTTTCTCTTTCTGACTTACTTCACTCTGTATGACAGTCTCTAGATCCATCAACTTCTCTACAAATGACTCAGTTTCATTCCTTTTTATGGCTGAGTAATATTCCATTTTATATATGTACCACATCTTTATCCATTCGTCTGTCTGTGGGCATTTAGGTTGCTTCCATTACCTGGCTATTGTAAATAGTGCTGCAATGAACATTGTGGTGAATGTGTCTCTGTGATTTATGGTTTTCTCTGGGTATGTGCCCAGAAGTGGGATTGCTGGATGCTATTGTAATTCTGTTTTTAGTTTTTCAAAGGAACCTCCATACTGTTCTCCATAGTGACTGTATCAATTTACATTCCCACCAATAGTGGAAGAGGGCTCCTTTGTCCACACCCTCCCCAGAATTTGTTGTTTGTAGATTATCTGATGATGCCGATTCTAACAGGTGTGAGGTCTTACCTCATTTTAGTTTTGATTTGCATTTATCTAATAATTAGTGATGTTGAGCAGCTTTTCATGTGCGTCTTGGCCATCTCTGTGTCTTCTTTGAAGAAACGTCTATTTAGATCTTCTGCCCATTTTTGTATTGGGTTGTTTATTTTATTATTATTAAGCTGCATAAGCTGTTTATATATATTGGAGATTAAACCTTTGTCCATTGATTCGTTTGTGAAAGTTTTCGCCCATTCTGAGGGTTGCCTTTTTCCATTCGCGTTTTTTTAACAAAGAAAGAAATCAAAAGAAGCAGAACACTAATGTGCGTGAAATATGCCTCTTGAAACTGTCGTTATGAAATATGGACGTCTTTTGAATTTTTTGGTCGATATATGACCCCAGGATTTGTTTTCAGGGCAGGTGTCATTTACAGGCCTGTAATGAATTGGAATATCCACTGACCATTAGCGCTGGGATTAAAGCTGCTGTTGTGTGAAACGGCCACAAGGTGGCAGCAGTATTCCCTTACCAAATCTGGTTACTAGGGCAGCAGAGCCTCAATGGAAGTCGCGTTCTAGATTGGAATGTAGAACGGAATGTACCAGGAGAAAGTCCCTCAAGTTTTTCTCACTACTTCTTGTTCGTGTTTTTAATTTAATTTTTTATTTTTTATTACAGCAAGTTGGAGTACAACGTTTAGCCTGTTGTAGGTGTGCAAGAGGTGGTTCTTTTACACATATACATATGTCTGTTCTTCCTGGGATCCTTTTCCCATGTTCGTTATGACAGAATGTTGAGTAGTCTTCTCTTGGTACTCCGTAGGTCTTTGGTGATTATATACGTCTACTGTGTTTGTATATGTCTGTTAACCCCAATATCGTAATGAATTCAATCCTCACACCTTTCGTTTGGTGAACCATAAGTTTGTTTAATGAATCTTTGATTGCCCTTCTCCGTGGAAATATCTGCCCTGGTATCAATTTATAGGTAACACCTATAAGTGGTATGATATGATATGTGTCTTTCACTTTCTGACTTACTCCAAGTCACGTGATTACCTCTAGACTCATCTATGGTGCTGCAAATGGCATTGTGTGCTATTTTTCCATGGCTAATATTCTGTCTTAGCGAGGTCCATTTTCTGCAATGTGATTCCCTGAGGGCTGAGGATTAGCTGACCTGGGCAGCCTGACCCTGCCGGCAAGCCCTCCCCAGGTGTGCCTGGGTTGAGGTCAATATAAACAGCACTCCAGGCAGCAATAGCCCCTGCAGCTGTGCCTGACTCCATATTCTCTGCCCCGTCAGCAGTCTCGTGGCTGTGCTGGTGGGAGGGTGTGTGGGTCCACGGCTTTGTGGGTGGCCCGGTGTGAGTGGGGCTCTGCTGGAATTTCTGCAGGAGTTTCCAGGCTGCCACCTGTAAAGAAGACGATGTGTCACCCATAACTTCCACTGGAATATCTCTCCGGGCTGAGGTGAGGAAGGAAAAAAAGGAGTGGGGGCCGGGACAGGAGGGGTATCTCAGGCAGGGCAATGGAAAGCTTCCAGAAGAGCGCCCGTGGCCAGGATCATCCTGGCTGACCTGCAGGCACCAAGGTGGCTTGCGTGCTGTCGCTGGTGTGGCTCCACGGCCCTTCCTCTAGGCTTTCAAGCCCTTGTACATATTCAGGTGTTTCACCTGGGAAGGGTGGGAACAGTTCAGCAGCAGCTGGCCTGGGGCTCAGCTCACGTTTACTCACAGAGGCCTCGGAACGGTCCCCCAGCTTTGTTCCTTGCGTGGGCGGGCGGGGCTGCTGGCTGTATGGGAGATGATTCCCCACCTCTGACCAATTTCAGAATTGTATTCCACTGGAGCAAGTGCCTTGGTAGTGTTTTCCTCTGTATAACTGTTAGGTTCAGGGTTTTTTTTCTTTTTTGGTTCAAGTTAGATTTTATTCCTCGTTTATGTATTTATAGATATAAGCATGGAAATAATTCATTCTTATAAATACATCAGTGTGAATGGAAGAACTTTTTTTCTGTTTTATTTTTACATTTTATTTTTAAAAATTTTGAAATTTAATTTTATTTATTTTTTTATACAGTAGGTGATTATTAGTTATCTATTTTATGCATAAACATGTATACAGGTCAATCCCAATCTCCCAACTCACCCACCACCACCACCCCATGGCTTCCCCCACTTTGGGTCCATACGTTTGTTCTCTACCACTGTGTCTCTATTTCTGCCCTGCAAACCAGTTCATCGGTACCATTTTTCTAGGTTCCACATATAGGCATTAATAAACAATATTTGTTTTTCTCTTTCTGACTTACTTCACTCTGTATGACAGTCTCTAGATCTATCAACTTCTCTACAAATGACCCAGTTTCATTCCTTTTTATGGCTGAGTAATATTCCATTTTATATATGTACCACGTCTTTATCCATTCGTCTGTCTGTGGCCATTTAGGTTGCTTCTATTACCTGGCTATTGTAAATAGTGCTGCAATGAACATTGTGTGAATGTATCTTTGTGATTTATGGTTTTCTCTGGGTATATGCCCAGAAGTGGGATTGCTGGATCCTATGGTAATTCTCTTTTTAGTTTTTTAAAGGAACCTCCATACTGTTCTCCATAGTGACTGTATCAATTTACATTCCCACCAATAGCGGAAGAGGGTTCCTTTTGTCCACACCCTCCCCAAAATTTGTTGTTTGTAGATTATCTGATGTTGCCGATTCTAACAGGTGTGAGGTCTTACCTCATTGTAGTTTTGATTTGCATTTCTCTAATAATTAGTGATGTTGAGCAGCTTTTCATGTGCGTCTTGGCCATCGCTGTGTCTTCTTTGAAAAAACGTCTATTTAGATCTTCTGCCCATTTTTGTATTGGGTTGTTTGTTTTATTAATATTAAGCTGCATGAGCTGTTTATATATATTGGAGATTAAACCTTTGTACATTGATTCGTTTGTGAACGTTTTCGCCCATTCTGAGGGTTGCCTTTTTCCATTCCCGTTTTTTTAACAAAGAAAGAAAGAAAGCAAAAGAAGCAGAACACTAATGTGCGTGAAATATGCCTCTTGAAACTGTCGTTTTGAAATATGGACGTCTTTTGAATTTTTTGGTCGATATATGATCCCAGGATTTCTTTTCAGGGCAGGTGTCATTTACAGGCCTGTAATGATTTGGAATATCCACTGACCATTAGCGCTGGGATTAAAGCTGCTGTTGTGTGAAACGGCCACAAGGTGGCAGCAGTTCTCCCTTACCAAATCTGGTAACTAGGGCAGCAGAGCCTCAATGGAAGTCACGTTCTAAATTGGAATGTAGAATGGAATGTGCCAGGAGAAAGCCCCTCAAGTTTGTCTCACTACTTCTTGTTCGTGTTTTTAATTTAATTTTTTATTTTTTATTACAGCAAGTTTGAGTACAACGTTTAGCTTGTTGTAGGTGTGCAAGAGGTGGTTCTTTTACACATATACATATGTCTGTTCTTCCTGGGATCCTTCTCCCATGTACGTTATGACAGAATGTTGAGTAGTCTTCTCTTGGTACTCCGTAGGTCTTTTGTGATTATATATGTCTACTGTGTTTGTATATGTCTGTTAACCCCAATATTGTAAAGAATTCAATCCTCACACCTTTCGTTTGGTGAACCATAAGTTTGTTTAATGAATCTGTGATTGCCCTTCTCCGTGGAAATATCTGCCCTGGTATCAATTTATAGGTAACACCTATAAGTGATATGATATGATATGTGTCTTTCACTTTCTGACTTACTCCAAGTCACGTGATTAACTCTAGACTCATCTACGGTGCTGCAAATGGCATTGTGTCCTTTTTTTCCTTGGCGAATATTCTGTTTTAGCGAGGTCCATTTTCTGCAATGTGATTCCCTGAGGGCTGAGGATTAGCTGACCTGGGCAGCCTGACCCTGCCGGCAAGCGCTCCCCAGGTGTGCCTGGGTTGAGGTCAATATAAACAGCACTCCAGGCAGCAATAGCCCCTGCAACTGTGCCGGACTCCGTCTCGGGGCTGTGCTGGTGGGAGGGTGTGAGGGTCCACGGCTTTGTGGGTGGCCCGGTGTTTGTGGGGCTCTGCTGGACTTTCTGCAGGAGTTGCCAGGCTGCCACCTTTAAAGAAGAGGATGTGTCACCCATAACTTCCACTGGAATATCTCTCCGGGCTGAGGTGAGGAAGGAAAAAAAGGAGTGGGGGCCGGGACAGGAGGGGTATCTCAGGCAGGGCAATGGAAAGCTTCCAGAAGAGCGCCCATGGCCAGGACCATCCTGGCTGACCTGCAGGCACCAAGGTGGCCTGCGTGCTGTCGCTGGTGTGGCTCCACGGCCCTTCCTCTAGGCTTTCAAGCCCTTGTACATATTCAGGTGTTTCACCTGGGAAGGGTGGGAACAGTTCAGCAGCAGCTGGCCTGGGGCTTAGTGCACGTTTACTCACAGAGGCCTCGGCACGGTCCCCCAGCTTTGCAATAAGGACGCTCCTTGCGTGGGCGGGCGGGGCTGCTGGCTGTATGGGAGATGATTCCCCACCTCTGACCAGTTTCAGAATTGTTTACCACTGGAGCAAGTGCCTTGGTAGTGTTTTCCTCTGTATAACTGTTAGGTTCAGGGTTTTTTTTTTCTTTTTTGGTTCAAGTTAGATTTTATTCCACTTTTATTTATTTATAGATAGAAGCATGGAAATAATTCATTCTTATTAATACATCAGTGTGAATGGAAGAAATTTTTTTCTGTTTTATTTTTACATTTTATTTTTAAAAATTTTGAAATTTAATTTTATTTATTTTTTTATACAGTAGGTTATTATTAGTTATCTATTATATGCATAAACATGTATACAGGTCAATCCCAATCTCCCAACTCATCCCACCACCACCACCCCATGGCTTCTCCCACTTTGTGTCCATACGTTTGTTCTCTACCTCTGTGTCTCTATTTCTGCCCTGCAAACCAGTTCATCTGTCCCATTTTTCTAGGTTCCACATATAGGCATTAATAAACAATATTTGTTTTTCTCTTTCTGACTTACTTCACTCTGTATGACAGTCTCTAGATCCATCAACTTCTCTACAAATGACCCAGTTTCTTTCCTTTTTATGGCTGAGTAATATTCCATTTTATATATGTACCACATGTTTATCCATTCGTCTGTCTGTGGCCATTTAGGTTGCTTCCATTACCTGGCTATTGTAAATAGTGCTGCAATGAACATTGTGGTGAATGTGTCTTTGTGATTTATGGTTTTCTCTGGGTATATGCCCAGAAGTGGGATTGCTGGATCCTATGGTAATTCTCTTTTTAGTTTTTTAAAGGAACCTCCATACTGTTCTCCATAGTGACTGTATCAATTTACATTCCCACCAATAGCGGAAGAGGGTTCCTTTTGTCCACACCCTCCCCAAAATTTGTTGTTTGTAGATTATCTGATGATGCCGATTCTAACAGGTGTGAGGTCTTACCTCATTGTAGTTTTGATTTGCATTTCTCTAATAATTAGTGATGTTGAGCAGCTTTTCATGTGCGTCTTGGCCATCTCTGTGTCTTCTTTGAAGAAACGTCTATTTAGATCTTCTGCCCATTTTTGTATTGGGTTGTTTGTTTTATTAATATTAAGCTGCATGAGCTGTTTATATATATTGGAGATTAAACCTTTGTCCATTGATTCGTTTGTGAACGTTTTCGCCCATTCTGAGGGTTGCCTTTTTCCATTCCCGTTTTTTTAACAAAGAAAGAAAGAAAGCAAAAGAAGCAGAACACTAATGTGCGTGAAATATGCCTCTTGAAACTGTCGTTTTGAAATATGGACGTCTTTTGAATTTTTTGGTCGATATATGACCCCAGGATTTGTTTTCAGGGCAGGTGTCATTTAGAGGCCTGTAATGATTTGGAATATCATCTGACCAGTAGCGCTGGGATTAAAGCTGCTGTTGTGTGAAACGGCCACAAGGTGGCAGCAGTTCTCCCTTACCAAATCTGGTTACTAGGGCAGCAGAGCCTCAATGGAAGTCGCGTTCTAGATTGGAATGTAGAACGGAATGTGCCAGGAGAAAGCCCCTCAAGTTTGTCTCACTACTTCTTGTTCGTGTTTTTAATTTAATTTTTTATTTTTTATTACAGCAAGTTTGAGTACAACGTTTAGCTTGTTGTAGGTGTGCAAGAGGTGGTTCTTTGACACATATACATATGTCTGTTCTTCCTGGGATCCTTTTCCCATGTACGTTATGACAGAATGTTGAGTAGACTTCTCTTGGTACTCCGTAGGTCTTTGGTGATTATATACGTCTACTGTGTTTGTATATGTCTGTTAACCCCGATATCGTAATGAATTCAATCCTCACACCTTTAGTTTGGTGAACCATAAGTTTGTTTTATGAATCTGTAATTGCCCTTCTCCGTGGAAATATCTGCCCTGGTATCAATTTATAGGTAACACCTATAAGTGATATGATATGATATGTGTCTTTCACTTTCTGACGTACTCCAAGTCACGTGATTAGCTCTAGACTCATCTACGGTGCTGCAAATGGCATTGTGTCCTTTTTTTCCTTGGCGAATATTCTGTTTTAGCGAGGTCCATTTTCTGCAATGTGATTCCCTGAGGGCTGAGGATTAGCTGACCTGGGCAGCCTGAAACTGCCGGCAAGCGATCCCCAGGTGTGCCTGGGTTGAGGTCAAAATAAACAGCACTCCAGGCAGCAATAGCCCCTGCAGCTGTGCCTGACTCCGTCTCGGGGCTGTGCTGGTGGGAGGGTGTGAGGGTCCACGGCTTTGTGGGTGGCCCGGTGTGAGTGGGGCTCTGCTGGAGTTTCTGCAGGAGTTGCCAGGCTGCCACCTGTAAAGAAGAGGATGTGTCACCCATAACTTCCACTGGAATATCTCTCCGGGCTGAGGTGAGGAAGGAAAAAAAGGAGTGGGGGCCGGGACAGGAGGGGTATCTCAGGCAGGGCAATGGAAAGCTTCCAGAAGAGCGCCTGTGGCCAGGACCATCCTGGCTGACCTGCAGGCACCAAGGTGGCCTGCGTGCTGTCGCTGGTGTGGCTCCACGGCCCTTCCTCTAGGCTTTCAAGCCCTTGTACATATTCAGGTGTTTCACCTGGGAAGGGTGGGAACAGTTCAGCAGCAGCTGGCCTGGGGCTCAGCTCATGTTTACTCACAGAGGCCTCGGCACGGTCCCCCAGCTTTGCAATAAGGACGCTCCTTGTGTGGGCGGGCGGGGCTGCTGGCTCTATGAGAGATGATTCCCCACCTCTGACCAATTTCAGAATTGTTTACCACTGGAGCAAGTGCCTTGGTAGTGTTTTCCTCTGTATAACTGTTAGGATCAGTTTTTTTTTTCTTTTTTGGTTCAAGTTAGATTTTATTCCTCTTTTATGTATTTATGGATATAAGCATGGAAATAATTCATTCTTATAAATACATCAGTGTGAATGGAAGAACATTTTTTCTGTTTTATTTTTACATTTTATTTTTAAAATTTTTGAAATTTAATTATTTTATTTTTTTTTATACAGTAGGTTATTATTAGTTATCTATTTTATGCATAGACATGTATACAGGTCAATCCCAATCTCCCAACTCATCCCACCACCACCACCCCATTGCTTCCCCCACTTTGTGTCCATACCTTTGTTCTCTACCTCTGTGTCTCTATTTCTGCCCTGCAAACCAGTTCATCTGTAGCATTTTTCTAGGTTCCACATATAGGCATTAATATACAATATTTGTTTTTCTCTTTCTGACTTACTTCACACTGTATGACAGTCTCTAGATCCATCAACTTCTCTACAAATGACCCAGGTTCATTCCTTTTTATGGCTGAGTAATATTCCATTTTATATATGTACCACATCTTTATCCATTCGTCTGTCTGTGGGCATTTAGGTTGCTTCCATTACCTGGCTATTGTAAATAGTGCTGCAATGAACATTGTGGTGAATGTGTCTTTGTGATTTATGGTTTTCTCTGGGTATATGCCCAGAAGTGGGATTGCTGGATCCTATGGTATTTCTCTTTTTAGTTTTTTAAAGGAACCTCCATACTGTTCTCCATAGTGACTGTATCAATTTACATTCCCACCAATAGCGGAAGAGGGTTCCTTTTGTCCACACCCTCCCCAGAATTTGTTGTTTGTAGATTATCTGATGATGCCGATTCTAACAGGTGTGAGGTCTTTCCTCATTGTAGTTTTGTTTTGCATTTCTCTAATAATTAGTGATGTTGAGTAGCTTTTCATGTGCGTCTTGGCCATCTCTGTGTCTTCTTTGAAGAAACGTCTATTTAGATCTTCTGCCCATTTTTGTATTGGGTTGTTTGTTGTATTAATATTAAGCTGCATGAGCTGTTTATATATATTGGAGATTAAACCTTTGTCCATTGATTCGTTTGTGAAAGTTTTCGCCCATTCTGAGGGTTGCCTTTTTCAATTCCCGTTTTTTTAACAAAGAAAGAAAGAAATCAAAAGAAGCAGAACACTAATGTGCGTGAAATATGCCTCTTGAAACTGTCGTTTTGAAATATGGACGTCTTTTGAATTTTTTGGTCGATATATGACCCCAGGATTTGTTTTCAGGGCAGGTGTCATTTACAGGCCTGTAATGATTTGGAATATCCACTGACCATTAGCGCTGGGATTAAAGCTGCTGTTGTGTGAAACGGCCACAAGGTGGCAGCAGTTCTCCCTTACCAAATCTGGTTACTAGGGCAGCAGAGCCTCAATGGAAGTGGCGTTCTAGATTGGAATGTAGAACAGAATGTACCAGGAGAAAGCCCCTCAAGTTTTTCTCACTAATTCTTGTTCGTGTTTTTAATTTAATTTTTTATTTTTTATTACAGCAAGTTTGAGTACTACGTTTAGCTTGTTGTAGGTGTGCAAGAGGTGGTTCTTTTACACATATACATATGTCTGTTCTTCCTGGGATCCTTTTCCCATGTTCGTTATGACAGAATGTTGAGTAGTCTTCTCTTGGTACTCCGTAGGTCTTTGGTGATTATATACGTCTACTGTGTTTGTATATGTCTGTTAACCCCAATATCATAATGAATTCAATCCTCACACCTTTCCTTTGGTGAACCATAAGTTTGTTTAATGAATCTTTGATTGCCCTTCTCCGTGGAAATATCTGCCCTGGTATCAATTTATAGGTAACACCTATAAGTGATATGATATGATATGTGTCTTTCACTTTCTGACTTACTCCAAGTCACGTGATTACCTCTAGACTCATCTACGGTGCTGCAAATGGCATTGTGTGCTTTTTTTCCTTGGCTAATATTCTGTCTTAGCGAGGTCCATTTTCTGCAATGTGATTCCCTGAGGGCTGAGGATTAGCTGACCTGGGCAGCCTGACCCTGCCGGCAAGCCCTCCCCAGGTGTGCCTGGGTTGAGGTCAATATAAACAGCACTCCAGGCAGCAATAGCCCCTGCAGCTGTGCCTGACTCCATATTCTCTGCCCCGTCAGCAGTCTCGGGGCTGTGCTGGTGGGAGGGTGTGAGGGTCCACGGCTTTGTGGGTGGCCCGGTGTGAGTGGGGCTCTGCTGGAGTTTCTGCAGGAGTTGCCAGGCTGCCACCTGTAAAGAAGAGGATGTGTCACCCATAACTTCCACTGGAATATCTCTCCGGGCTGAGGTGAGGAAGGAAAAAAAGGAGTGGGGGCCGGGACAGGAGGGGTATCTCAGGCAGGGCAATGGAAAGCTTCCAGAAGAGCGCCTGTGGCCAGGACCATCCTGGCTGACCTGCAGGCACCAAGGTGGCCTGCGTGCTGTCGCTGGTGTGGCTCCACGGCCCTTCCTCTAGGCTTTCAAGCCCTTGTACATATTCAGGTGTTTCACCTGGGAAGGGTGGGAACAGTTCAGCAGCAGCTGGCCTGGGGCTCAGCTCATGTTTACTCACAGAGGCCTCGGCACGGTCCCCCAGCTTTGCAATAAGGACGCTCCTTGTGTGGGCGGGCGGGGCTGCTGGCTCTATGAGAGATGATTCCCCACCTCTGACCAATTTCAGAATTGTTTACCACTGGAGCAAGTGCCTTGGTAGTGTTTTCCTCTGTATAACTGTTAGGATCAGTTTTTTTTTTCTTTTTTGGTTCAAGTTAGATTTTATTCCTCTTTTATGTATTTATGGATATAAGCATGGAAATAATTCATTCTTATAAATACATCAGTGTGAATGGAAGAACATTTTTTCTGTTTTATTTTTACATTTTATTTTTAAAATTTTTGAAATTTAATTATTTTATTTTTTTTTATACAGTAGGTTATTATTAGTTATCTATTTTATGCATAGACATGTATACATGTCAATCCCAATCTCCCAACTCATCCCACCACCACCACCCCATTGCTTCCCCCACTTTGTGTCCATACCTTTGTTCTCTACCTCTGTGTCTCTATTTCTGCCCTGCAAACCAGTTCATCTGTAGCATTTTTCTAGGTTCCACATATAGGCATTAATATACAATATTTGTTTTTCTCTTTCTGACTTACTTCACACTGTATGACAGTCTCTAGATCCATCAACTTCTCTACAAATGACCCAGGTTCATTCCTTTTTATGGCTGAGTAATATTCCATTTTATATATGTACCACATCTTTATCCATTCGTCTGTCTGTGGGCATTTAGGTTGCTTCCATTACCTGGCTATTGTAAATAGTGCTGCAATGAACATTGTGGTGAATGTGTCTTTGTGATTTATGGTTTTCTCTGGGTATATGCCCAGAAGTGGGATTGCTGGATCCTATGGTATTTCTCTTTTTAGTTTTTTAAAGGAACCTCCATACTGTTCTCCATAGTGACTGTATCAATTTACATTCCCACCAATAGCGGAAGAGGGTTCCTTTTGTCCACACCCTCCCCAGAATTTGTTGTTTGTAGATTATCTGATGATGCCGATTCTAACAGGTGTGAGGTCTTTCCTCATTGTAGTTTTGTTTTGCATTTCTCTAATAATTAGTGATGTTGAGTAGCTTTTCATGTGCGTCTTGGCCATCTCTGTGTCTTCTTTGAAGAAACGTCTATTTAGATCTTCTGCCCATTTTTGTATTGGGTTGTTTGTTGTATTAATATTAAGCTGCATGAGCTGTTTATATATATTGGAGATTAAACCTTTGTCCATTGATTCGTTTGTGAAAGTTTTCGCCCATTCTGAGGGTTGCCTTTTTCAATTCCCGTTTTTTTAACAAAGAAAGAAAGAAATCAAAAGAAGCAGAACACTAATGTGCGTGAAATATGCCTCTTGAAACTGTCGTTTTGAAATATGGACGTCTTTTGAATTTTTTGGTCGATATATGACCCCAGGATTTGTTTTCAGGGCAGGTGTCATTTACAGGCCTGTAATGATTTGGAATATCCACTGACCATTAGCGCTGGGATTAAAGCTGCTGTTGTGTGAAACGGCCACAAGGTGGCAGCAGTTCTCCCTTACCAAATCTGGTTACTAGGGCAGCAGAGCCTCAATGGAAGTGGCGTTCTAGATTGGAATGTAGAACAGAATGTACCAGGAGAAAGCCCCTCAAGTTTTTCTCACTAATTCTTGTTCGTGTTTTTAATTTAATTTTTTATTTTTTATTACAGCAAGTTTGAGTACTACGTTTAGCTTGTTGTAGGTGTGCAAGAGGTGGTTCTTTTACACATATACATATGTCTGTTCTTCCTGGGATCCTTTTCCCATGTTCGTTATGACAGAATGTTGAGTAGTCTTCTCTTGGTACTCCGTAGGTCTTTGGTGATTATATACGTCTACTGTGTTTGTATATGTCTGTTAACCCCAATATCATAATGAATTCAATCCTCACACCTTTCCTTTGGTGAACCATAAGTTTGTTTAATGAATCTTTGATTGCCCTTCTCCGTGGAAATATCTGCCCTGGTATCAATTTATAGGTAACACCTATAAGTGATATGATATGATATGTGTCTTTCACTTTCTGACTTACTCCAAGTCACGTGATTACCTCTAGACTCATCTACGGTGCTGCAAATGGCATTGTGTGCTTTTTTTCCTTGGCTAATATTCTGTCTTAGCGAGGTCCATTTTATGCAATGTGATTCCCTGAGGGCTGAGGATTAGCTGACCTGGGCAGCCTGACCCTGCCGGCAAGCCCTCCCCAGGTGTGCCTGGGTTGAGGTCAATATAAACAGCACTCCAGGCAGCAATATGCCCTGCAGCTGTGCCTGACTCCATATTATCTGCCCCGTCAGCAGTCTCGTGGCTCTGCTGCTGGGAGGGTGTGAGGGTCCACGGCTTTGTGGGTGGCCCGGTGTGAGTGGGGCTCTGCTGGACTTTCTGCAGGATTTGCCAGGCTGCCACCTGTAAAGAAGAGGATGTGTCACCCATAACTTCCACTGGAATATCTCTCCGGGCTGAGGTGAGGAAGGAAAAAAAGGAGTGGGGGCCGGGACAGGAGGTGTATCTCAGGCAGGGCAATGGAAAGCTTCCAGAAGAGCGCCCGTGGCCAGGACCATCCTGGCTGACCTGCAGGCACCAAGGTGGCCTGCGTGCTGTCGCTGGTGTGGCTCCACGGCCCTTCCTCTAGGCTTTCAAGCCCTTGTACATATTCAGGTGTTTCACCTGGGAAGCGTGGGAACACTTCAGCAGCAGCTGGCCTGGGGCTCAGCTCACGTTTACTCACAGAGGCCTCGGCACGGTCCCCCAGCTTTGCAATAAGGACGCTCCTTGCGTGGGCGGGCGGGGCTGCTGGCTCTATGGGAGATGATTCCCCACCTCTGACCAATTTCAGAATTGTTTACCACTGGAGCAAGTGCCTTGGTAGTGTTTTCCTCTGTATAACTGTTAGGATCAGTTTTTTTTTTTTTCTTTTTTGGTTCAAGTTAGATTTTATTCCTCTTTTATGTATTTATGGATATAAGCATGGAAATAATTCATTCTTATAAATACATCAGTGTGAATGGAAGAACTTTTTTTCTGTTTTATTTTTACATTTTATTTTTAAAAATTTTGAAATTTAATTTTATATATTTTTTTATACACTAGGTTATTATTAGTTATCTATTTTATGCATATACATGTATACAGGTCAATCCCAATCTCCCAACTCATCCCACCACCACCACCCCATGGCTTCCCCCACTTTGTGTCCATACGTTTGTTCTCTACCTCTGTGTCTCTATTTCTGCCCTGCAAACCAGTTCATCTATAGCATTTTTCTAGGTTCCACATATAGGCATTAATATACAATATATGTTTTTCTCTTTCTGACTTACTTCACTCTGTATGACAGTCTCTAGATCCATCAACTTCTCTACAAATGACTCAGTTTCATTCATTTTTATGGCTGAGTAATATTCCATTTTATATATGTACCACTTCTTTATCCATTCGTCTGTCTGTGGGCATTTAGGTTGCTTCCATTACCTGGCTATTGTAAATAGTGCTGCAATGAACATTGTGGTGAATGTGTCTCTGTGATTTATGGTTTTCTCTGGGCATATGCCCAGAAGTGGGATTGCTGGATCCTATGGTAATTCTCTTTTTAGTTTTTTAAAGGAACCTCCATACTGTTCTCCATAGTGACTGTATCAATTTACAGTCCCCCCAATAGCGGAAGAGGGTTCCTTTTGTCCACACCCTCCCCAGAATTTGTTGTTTGTAGATTATCTGATGATGCCGATTCTAACAGGTGTGAGGTCTTACCTTATTGTAGTTTTGATTTGCATTTCTCTAATAATTAGTGATGTTGAGCAGCTTTTCATGTGCGTCTTGGCCATCTCTGTGTCTTCTTTGAAGAAACGTCTATTTAGATCTTCTGCCCATTTTTGTATTGGGTTGTTTGTTTTTTTCATAAGCTGCATGAGCTGTTTATATATATTGGAGATTAAACCTTTGTCCATTGATTCGTTTGTGAACGTTTTCGCCCCTTCTGAGGGTTACCATTTTCCATTCCCGTTTTTTTAACAAAGAAAGAAAGAAAGCAAAAGAAGCAGAACACTAATGTGCGTGAAATATGCCTCTTGAAACTGTCGTTTTGAAATATGGACGTCTTTTGAATTTTTTGGTCGATATATGACCCCAGGATTTGTTTTCAGGGCAGGTGTCATTTACAGGCCTGTAATGATTTGGAATATCCACTGACCATTAGCGCTGGGATTAAAGCTGCTGTTGTGTGAAACGGCCACAAGGTGGCAGCAGTTCTCCCTTACCAAATCTGGTTACTAGGGCAGCAGAGCCTCAATGGAAGTCGCGTTCTAGATTGGAATTTAGAACGGAATGTGCCAGGAGAAAGCCCCTCAAGTTTGTCTCACTACTTCTTGTTCGTGTTTTTAATTTATTTTTTTATTTTTTATTACAGCAAGTTTGAGTACAACGTTTAGCTTGTTGTAGGTGTGCAAGAGGTGGTTCTTTTACACATATATATATGTCTGTTCTTCCTGAGATCCTTTTCCCATGTACGTTATGACAGAATGTTGAGTAGTCTTCTCTTGGTACTCCGTAGGTCTTTGGTGATTATATATGTCTACTGTGTTTGTATATGTCTGTTAACCCCAATATCGTAATGAATTCAATCCTCACACCTTTCCTTTGGTGAACCATAAGTTTGTTTAATGAATCTGTGATTGCCCTTCTCCGTGGAAATATCTGCCCTGGTATCAATTTATAGGTAACACCTATAAGTGATATGATATGATATGTGCCTTTCACTTTCTGACTTACTCCAAGTCACGTGATTACCTCGAGACTCATCTACGGTGCTGCAAATGGCATTGTGTGCTTCTTTTCCTTGGCGAATATTCTGTCTTAGCGAGGTCCATTTTCTGCAAAGTGATTCCCTGAGGGCTGAGGATTAGCTGACCTGGGCAGCCTGACCCTGCCGGCAAGCCCTCCCCAGGTGTGCCTGGGTTGAGGTCAATATAAACAGCACTCCAGGCAGCAATAGCCCCTGCAGCTGTGCCTGACTCCATATTCTCTGCCCCGTCAGCAGTCTCGGGGCTGTGCTGCTGGGAGGGTGTGAGGGTCCACGGCTTTGTGGGTGGCCCGGTGTGAGTGGGGCTCTGCTGGACTTTCTGCAGGAGTTGCCAGGCTGCCACCTGTAAAGAAGAGGATGTGTCACCCATAACTTCCACTGGAATATCTCTCCGGGCTGAGGTGAGGAAGGAAAAAAAGGAGTGGGGGCCGGGACAGGAGGGGTATCTCAGGCAGGGCAATGGAAAGCTTCCAGAAGAGCGCCTGTGGCCAGGACCATCCTGGCTGACCTGCAGGCACCAAGGTGGCCTGCGTGCTGTCGCTGGTGTGGCTCCACGGCCCTTCCTCTAGGCTTTCAAGCCCTTGTACATATTCAGGTGTTTCACCTGGGAAGGGTGGGAACAGTTCAGCAGCAG
Source organism: Mesoplodon bidens (assembly GCF_964165515.1). Classification (NCBI taxonomy): domain Eukaryota; kingdom Metazoa; phylum Chordata; class Mammalia; order Artiodactyla; family Ziphiidae; genus Mesoplodon; species Mesoplodon bidens. The sequence continues at coordinate 815,947 of NW_027671809.1, read as the reverse complement.
CTGGCCTGGGGCTCAGCTCATGTTTACTCACAGAGGCCTCGGCACGGTCCCCCAGCTTTGCAATAAGGACGCTCCTTGCGTGGGCGGGCGGGGCTGCTGGCTCTATGGGAGATGATTCCCCACCTCTGACCAATTTCAGAATTGTTTACCACTGGAGCAAGTGCCTTGGTAGTGTTTTCCTCTGTATAACTGTTAGCTTCAGTTTTTTTTTTTCTTTTTTGGTTCAAGTTAGATTTTATTCCTCTTTTATGTATTTATGGATATAAGCATGGAAATAATTCATTCTTATAAATACATCAGTGTGAATGGAAGAACATTTTTTCTGTTTTATTTTTACATTTTATTTTTAAAATTTTTGAAATTTAATTGTATTTATTTTTTTTATACAGTAGGTTATTACTAGTTATCTATTTTATGCATAGACATGTATACAGGTCAATCCCTATCTCCCAACTCATCCCACCACCACCACCCCATGGCTTCCCCCACTTTGTGTCGATACGTTTGTTCTCTACCTCTGTGTCTCTATTTCTGCCCTGCAAACCAGTTCATCTGTAGCATATTTCTAGGTTCCACATATAGGCATTAATATACAATATTTGTTTTTCTCTTTCTGACTTACTTCACTCTGTATGACAGTCTCTAGATCCATCAACTTCTCTACAAATGACCCAGGTTCATTCCTTTTTATGGCTGAGTAATATTCCATTTTATATATGTACCACATCTTTATCCATTCGTCTGTCTGTGGGCATTTAGGTTGCTTCCATTACCTGGCTATTGTAAATAGTGCTGCAATGAACATTGTGGTGAATGTGTCTCTGTGATTTATGGTTTTCTCTGGGTATATGCCCAGAAGTGGGATTGCTGGATCCTATGGTAATTCTGTTTTTAGTTTTTCAAAGGAACCTCCATACTGTTCTCCATAGTGACTGTATCAATTTACATTCCCACCAATAGCGGAAGAGGGTTCCTTTTGTCCACACCCTCCCCAGAATTTGTTGTTTGTAGATTATCTGATGATGCCGATTCTAACAGGTGTGAGGTCTTACCTCATTGTAGTTTTGATTTGCATTTCTCTAATAATTAGTGATGTTGAGCAGCTTTTCATGTGCGTCTTGGCCATCTCTGTGTCTTCTTTGAAGAAACGTCTATTTAGATCTTCTGCCCATTTTTGTATTGGGTTGTTTGTTTTATTAATATTAAGCTGCATGAGCTGTTTATATATATTGGAGATTAAACCTTTGTCCATTGATTCGTTTGTGAACGTTTTCGCCCATTCTGAGGGTTGCCTTTTTCCATTCCCGTTTTTTTAACAAAGAAAGAAAGAAAGCAAAAGAAGCAGAACACTAATGTGCGTGAAATATGCCTCTTGAAACTGTCGTTTGGAAATATGGACGTCTTTTGAATTTTTTGGTCGATATATGACCCCAGGATTTGTTTTCAGGGCAGGTGTCATTTACAGACCTTTAATGATTTGGAATATCCACTGACCATTAGCGCTGGGATTAAAGCTGCTGTTGTGTGAAACGGCCACAAGGTGGCAGCAGTTCTCCCTTACCAAATCTGGTTACTAGGGCAGCAGAGCCTCAATGGAAGTCGCGTTCTAGATTGGAATGTAGAACGGAATGTGCCAGGAGAAAGCCCCTCAAGTTTGTCTCACTACTTCTTGTTCGTGTTTTTAATTTAATTTTTTATTTTTTATTACAGCAAGTTTGAGTACAACGTTTAGCTTGTTGTAGGTGTGCAAGAGGTGGTTCTTTTACACATATACATATGTCTGTTCTTCCTGGGATCCTTTTCCCATGTACGTTATGACAGAATGTTGAGTAGTCCTCTCTTGGTACTCCGTAGGTCTTTGGTGATTATATATGTCTACTGTGTTTGTATATGTCTGTTAACCCCAATATCGTAATGAATTCAATCCTCACACCTTTCCTTTGGTGAACCATAAGTTTGTTTAATGAATCTGTGATTGCCCTTCTCCGTGGAAATATCTGCCCTGGTATCAATTTATAGGTAACACCTATAAGTGATATGATATATGTGTCTTTCACTTTCTGACTTACTCCAAGTCACGTGATTACCTCTAGACTCATCTACAGTGCTGCAAATGGCATTGTGTGCTTCTTTTCCTTGGCGAATATTCTGTCTTAGCGAGGTCCATTTTCTGCAATGTGAATCCCTGAGGGCTGAGGATTAGCTGACCTGGGCAGCCTGACCCTGCCGGCAAGCCCTCCCCAGGTGTGCCTGGGTTGAGGTCAATATAAACAGCACTCCAGGCAGCAATAGCCCCTGCAGCTGTGCCTGACTCCATATTCTCTGCCCCGTCAGCAGTCTCGGGGCTGTGCTGGTGGGAGGGTGTGAGGGTCCACGGCTTTGTGGGTGGCCCGGTGTGAGTGGGGCTCTGCTGGACTTTCTGCAGGAGTTGCCAGGCTGCCACCTGTAAGAAGAGGATGTGTCACCCATAACTTCGACTGGAATATCTCTCCGGGCTGAGGTGAGGAAGGAAAAAAAGGAGTGGGGGCCGGGACAGGAGGGGTATCTCAGGCAGGGCAATGGAAAGCTTCCAGAAGATCGCCCGTGGCCAGGACCATCCTGGCTGACCTGCAGGCACCAAGGTGGCCTGCGTGCTGTCGCTGGTGTGGCTCCACGGCCCTTCCTCTAGGCTTTCAAGCCCTTGTACATATTCAGGTGTTTCACCTGGGAAGGGTGGGAACAGTTCAGCAGCAGCTGGCCTGGGGCTCAGCTCACGTTTACTCACAGAGGCCTCGGCACGGTCCCCCAGCTTTGCAATAAGGACGCTCCTTGCGTGGGCGGGCGGCGCTGCTGGCTCTATGGGAGATGATTCCCCACCTCTGACCAATTTCAGAATTGTTTACCACTGGAGCAAGTGCCTTGGTAGTGTTTTCCTCTGTATAACTGGTAGGTGTAGTTTTTTATTTTTTTGGTTCAAGTTAGATTTTATTCCTCTTTTATGTATTTATGGATATAAGCACGGAAATAATTCATTCTTATAAATACATCAGTGTGAATGGAAGAACACTTTTTCTGTTTTATTTTTACATTTTATTTTTAAAATTTTTGAAATTTAATTTTATTTATTTATTTTTATACAGTAGGTTATTATTAGTTATCTATTTTATGCATAGACATGTATACAGGTCAATCCCAATCTCCCAACTCATCCCACCACCACCACCCCATGGCTTCCCCCACTTTGTGTCCATACGTTTGTTCTCTACCTCTGTGTCTCTATTTCTGCCCTGCAAACCAGTTCATCTGTACCATTTTTCTAGGTTCCACATATAGGCATTAATATACAATATTTGTTTTTCTCTTTCTGACTTACTTCACTCTGTATGACAGTCTCTAGATCCATCAACTTCTCTACCAATGACTCAGTTTCATTCCTTTTTATGGCTGAGTAATATTCCATTTTATATATGTACCACATCTTTATCCATTCGTCTGTCTGTGGCCATTTAGGTTGCTTCCATTACCTGGCTATTGTAAATAGTGCTGCAATGAACATTGTGGGGAATGTGTCTTTGTGATTTATGGTTTTCTCTGGGTATATGCCCAGAAGTGGGATTTCTGGATCCTATTGTAATTCTGTTTTTAGTTTTTTAAAGGAACCTCCATACTGTTCTCCATAGTGACTGTATCAATTTACGTTCCCACCAATAGCGGAAGAGGGTTCCTTTGTCCACACCCTCCCCAGAATTTGTTGTTTGTAGATTATCTGATGATGCCGATTCTAACAGGTGTGAGGTCTTACCTCATTGTAGTTTTGATTTGCATTTCTCTAATAATTAGTGATGTTGAGCAGCTTTTCATGTGCGTCTTGGCCATCTCTGTGTCTTCTTTGAAGAAACGTCTATTTAGATCTTCTGCCCATTTTTGTATTGGGTTGTTTGTTTTATTAATATTAAGCTGCATGAGCTGTTTATATATATTGGAGATTAAACCTTTGTCCATTGATTCTTTTGTGAAAGTTTTCGCCCATTCTGAGGGTTGCCTTTTTCCATTCCCATTTTTTTAACAAAGAAAGAAAGAAAGCAAAAGAAGCAGAACACTAATGTGCGTGAAATATGCCTCTTGAAACTGTCGTTTGGAAATATGGACGTCTTTTGAATTTTTTGGTCGATATATGACCCCAGGATTTGTTTTCAGGGCAGGTGTCATTTACAGGCCTGTAATGATTTGGAATATCCACTGACCATTAGCGCTGGGATTAAAGCTGCTGTTGTGTGAAACGGCCACAAGGTGGCAGCAGTTCTCCCTTACCAAATCTGGATACTAGGGCAGCAGAGCCTCAATGGAAGTCGCGTTCTAGATTGGAATGTAGAATGGAATGTACCAGGAGAAAGCCCCTCAAGTTTTTCTCACTAATTCTTGTTCGTGTTTTTAATTTAATTTTTATTTTTTATTACAGCAAGTTTGAGTACAACGTTTAGCTTGTTGTAGGTGTGCAAGAGGTGGTTCTTTTACACATATACATATGTCTGTTCTTCCTGGGATCCTTTTCCCATGTTCGTTATGACAGAATGTTGAGTAGTCTTCTCTTGGTACTCCGTAGGTCTTTGGTGATTATATACGTCTACTGTGTTTGTATATGTCTGTTAACCCCAATATCGTAATGAATTCAATCCTCACACCTTTCCTTTGGTGAACCATAAGTTTGTTTAATGAATCTGTGATTGCCCTTCTCCGTGGAAATATCTGCCCTGGTATCAATTTATAGGTAACACCTATAAGTGATATGATATGATATGTGTCTTTCACTTTCTGACTTACTCCAAGTCACGTGATTACCTCTAGACTCATCTACGGTGCTGCAAATGGCATTGTTTGCTTTTTTTCCTTGGCTAATATTCTGTCTTAGCGAGGTCCATTTTCTGCAATGTGAATCCCTGAGGGCTGGGGATTAGCTGACCTGGGCAGCCTGACCCTGCCGGCAAGCCCTCCCCAGGTGTGCCTGGTTTGAGGTCAATATAAACAGCACTCCAGGCAGCAATAGCCCCTGCAGCTGTGCCTGACTCCATATTCTCTGCCCCGTCAGCAGTCTCGGGGCTGTGCTGGTGGGAGGGTGTGAGGGTCCACGGCTTTGTGGGTGGCCCGGTGTGAGTGGGGCTCTGCTGGACTTTCTGCAGGAGTTGCCAGGCTGCCACCTGTAAAGAAGAGGATGTGTCACCCATAACTTCCACTGGAATATCTCTCCGGGCTGAGGTGAGGAAGGAAAAAAAGGAGTGGGGGCCGGGACAGGAGGGTTATCACAGGCAGGGCAATGGAAAGCTTCCAGAAGAGCGCCTGTGGCCAGGACCATCCTGGCTGACCTGCAGGCACCAAGGTGGCCTGCGTGCTTTCGCTGGTGTGGCTCCACGGCCCTTCTTCTAGGCTTTCAAGCCCTTGTACATATTCAGGTATTTCACCTGGGAAGGGTGGGAACAGTTCAGCAGCAGCTGGCCTGGGGCTCAGCTCACGTTTACTCACAGAGGCCTCGGCACGGTCCCCCAGCTTTGCAATAAGGACGCTCCTTGCGTGGGCGGGCGGGGCTGCTGGCTGTATGGGAGATGATTCCCCTCCTCTGACCAATTTCAGAATTGTTTACCACTGGAGAAAGTGCCTTGGTAGTGTTTTCTTCTGTATAACTGTTAGGTTCAGTTTTTTTTTTCTTTTTTGCTTCAAGTTAGATTTTATTCTTCTTTTATGTATTTATGGATATAAGCATGGAAATAATTCATTCTTATAAATATATCAGTGTGAATGGAAGAACATTTTTTCTGTTTTATTTTTACATTTTATTTTTAAAATTTTTGAAATTTAATTTTATTTATTTTTTTTTATACAGTAGGTTATTATTAGTTATCTATTTTATGCATAGACATGTATACAGGTCAATCCCAATCTCCCAACTCATCCCACCACCACCACCCCATGGCTTCCCCCACTTTGTGTCCATACGTTTGTTCTCTACCTCTGTGTCTCTATTTCTGCCCTGCAAACCAGTTCATCTGTAGCATTTTTCTAGGTTCCACATATAGGCATTAATATACAATATTTGTTTTCCTCTTTCTGACTTACTTCACTCTGTATGACAGTCTCTAGATCCATTAACTTCTCTACAAATGACCCAGTTTCATTCCTTTTTATGGCTGAGAAATATTCCATTTTATATATGTACCACATCTTTATCCATTCGTCTGTCTGTGGGCATTTAGGTTGCTTCCATTACCTGGCTATTGTAAATAGTGCTGCAATGAACATTGTGGTGAATGTGTCTCTGTGATTTATGGTTTTCTCTGGGTATATGCCCAGAAGTGGGATTGCTGGATCCTATGGTAATTCTCTTTTTAGTTTTTTAAAGGAACCTCCATACTGTTCTCCATAGTGACTGTATCAATTTACTTTCCCACCAATAGCGGAAGAGGGTTCCTTTTGTCCACACCCTCCCCAGAATTTGTTGTTTGTAGATTATCTGATGATGCCGATTCTAACAGGTGTGAGGTCTTACCTCATTGTAGTTTTGATTTGCATTTCTCTAATAATTAGTGATGTTGAGCAGCTTTTCATGTGCGTCTTGGCCATCTCTGTGTCTTCTTTGAAGAAACGTCTATTTAGATCTTCTGCCCATTTTTGTATTGGGTTGTTTGTTTTATTAATATTAAGCTGCATGAGCTGTTTATATATATTGGAGATTAAACCTTTGTCCATTGATTCGTTTGTGAACGTTTTCGCAGATTCTGAGGGTTGCCTTTTTCCATTCCCGTTTTTTTAACAAAGAAAGAAAGAAAGCAAAAGAATCAGAACACTAATGTGCGTGAAATATGCCTCTTGAAACTGTCGTTTGGAAATATGGACGTCTTTTGAATTTTTTGGTCGATATATGACCCCAGGATTTGTTTTCAGGGCAGGTGTCATTTACAGGCCTGTAATGATTTGGAATATCCACTGACCATTAGCGCTGGGATTAAAGCTGCTGTTGTGTGAAACGGCCACAAGGTGGCAGCAGTTCTCCCTTACCAAATCTGGTTACTAGGGCAGCAGAGCCTCAATGGAAGTCGCGTTCTAGATTGGAATGTAGAACGGAATGTGCCAGGAGAAAGCCCCTCAAGTTTGTCTCACTACTTCTTGTTCGTGTTTTTAATTTAATTTTTTATTTTTTATTACAGCAAGTTTGAGTACAACGTTTAGCTTGTTGTAGGTGTGCAAGAGGTGGTTCTTTTACACATATACATATGTCTGTTCTTCCTGGGATCCTTTTCCCATGTACGTTATGACAGAATGTTGAGTAATCCTCTCTTGGTACTCCGTAGGTCTTTGGTGATTATATATATCTACTGTGTTTGTATATGTCTGTTAACCCCAATATCGTAATGAATTCAATCCTCACACCTTTCCTTTGGTGAACCATAAGTTTGTTTAATGAATCTGTGATTGCCCTTCTCCGTGGAAATATCTGCCCTGGTATCAATTTATAGGTAACACCTATAAGTGATATGATATATGTGTCTTTCACTTTCTGACTTACTCCAAGTCACGTGATTACCTCTAGACTCATCTACGGTGCTGCAAATGGCATTGTGTGCTTCTTTTCCTTGGCGAATATTCTGTCTTAGCGAGGTCCATTTTCTGCAATGTGAATCCCTGAGGTCTGAGGATTAGCTGACCTGGGCAGCCTGACCCTGCCGGCAAGCCCTCCCCAGGTGTGCCTGGGTTGAGGTCAATATAAACAGCACTCCAGGCAGCAATAGCCCCTGCAGCTGTGCCTGACTCCATATTCTCTGCCCCGTCAGCAGTCTCGGGGCTGTGCTGGTGGGAGGGTGTGAGGGTCCACGGCTTTGTGGGTGGCCCGGTGTGAGTGGGGCTCTGCTGGACTTTCTGCAGGAGTTGCCAGGCTGCCACCTGTAAGAAGAGGATGTGTCACCCATAACTTCCACTGGAATATCTCTCCGGGCTGAGGTGAGGAAGGAAAAAAAGGAGTGGGGGCCGGGACAGGAGGGGTATCTCAGGCAGGGCAATGGAAAGCTTCCAGAAGATCGCCCGTGGCCAGGACCATCCTGGCTGACCTGCAGGCACCAAGGTGGCCTGCGTGCTGTCGCTGGTGTGGCTCCACGGCCCTTCCTCTAGGCTTTCAAGCCCTTGTACATATTCAGGTGTTTCACCTGGGAAGGGTGGGAACAGTTCAGCAGCAGCTGGCCTGGGGCTCAGCTCACGTTTACTCACAGAGGCCTCGGCACGGTCCCCCAGCTTTGCAATAAGGACGCTCCTTGCGTGGGCGGGCGGCGCTGCTGGCTCTATGGGAGATGATTCCCCACCTCTGACCAATTTCAGAATTGTTTACCACTGGAGCAAGTGCCTTGGTAGTGTTTTCCACTGTATAACTGGTAGGTGTAGTTTTTTTTTTTTTGGTTCAAGTTAGATTTTATTCCTCTTTTATGTATTTATGGATATAAGCACGGAAATAATTCATTCTTATAAATACATCAGTGTGAATGGAAGAACACTTTTGCTGTTTTATTTTTACATTTTATTTTTAAAATTTTTGAAATTTAATTTTATTTATTTATTTTTATACAGTAGGTTATTATTAGTTATCTATTTTATGCATAGACATGTATACAGGTCAATCCCAATCTCCCAACTCATCCCACCACCACCACCCCATGGCTTCCCCCACTTTGTGTCCATACGTTTGTTCTCTACCTCTGTGTCTCTATTTCTGCCCTGCAAACCAGTTCATCTGTAGCATTTTTCTAGGTTCCACATATAGGCATTAATATACAATATTTGTTTTTCTCTTTCTGACTTACTTCACTCTGTATGACAGTCTCTAGATCCATCAACTTCTCTACAAATGACTCAGTTTCATTCCTTTTTATGGCTGAGTAATATTCCATTTTATATATGTACCACATCTTTATCCATTCGTCTGTCTGTGGCCATTTAGGTTGCTTCCATTACCTGGCTATTGTAAATAGTGCTGCAATGAACATTGTGGGGAATGTGTCTTTGTGATTTATGGTTTTCTCTGGGTATATGCCCAGAAGTGGGATTTCTGGATCCTATTGTAATTCTGTTTTTAGTTTTTTAAAGGAACCTCCATACTGTTCTCCATAGTGACTGTATCAATTTACGTTCCCACCAATAGCGGAAGAGGGTTCCTTTGTCCACACCCTCCCCAGAATTTGTTGTTTGTAGATTATCTGATGATGCCGATTCTAACAGGTGTGAGGTCTTACCTCATTGTAGTTTTGATTTGCATTTCTCTAATAATTAGTGATGTTGAGCAGCTTTTCATGTGCGTCTTGGCCATCTCTGTGTCTTCTTTGAAGAAACGTCTATTTAGATCTTCTGCCCATTTTTGTATTGGGTTGTTTGTTTTATTAATATTAAGCTGCATGAGCTGTTTATATATATTGGAGATTAAACCTTTGTCCATTGATTCTTTTGTGAAAGTTTTCGCCCATTCTGAGGGTTGCCTTTTTCCATTCCCATTTTTTTAACAAAGAAAGAAAGAAAGCAAAAGAAGCAGAACACTAATGTGCGTGAAATATGCCTCTTGAAACTGTCGTTTGGAAATATGGACGTCTTTTGAATTTTTTGGTCGATATATGACCCCAGGATTTGTTTTCAGGGCAGGTGTCATTTACAGGCCTGTAATGATTTGGAATATCCACTGACCATTAGCGCTGGGATTAAAGCTGCTGTTGTGTGAAACGGCCACAAGGTGGCAGCAGTTCTCCCTTACCAAATCTGGATACTAGGGCAGCAGAGCCTCAATGGAAGTCGCGTTCTAGATTGGAATGTAGAATGGAATGTACCAGGAGAAAGCCCCTCAAGTTTTTCTCACTAATTCTTGTTCGTGTTTTTAATTTAATTTTTATTTTTTATTACAGCAAGTTTGAGTACAACGTTTAGCTTGTTGTAGGTGTGCAAGAGGTGGTTCTTTTACACATATACATATGTCTGTTCTTCCTGGGATCCTTTTCCCATGTTCGTTATGACAGAATGTTGAGTAGTCTTCTCTTGGTACTCCGTAGGTCTTTGGTGATTATATACGTCTACTGTGTTTGTATATGTCTGTTAACCCCAATATCATAATGAATTCAATCCTCACACCTTTCCTTTGGTGAACCATAAGATTGTTTAATGAATCTGTGATTGCCCTTCTCCGTGGAAATATCTGCCCTGGTATCAATTTATAGGTAACACCTATAAGTGATATGATATGATATGTGTCTTTCACTTTCTGACTTACTCCAAGTCACGTGATTACCTCTAGACTCATCTACGGTGCTGCAAATGGCATTGTTTGCTTTTTTTCCTTGGCTAATATTCTGTCTTAGCGAGGTCCATTTTCTGCAATGTGAATCCCTGAGGGCTGAGGATTAGCTGACCTGGGCAGCCTGACCCTGCCGGCAAGCCCTCCCCAGGTGTGCCTGGTTTGAGGTCAATATAAACAGCACTCCAGGCAGCAATAGCCCCTGCAGCTGTGCCTGACTCCATATTCTCTGCCCCGTCAGCAGTCTCGGGGCTGTGCTGGTGGGAGGGTGTGAGGGTCCACGGCTTTGTGGGTGGCCCGGTGTGAGTGGGGCTCTGCTGGACTTTCTGAAGGAGTTGCCAGGCTGCCACCTGTAAAGAAGAGGATGTGTCACCCATAACTTCCACTGGAATATCTCTCCGGGCTGAGGTGAGTAAGGAAAAAAAGGAGTGGGGGCCGGGACAGGAGGGTTATCACAGGCAGGGCAATGGAAAGCTTCCAGAAGAGCGCCTGTGGCCAGGACCATCCTGGCTGACCTGCAGGCACCAAGGTGGCCTGCGTGCTTTCGCTGGTGTGGCTCCACGGCCCTTCTTCTAGGCTTTCAAGCCCTTGTACATATTCAGGTGTTTCACCTGGGAAGGGTGGGAACAGTTCAGCAGCAGCTGGCCTGGGGCTCAGCTCACGTTTACTCACAGAGGCCTCGGCACGGTCCCCCAGCTTTGCAATAAGGACGCTCCTTGCGTGGGCGGGCGGGGCTGCTGGCTGTATGGGAGATGATTCCCCTCCTCTGACCAATTTCAGAATTGTTTACCACTGGAGAAAGTGCCTTGGTAGTGTTTTCTTCTGTATAACTGTTAGGTTCAGTTTTTTTTTTCTTTTTTGCTTCAAGTTAGATTTTATTCTTCTTTTATGTATTTATGGATATAAGCATGGAAATAATTCATTCTTATAAATACATCAGTGTGAATGGAAGAACATTTTTTCTGTTTTATTTTTACATTTTATTTTTAAAATTTTTGAAATTTAATTTTATTTATTTTTTTTTATACAGTAGGTTATTATTAGTTATCTATTTTATGCATAGATATGTATACAGGTCAATCCCAATCTCCCAACTCATCCCACCACCACCACCCCATGGCTTCCCCCACTTTGTGTCGATACGTTTGTTCTCTACCTCTGTGTCTCTATTTCTGCCCTGCAAACCAGTTCATCTGTAGCATATTTCTAGGTTCCACATATAGGCATTAATATACAATATTTGTTTTTCTCTTTCTGACTTACTTCACTCTGTATGACAGTCTCTAGATCCATCAACTTCTCTACAAATGACCCAGGTTCATTCCTTTTTATGGCTGAGTAATATTCCATTTTATATATGTACCACATCTTTATCCATTCGTCTGTCTGTGGGCATTTAGGTTGCTTCCATTACCTGGCTATTGTAAATAGTGCTGCAATGAACATTGTGGTGAATGTGTCTCTGTGATTTATGGTTTTCTCTGGGTATATGCCCAGAAGTGGGATTGCTGGATCCTATGGTAATTCTGTTTTTAGTTTTTCAAAGGAACCTCCATACTGTTCTCCATAGTGACTGTATCAATTTACATTCCCACCAATAGCGGAAGAGGGTTCCTTTTGTCCACACCCTCCCCAGAATTTGTTGTTTGTAGATTATCTGATGATGCCGATTCTAACAGGTGTGAGGTCTTACCTCATTGTTGTTTTGATTTGCATTTCTCTAATAATTAGTGATGTTGAGCAGCTTTTCATGTGCGTCTTGGTCATCTCTGTGTCTTCTTTGAAGAAACGTCTATTTAGATCTTCGGCCCATTTTTGCATTGGGTTGTTTGTTTTATTAATATTAAGCTGCATGAGCTGTTTATATATATTGGAGATTAAACCTCTGTCCATTGATTCGTTTGTGAACGTTTTCGCCCCTTCTGAGGGTTGCCTTTTTCCATTCCCGTTTTTTTAACAGAGAAAGAAAGAAAGCAAAAGAATCAGAACACTAATGTGCGTGAAATATGCCTCTTGAAACTGTCGTTTTCAAATATGGACGTCTTTTGAATTTTTTGGTCGATATATGACCCCAGGATTTGTTTTCAGGGCAGGTGTCATTTACAGGCCTGTAATGATTTGGAATATCCACTGACCATTAGCGCTGGGATTAAAGCTGCTGTTGTGTGAAACGGCCACAAGGTGGCAGCAGTTCTCCCTTACCAAATCTGGTTACTAGGGCAGCAGAGCCTCAATGGAAGTCGCGTTCTAGATTGGAATTTAGAACGGAATGTGCCAGGAGAAAGCCCCTCAAGTTTGTCTCACTACTTCTTGTTCGTGTTTTTAATTTAATTTTTTATTTTTTATTACAGCAAGTTTGAGTACAACGTTTAGCTTGTTGTAGGTGTGCAAGAGGTGGTTCTTTTACACATATATATATGTCTGTTCTTCCTGGGATCCTTTTCCCATGTACGTTATGACAGAATGTTGAGTAGTCTTCTCTTGGTACTCCGTAGGTCTTTGGTGATTATATATGTCTACTGTGTTTGTATATGTCTGTTAACCCCAATATCGTAATGAATTCAATCCTCACAACTTTCCTTTGGTGAACCATAAGTTTGTTTAATGAATCTGTGATTGCCCTTCTCCGTGGAAATATCTGCCCTGGTATCAATTTATAGGTAACACCTATAAGTGATATGATATGATATGTGCCTTTCACTTTCTGACTTACTCCAAGTCACGTGATTACCTCTAGACTCATCTACGGTGCTGCAAATGGCATTGTGTGCTTCTTTTCCTTGGCGAATATTCTGTCTTAGCGAGGTCCATTTTCTGCAATGTGATTCCCTGAGGGCTGAGGATTAGCTGACCTGGGCAGCCTGACCCTGCCGGCAAGCCCTCCCCAGGTGTGCCTGGGTTGAGGTCAATATAAACAGCACTCCAGGCAGCAATAGCCCCTGCCGCTGTGCCTGACTCCATATTCTCTGCCCCGTCAGCAGTCTCGGGGCTGTGCTGCTGGGAGGGTGTGAGGGTCCACGGCTTTGTGGGTGGCCCGGTGTGAGTGGGGCTCTGCTGGAGTTTCTGCAGGAGTTGCCAGGCTGCCACCTGTAAAGAAGAGGATGTGTCACCCATAACTTCCACTGGAATATCTCTCCGGGCTGAGGTGAGGAAGGAAAAAAAGGAGTGGGGGCCGGGACAGGAGGGGTATCTCAGGCAGGGCAATGGAAAGCTTCCAGAAGAGCGCCCGTGGCCAGGACCATCCTGGCTGACCTGCAGGCACCAAGGTGGCCTGCGTGCTGTCGCTGGTGTGGCTCCACGGCCCTTCCTCTAGGCTTTCAAGCCCTTGTACATATTCAGGTGTTTCACCTGGGAAGGGTGGGAACAGTTCAGCAGCAGCTGGCCTGGGGCTCAGCTCATGTTTACTCACAGAGGCCTCGGCACGGTCCCCCAGCTTTGCAATAAGGACGCTCCTTGCGTGGGCGGGCGGGGCTGCTGGCTCTATGGGAGATGATTCCCCACCTCTGACCAATTTCAGAATTGTTTACCACTGGAGCAAGTGCCTTGGTAGTGTTTTCCTCTGTATAACTGTTAGGTTCAGTTTTTTTTTTCTTTTTTGGTTCAAGTTAGATTTTATTCCTCTTTTATGTATTTATGGATATAAGCATGGAAATAATTCATTCTTATAAATACATCAGTGTGAATGGAAGAACATTTTTCTGTTTTATTTTTACATTTTATTTTTAAAATTTTTGAAATTTAATTTTATTTATTTTTTATATACAGTAGGTTATTATTAGTTATCTATTTTATGCATAGATATGTATACAGGTCAATCCCAATCTCCCAACTCATCCCACCACCACCACCCCATTGCTTCCCCCACTTTGTGTCCATACGTTTGTTCTCTACCTCTGTGTGTCTATTTCTGCCCTGCAAACCAGTTCATCTGTAGCATTGTTCTCGGTTCCACATATAGGCATTAATATACAATATTTGTTTTTCTATTTCTGACTTACTTCACACTGTATGACAGTCTCTAGATCCATCAACTTCTCTACAAATGACCCAGGTTCATTCCTTTTTATGGCTGAGTAATATTCCATTTTATATATGTACCACATCTTTATCCATTCGTCTGTCTGTGGGCATTTAGGTTGCTTCTATAACCTGGCTATTGTAAATAGTGCTGCAATGAACATTGTGGTGAATGTGTCTTTGTGATTTATGGTTTTCTCTGGGTATATGCCCAGAAGTGGGATTGCTGGATCCTATGGTATTTCTCTTTTTAGTTTTTTAAAGGAACCTCCATACTGTTCTCCATAGTGACTGTATCAATTTACATTCCCACCAATAGCGGAAGAGGGTTCCTTTTGTCCACACCCTCCCCAGAATTTGTTGTTTGTAGATTATCTGATGATGCCGATTCTAACAGGTGTGAGGTCTTACCTCATTGTAGTTTTGATTTGCATTTCTCTAATAATTAGTGATGTTGAGCAGCTTTTCATGTGCGTCTTGGCCATCTCTGTGTCTTCTTTGAAGAAACGTCTATTTAGATCTTCTGCCCATTTTTGTATTGGGTTGTTTGTTTTATTAATATTAAGCTGCATGAGCTGTTTATATATATTGGAGATTAAACCTTTGTCCATTGATTCGTTTGTGAAAGTTTTCGCCCATTCTGAGGGTTGCCTTTTTCCATTCCCGTTTTTTTAACAAAGAAAGAAAGAAAGCAAAAGAAGCAGAACACTAATGTGCGTGAAATATGCCTCTTGAAACTGTCGTTTGGAAATATGGACGTCTTTTGAATTTTTTGGTCGATATATGACCCCAGGATTTGTTTTCAGGGCAGGTGTCATTTACAGGCCTGTAATGATTTGGAATATCCACTGACCATTAGCGCTGGGATTAAAGCTGCTGTTGTGTGAAACGGCCACAAGGTGGCAGCAGTTCTCCCTTACCAAATCTGGTTACTAGGGCAGCAGAGCCTCAATGGAAGTCGCGTTCTAGATTGGAATGTAGAATGGAATGTACCAGGAGAAAGCCCCTCAAGTTTTTCTCACTAATTCTTGTTCGTGTTTTTAATTTAATTTTTATTTTTTATTACAGCAAGTTTGAGTACAACGTTTAGCTTGTTGTAGGTGTGCAAGAGGTGGTTCTTTTACACATATACATATGTCTGTTCTTCCTGGGATCCTTTTTCCATGTTCGTTATGACAGAATGTTGAGTAGTCTTCTCTTGGTACTCCGTAAGTCTTTGGTGATTATATACGTCTACTGTGTTTGTATATGTCTGTTAACCCCAATATCGTAATGAATTCAATCCTCACACCTTTCCTTTGGTGAACCATAAGTTTGTTTAATGAATCTGTGATTGCCCTTCTCCGTGGAAATATCTGCCCTGGTATCAATTTATAGGTAACACCTATAAGTGATATGATATGATATGTGTCTTTCACTTTCTGACTTACTCCAAGTCACGTGATTACCTCTAGACTCATCTACGGTGCTGCAAATGGCATTGTTTGCTTTTTTTCCTTGGCTAATATTCTGTCTTAGCGAGGTCCATTTTCTGCAATGTGAATCCCTGAGGGCTGAGGATTAGCTGACCTGGGCAGCCTGACCCTGCCGGCAAGCCCTCCCCAGGTGTGCCTGGTTTGAGGTCAATATAAACAGCACTCCAGGCAGCAATAGCCCCTGCAGCTGTGCCTGACTCCATATTCTCTGCCCCGTCAGCAGTCTCGGGGCTGTGCTGGTGGGAGGGTGTGAGGGTCCACGGCTTTGTGGGTGGCCCGGTGTGAGTGGGGCTCTGCTGGACTTTCTGAAGGAGTTGCCAGGCTGCCACCTGTAAAGAAGAGGATGTGTCACCCATAACTTCCACTGGAATATCTCTCCGGGCTGAGGTGAGGAAGGAAAAAAAGGAGTGGGGGCCGGGACAGGAGGGTTATCACAGGCAGGGCAATGGAAAGCTTCCAGAAGAGCGCCTGTGGCCAGGACCATCCTGGCTGACCTGCAGGCACCAAGGTGGCCTGCGTGCTTTCGCTGGTGTGGCTCCACGGCCCTTCTTCTAGGCTTTCAAGCCCTTGTACATATTCAGGTGTTTCACCTGGGAAGGGTGGGAACAGTTCAGCAGCAGCTGGCCTGGGGCTCAGCTCACGTTTACTCACAGAGGCCTCGGCACGGTCCCCCAGCTTTGCAATAAGGACGCTCCTTGCGTGGGCGGGCGGGGCTGCTGGCTGTATGGGAGATGATTCCCCTCCTCTGACCAATTTCAGAATTGTTTACCACTGGAGAAAGTGCCTTGGTAGTGTTTTCTTCTGTATAACTGTTAGGTTCAGTTTTTTTTTTCTTTTTTGCTTCAAGTTAGATTTTATTCTTCTTTTATGTATTTATGGATATAAGCATGGAAATAATTCATTCTTATAAATACATCAGTGTGAATGGAAGAACATTTTTTCTGTTTTATTTTTACATTTTATTTTTAAAATTTTTGAAATTTAATTTTATTTATTTTTTTTTATACAGTAGGTTATTATTAGTTATCTATTTTATGCATAGATATGTATACAGGTCAATCCCAATCTCCCAACTCATCCCACCACCACCACCCCATGGCTTCCCCCACTTTGTGTCGATACGTTTGTTCTCTACCTCTGTGTCTCTATTTCTGCCCTGCAAACCAGTTCATCTGTAGCATATTTCTAGGTTCCACATATAGGCATTAATATACAATATTTGTTTTTCTCTTTCTGACTTACTTCACTCTGTATGACAGTCTCTAGATCCATCAACTTCTCTACAAATGACCCAGGTTCATTCCTTTTTATGGCTGAGTAATATTCCATTTTATATATGTACCACATCTTTATCCATTCGTCTGTCTGTGGGCATTTAGGTTGCTTCCATTACCTGGCTATTGTAAATAGTGCTGCAATGAACATTGTGGTGAATGTGTCTCTGTGATTTATGGTTTTCTCTGGGTATATGCCCAGAAGTGGGATTGCTGGATCCTATGGTAATTCTGTTTTTAGTTTTTCAAAGGAACCTCCATACTGTTCTCCATAGTGACTGTATCAATTTACATTCCCACCAATAGCGGAAGAGGGTTCCTTTTGTCCACACCCTCCCCAGAATTTGTTGTTTGTAGATTATCTGATGATGCCGATTCTAACAGGTGTGAGGTCTTACCTCATTGTTGTTTTGATTTGCATTTCTCTAATAATTAGTGATGTTGAGCAGCTTTTCATGTGCGTCTTGGTCATCTCTGTGTCTTCTTTGAAGAAACGTCTATTTAGATCTTCGGCCCATTTTTGCATTGGGTTGTTTGTTTTATTAATATTAAGCTGCATGAGCTGTTTATATATATTGGAGATTAAACCTCTGTCCATTGATTCGTTTGTGAACGTTTTCGCCCCTTCTGAGGGTTGCCTTTTTCCATTCCCGTTTTTTTAACAAAGAAAGAAAGAAAGCAAAAGAATCAGAACACTAATGTGCGTGAAATATGCCTCTTGAAACTGTCGTTTTCAAATATGGACGTCTTTTGAATTTTTTGGTCGATATATGACCCCAGGATTTGTTTTCAGGGCAGGTGTCATTTACAGGCCTGTAATGATTTGGAATATCCACTGACCATTAGCGCTGGGATTAAAGCTGCTGTTGTGTGAAACGGCCACAAGGTGGCAGCAGTTCTCCCTTACCAAATCTGGTTACTAGGGCAGCAGAGCCTCAATGGAAGTCGCGTTCTAGATTGGAATTTAGAACGGAATGTGCCAGGAGAAAGCCCCTCAAGTTTGTCTCACTACTTCTTGTTCGTGTTTTTAATTTAATTTTTTATTTTTTATTACAGCAAGTTTGAGTACAACGTTTAGCTTGTTGTAGGTGTGCAAGAGGTGGTTCTTTTACACATATATATATGTCTGTTCTTCCTGGGATCCTTTTCCCATGTACGTTATGACAGAATGTTGAGTAGTCTTCTCTTGGTACTCCGTAGGTCTTTGGTGATTATATATGTCTACTGTGTTTGTATATGTCTGTTAACCCCAATATCGTAATGAATTCAATCCTCACAACTTTCCTTTGGTGAACCATAAGTTTGTTTAATGAATCTGTGATTGCCCTTCTCCGTGGAAATATCTGCCCTGGTATCAATTTATAGGTAACACCTATAAGTGATATGATATGATATGTGCCTTTCACTTTCTGACTTACTCCAAGTCACGTGATTACCTCTAGACTCATCTACGGTGCTGCAAATGGCATTGTGTGCTTCTTTTCCTTGGCGAATATTCTGTCTTAGCGAGGTCCATTTTCTGCAATGTGATTCCCTGAGGGCTGAGGATTAGCTGACCTGGGCAGCCTGACCCTGCCGGCAAGCCCTCCCCAGGTGTGCCTGGGTTGAGGTCAATATAAACAGCACTCCAGGCAGCAATAGCCCCTGCCGCTGTGCCTGACTCCATATTCTCTGCCCCGTCAGCAGTCTCGGGGCTGTGCTGCTGGGAGGGTGTGAGGGTCCACGGCTTTGTGGGTGGCCCGGTGTGAGTGGGGCTCTGCTGGAGTTTCTGCAGGAGTTGCCAGGCTGCCACCTGTAAAGAAGAGGATGTGTCACCCATAACTTCCACTGGAATATCTCTCCGGGCTGAGGTGAGGAAGGAAAAAAAGGAGTGGGGGCCGGGACAGGAGGGGTATCTCAGGCAGGGCAATGGAAAGCTTCCAGAAGAGCGCCCGTGGCCAGGACCATCCTGGCTGACCTGCAGGCACCAAGGTGGCCTGCGTGCTGTCGCTGGTGTGGCTCCACGGCCCTTCCTCTAGGCTTTCAAGCCCTTGTACATATTCAGGTGTTTCACCTGGGAAGGGTGGGAACAGTTCAGCAGCAGCTGGCCTGGGGCTCAGCTCATGTTTACTCACAGAGGCCTCGGCACGGTCCCCCAGCTTTGCAATAAGGACGCTCCTTGCGTGGGCGGGCGGGGCTGCTGGCTCTATGGGAGATGATTCCCCACCTCTGACCAATTTCAGAATTGTTTACCACTGGAGCAAGTGCCTTGGTAGTGTTTTCCTCTGTATAACTGTTAGGTTCAGTTTTTTTTTTCTTTTTTGGTTCAAGTTAGATTTTATTCCTCTTTTATGTATTTATGGATATAAGCATGGAAATAATTCATTCTTATAAATACATCAGTGTGAATGGAAGAACATTTTTCTGTTTTATTTTTACATTTTATTTTTAAAATTTTTGAAATTTAATTTTATTTATTTTTTATATACAGTAGGTTATTATTAGTTATCTATTTTATGCATAGATATGTATACAGGTCAATCCCAATCTCCCAACTCATCCCACCACCACCACCCCATTGCTTCCCCCACTTTGTGTCCATACGTTTGTTCTCTACGTCTGTGTGTCTATTTCTGCCCTGCAAACCAGTTCATCTGTAGCATTGTTCTCGGTTCCACATATAGGCATTAATATACAATATTTGTTTTTCTATTTCTGACTTACTTCACACTGTATGACAGTCTCTAGATCCATCAACTTCTCTACAAATGACCCAGGTTCATTCCTTTTTATGGCTGAGTAATATTCCATTTTATATATGTACCACATCTTTATCCATTCGTCTGTCTGTGGGCATTTAGGTTGCTTCTATAACCTGGCTATTGTAAATAGTGCTGCAATGAACATTGTGGTGAATGTGTCTTTGTGATTTATGGTTTTCTCTGGGTATATGCCCAGAAGTGGGATTGCTGGATCCTATGGTATTTCTCTTTTTAGTTTTTTAAAGGAACCTCCATACTGTTCTCCATAGTGACTGTATCAATTTACATTCCCACCAATAGCGGAAGAGGGTTCCTTTTGTCCACACCCTCC
The DNA here is from genome assembly GCF_964165515.1 of Mesoplodon bidens. Lineage (NCBI taxonomy): Eukaryota > Metazoa > Chordata > Mammalia > Artiodactyla > Ziphiidae > Mesoplodon > Mesoplodon bidens. Next base: position 795,821 of record NW_027671809.1, on the reverse strand, counting down.
CCAGAATTTGTTGTTTGTAGATTATCTGATGATGCCGATTCTAACAGGTGTGAGGTCTTACCTCATTGTAGTTTTGATTTGCATTTCTCTAATAATTAGTGATGTTGAGTAGCTTTTCATGTGCGTCTTGGCCATCTCTGTGTCTTCTTTGAAGAAACGTCTATTTAGATCTTCTGCCCATTTTTGTATTGGGTTGTTTGTTTTATTAATATTAAGCTGCATGAGCTGTTTATATATATTGGAGATTAAACCTTTGTCCATTGATTCGTTTGTGAAAGTTTTCGCCCATTCTGAGGGTTGCCTTTTTCCATTCCCGTTTTTTTAACAAAGAAAGAAAGAAAGCAAAAGAAGCAGAACACTAATGTGCGTGAAATATGCCTCTTGAAACTGTCGTTTGGAAATATGGACGTCTTTTGAATTTTTTGGTCGATATATGACCCCAGGATTTGTTTTCAGGGCAGGTGTCATTTACAGGCCTGTAATGATTTGGAATATCCACTGACCATTAGCGCTGGGATTAAAGCTGCTGTTGTGTGAAACGGCCACAAGGTGGCAGCAGTTCTCCCTTACCAAATCTGGTTACTAGGGCAGCAGAGCCTCAATGGAAGTCGCGTTCTAGATTGGAATGTAGAATGGAATGTACCAGGAGAAAGCCCCTCAAGTTTTTCTCACTAATTCTTGTTCGTGTTTTTAATTTAATTTTTATTTTTTATTACAGCAAGTTTGAGTACAACGTTTAGCTTGTTGTAGGTGTGCAAGAGGTGGTTCTTTTACACATATACATATGTCTGTTCTTCCTGGGATCCTTTTTCCATGTTCGTTATGACAGAATGTTGAGTAGTCTTCTCTTGGTACTCCGTAAGTCTTTGGTGATTATATACGTCTACTGTGTTTGTATATGTCTGTTAACCCCAATATCGTAATGAATTCAATCCTCACACCTTTCCTTTGGTGAACCATAAGTTTGTTTAATGAATCTGTGATTGCCCTTCTCCGTGGAAATATCTGCCCTGGTATCAATTTATAGGTAACACCTATAAGTGATATGATATGATATGTGTCTTTCACTTTCTGACTTACTCCAAGTCACGTGATTACCTCTAGACTCATCTACGGTGCTGCAAATGGCATTGTTTGCTTTTTTTCCTTGGCTAATATTCTGTCTTAGCGAGGTACATTTTCTGCAATGTGAATCCCTGAGGGCTGAGGATTAGCTGACCTGGGCAGCCTGACCCTGCCGGCAAGCCCTCCCCAGGTGTGCCTCGTTTGAGGTCAATATAAACAGCACTCCCGGCAGCAATAGCCCCTGCAGCTGTGCCTGACTCCATATTCTCTGCCCCGTCAGCAGTCTCGGGGCTGTGCTGGTGGGAGGGTGTGAGGGTCCACGGCTTTGTGGGTGGCCCGGTGTGAGTGGGGCTCTGCTGGACTTTCTGCAGGAGTTGCCAGGCTGCCACCTGTAAAGAAGAGGATGTGTCACCCATAACTTCCACTGGAATATCTCTCCGGGCTGAGGTGAGTAAGGAAAAAAAGGAGTGGGGGCCGGGACAGGAGGGTTATCTCAGGCAGGGCAATGGAAAGCTTCCAGAAGAGCGCCTGTGGCCAGGACCATCCTGGCTGACCTGCAGGCACCAAGGTGGCCTGCGTGCTTTCGCTGGTGTGGCTCCACGGCCCTTCTTCTAGGCTTTCAAGCCCTTGTACATATTCAGGTGTTTCACCTGGGAAGGGTGGGAACAGTTCAGCAGCAGCTGGCCTGGGGCTCAGCTCACGTTTACTCACAGAGGCCTCGGCACGGTCCCCCAGCTTTGCAATAAGGACGCTCCTTGCGTGGGCGGGCGGGGCTGCTGGCTGTATGGGAGATGATTCCCCTCCTCTGACCAATTTCAGAATTGTTTACCACTGGAGAAAGTGCCTTGGTAGTGTTTTCTTCTGTATAACTGTTAGGTTCAGTTTTTTTTTTCTTTTTTGCTTCAAGTTAGATTTTATTCTTCTTTTATGTATTTATGGATATAAGCATGGAAATAATTCATTCTTATAAATACATCAGTGTGAATGGAAGAACATTTTTTCTGTTTTATTTTTACATTTTATTTTTAAAATTTTTGAAATTTAATTTTATTTATTTATTTTTATACAGTAGGTTATTATTAGTTATCTATTTTATGCATAGACATGTATACAGGTCAATCCCAATCTCCCAACTCATCCCACCACCACCACCCCATGGCTTCCCCCACTTTGTGTCCATACGTTTGTTCTCTACCTCTGTGTCTCTATTTCTGCCCTGCAAACCAGTTCATCTGTAGCATTTTTCTAGGTTCCACATATAGGCATTAATATACAATATTTGTTTTCCTCTTTCTGACTTACTTCACTCTGTATGACAGTCTCTAGATCCATTAACTTCTCTACAAATGACCCAGTTTCATTCCTTTTTATGGCTGAGAAATATTCCATTTTATATATGTACCACATCTTTATCCATTCGTCTGTCTGTGGGCATTTAGGTTGCTTCCATTACCTGGCTATTGTAAATAGTGCTGCAATGAACATTGTGGTGAATGTGTCTCTGTGATTTATGGTTTTCTCTGGGTATATGCCCAGAAGTGGGATTGCTGGATCCTATGGTAATTCTCTTTTTAGTTTTTTAAAGGAACCTCCATACTGTTCTCCATAGTGACTGTATCAATTTACTTTCCCACCAATAGCGGAAGAGGGTTCCTTTTGTCCACACCCTCCCCAGAATTTGTTGTTTGTAGATTATCTGATGATGCCGATTCTAACAGGTGTGAGGTCTTACCTCATTGTAGTTTTGATTTGCATTTCTCTAATAATTAGTGATGTTGAGCAGCTTTTCATGTGCGTCTTGGCCATCTCTGTGTCTTCTTTGAAGAAACGTCTATTTAGATCTTCTGCCCATTTTTGTATTGGGTTGTTTGTTTTATTAATATTAAGCTGCATGAGCTGTTTATATATATTGGAGATTAAACCTTTGTCCATTGATTCGTTTGTGAACGTTTTCGCCCATTCTGAGGGTTGCCTTTTTCCATTCCCGTTTTTTTAACAAAGAAAGAAAGAAAGCAAAAGAAGCAGAACACTAATGTGCGTGAAATATGCCTCTTGAAACTGTCGTTTGGAAATATGGACGTCTTTGGAATTTTTTGGTCGATATATGACCCCAGGATTTGTTTTCAGGGCAGGTGTCATTTACAGGCCTGTAATGATTTGGAATATCCACTGACCATTAGCGCTGGGATTAAAGCTGCTGTTGTGTGAAACGGCCACAAGGTGGCAGCAGTTCTCCCTTACCAAATCTGGTTACTAGGGCAGCAGAGCCTCAATGGAAGTCGCGTTCTAGATTGGAATGTAGAACGGAATGTGCCAGGAGAAAGCCCCTCAAGTTTGTCTCACTATTTCTTGTTCGTGTTTTTAATTTAATTTTTTATTTTTTATTACAGCAAGTTTGAGTACAACGTTTAGCTTGTTGTAGGTGTGCAAGAGGTGGTTCTTTTACACATATACATATGTCTGTTCTTCCTGGGATCCTTTTCCCATGTACGTTATGACAGAATGTTGAGTAGTCCTCTCTTGGTACTCCGTAGGTCTTTGGTGATTATATATGTCTACTGTGTTTGTATATGTCTGTTAACCCCAATATCGTAATGAATTCAATCCTCACACCTTTCCTTTGGTGAACCATAAGTTTGTTTAATGAATCTGTGATTGCCCTTCTCCGTGGAAATATCTGCCCTGGTATCAATTTATAGGTAACACCTATAAGTGATATGATATATGTGTCTTTCACTTTCTGACTTACTCCAAGTCACGTGATTACCTCTAGACTCATCTACGGTGCTGCAAATGGCATTGTGTGCTTCTTTTCCTTGGCGAATATTCTGTCTTAGCGAGGTCCATTTTCTGCAATGTGAATCCCTGAGGTCTGAGGATTAGCTGACCTGGGCAGCCTGACCCTGCCGGCAAGCCCTCCCCAGGTGTGCCTGGGTTGAGGTCAATATAAACAGCACTCCAGGCAGCAATAGCCCCTGCAGCTGTGCCTGACTCCATATTCTCTGCCCCGTCAGCAGTCTCGGGGCTGTGCTGGTGGGAGGGTGTGAGGGTCCACGGCTTTGTGGGTGGCCCGGTGTGAGTGGGGCTCTGCTGGACTTTCTGCAGGAGTTGCCAGGCTGCCACCTGTAAGAAGAGGATGTGTCACCCATAACTTCCACTGGAATATCTCTCCGGGCTGAGGTGAGGAAGGAAAAAAAGGAGTGGGGGCCGGGACAGGAGGGGTATCTCAGGCAGGGCAATGGAAAGCTTCCAGAAGATCGCCCGTGGCCAGGACCATCCTGGCTGACCTGCAGGCACCAAGGTGGCCTGCGTGCTGTCGCTGGTGTGGCTCCACGGCCCTTCCTCTAGGCTTTCAAGCCCTTGTACATATTCAGGTGTTTCACCTGGGAAGGGTGGGAACAGTTCAGCAGCAGCTGGCCTGGGGCTCAGCTCACGTTTACTCACAGAGGCCTCGGCACGGTCCCCCAGCTTTGCAATAAGGACGCTCCTTGCGTGGGCGGGCGGCGCTGCTGGCTCTATGGGAGATGATTCCCCACCTCTGACCAATTTCAGAATTGTTTACCACTGGAGCAAGTGCCTTGGTAGTGTTTTCCTCTGTATAACTGGTAGGTGTAGTTTTTTTTTTTTTGGTTCAAGTTAGATTTTATTCCTCTTTTATGTATTTATGGATATAAACATGGAAATAATTCATTCTTATAAATACATCAGTGTGAATGGAAGAACACTTTTTCTGTTTTATTTTTACATTTTATATTTAAAATTTTTGAAATTTAATTTTATTTATTTATTTTTATACAGTAGGTTATTATTAGTTATCTATTTTATGCATAGACATGTATACAGGTCAATCCCAATCTCCCAACTCATCCCACCACCACCACCCCATGGCTTCCCCCACTTTGTGTCCATACGTTTGTTCTCTACCTCTGTGTCTCTATTTCTGCCCTGCAAACCAGTTCATCTGTACCATTTTTCTAGGTTCCACATATAGGCATTAATATACAATATTTGTTTTTCTCTTTCTGACTTACTTCACTCTGTATGACAGTCTCTAGATCCATCAACTTCTCTACAAATGACTCAGTTTCATTCCTTTTTATGGCTGAGTAATATTCCATTTTATATATGTACCACATCTTTATCCATTCGTCTGTCTGTGGCCATTTAGGTTGCTTCCATTACCTGGCTATTGTAAATAGTGCTGCAATGAACATTGTGGGGAATGTGTCTTTGTGATTTATGGTTTTCTCTGGGTATATGCCCAGAAGTGGGATTTCTGGATCCTATTGTAATTCTGTTTTTAGTTCTTTAAAGGAACCTCCATACTGTTCTCCATAGTGACTGTATCAATTTACGTTCCCACCAATAGCGGAAGAGGGTTCCTTTGTCCACACCCTCCCCAGAATTTGTTGTTTGTTGATTATCTGATGATGCCGATTCTAACAGGTGTGAGGTCTTACCTCATTGTAGTTTTGATTTGCATTTCTCTAATAATTAGTGATGTTGAGCAGCTTTTCATGTGCGTCTTGGCCATCTCTGTGTCTTCTTTGAAGAAACGTCTATTTAGATCTTCTGCCCATTTTTGTATTGGGTTGTTTGTTTTATTAATATTAAGCTGCATGAGCTGTTTATATATATTGGAGATTAAACCTTTGTCCATTGATTCTTTTGTGAAAGTTTTCGCCCATTCTGAGGGTTGCCTTTTTCCATTCCCATTTTTTTAACAAAGAAAGAAAGAAAGCAAAAGAAGCAGAACACTAATGTGCGTGAAATATGCCTCTTGAAACTGTCGTTTGGAAATATGGACGTCTTTTGAATTTTTTGGTCGATATATGACCCCAGGATTTGTTTTCAGGGCAGGTGTCATTTACAGGCCTGTAATGATTTGGAATATCCACTGACCATTAGCGCTGGGATTAAAGCTGCTGTTGTGTGAAACGGCCACAAGGTGGCAGCAGTTCTCCCTTACCAAATCTGGTTACTAGGGCAGCAGAGCCTCAATGGAAGTCGCGTTCTAGATTGGAATGTAGAATGGAATGTACCAGGAGAAAGCCCCTCAAGTTTTTCTCACTACTTCTTGTTCGTGTTTTTAATTTAATTTTTATTTTTTATTACAGCAAGTTTGAGTACAACGTTTAGCTTGTTGTAGGTGTGCAAGAGGTGGTTCTTTTACACATATACATATGTCTGTTCTTCCTGGGATCCTTTTCCCATGTACGTTATGACAGAATGTTGAGTAGTCCTCTCTTGGTACTCCGTAGGTCTTTGGTGATTATATATGTCTACTGTGTTTGTATATGTCTGTTAACCCCAATATCATAATGAATTCAATCCTCACACCTTTCCTTTGGTGAACCATAAGTTTGTTTAATGAATCTGTGATTGCCCTTCTCCGTGGAAATATCTGCCCTGGTATCAATTTATAGGTAACACCTATAAGTGATATGATATATGTGTCTTTCACTTTCTGACTTACTCCAAGTCACGTGATTAACTCTAGACTCATCTACGGTGCTGCAAATGGCATTGTGTGCTTCTTTTCCTTGGCGAATATTCTGTCTTAGCGAGGTCCATTTTCTGCAATGTGAATCCCTGAGGGCTGAGGATTAGCTGACCTGGGCAGCCTGACCCTGCCGGCAAGCCCTCCCCAGGTGTGCCTGGGTTGAGGTCAATATAAACAGCACTCCAGGCAGCAATAGCCCCTGCAGCTGTGCCTGACTCCATATTCTCTGCCCCGTCAGCAGTCTCGGGGCTGTGCTGGTGGGAGGGTGTGAGGGTCCACGGCTTTGTGGGTGGCCCGGTGTGAGTGGGGCTCTGCTGGACTTTCTGCAGGAGTTGCCAGGCTGCCACCTGTAAGAAGAGGATGTGTCACCCATAACTTCGACTGGAATATCTCTCCGGGCTGAGGTGAGGAAGGAAAAAAAGGAGTGGGGGCCGGGACAGGAGGGGTATCTCAGGCAGGGCAATGGAAAGCTTCCAGAAGATCGCCCGTGGCCAGGACCATCCTGGCTGACCTGCAGGCACCAAGGTGGCCTGCGTGCTGTCGCTGGTGTGGCTCCACGGCCCTTCCTCTAGGCTTTCAAGCCCTTGTACATATTCAGGTGTTTCACCTGGGAAGGGTGGGAACAGTTCAGCAGCAGCTGGCCTGGGGCTCAGCTCACGTTTACTCACAGAGGCCTCGGCACGGTCCCCCAGCTTTGCAATAAGGACGCTCCTTGCGTGGGCGGGTGGCGCTGCTGGCTCTATGGGAGATGATTCCCCACCTCTGACCAATTTCAGAATTGTTTACCACTGGAGCAAGTGCCTTGGTAGTGTTTTCCTCTGTATAACTGGTAGGTGTAGTTTTTTATTTTTTTGGTTCAAGTTAGATTTTATTCCTCTTTTATGTATTTATGGATATAAGCACGGAAATAATTCATTCTTATAAATACATCAGTGTGAATGGAAGAACACTTTTTCTGTTTTATTTTTACATTTTATTTTTAAAATTTTTGAAATTTAATTTTATTTATTTATTTTTATACAGTAGGTTATTATTAGTTATCTATTTTATGCATAGACATGTATACAGGTCAATCCCAATCTCCCAACTCATCCCACCACCACCACCCCATGGCTTCCCCCACTTTGTGTCCATACGTTTGTTCTCTACCTCTGTGTCTCTATTTCTGCCCTGCAAACCAGTTCATCTGTACCATTTTTCTAGGTTCCACATATAGGCATTAATATACAATATTTGTTTTTCTCTTTCTGACTTACTTCACTCTGTATGACAGTCTCTAGATCCATCAACTTCTCTACAAATGACTCAGTTTCATTCCTTTTTATGGCTGAGTAATATTCCATTTTATATATGTACCACATCTTTATCCATTCGTCTGTCTGTGGCCATTTAGGTTGCTTCCATTACCTGGCTATTGTAAATAGTGCTGCAATGAACATTGTGGGGAATGTGTCTTTGTGATTTATGGTTTTCTCTGGGTATATGCCCAGAAGTGGGATTTCTGGATCCTATTGTAATTCTGTTTTTAGTTCTTTAAAGGAACCTCCATACTGTTCTCCATAGTGACTGTATCAATTTACGTTCCCACCAATAGCGGAAGAGGGTTCCTTTGTCCACACCCTCCCCAGAATTTGTTGTTTGTAGATTATCTGATGATGCCGATTCTAACAGGTGTGAGGTCTTACCTCATTGTAGTTTTGATTTGCATTTCTCTAATAATTAGTGATGTTGAGCAGCTTTTCATGTGCGTCTTGGCCATTTCTGTGTCTTCTTTGAAGAAACGTCTATTTAGATCTTCTGCCCATTTTTGTATTGGGTTGTTTGTTTTATTAATATTAAGCTGCATGAGCTGTTTATATATATTGGAGATTAAACCTTTGTCCATTGATTCTTTTGTGAAAGTTTTCGCCCATTCTGAGGGTTGCCTTTTTCCATTCCCATTTTTTTAACAAAGAAAGAAAGAAAGCAAAAGAAGCAGAACACTAATGTGCGTGAAATATGCCTCTTGAAACTGTCGTTTGGAAATATGGACGTCTTTTGAATTTTTTGGTCGATATATGACCCCAGGATTTGTTTTCAGGGCAGGTGTCATTTACAGGCCTGTAATGATTTGGAATATCCACTGACCATTAGCGCTGGGATTAAAGCTGCTGTTGTGTGAAACGGCCACAAGGTGGCAGCAGTTCTCCCTTACCAAATCTGGATACTAGGGCAGCAGAGCCTCAATGGAAGTCGCGTTCTAGATTGGAATGTAGAATGGAATGTACCAGGAGAAAGCCCCTCAAGTTTTTCTCACTAATTCTTGTTCGTGTTTTTAATTTAATTTTTATTTTTTATTACAGCAAGTTTGAGTACAACGTTTAGCTTGTTGTAGGTGTGCAAGAGGTGGTTCTTTTACACATATACATATGTCTGTTCTTCCTGGGATCCTTTTCCCATGTTCGTTATGACAGAATGTTGAGTAGTCTTCTCTTGGTACTCCGTAGATCTTTGGTGATTATATACGTCTACTGTGTTTGTATATGTCTGTTAACCCCAATATCATAATGAATTCAATCCTCACACCTTTCCTTTGGTGAACCATAAGTTTGTTTAATGAATCTGTGATTGCCCTTCTCCGTGGAAATATCTGCCCTGGTATCAATTTATAGGTAACACCTATAAGTGATATGATATGATATGTGTCTTTCACTTTCTGACTTACTCCAAGTCACGTGATTACCTCTAGACTCATCTACGGTGCTGCAAATGGCATTGTTTGCTTTTTTTCCTTGGCTAATATTCTGTCTTAGCGAGGTCCATTTTCTGCAATGTGAATCCCTGAGGGCTGAGGATTAGCTGACCTGGGCAGCCTGACCCTGCCGGCAAGCCCTCCCCAGGTGTGCCTCGTTTGAGGTCAATATAAACAGCACTCCAGGCAGCAATAGCCCCTGCAGCTGTGCCTGACTCCATATTCTCTGCCCCGTCAGCAGTCTCGGGGCTGTGCTGGTGGGAGGGTGTGAGGGTCCACGGCTTTGTGGGTGGCCCGGTGTGAGTGGGGCTCTGCTGGACTTTCTGCAGGAGTTGCCAGGCTGCCACCTGTAAAGAAGAGGATGTGTCACCCATAACTTCCACTGGAATATCTCTCCGGGCTGAGGTGAGTAAGGAAAAAAAGGAGTGGGGGCCGGGACAGGAGGGTTATCACAGGCAGGGCAATGGAAAGCTTCCAGAAGAGCGCCTGTGGCCAGGACCATCCTGGCTGACCTGCAGGCACCAAGGTGGCCTGCGTGCTTTCGCTGGTGTGGCTCCACGGCCCTTCTTCTAGGCTTTCAAGCCCTTGTACATATTCAGGTGTTTCACCTGGGAAGGGTGGGAACAGTTCAGCAGCAGCTGGCCTGGGGCTCAGCTCACGTTTACTCACAGAGGCCTCGGCACGGTCCCCCAGCTTTGCAATAAGGACGCTCCTTGCGTGGGCGGGCGGGGCTGCTGGCTGTATGGGAGATGATTCCCCTCCTCTGACCAATTTCAGAATTGTTTACCACTGGAGAAAGTGCCTTGGTAGTGTTTTCTTCTGTATAACTGTTAGGTTCAGTTTTTTTTTTCTTTTTTGCTTCAAGTTAGATTTTATTCTTCTTTTATGTATTTATGGATATAAGCATGGAAATAATTCATTCTTATAAATATATCAGTGTGAATGGAAGAACATTTTTTCTGTTTTATTTTTACATTTTATTTTTAAAATTTTTGAAATTTAATTTTATTTATTTTTTTTTATACAGTAGGTTATTATTAGTTATCTATTTTATGCATAGACATGTATACAGGTCAATCCCAATCTCCCAACTCATCCCACCACCACCACCCCATGGCTTCCCCCACTTTGTGTCCATACGTTTGTTCTCTACCTCTGTGTCTCTATTTCTGCCCTGCAAACCAGTTCATCTGTAGCATTTTTCTAGGTTCCACATATAGGCATTAATATACAATATTTGTTTTCCTCTTTCTGACTTACTTCACTCTGTATGACAGTCTCTAGATCCATTAACTTCTCTACAAATGACCCAGTTTCATTCCTTTTTATGGCTGAGAAATATTCCATTTTATATATGTACCACATCTTTATCCATTCGTCTGTCTGTGGGCATTTAGGTTGCTTCCATTACCTGGCTATTGTAAATAGTGCTGCAATGAACATTGTGGTGAATGTGTCTCTGTGATTTATGGTTTTCTCTGGGTATATGCCCAGAAGTGGGATTGCTGGATCCTATGGTAATTCTCTTTTTAGTTTTTTAAAGGAACCTCCATACTGTTCTCCATAGTGACTGTATCAATTTACTTTCCCACCAATAGCGGAAGAGGGTTCCTTTTGTCCACACCCTCCCCAGAATTTGTTGTTTGTAGATTATCTGATGATGCCGATTCTAACAGGTGTGAGGTCTTACCTCATTGTAGTTTTGATTTGCATTTCTCTAATAATTAGTGATGTTGAGCAGCTTTTCATGTGCGTCTTGGCCATCTCTGTGTCTTCTTTGAAGAAACGTCTATTTAGATCTTCTGCCCATTTTTGTATTGGGTTGTTTGTTTTATTAATATTAAGCTGCATGAGCTGTTTATATATATTGGAGATTAAACCTTTGTCCATTGATTCGTTTGTGAACGTTTTCGCCCATTCTGAGGGTTGCCTTTTTCCATTCCCGTTTTTTTAACAAAGAAAGAAAGAAAGCAAAAGAAGCAGAACACTAATGTGCGTGAAATATGCCTCTTGAAACTGTCGTTTGGAAATATGGACGTCTTTTGAATTTTTTGGTCGATATATGACCCCAGGATTTGTTTTCAGGGCAGGTGTCATTTACAGGCCTGTAATGATTTGGAATATCCACTGACCATTAGCGCTGGGATTAAAGCTGCTGTTGTGTGAAACGGCCACAAGGTGGCAGCAGTTCTCCCTTACCAAATCTGGTTACTAGGGCAGCAGAGCCTCAATGGAAGTCGCGTTCTAGATTGGAATGTAGAACGGAATGTGCCAGGAGAAAGCCCCTCAAGTTTGTCTCACTACTTCTTGTTCGTGTTTTTAATTTAATTTTTTATTTTTTATTACAGCAAGTTTGAGTACAACGTTTAGCTTGTTGTAGGTGTGCAAGAGGTGGTTCTTTTACACATATACATATGTCTGTTCTTCCTGGGATCCTTTTCCCATGTACGTTATGACAGAATGTTGAGTAGTCCTCTCTTGGTACTCCGTAGGTCTTTGGTGATTATATATGTCTACTGTGTTTGTATATGTCTGTTAACCCCAATATCGTAATGAATTCAATCCTCACACCTTTCCTTTGGTGAACCATAAGTTTGTTTAATGAATCTGTGATTGCCCTTCTCCGTGGAAATATCTGCCCTGGTATCAATTTATAGGTAACACCTATAAGTGATATGATATATGTGTCTTTCACTTTCTGACTTACTCCAAGTCACGTGATTACCTCTAGACTCATCTACGGTGCTGCAAATGGCATTGTGTGCTTCTTTTCCTTGGCGAATATTCTGTCTTAGCGAGGTCCATTTTCTGCAATGTGAATCCCTGAGGTCTGAGGATTAGCTGACCTGGGCAGCCTGACCCTGCCGGCAAGCCCTCCCCAGGTGTGCCTGGGTTGAGGTCAATATAAACAGCACTCCAGGCAGCAATAGCCCCTGCAGCTGTGCCTGACTCCATATTCTCTGCCCCTTCAGCAGTCTCGGGGCTGTGCTGGTGGGAGGGTGTGAGGGTCCACGGCTTTGTGGGTGGCCCGGTGTGAGTGGGGCTCTGCTGGACTTTCTGCAGGAGTTGCCAGGCTGCCACCTGTAAGAAGAGGATGTGTCACCCATAACTTCCACTGGAATATCTCTCCGGGCTGAGGTGAGGAAGGAAAAAAAGGAGTGGGGGCCGGGACAGGAGGGGTATCTCAGGCAGGGCAATGGAAAGCTTCCAGAAGATCGCCCGTGGCCAGGACCATCCTGGCTGACCTGCAGGCACCAAGGTGGCCTGCGTGCTGTCGCTGGTGTGGCTCCACGGCCCTTCCTCTAGGCTTTCAAGCCCTTGTACATATTCAGGTGTTTCACCTGGGAAGGGTGGGAACAGTTCAGCAGCAGCTGGCCTGGGGCTCAGCTCACGTTTACTCACAGAGGCCTCGGCACGGTCCCCCAGCTTTGCAATAAGGACGCTCCTTGCGTGGGCGGGCGGCGCTGCTGGCTCTATGGGAGATGATTCCCCACCTCTGACCAATTTCAGAATTGTTTACCACTGGAGCAAGTGCCTTGGTAGTGTTTTCCTCTGTATAACTGGTAGGTGTAGTTTTTTTTTTTTTTGGTTCAAGTTAGATTTTATTCCTCTTTTATGTATTTATGGATATAAACATGGAAATAATTCATTCTTATAAATACATCAGTGTGAATGGAAGAACACTTTTTCTGTTTTATTTTTACATTTTATATTTAAAATTTTTGAAATTTAATTTTATTTATTTATTTTTATACAGTAGGTTATTATTAGTTATCTATTTTATGCATAGACATGTATACAGGTCAATCCCAATCTCCCAACTCATCCCACCACCACCACCCCATGGCTTCCCCCACTTTGTGTCCATACGTTTGTTCTCTACCTCTGTGTCTCTATTTCTGCCCTGCAAACCAGTTCATCTGTACCATTTTTCTAGGTTCCACATATAGGCATTAATATACAATATTTGTTTTTCTCTTTCTGACTTACTTCACTCTGTATGACAGTCTCTAGATCCATCAACTTCTCTACAAATGACTCAGTTTCATTCCTTTTTATGGCTGAGTAATATTCCATTTTATATATGTACCACATCTTTATCCATTCGTCTGTCTGTGGCCATTTAGGTTGCTTCCATTACCTGGCTATTGTAAATAGTGCTGCAATGAACATTGTGGGGAATGTGTCTTTGTGATTTATGGTTTTCTCTGGGTATATGCCCAGAAGTGGGATTTCTGGATCCTATTGTAATTCTGTTTTTAGTTCTTTAAAGGAACCTCCATACTGTTCTCCATAGTGACTGTATCAATTTACGTTCCCACCAATAGCGGAAGAGGGTTCCTTTGTCCACACCCTCCCCAGAATTTGTTGTTTGTAGATTATCTGATGATGCCGATTCTAACAGGTGTGAGGTCTTACCTCATTGTAGTTTTGATTTGCATTTCTCTAATAATTAGTGATGTTGAGCAGCTTTTCATGTGCGTCTTGGCCATCTCTGTGTCTTCTTTGAAGAAACGTCTATTTAGATCTTCTGCCCATTTTTGTATTGGGTTGTTTGTTTTATTAATATTAAGCTGCATGAGCTGTTTATATATATTGGAGATTAAACCTTTGTCCATTGATTCTTTTGTGAAAGTTTTCGCCCATTCTGAGGGTTGCCTTTTTCCATTCCCATTTTTTTAACAAAGAAAGAAAGAAAGCAAAAGAAGCAGAACACTAATGTGCGTGAAATATGCCTCTTGAAACTGTCGTTTGGAAATATGGACGTCTTTTGAATTTTTTGGTCGATATATGACCCCAGGATTTGTTTTCAGGGCAGGTGTCATTTACAGGCCTGTAATGATTTGGAATATCCACTGACCATTAGCGCTGGGATTAAAGCTGCTGTTGTGTGAAACGGCCACAAGGTGGCAGCAGTTCTCCCTTACCAAATCTGGTTACTAGGGCAGCAGAGCCTCAATGGAAGTCGCGTTCTAGATTGGAATGTAGAATGGAATGTACCAGGAGAAAGCCCCTCAAGTTTTTCTCACTACTTCTTGTTCGTGTTTTTAATTTAATTTTTATTTTTTATTACAGCAAGTTTGAGTACAACGTTTAGCTTGTTGTAGGTGTGCAAGAGGTGGTTCTTTTACACATATACATATGTCTGTTCTTCCTGGGATCCTTTTCCCATGTACGTTATGACAGAATGTTGAGTAGTCCTCTCTTGGTACTCCATAGGTCTTTGGTGATTATATATGTCTACTGTGTTTGTATATGTCTGTTAACCCCAATATCATAATGAATTCAATCCTCACACCTTTCCTTTGGTGAACCATAAGTTTGTTTAATGAATCTGTGATTGCCCTTCTCCGTGGAAATATCTGCCCTGGTATCAATTTATAGGTAACACCTATAAGTGATATGATATATGTGTCTTTCACTTTCTGACTTACTCCAAGTCACGTGATTACCTCTAGACTCATCTACGGTGCTGCAAATGGCATTGTGTGCTTCTTTTCCTTGGCGAATATTCTGTCTTAGCGAGGTCCATTTTCTGCAATGTGAATCCCTGAGGGCTGAGGATTAGCTGACCTGGGCAGCCTGACCCTGCCGGCAAGCCCTCCCCAGGTGTGCCTGGGTTGAGGTCAATATAAACAGCACTCCAGGCAGCAATAGCCCCTGCAGCTGTGCCTGACTCCATATTCTCTGCCCCGTCAGCAGTCTCGGGGCTGTGCTGGTGGGAGGGTGTGAGGGTCCACGGCTTTGTGGGTGGCCCGGTGTGAGTGGGGCTCTGCTGGACTTTCTGCAGGAGTTGCCAGGCTGCCACCTGTAAGAAGAGGATGTGTCACCCATAACTTCGACTGGAATATCTCTCCGGGCTGAGGTGAGGAAGGAAAAAAAGGAGTGGGGGCCGGGACAGGAGGGGTATCTCAGGCAGGGCAATGGAAAGCTTCCAGAAGATCGCCCGTGGCCAGGACCATCCTGGCTGACCTGCAGGCACCAAGGTGGCCTGCGTGCTGTCGCTGGTGTGGCTCCACGGCCCTTCCTCTAGGCTTTCAAGCCCTTGTACATATTCAGGTGTTTCACCTGGGAAGGGTGGGAACAGTTCAGCAGCAGCTGGCCTGGGGCTCAGCTCACGTTTACTCACAGAGGCCTCGGCACGGTCCCCCAGCTTTGCAATAAGGACGCTCCTTGCGTGGGCGGGCGGCGCTGCTGGCTCTATGGGAGATGATTCCCCACCTCTGACCAATTTCAGAATTGTTTACCACTGGAGCAAGTGCCTTGGTAGTGTTTTCCTCTGTATAACTGGTAGGTGTAGTTTTTTATTTTTTTGGTTCAAGTTAGATTTTATTCCTCTTTTATGTATTTATGGATATAAGCACGGAAATAATTCATTCTTATAAATACATCAGTGTGAATGGAAGAACACTTTTTCTGTTTTATTTTTACATTTTATTTTTAAAATTTTTGAAATTTAATTTTATTTATTTATTTTTATACAGTAGGTTATTATTAGTTATCTATTTTATGCATAGACATGTATACAGGTCAATCCCAATCTCCCAACTCATCCCACCACCACCACCCCATGGCTTCCCCCACTTTGTGTCCATACGTTTGTTCTCTACCTCTGTGTCTCTATTTCTGCCCTGCAAACCAGTTCATCTGTACCATTTTTCTAGGTTCCACATATAGGCATTAATATACAATATTTGTTTTTCTCTTTCTGACTTACTTCACTCTGTATGACAGTCTCTAGATCCATCAACTTCTCTACAAATGACTCAGTTTCATTCCTTTTTATGGCTGAGTAATATTCCATTTTATATATGTACCACATCTTTATCCATTCGTCTGTCTGTGGCCATTTAGGTTGCTTCCATTACCTGGCTATTGTAAATAGTGCTGCAATGAACATTGTGGGGAATGTGTCTTTGTGATTTATGGTTTTCTCTGGGTATATGCCCAGAAGTGGGATTTCTGGATCCTATTGTAATTCTGTTTTTAGTTTTTTAAAGGAACCTCCATACTGTTCTCCATAGTGACTGTATCAATTTACGTTCCCACCAATAGCGGAAGAGGGTTCCTTTGTCCACACCCTCCCCAGAATTTGTTGTTTGTAGATTATCTGATGATGCCGATTCTAACAGGTGTGAGGTCTTACCTCATTGTAGTTTTGATTTGCATTTCTCTAATAATTAGTGATGTTGAGCAGCTTTTCATGTGCGTCTTGGCCATCTCTGTGTCTTCTTTGAAGAAACGTCTATTTAGATCTTCTGCCCATTTTTGTATTGGGTTGTTTGTTTTATTAATATTAAGCTGCATGAGCTGTTTATATATATTGGAGATTAAACCTTTGTCCATTGATTCTTTTGTGAAAGTTTTCGCCCATTCTGAGGGTTGCCTTTTTCCATTCCCATTTTTTTAACAAAGAAAGAAAGAAAGCAAAAGAAGCAGAACACTAATGTGCGTGAAATATGCCTCTTGAAACTGTCGTTTGGAAATATGGACGTCTTTTGAATTTTTTGGTCGATATATGACCCCAGGATTTGTTTTCAGGGCAGGTGTCATTTACAGGCCTGTAATGATTTGGAATATCCACTGACCATTAGCGCTGGGATTAAAGCTGCTGTTGTGTGAAACGGCCACAAGGTGGCAGCAGTTCTCCCTTACCAAATCTGGTTACTAGGGCAGCAGAGCCTCAATGGAAGTCGCGTTCTAGATTGGAATGTAGAATGGAATGTACCAGGAGAAAGCCCCTCAAGTTTTTCTCACTAATTCTTGTTCGTGTTTTTAATTTAATTTTTATTTTTTATTACAGCAAGTTTGAGTACAACGTTTAGCTTGTTGTAGGTGTGCAAGAGGTGGTTCTTTTACACATATACATATGTCTGTTCTTCCTGGGATCCTTTTCCCATGTTCGTTATGACAGAATGTTGAGTAGTCTTCTCTTGGTACTCCGTAGGTCTTTGGTGATTATATACGTCTACTGTGTTTGTATATGTCTGTTAACCCCAATATCATAATGAATTCAATCCTCACACCTTTCCTTTGGTGAACCATAAGATTGTTTAATGAATCTGTGATTGCCCTTCTCCGTGGAAATATCTGCCCTGGTATCAATTTATAGGTAACACCTATAAGTGATATGATATGATATGTGTCTTTCACTTTCTGACTTACTCCAAGTCACGTGATTACCTCTAGACTCATCTACGGTGCTGCAAATGGCATTGTTTGCTTTTTTTCCTTGGCTAATATTCTGTCTTAGCGAGGTCCATTTTCTGCAATGTGAATCCCTGAGGGCTGAGGATTAGCTGACCTGGGCAGCCTGACCCTGCCGGCAAGCCCTCCCCAGGTGTGCCTGGTTTGAGGTCAATATAAACAGCACTCCAGGCAGCAATAGCCCCTGCAGCTGTGCCTGACTCCATATTCTCTGCCCCGTCAGCAGTCTCGGGGCTGTGCTGGTGGGAGGGTGTGAGGGTCCACGGCTTTGTGGGTGGCCCGGTGTGAGTGGGGCTCTGCTGGACTTTCTGCAGGAGTTGCCAGGCTGCCACCTGTAAAGAAGAGGATGTGTCACCCATAACTTCCACTGGAATATCTCTCCGGGCTGAGGTGAGTAAGGAAAAAAAGGAGTGGGGGCCGGGACAGGAGGGTTATCACAGGCAGGGCAATGGAAAGCTTCCAGAAGAGCGCCTGTGGCCAGGACCATCCTGGCTGACCTGCAGGCACCAAGGTGGCCTGCGTGCTATCGCTGGTGTGGCTCCACGGCCCTTCTTCTAGGCTTTCAAGCCCTTGTACATATTCAGGTGTTTCACCTGGGAAGGGTGGGAACAGTTCAGCAGCAGCTGGCCTGGGGCTCAGCTCACGTTTACTCACAGAGGCCTCGGCACGGTCCCCCAGCTTTGCAATAAGGACGCTCCTTGCGTGGGCGGGCGGGGCTGCTGGCTGTATGGGAGATGATTCCCCTCCTCTGACCAATTTCAGAATTGTTTACCACTGGAGAAAGTGCCTTGGTAGTGTTTTCTTCTGTATAACTGTTAGGTTCAGTTTTTTTTTTCTTTTTTGCTTCAAGTTAGATTTTATTCTTCTTTTATGTATTTATGGATATAAGCATGGAAATAATTCATTCTTATAAATACATCAGTGTGAATGGAAGAACATTTTTTCTGTTTTATTTTTACATTTTATTTTTAAAATTTTTGAAATTTAATTTTATTTATTTTTTTTTATACAGTAGGTTATTATTAGTTATCTATTTTATGCATAGATATGTATACAGGTCAATCCCAATCTCCCAACTCATCCCACCACCACCACCCCATGGCTTCCCCCACTTTGTGTCGATACGTTTGTTCTCTACCTCTGTGTCTCTATTTCTGCCCTGCAAACCAGTTCATCTGTAGCATATTTCTAGGTTCCACATATAGGCATTAATATACAATATTTGTTTTTCTCTTTCTGACTTACTTCACTCTGTATGACAGTCTCTAGATCCATCAACTTCTCTACAAATGACCCAGGTTCATTCCTTTTTATGGCTGAGTAATATTCCATTTTATATATGTACCACATCTTTATCCATTCGTCTGTCTGTGGGCATTTAGGTTGCTTCCATTACCTGGCTATTGTAAATAGTGCTGCAATGAACATTGTGGTGAATGTGTCTCTGTGATTTATGGTTTTCTCTGGGTATATGCCCAGAAGTGGGATTGCTGGATCCTATGGTAATTCTGTTTTTAGTTTTTCAAAGGAACCTCCATACTGTTCTCCATAGTGACTGTATCAATTTACATTCCCACCAATAGCGGAAGAGGGTTCCTTTTGTCCACACCCTCCCCAGAATTTGTTGTTTGTAGATTATCTGATGATGCCGATTCTAACAGGTGTGAGGTCTTACCTCATTGTTGTTTTGATTTGCATTTCTCTAATAATTAGTGATGTTGAGCAGCTTTTCATGTGCGTCTTGGTCATCTCTGTGTCTTCTTTGAAGAAACGTCTATTTAGATCTTCGGCCCATTTTTGCATTGGGTTGTTTGTTTTATTAATATTAAGCTGCATGAGCTGTTTATATATATTGGAGATTAAACCTCTGTCCATTGATTCGTTTGTGAACGTTTTCGCCCCTTCTGAGGGTTGCCTTTTTCCATTCCCGTTTTTTAACAAAGAAAGAAAGAAAGCAAAAGAAGCAGAACACTAATGTGCGTGAAATATGCCTCTTGAAACTGTCGTTTTCAAATATGGACGTCTTTTGAATTTTTTGGTCGATATATGACCCCAGGATTTGTTTTCAGGGCAGGTGTCATTTACAGGCCTGTAATGATTTGGAATATCCACTGACCATTAGCGCTGGGATTAAAGCTGCTGTTGTGTGAAACGGCCACAAGGTGGCAGCAGTTCTCCCTTACCAAATCTGGTTACTAGGGCAGCAGAGCCTCAATGGAAGTCGCGTTCTAGATTGGAATTTAGAACGGAATGTGCCAGGAGAAAGCCCCTCAAGTTTGTCTCACTACTTCTTGTTCGTGTTTTTAATTTAATTTTTTATTTTTTATTACAGCAAGTTTGAGTACAACGTTTAGCTTGTTGTAGGTGTGCAAGAGGTGGTTCTTTTACACATATATATATGTCTGTTCTTCCTGGGATCCTTTTCCCATGTACGTTATGACAGAATGTTGAGTAGTCTTCTCTTGGTACTCCGTAGGTCTTTGGTGATTATATATGTCTACTGTGTTTGTATATGTCTGTTAACCCCAATATCGTAATGAATTCAATCCTCACAACTTTCCTTTGGTGAACCATAAGTTTGTTTAATGAATCTGTGATTGCCCTTCTCCGTGGAAATATCTGCCCTGGTATCAATTTATAGGTAACACCTATAAGTGATATGATATGATATGTGCCTTTCACTTTCTGACTTACTCCAAGTCACGTGATTACCTCTAGACTCATCTACGGTGCTGCAAATGGCATTGTGTGCTTCTTTTCCTTGGCGAATATTCTGTCTTAGCGAGGTCCATTTTCTGCAATGTGATTCCCTGAGGGCTGAGGATTAGCTGACCTGGGCAGCCTGACCCTGCCGGCAAGCCCTCCCCAGGTGTGCCTGGGTTGAGGTCAATATAAACAGCACTCCAGGCAGCAATAGCCCCTGCCTCTGTGCCTGACTCCATATTCTCTGCCCCGTCAGCAGTCTCGGGGCTGTGCTGCTGGGAGGGTGTGAGGGTCCACGGCTTTGTGGGTGGCCCGGTGTGAGTGGGGCTCTGCTGGAGTTTCTGCAGGAGTTGCCAGGCTGCCACCTGTAAAGAAGAGGATGTGTCACCCATAACTTCCACTGGAATATCTCTCCGGGCTGAGGTGAGGAAGGAAAAAAAGGAGTGGGGGCCGGGACAGGAGGGGTATCTCAGGCAGGGCAATGGAAAGCTTCCAGAAGAGCGCCCGTGGCCAGGACCATCCTGGCTGACCTGCAGGCACCAAGGTGGCCTGCGTGCTGTCGCTGGTGTGGCTCCACGGCCCTTCCTCTAGGCTTTCAAGCCCTTGTACATATTCAGGTGTTTCACCTGGGAAGGGTGGGAACAGTTCAGCAGCAGCTGGCCTGGGGCTCAGCTCATGTTTACTCACAGAGGCCTCGGCACGGTCCCCCAGCTTTGCAATAAGGACGCTCCTTGCGTGGGCGGGCGGGGCTGCTGGCTCTATGGGAGATGATTCCCCACCTCTGACCAATTTCAGAATTGTTTACCACTGGAGCAAGTGCCTTGGTAGTGTTTTCCTCTGTATAACTGTTAGGTTCAGTTTTTTTTTTCTTTTTTGGTTCAAGTTAGATTTTATTCCTCTTTTATGTATTTATGGATATAAGCATGGAAATAATTCATTCTTATAAATACATCAGTGTGAATGGAAGAACATTTTTCTGTTTTATTTTTACATTTTATTTTTAAAATTTTTGAAATTTAATTTTATTTATTTTTTATATACAGTAGGTTATTATTAGTTATCTATTTTATGCATAGATATGTATACAGGTCAATCCCAATCTCCCAACTCATCCCACCACCACCACCCCATTGCTTCCCCCACTTTGTGTCCATACGTTTGTTCTCTACCTCTGTGTGTCTATTTCTGCCCTGCAAACCAGTTCATCTGTAGCATTGTTCTCGGTTCCACATATAGGCATTAATATACAATATTTGTTTTTCTATTTCTGACTTACTTCACACTGTATGACAGTCTCTAGATCCATCAACTTCTCTACAAATGACCCAGGTTCATTCCTTTTTATGGCTGAGTAATATTCCATTTTATATATGTACCACATCTTTATCCATTCGTCTGTCTGTGGGCATTTAGGTTGCTTCTATAACCTGGCTATTGTAAATAGTGCTACAATGAACATTGTGGTGAATGTGTCTTTGTGATTTATGGTTTTCTCTGGGTATATGCCCAGAAGTGGGATTGCTGGATCCTATGGTATTTCTCTTTTTAGTTTTTTAAAGGAACCTCCATACTGTTCTCCATAGTGACTGTATCAATTTACATTCCCACCAATAGCGGAAGAGGGTTCCTTTTGTCCACACCCTCCCCAGAATTTGTTGTTTGTAGATTATCTGATGATGCCGATTCTAACAGGTGTGAGGTCTTACCTCATTGTAGTTTTGATTTGCATTTCTCTAATAATTAGTGATGTTGAGTAGCTTTTCATGTGCGTCTTGGCCATCTCTGTGTCTTCTTTGAAGAAACGTCTATTTAGATCTTCTGCCCATTTTTGTATTGGGTTGTTTGTTTTATTAATATTAAGCTGCATGAGCTGTTTATATATATTGGAGATTAAACCTTTGTCCATTGATTCGTTTGTGAAAGTTTTCGCCCATTCTGAGGGTTGCCTTTTTCCATTCCCGTTTTTTTAACAAAGAAAGAAAGAAAGCAAAAGAAGCAGAACACTAATGTGCGTGAAATATGCCTCTTGAAACTGTCGTTTTGAAATATGGACGTCTTTTGAATTTTTTGGTCGATATATGACCCCAGGATTTGTTTTCAGGGCAGGTGTCATTTACAGGCCTGTAATGATTTGGAATATCCACTGACCATTAGCGCTGGGATTAAAGCTGCTGTTGTGTGAAACGGCCACAAGGTGGCAGCAGTTCTCCCTTACCAAATCTGGTTACTAGGGCAGCAGAGCCTCAATGGAAGTCG
This sequence comes from Mesoplodon bidens, assembly GCF_964165515.1. Classification (NCBI taxonomy): domain Eukaryota; kingdom Metazoa; phylum Chordata; class Mammalia; order Artiodactyla; family Ziphiidae; genus Mesoplodon; species Mesoplodon bidens. The sequence goes on along the minus strand of NW_027671809.1, from coordinate 773,355 downwards.
CGTTCTAGATTGGAATGTAGAATGGAATGTACCAGGAGAAAGCCCCTCAAGTTTTTCTCACTAATTCTTGTTCGTGTTTTTAATTTAATTTTTATTTTTTATTACAGCAAGTTTGAGTACAACGTTTAGCTTGTTGTAGGTGTGCAAGAGGTGGTTCTTTTACACATATACATATGTCTGTTCTTCCTGGGATCCTTTTTCCATGTTCGTTATGACAGAATGTTGAGTAGTCTTCTCTTGGTACTCCGTAGGTCTTTGGTGATTATATACGTCTACTGTGTTTGTATATGTCTGTTAACCCCAATATCGTAATGAATTCAATCCTCACACCTTTCCTTTGGTGAACCATAAGTTTGTTTAATGAATCTGTGATTGCCCTTCTCCGTGGAAATATCTGCCCTGGTATCAATTTATAGGTAACACCTATAAGTGATATGATATGATATGTGTCTTTCACTTTCTGACTTACTCCAAGTCACGTGATTACCTCTAGACTCATCTACGGTGCTGCAAATGGCATTGTTTGCTTTTTTTCCTTGGCTAATATTCTGTCTTAGCGAGGTCCATTTTCTGCAATGTGAATCCCTGAGGGCTGAGGATTAGCTGACCTGGGCAGCCTGACCCTGCCGGCAAGCCCTCCCCAGGTGTGCCTCGTTTGAGGTCAATATAAACAGCACTCCCGGCAGCAATAGCCCCTGCAGCTGTGCCTGACTCCATATTCTCTGCCCCGTCAGCAGTCTCGGGGCTGTGCTGGTGGGAGGGTGTGAGGGTCCACGGCTTTGTGGGTGGCCCGGTGTGAGTGGGGCTCTGCTGGACTTTCTGCAGGAGTTGCCAGGCTGCCACCTGTAAAGAAGAGGATGTGTCACCCATAACTTCCACTGGAATATCTCTCCGGGCTGAGGTGAGTAAGGAAAAAAAGGAGTGGGGGCCGGGACAGGAGGGTTATCTCAGGCAGGGCAATGGAAAGCTTCCAGAAGAGCGCCTGTGGCCAGGACCATCCTGGCTGACCTGCAGGCACCAAGGTGGCCTGCGTGCTTTCGCTGGTGTGGCTCCACGGCCCTTCTTCTAGGCTTTCAAGCCCTTGTACATATTCAGGTGTTTCACCTGGGAAGGGTGGGAACAGTTCAGCAGCAGCTGGCCTGGGGCTCAGCTCACGTTTACTCACAGAGGCCTCGGCACGGTCCCCCAGCTTTGCAATAAGGACGCTCCTTGCGTGGGCGGGCGGGGCTGCTGGCTGTATGGGAGATGATTCCCCTCCTCTGACCAATTTCAGAATTGTTTACCACTGGAGAAAGTGCCTTGGTAGTGTTTTCTTCTGTATAACTGTTAGGTTCAGTTTTTTTTTTCTTTTTTGCTTCAAGTTAGATTTTATTCTTCTTTTATGTATTTATGGATATAAGCATGGAAATAATTCATTCTTATAAATACATCAGTGTGAATGGAAGAACATTTTTTCTGTTTTATTTTTACATTTTATTTTTAAAATTTTTGAAATTTAATTTTATTTATTTTTTTTATACAGTAGGTTATTATTAGTTATCTATTTTCTGCATAGACATGTATACAGGTCAATCCCAATCTCCCAACTCATCCCACCACCACCACCCCATGGCTTCCCCCACTTTGTGTCCATACGTTTGTTCTCTACCTCTGTGTCTCTATTTCTGCCCTGCAAACCAGTTCATCTGTAGCATTTTTCTAGGTTCCACATATAGGCATTAATATACAATATTTGTTTTCCTCTTTCTGACTTACTTCACTCTGTATGACAGTCTCTAGATCCATTAACTTCTCTACAAATGACCCAGTTTCATTCCTTTTTATGGCTGAGAAATATTCCATTTTATATATGTACCACATCTTTATCCATTCGTCTGTCTGTGGGCATTTAGGTTGCTTCCATTACCTGGCTATTGTAAATAGTGCTGCAATGAACATTGTGGTGAATGTGTCTCTGTGATTTATGGTTTTCTCTGGGTATATGCCCAGAAGTGGGATTGCTGGATCCTATGGTAATTCTCTTTTTAGTTTTTTAAAGGAACCTCCATACTGTTCTCCATAGTGACTGTATCAATTTACTTTCCCACCAATAGCGGAAGAGGGTTCCTTTTGTCCACACCCTCCCCAGAATTTGTTGTTTGTAGATTATCTGATGATGCCGATTCTAACAGGTGTGAGGTCTTACCTCATTGTAGTTTTGATTTGCATTTCTCTAATAATTAGTGATGTTGAGCAGCTTTTCATGTGCGTCTTGGCCATCTCTGTGTCTTCTTTGAAGAAACGTCTATTTAGATCTTCTGCCCATTTTTGTATTGGGTTGTTTGTTTTATTAATATTAAGCTGCATGAGCTGTTTATATATATTGGAGATTAAACCTTTGTCCATTGATTCGTTTGTGAACGTTTTCGCCCATTCTGAGGGTTGCCTTTTTCCATTCCCGTTTTTTTAACAAAGAAAGAAAGAAAGCAAAAGAAGCAGAACACTAATGTGCGTGAAATATGCCTCTTGAAACTGTCGTTTGGAAATATGGACGTCTTTTGAATTTTTTGGTCGATATATGACCCCAGGATTTGTTTTCAGGGCAGGTGTCATTTACAGGCCTGTAATGATTTGGAATATCCACTGACCATTAGCGCTGGGATTAAAGCTGCTGTTGTGTGAAACGGCCACAAGGTGGCAGCAGTTCTCCCTTACCAAATCTGGTTACTAGGGCAGCAGAGCCTCAATGGAAGTCGCGTTCTAGATTGGAATGTAGAACGGAATGTGCCAGGAGAAAGCCCCTCAAGTTTGTCTCACTACTTCTTGTTCGTGTTTTTAATTTAATTTTTTATTTTTTATTACAGCAAGTTTGAGTACAACGTTTAGCTTGTTGTAGGTGTGCAAGAGGTGGTTCTTTTACACATATACATATGTCTGTTCTTCCTGGGATCCTTTTCCCATGTACGTTATGACAGAATGTTGAGTAGTCCTCTCTTGGTACTCCGTAGGTCTTTGGTGATTATATATGTCTACTGTGTTAGTATATGTCTGTTAACCCCAATATCGTAATGAATTCAATCCTCACACCTTTCCTTTGGTGAACCATAAGTTTGTTTAATGAATCTGTGATTGCCCTTCTCCGTGGAAATATCTGCCCTGGTATCAATTTATAGGTAACACCTATAAGTGATATGATATATGTGTCTTTCACTTTCTGACTTACTCCAAGTCACGTGATTACCTCTAGACTCATCTACGGTGCTGCAAATGGCATTGTGTGCTTCTTTTCCTTGGCGAATATTCTGTCTTAGCGAGGTCCATTTTCTGCAATGTGAATCCCTGAGGTCTGAGGATTAGCTGACCTGGGCAGCCTGACCCTGCCGGCAAGCCCTCCCCAGGTGTGCCTGGGTTGAGGTCAATATAAACAGCACTCCAGGCAGCAATAGCCCCTGCAGCTGTGCCTGACTCCATATTCTCTGCCCCGTCAGCAGTCTCGGGGCTGTGCTGCTGGGAGGGTGTGAGGGTCCACGGCTTTGTGGGTGGCCCGGTGTGAGTGGGGCTCTGCTGGACTTTCTGCAGGAGTTGCCAGGCTGCCACCTGTAAGAAGAGGATGTGTCACCCATAACTTCCACTGGAATATCTCTCCGGGCTGAGGTGAGGAAGGAAAAAAAGGAGTGGGGGCCGGGACAGGAGGGGTATCTCAGGCAGGGCAATGGAAAGCTTCCAGAAGATCGCCCGTGGCCAGGACCATCCTGGCTGACCTGCAGGCACCAAGGTGGCCTGCGTGCTGTCGCTGGTGTGGCTCCACGGCCCTTCCTCTAGGCTTTCAAGCCCTTGTACATATTCAGGTGTTTCACCTGGGAAGGGTGGGAACAGTTCAGCAGCAGCTGGCCTGGGGCTCAGCTCACGTTTACTCACAGAGGCCTCGGCACGGTCCCCCAGCTTTGCAATAAGGACGCTCCTTGCGTGGGCGGGCGGCGCTGCTGGCTCTATGGGAGATGATTCCCCACCTCTGACCAATTTCAGAATTGTTTACCACTGGAGCAAGTGCCTTGGTAGTGTTTTCCTCTGTATAACTGGTAGGTGTAGTTTTTTTTTTTTTGGTTCAAGTTAGATTTTATTCCTCTTTTATGTATTTATGGATATAAACATGGAAATAATTCATTCTTATAAATACATCAGTGTGAATGGAAGAACACTTTTTCTGTTTTATTTTTACATTTTATATTTAAAATTTTTGAAATTTAATTTTATTTATATATTTTTATACAGTAGGTTATTATTAGTTATCTATTTTATGCATAGACATGTATACAGGTCAATCCCAATCTCCCAACTCATCCCACCACCACCACCCCATGGCTTCCCCCACTTTGTGTCCATACGTTTGTTCTCTACCTCTGTGTCTCTATTTCTGCCCTGCAAACCAGTTCATCTGTACCATTTTTCTAGGTTCCACATATAGGCATTAATATACAATATTTGTTTTTCTCTTTCTGACTTACTTCACTCTGTATGACAGTCTCTAGATCCATCAACTTCTCTACAAATGACTCAGTTTCATTCCTTTTTATGGCTGAGTAATATTCCATTTTATATATGTACCACATCTTTATCCATTCGTCTGTCTGTGGCCATTTAGGTTGCTTCCATTACCTGGCTATTGTAAATAGTGCTGCAATGAACATTGTGGGGAATGTGTCTTTGTGATTTATGGTTTTCTCTGGGTATATGCCCAGAAGTGGGATTTCTGGATCCTATTGTAATTCTGTTTTTAGTTCTTTAAAGGAACCTCCATACTGTTCTCCATAGTGACTGTATCAATTTACGTTCCCACCAATAGCGGAAGAGGGTTCCTTTGTCCACACCCTCCCCAGAATTTGTTGTTTGTAGATTATCTGATGATGCCGATTCTAACAGGTGTGAGGTCTTACCTCATTGTAGTTTTGATTTGCATTTCTCTAATAATTAGTGATGTTGAGCAGCTTTTCATGTGCGTCTTGGCCATCTCTGTGTCTTCTTTGAAGAAACGTCTATTTAGATCTTCTGCCCATTTTTGTATTGGGTTGTTTGTTTTATTAATATTAAGCTGCATGAGCTGTTTATATATATTGGAGATTAAACCTTTGTCCATTGATTCTTTTGTGAAAGTTTTCGCCCATTCTGAGGGTTGCCTTTTTCCATTCCCATTTTTTTAACAAAGAAAGAAAGAAAGCAAAAGAAGCAGAACACTAATGTGCGTGAAATATGCCTCTTGAAACTGTCGTTTGGAAATATGGACGTCTTTTGAATTTTTTGGTCGATATATGACCCCAGGATTTGTTTTCAGGGCAGGTGTCATTTACAGGCCTGTAATGATTTGGAATATCCACTGACCATTAGCGCTGGGATTAAAGCTGCTGTTGTGTGAAACGGCCACAAGGTGGCAGCAGTTCTCCCTTACCAAATCTGGTTACTAGGGCAGCAGAGCCTCAATGGAAGTCGCGTTCTAGATTGGAATGTAGAATGGAATGTACCAGGAGAAAGCCCCTCAAGTTTTTCTCACTACTTCTTGTTCGTGTTTTTAATTTAATTTTTATTTTTTATTACAGCAAGTTTGAGTACAACGTTTAGCTTGTTGTAGGTGTGCAAGAGGTGGTTCTTTTACACATATACATATGTCTGTTCTTCCTGGGATCCTTTTCCCATGTACGTTATGACAGAATGTTGAGTAGTCCTCTCTTGGTACTCCGTAGGTCTTTGGTGATTATATATGTCTACTGTGTTTGTATATGTCTGTTAACCCCAATATCATAATGAATTCAATCCTCACACCTTTCCTTTGGTGAACCATAAGTTTGTTTAATGAATCTGTGATTGCCCTTCTCCGTGGAAATATCTGCCCTGGTATCAATTTATAGGTAACACCTATAAGTGATATGATATATGTGTCTTTCACTTTCTGACTTACTCCAAGTCACGTGATTACCTCTAGACTCATCTACGGTGCTGCAAATGGCATTGTGTGCTTCTTTTCCTTGGCGAATATTCTGTCTTAGCGAGGTCCATTTTCTGCAATGTGAATCCCTGAGGGCTGAGGATTAGCTGACCTGGGCAGCCTGACCCTGCCGGCAAGCCCTCCCCAGGTGTGCCTGGGTTGAGGTCAATATAAACAGCACTCCAGGCAGCAATAGCCCCTGCAGCTGTGCCTGACTCCATATTCTCTGCCCCGTCAGCAGTCTCGGGGCTGTGCTGGTGGGAGGGTGTGAGGGTCCACGGCTTTGTGGGTGGCCCGGTGTGAGTGGGGCTCTGCTGGACTTTCTGCAGGAGTTGCCAGGCTGCCACCTGTAAGAAGAGGATGTGTCACCCATAACTTCGACTGGAATATCTCTCCGGGCTGAGGTGAGGAAGGAAAAAAAGGAGTGGGGGCCGGGACAGGAGGGGTATCTCAGGCAGGGCAATGGAAAGCTTCCAGAAGATCGCCCGTGGCCAGGACCATCCTGGCTGACCTGCAGGCACCAAGGTGGCCTGCGTGCTGTCGCTGGTGTGGCTCCACGGCCCTTCCTCTAGGCTTTCAAGCCCTTGTACATATTCAGGTGTTTCACCTGGGAAGGGTGGGAACAGTTCAGCAGCAGCTGGCCTGGGGCTCAGCTCACGTTTACTCACAGAGGCCTCGGCACGGTCCCCCAGCTTTGCAATAAGGACGCTCCTTGCGTGGGCGGGCGGCGCTGCTGGCTCTATGGGAGATGATTCCCCACCTCTGACCAATTTCAGAATTGTTTACCACTGGAGCAAGTGCCTTGGTAGTGTTTTCCTCTGTATAACTGGTAGGTGTAGTTTTTTATTTTTTTGGTTCAAGTTAGATTTTATTCCTCTTTTATGTATTTATGGATATAAGCACGGAAATAATTCATTCTTATAAATACATCAGTGTGAATGGAAGAACACTTTTTCTGTTTTATTTTTACATTTTATTTTTAAAATTTTTGAAATTTAATTTTATTTATTTATTTTTATACAGTAGGTTATTATTAGTTATCTATTTTATGCATAGACATGTATACAGGTCAATCCCAATCTCCCAACTCATCCCACCACCACCACCCCATGGCTTCCCCCACTTTGTGTCCATACGTTTGTTCTCTACCTCTGTGTCTCTATTTCTGCCCTGCAAACCAGTTCATCTGTACCATTTTTCTAGGTTCCACATATAGGCATTAATATACAATATTTGTTTTTCTCTTTCTGACTTACTTCACTCTGTATGACAGTCTCTAGATCCATTAACTTCTCTACAAATGACCCAGTTTCATTCCTTTTTATGGCTGAGAAATATTCCATTTTATATATGTACCACATCTTTATCCATTCGTCTGTCTGTGGGCATTTAGGTTGCTTCCATTACCTGGCTATTGTAAATAGTGCTGCAATGAACATTGTGGTGAATGTGTCTCTGTGATTTATGGTTTTCTCTGGGTATATGCCCAGAAGTGGGATTGCTGGATCCTATGGTAATTCTCTTTTTAGTTTTTTAAAGGAACCTCCATACTGTTCTCCATAGTGACTGTATCAATTTACTTTCCCACCAATAGCGGAAGAGGGTTCCTTTTGTCCACACCCTCCCCAGAATTTGTTGTTTGTAGATTATCTGATGATGCCGATTCTAACAGGTGTGAGGTCTTACCTCATTGTAGTTTTGATTTGCATTTCTCTAATAATTAGTGATGTTGAGCAGCTTTTCATGTGCGTCTTGGCCATCTCTGTGTCTTCTTTGAAGAAACGTCTATTTAGATCTTCTGCCCATTTTTGTATTGGGTTGTTTGTTTTATTAATATTAAGCTGCATGAGCTGTTTATATATATTGGAGATTAAACCTTTGTCCATTGATTCGTTTGTGAACGTTTTCGCCCATTCTGAGGGTTGCCTTTTTCCATTCCCGTTTTTTTAACAAAGAAAGAAAGAAAGCAAAAGAAGCAGAACACTAATGTGCGTGAAATATGCCTCTTGAAACTGTCGTTTGGAAATATGGACGTCTTTTGAATTTTTTGGTCGATATATGACCCCAGGATTTGTTTTCAGGGCAGGTGTCATTTACAGGCCTGTAATGATTTGGAATATCCACTGACCATTAGCGCTGGGATTAAAGCTGCTGTTGTGTGAAACGGCCACAAGGTGGCAGCAGTTCTCCCTTACCAAATCTGGTTACTAGGGCAGCAGAGCCTCAATGGAAGTCGCGTTCTAGATTGGAATGTAGAACGGAATGTGCCAGGAGAAAGCCCCTCAAGTTTGTCTCACTACTTCTTGTTCGTGTTTTTAATTTAATTTTTTATTTTTTATTACAGCAAGTTTGAGTACAACGTTTAGCTTGTTGTAGGTGTGCAAGAGGTGGTTCTTTTACACATATACATATGTCTGTTCTTCCTGGGATCCTTTTCCCATGTACGTTATGACAGAATGTTGAGTAGTCCTCTCTTGGTACTCCGTAGGTCTTTGGTGATTATATATGTCTACTGTGTTAGTATATGTCTGTTAACCCCAATATCGTAATGAATTCAATCCTCACACCTTTCCTTTGGTGAACCATAAGTTTGTTTAATGAATCTGTGATTGCCCTTCTCCGTGGAAATATCTGCCCTGGTATCAATTTATAGGTAACACCTATAAGTGATATGATATATGTGTCTTTCACTTTCTGACTTACTCCAAGTCACGTGATTACCTCTAGACTCATCTACGGTGCTGCAAATGGCATTGTGTGCTTCTTTTCCTTGGCGAATATTCTGTCTTAGCGAGGTCCATTTTCTGCAATGTGAATCCCTGAGGTCTGAGGATTAGCTGACCTGGGCAGCCTGACCCTGCCGGCAAGCCCTCCCCAGGTGTGCCTGGGTTGAGGTCAATATAAACAGCACTCCAGGCAGCAATAGCCCCTGCAGCTGTGCCTGACTCCATATTCTCTGCCCCGTCAGCAGTCTCGGGGCTGTGCTGCTGGGAGGGTGTGAGGGTCCACGGCTTTGTGGGTGGCCCGGTGTGAGTGGGGCTCTGCTGGACTTTCTGCAGGAGTTGCCAGGCTGCCACCTGTAAGAAGAGGATGTGTCACCCATAACTTCGACTGGAATATCTCTCCGGGCTGAGGTGAGGAAGGAAAAAAAGGAGTGGGGGCCGGGACAGGAGGGGTATCTCAGGCAGGGCAATGGAAAGCTTCCAGAAGATCGCCCGTGGCCAGGACCATCCTGGCTGACCTGCAGGCACCAAGGTGGCCTGCGTGCTGTCGCTGGTGTGGCTCCACGGCCCTTCCTCTAGGCTTTCAAGCCCTTGTACATATTCAGGTGTTTCACCTGGGAAGGGTGGGAACAGTTCAGCAGCAGCTGGCCTGGGGCTCAGCTCACGTTTACTCACAGAGGCCTCGGCACGGTCCCCCAGCTTTGCAATAAGGACGCTCCTTGCGTGGGCGGGCGGCGCTGCTGGCTCTATGGGAGATGATTCCCCACCTCTGACCAATTTCAGAATTGTTTACCACTGGAGCAAGTGCCTTGGTAGTGTTTTCCTCTGTATAACTGGTAGGTGTAGTTTTTTTTTTTTTGGTTCAAGTTAGATTTTATTCCTCTTTTATGTATTTATGGATATAAACATGGAAATAATTCATTCTTATAAATACATCAGTGTGAATGGAAGAACACTTTTTCTGTTTTATTTTTACATTTTATATTTAAAATTTTTGAAATTTAATTTTATTTATATATTTTTATACTGTAGGTTATTATTAGTTATCTATTTTATGCATAGACATGTATACAGGTCAATCCCAATCTCCCAACTCATCCCACCACCACCACCCCATGGCTTCCCCCACTTTGTGTCCATACGTTTGTTCTCTACCTCTGTGTCTCTATTTCTGCCCTGCAAACCAGTTCATCTGTACCATTTTTCTAGGTTCCACATATAGGCATTAATATACAATATTTGTTTTTCTCTTTCTGACTTACTTCACTCTGTATGACAGTCTCTAGATCCATCAACTTCTCTACAAATGACTCAGTTTCATTCCTTTTTATGGCTGAGTAATATTCCATTTTATATATGTACCACATCTTTATCCATTCGTCTGTCTGTGGCCATTTAGGTTGCTTCCATTACCTGGCTATTGTAAATAGTGCTGCAATGAACATTGTGGGGAATGTGTCTTTGTGATTTATGGTTTTCTCTGGGTATATGCCCAGAAGTGGGATTTCTGGATCCTATTGTAATTCTGTTTTTAGTTCTTTAAAGGAACCTCCATACTGTTCTCCATAGTGACTGTATCAATTTACGTTCCCACCAATAGCGGAAGAGGGTTCCTTTGTCCACACCCTCCCCAGAATTTGTTGTTTGTAGATTATCTGATGATGCCGATTCTAACAGGTGTGAGGTCTTACCTCATTGTAGTTTTGATTTGCATTTCTCTAATAATTAGTGATGTTGAGCAGCTTTTCATGTGCGTCTTGGCCATCTCTGTGTCTTCTTTGAAGAAACGTCTATTTAGATCTTCTGCCCATTTTTGTATTGGGTTGTTTGTTTTATTAATATTAAGCTGCATGAGCTGTTTATATATATTGGAGATTAAACCTTTGTCCATTGATTCTTTTGTGAAAGTTTTCGCCCATTCTGAGGGTTGCCTTTTTCCATTCCCATTTTTTTAACAAAGAAAGAAAGAAAGCAAAAGAAGCAGAACACTAATGTGCGTGAAATATGCCTCTTGAAACTGTCGTTTGGAAATATGGACGTCTTTTGAATTTTTTGGTCGATATATGACCCCAGGATTTGTTTTCAGGGCAGGTGTCATTTACAGGCCTGTAATGATTTGGAATATCCACTGACCATTAGCGCTGGGATTAAAGCTGCTGTTGTGTGAAACGGCCACAAGGTGGCAGCAGTTCTCCCTTACCAAATCTGGTTACTAGGGCAGCAGAGCCTCAATGGAAGTCGCGTTCTAGATTGGAATGTAGAATGGAATGTACCAGGAGAAAGCCCCTCAAGTTTTTCTCACTACTTCTTGTTCGTGTTTTTAATTTAATTTTTATTTTTTATTACAGCAAGTTTGAGTACAACGTTTAGCTTGTTGTAGGTGTGCAAGAGGTGGTTCTTTTACACATATACATATGTCTGTTCTTCCTGGGATCCTTTTCCCATGTACGTTATGACAGAATGTTGAGTAGTCCTCTCTTGGTACTCCGTAGGTCTTTGGTGATTATATATGTCTACTGTGTTTGTATATGTCTGTTAACCCCAATATCATAATGAATTCAATCCTCACACCTTTCCTTTGGTGAACCATAAGTTTGTTTAATGAATCTGTGATTGCCCTTCTCCGTGGAAATATCTGCCCTGGTATCAATTTATAGGTAACACCTATAAGTGATATGATATATGTGTCTTTCACTTTCTGACTTACTCCAAGTCACGTGATTACCTCTAGACTCATCTACGGTGCTGCAAATGGCATTGTGTGCTTCTTTTCCTTGGCGAATATTCTGTCTTAGCGAGGTCCATTTTCTGCAATGTGAATCCCTGAGGGCTGAGGATTAGCTGACCTGGGCAGCCTGACCCTGCCGGCAAGCCCTCCCCAGGTGTGCCTGGGTTGAGGTCAATATAAACAGCACTCCAGGCAGCAATAGCCCCTGCAGCTGTGCCTGACTCCATATTCTCTGCCCCGTCAGCAGTCTCGGGGCTGTGCTGGTGGGAGGGTGTGAGGGTCCACGGCTTTGTGGGTGGCCCGGTGTGAGTGGGGCTCTGCTGGACTTTCTGCAGGAGTTGCCAGGCTGCCACCTGTAAGAAGAGGATGTGTCACCCATAACTTCGACTGGAATATCTCTCCGGGCTGAGGTGAGGAAGGAAAAAAAGGAGTGGGGGCCGGGACAGGAGGGGTATCTCAGGCAGGGCAATGGAAAGCTTCCAGAAGATCGCCCGTGGCCAGGACCATCCTGGCTGACCTGCAGGCACCAAGGTGGCCTGCGTGCTGTCGCTGGTGTGGCTCCACGGCCCTTCCTCTAGGCTTTCAAGCCCTTGTACATATTCAGGTGTTTCACCTGGGAAGGGTGGGAACAGTTCAGCAGCAGCTGGCCTGGGGCTCAGCTCACGTTTACTCACAGAGGCCTCGGCACGGTCCCCCAGCTTTGCAATAAGGACGCTCCTTGCGTGGGCGGGCGGCGCTGCTGGCTCTATGGGAGATGATTCCCCACCTCTGACCAATTTCAGAATTGTTTACCACTGGAGCAAGTGCCTTGGTAGTGTTTTCCTCTGTATAACTGGTAGGTGTAGTTTTTTATTTTTTTGGTTCAAGTTAGATTTTATTCCTCTTTTATGTATTTATGGATATAAGCACGGAAATAATTCATTCTTATAAATACATCAGTGTGAATGGAAGAACACTTTTTCTGTTTTATTTTTACATTTTATTTTTAAAATTTTTGAAATTTAATTTTATTTATTTATTTTTATACAGTAGGTTATTATTAGTTATCTATTTTATGCATAGACATGTATACAGGTCAATCCCAATCTCCCAACTCATCCCACCACCACCACCCCATGGCTTCCCCCACTTTGTGTCCATACGTTTGTTCTCTACCTCTGTGTCTCTATTTCTGCCCTGCAAACCAGTTCATCTGTACCATTTTTCTAGGTTCCACATATAGGCATTAATATACAATATTTGTTTTTCTCTTTCTGACTTACTTCACTCTGTATGACAGTCTCTAGATCCATCAACTTCTCTACAAATGACTCAGTTTCATTCCTTTTTATGGCTGAGTAATATTCCATTTTATATATGTACCACATCTTTATCCATTCGTCTGTCTGTGGCCATTTAGGTTGCTTCCATTACCTGGCTATTGTAAATAGTGCTGCAATGAACATTGTGGGGAATGTGTCTTTGTGATTTATGGTTTTCTCTGGGTATATGCCCAGAAGTGGGATTTCTGGATCCTATTGTAATTCTGTTTTTAGTTTTTTAAAGGAACCTCCATACTGTTCTCCATAGTGACTGTATCAATTTACGTTCCCACCAATAGCGGAAGAGGGTTCCTTTGTCCACACCCTCCCCAGAATTTGTTGTTTGTAGATTATCTGATGATGCCGATTCTAACAGGTGTGAGGTCTTACCTCATTGTAGTTTTGATTTGCATTTCTCTAATAATTAGTGATGTTGAGCAGCTTTTCATGTGCGTCTTGGCCATCTCTGTGTCTTCTTTGAAGAAACGTCTATTTAGATCTTCTGCCCATTTTTGTATTGGGTTGTTTGTTTTATTAATATTAAGCTGCATGAGCTGTTTATATATATTGGAGATTAAACCTTTGTCCATTGATTCTTTTGTGAAAGTTTTCGCCCATTCTGAGGGTTGCCTTTTTCCATTCCCATTTTTTTAACAAAGAAAGAAAGAAAGCAAAAGAAGCAGAACACTAATGTGCGTGAAATATGCCTCTTGAAACTGTCGTTTGGAAATATGGACGTCTTTTGAATTTTTTGGTCGATATATGACCCCAGGATTTGTTTTCAGGGCAGGTGTCATTTACAGGCCTGTAATGATTTGGAATATCCACTGACCATTAGCGCTGGGATTAAAGCTGCTGTTGTGTGAAACGGCCACAAGGTGGCAGCAGTTCTCCCTTACCAAATCTGGATACTAGGGCAGCAGAGCCTCAATGGAAGTCGCGTTCTAGATTGGAATGTAGAATGGAATGTACCAGGAGAAAGCCCCTCAAGTTTTTCTCACTAATTCTTGTTCGTGTTTTTAATTTAATTTTTATTTTTTATTACAGCAAGTTTGAGTACAACGTTTAGCTTGTTGTAGGTGTGCAAGAGGTGGTTCTTTTACACATATACATATGTCTGTTCTTCCTGGGATCCTTTTCCCATGTTCGTTATGACAGAATGTTGAGTAGTCTTCTCTTGGTACTCCGTAGGTCTTTGGTGATTATATACGTCTACTGTGTTTGTATATGTCTGTTAACCCCAATATCATAATGAATTCAATCCTCACACCTTTCCTTTGGTGAACCATAAGTTTGTTTAATGAATCTGTGATTGCCCTTCTCCGTGGAAATATCTGCCCTGGTATCAATTTATAGGTAACACCTATAAGTGATATGATATGATATGTGTCTTTCACTTTCTGACTTACTCCAAGTCACGTGATTACCTCTAGACTCATCTACGGTGCTGCAAATGGCATTGTTTGCTTTTTTTCCTTGGCTAATATTCTGTCTTAGCGAGGTCCATTTTCTGCAATGTGAATCCCTGAGGGCTGAGGATTAGCTGACCTGGGCAGCCTGACCCTGCCGGCAAGCCCTCCCCAGGTGTGCCTCGTTTGAGGTCAATATAAACAGCACTCCAGGCAGCAATAGCCCCTGCAGCTGTGCCTGACTCCATATTCTCTGCCCCGTCAGCAGTCTCGGGGCTGTGCTGGTGGGAGGGTGTGAGGGTCCACGGCTTTGTGGGTGGCCCGGTGTGAGTGGGGCTCTGCTGGACTTTCTGCAGGAGTTGCCAGGCTGCCACCTGTAAAGAAGAGGATGTGTCACCCATAACTTCCACTGGAATATCTCTCCGGGCTGAGGTGAGTAAGGAAAAAAAGGAGTGGGGGCCGGGACAGGAGGGTTATCACAGGCAGGGCAATGGAAAGCTTCCAGAAGAGCGCCTGTGGCCAGGACCATCCTGGCTGACCTGCAGGCACCAAGGTGGCCTGCGTGCTTTCGCTGGTGTGGCTCCACGGCCCTTCTTCTAGGCTTTCAAGCCCTTGTACATATTCAGGTGTTTCACCTGGGAAGGGTGGGAACAGTTCAGCAGCAGCTGGCCTGGGGCTCAGCTCACGTTTACTCACAGAGGCCTCGGCACGGTCCCCCAGCTTTGCAATAAGGACGCTCCTTGCGTGGGCGGGCGGGGCTGCTGGCTGTATGGGAGATGATTCCCCTCCTCTGACCAATTTCAGAATTGTTTACCACTGGAGAAAGTGCCTTGGTAGTGTTTTCTTCTGTATAACTGTTAGGTTCAGTTTTTTTTTTCTTTTTTGCTTCAAGTTAGATTTTATTCTTCTTTTATGTATTTATGGATATAAGCATGGAAATAATTCATTCTTATAAATATATCAGTGTGAATGGAAGAACATTTTTTCTGTTTTATTTTTACATTTTATTTTTAAAATTTTTGAAATTTAATTTTATTTATTTTTTTTTATACAGTAGGTTATTATTAGTTATCTATTTTATGCATAGACATGTATACAGGTCAATCCCAATCTCCCAACTCATCCCACCACCACCACCCCATGGCTTCCCCCACTTTGTGTCCATACGTTTGTTCTCTACCTCTGTGTCTCTATTTCTGCCCTGCAAACCAGTTCATCTGTAGCATTTTTCTAGGTTCCACATATAGGCATTAATATACAATATTTGTTTTCCTCTTTCTGACTTACTTCACTCTGTATGACAGTCTCTAGATCCATTAACTTCTCTACAAATGACCCAATTTCATTCCTTTTTATGGCTGAGAAATATTCCATTTTATATATGTACCACATCTTTATCCATTCGTCTGTCTGTGGGCATTTAGGTTGCTTCCATTACCTGGCTATTGTAAATAGTGCTGCAATGAACATTGTGGTGAATGTGTCTCTGTGATTTATGGTTTTCTCTGGGTATATGCCCAGAAGTGGGATTGCTGGATCCTATGGTAATTCTCTTTTTAGTTTTTTAAAGGAACCTCCATACTGTTCTCCATAGTGACTGTATCAATTTACTTTCCCACCAATAGCGGAAGAGGGTTCCTTTTGTCCACACCCTCCCAAGAATTTGTTGTTTGTAGATTATCTGATGATGCCGATTCTAACAGGTGTGAGGTCTTACCTCATTGTAGTTTTGATTTGCATTTCTCTAATAATTAGTGATGTTGAGCAGCTTTTCATGTGCGTCTTGGCCATCTCTGTGTCTTCTTTGAAGAAACGTCTATTTAGATCTTCTGCCCATTTTTGTATTGGGTTGTTTGTTTTATTAATATTAAGCTGCATGAGCTGTTTATATATATTGGAGATTAAACCTTTGTCCATTGATTCGTTTGTGAACGTTTTCGCCCATTCTGAGGGTTGCCTTTTTCCATTCCCGTTTTTTTAACAAAGAAAGAAAGAAAGCAAAAGAAGCAGAACACTAATGTGCGTGAAATATGCCTCTTGAAACTGTCGTTTGGAAATATGGACGTCTTTTGAATTTTTTGGTCGATATATGACCCCAGGATTTGTTTTCAGGGCAGGTGTCATTTACAGGCCTGTAATGATTTGGAATATCCACTGACCATTAGCGCTGGGATTAAAGCTGCTGTTGTGTGAAACGGCCACAAGGTGGCAGCAGTTCTCCCTTACCAAATCTGGTTACTAGGGCAGCAGAGCCTCAATGGAAGTCGCGTTCTAGATTGGAATGTAGAACGGAATGTGCCAGGAGAAAGCCCCTCAAGTTTGTCTCACTACTTCTTGTTCGTGTTTTTAATTTAATTTTTTATTTTTTATTACAGCAAGTTTGAGTACAACGTTTAGCTTGTTGTAGGTGTGCAAGAGGTGGTTCTTTTACACATATACATATGTCTGTTCTTCCTGGGATCCTTTTCCCATGTACGTTATGACAGAATGTTGAGTAGTCCTCTCTTGGTACTCCGTAGGTCTTTGGTGATTATATATGTCTACTGTGTTTGTATATGTCTGTTAACCCCAATATCGTAATGAATTCAATCCTCACACCTTTCCTTTGGTGAACCATAAGTTTGTTTAATGAATCTGTGATTGCCCTTCTCCGTGGAAATATCTGCCCTGGTATCAATTTATAGGTAACACCTATAAGTGATATGATATATGTGTCTTTCACTTTCTGACTTACTCCAAGTCACGTGATTACCTCTAGACTCATCTACGGTGCTGCAAATGGCATTGTGTGCTTCTTTTCCTTGGCGAATATTCTGTCTTAGCGAGGTCCATTTTCTGCAATGTGAATCCCTGAGGGCTGAGGATTAGCTGACCTGGGCAGCCTGACCCTGCCGGCAAGCCCTCCCCAGGTGTGCCTGGGTTGAGGTCAATATAAACAGCACTCCAGGCAGCAATAGCCCCTGCAGCTGTGCCTGACTCCATATTCTCTGCCCCGTCAGCAGTCTCGGGGCTGTGCTGCTGGGAGGGTGTGAGGGTCCACGGCTTTGTGGGTGGCCCGGTGTGAGTGGGGCTCTGCTGGACTTTCTGCAGGAGTTGCCAGGCTGCCACCTGTAAGAAGAGGATGTGTCACCCATAACTTCCACTGGAATATCTCTCCGGGCTGAGGTGAGGAAGGAAAAAAAGGAGTGGGGGCCGGGACAGGAGGGGTATCTCAGGCAGGGCAATGGAAAGCTTCCAGAAGATCGCCCGTGGCCAGGACCATCCTGGCTGACCTGCAGGCACCAAGGTGGCCTGCGTGCTGTCGCTGGTGTGGCTCCACGGCCCTTCCTCTAGGCTTTCAAGCCCTTGTACATATTCAGGTGTTTCACCTGGGAAGGGTGGGAACAGTTCAGCAGCAGCTGGCCTGGGGCTCAGCTCACGTTTACTCACAGAGGCCTCGGCACGGTCCCCCAGCTTTGCAATAAGGACGCTCCTTGCGTGGGCGGGCGGCGCTGCTGGCTCTATGGGAGATGATTCCCCACCTCTGACCAATTTCAGAATTGTTTACCACTGGAGCAAGTGCCTTGGTAGTGTTTTCCACTGTATAACTGGTAGGTGTAGTTTTTTTTTTTTTTGGTTCAAGTTAGATTTTATTCCTCTTTTATGTATTTATGGATATAAGCACGGAAATAATTCATTCTTATAAATACATCAGTGTGAATGGAAGAACACTTTTGCTGTTTTATTTTTACATTTTATTTTTAAAATTTTTGAAATTTAATTTTATTTATTTATTTTTATACAGTAGGTTATTATTAGTTATCTATTTTATGCATAGACATGTATACAGGTCAATCCCAATCTCCCAACTCATCCCACCACCACCACCCCATGGCTTCCCCCACTTTGTGTCCATACGTTTGTTCTCTACCTCTGTGTCTCTATTTCTGCCCTGCAAACCAGTTCATCTGTACCATTTTTCTAGGTTCCACATATAGGCATTAATATACAATATTTGTTTTTCTCTTTCTGACTTACTTCACTCTGTATGACAGTCTCTAGATCCATCAACTTCTCTACAAATGACTCAGTTTCATTCCTTTTTATGGCTGAGTAATATTCCATTTTATATATGTACCACATCTTTATCCATTCGTCTGTCTGTGGCCATTTAGGTTGCTTCCATTACCTGGCTATTGTAAATAGTGCTGCAATGAACATTGTGGGGAATGTGTCTTTGTGATTTATGGTTTTCTCTGGGTATATGCCCAGAAGTGGGATTTCTGGATCCTATTGTAATTCTGTTTTTAGTTCTTTAAAGGAACCTCCATACTGTTCTCCATAGTGACTGTATCAATTTACGTTCCCACCAATAGCGGAAGAGGGTTCCTTTGTCCACACCCTCCCCAGAATTTGTTGTTTGTAGATTATCTGATGATGCCGATTCTAACAGGTGTGAGGTCTTACCTCATTGTAGTTTTGATTTGCATTTCTCTAATAATTAGTGATGTTGAGCAGCTTTTCATGTGCGTCTTGGCCATCTCTGTGTCTTCTTTGAAGAAACGTCTATTTAGATCTTCTGCCCATTTTTGTATTGGGTTGTTTGTTTTATTAATATTAAGCTGCATGAGCTGTTTATATATATTGGAGATTAAACCTTTGTCCATTGATTCTTTTGTGAAAGTTTTCGCCCATTCTGAGGGTTGCCTTTTTCCATTCCCATTTTTTTAACAAAGAAAGAAAGAAAGCAAAAGAAGCAGAACACTAATGTGCGTGAAATATGCCTCTTGAAACTGTCGTTTGGAAATATGGACGTCTTTTGAATTTTTTGGTCTATATATGACCCCAGGATTTGTTTTCAGGGCAGGTGTCATTTACAGGCCTGTAATGATTTGGAATATCCACTGATCATTAGCGCTGGGATTAAAGCTGCTGTTGTGTGAAACGGCCACAAGGTGGCAGCAGTTCTCCCTTACCAAATCTGGTTACTAGGGCAGCAGAGCCTCAATGGAAGTCGCGTTCTAGATTGGAATGTAGAATGGAATGTACCAGGAGAAAGCCCCTCAAGTTTTTCTCACTAATTCTTGTTCGTGTTTTTAATTTAATTTTTATTTTTTATTACAGCAAGTTTGAGTACAACGTTTAGCTTGTTGTAGGTGTGCAAGAGGTGGTTCTTTTACACATATACATATGTCTGTTCTTCCTGGGATCCTTTTCCCATGTTCGTTATGAC
This sequence comes from Mesoplodon bidens, assembly GCF_964165515.1. NCBI lineage: Eukaryota > Metazoa > Chordata > Mammalia > Artiodactyla > Ziphiidae > Mesoplodon > Mesoplodon bidens. The sequence goes on along the minus strand of NW_027671809.1, from coordinate 754,026 downwards.
AGAATGTTGAGTAGTCTTCTCTTGGTACTCCGTAGGTCTTTGGTGATTATATACGTCTACTGTGTTTGTATATGTCTGTTAACCCCAATATCATAATGAATTCAATCCTCACACCTTTCCTTTGGTGAACCATAAGATTGTTTAATGAATCTGTGATTGCCCTTCTCCGTGGAAATATCTGCCCTGGTATCAATTTATAGGTAACACCTATAAGTGATATGATATGATATGTGTCTTTCACTTTCTGACTTACTCCAAGTCACGTGATTACCTCTAGACTCATCTACGGTGCTGCAAATGGCATTGTTTGCTTTTTTTCCTTGGCTAATATTCTGTCTTAGCGAGGTCCATTTTCTGCAATGTGAATCCCTGAGGGCTGAGGATTAGCTGACCTGGGCAGCCTGACCCTGCCGGCAAGCCCTCCCCAGGTGTGCCTGGTTTGAGGTCAATATAAACAGCACTCCAGGCAGCAATAGCCCCTGCAGCTGTGCCTGACTCCATATTCTCTGCCCCGTCAGCAGTCTCGGGGCTGTGCTGGTGGGAGGGTGTGAGGGTCCACGGCTTTGTGGGTGGCCCGGTGTGAGTGGGGCTCTGCTGGACTTTCTGCAGGAGTTGCCAGGCTGCCACCTGTAAAGAAGAGGATGTGTCACCCATAACTTCCACTGGAATATCTCTCCGGGCTGAGGTGAGTAAGGAAAAAAAGGAGTGGGGGCCGGGACAGGAGGGTTATCACAGGCAGGGCAATGGAAAGCTTCCAGAAGAGCGCCTGTGGCCAGGACCATCCTGGCTGACCTGCAGGCACCAAGGTGGCCTGCGTGCTTTCGCTGGTGTGGCTCCACGGCCCTTCTTCTAGGCTTTCAAGCCCTTGTACATATTCAGGTGTTTCACCTGGGAAGGGTGGGAACAGTTCAGCAGCAGCTGGCCTGGGGCTCAGCTCACGTTTACTCACAGAGGCCTCGGCACGGTCCCCCAGCTTTGCAATAAGGACGCTCCTTGCGTGGGCGGGCGGGGCTGCTGGCTGTATGGGAGATGATTCCCCTCCTCTGACCAATTTCAGAATTGTTTACCACTGGAGAAAGTGCCTTGGTAGTGTTTTCTTCTGTATAACTGTTAGGTTCAGTTTTTTTTTTCTTTTTTGCTTCAAGTTAGATTTTATTCTTCTTTTATGTATTTATGGATATAAGCATGGAAATAATTCATTCTTATAAATATATCAGTGTGAATGGAAGAACATTTTTTCTGTTTTATTTTTACATTTTATTTTTAAAATTTTTGAAATTTAATTTTATTTATTTTTTTTTATACAGTAGGTTATTATTAGTTATCTATTTTATGCATAGACATGTATACAGGTCAATCCCAATCTCCCAACTCATCCCACCACCACCACCCCATGGCTTCCCCCACTTTGTGTCCATACGTTTGTTCTCTACCTCTGTGTCTCTATTTCTGCCCTGCAAACCAGTTCATCTGTAGCATTTTTCTAGGTTCCACATATAGGCATTAATATACAATATTTGTTTTCCTCTTTCTGACTTACTTCACTCTGTATGACAGTCTCTAGATCCATTAACTTCTCTACAAATGACCCAGTTTCATTCCTTTTTATGGCTGAGAAATATTCCATTTTATATATGTACCACATCTTTATCCATTCGTCTGTCTGTGGGCATTTAGGTTGCTTCCATTACCTGGCTATTGTAAATAGTGCTGCAATGAACATTGTGGTGAATGTGTCTCTGTGATTTATGGTTTTCTCTGGGTATATGCCCAGAAGTGGGATTGCTGGATCCTATGGTAATTCTCTTTTTAGTTTTTTAAAGGAACCTCCATACTGTTCTCCATAGTGACTCTATCAATTTACTTTCCCACCAATAGCGGAAGAGGGTTCCTTTTGTCCACACCCTCCCCAGAATTTGTTGTTTGTAGATTATCTGATGATGCCGATTCTAACAGGTGTGAGGTCTTACCTCATTGTAGTTTTGATTTGCATTTCTCTAATAATTAGTGATGTTGAGCAGCTTTTCATGTGCGTCTTGGCCATCTCTGTGTCTTCTTTGAAGAAACGTCTATTTAGATCTTCTGCCCATTTTTGTATTGGGTTGTTTGTTTTATTAATATTAAGCTGCATGAGCTGTTTATATATATTGGAGATTAAACCTTTGTCCATTGATTCGTTTGTGAACGTTTTCGCCCATTCTGAGGGTTGCCTTTTTCCATTCCCGTTTTTTTAACAAAGAAAGAAAGAAAGCAAAAGAAGCAGAACACTAATGTGCGTGAAATATGCCTCTTGAAACTGTCGTTTGGAAATATGGACGTCTTTTGAATTTTTTGGTCGATATATGACCCCAGGATTTGTTTTCAGGGCAGGTGTCATTTACAGGCCTGTAATGATTTGGAATATCCACTGACCATTAGCGCTGGGATTAAAGCTGCTGTTGTGTGAAACGGCCACAAGGTGGCAGCAGTTCTCCCTTACCAAATCTGGTTACTAGGGCAGCAGAGCCTCAATGGAAGTCGCGTTCTAGATTGGAATGTAGAACGGAATGTGCCAGGAGAAAGCCCCTCAAGTTTGTCTCACTACTTCTTGTTCGTGTTTTTAATTTAATTTTTTATTTTTTATTACAGCAAGTTTGAGTACAACGTTTAGCTTGTTGTAGGTGTGCAAGAGGTGGTTCTTTTACACATATACATATGTCTGTTCTTCCTGGGATCCTTTTCCCATGTACGTTATGACAGAATGTTGAGTAGTCCTCTCTTGGTACTCCGTAGGTCTTTGGTGATTATATATGTCTACTGTGTTTGTATATGTCTGTTAACCCCAATATCGTAATGAATTCAATCCTCACACCTTTCCTTTGGTGAACCATAAGTTTGTTTAATGAATCTGTGATTGCCCTTCTCCGTGGAAATATCTGCCCTGGTATCAATTTATAGGTAACACCTATAAGTGATATGATATATGTGTCTTTCACTTTCTGACTTACTCCAAGTCACGTGATTACCTCTAGACTCATCTACGGTGCTGCAAATGGCATTGTGTGCTTCTTTTCCTTGGCGAATATTCTGTCTTAGCGAGGTCCATTTTCTGCAATGTGAATCCCTGAGGGCTGAGGATTAGCTGACCTGGGCAGCCTGACCCTGCCGGCAAGCCCTCCCCAGGTGTGCCTGGGTTGAGGTCAATATAAACAGCACTCCAGGCAGCAATAGCCCCTGCAGCTGTGCCTGACTCCATATTCTCTGCCCCGTCAGCAGTCTCGGGGCTGTGCTGGTGGGAGGGTGTGAGGGTCCACGGCTTTGTGGGTGGCCCGGTGTGAGTGGGGCTCTGCTGGACTTTCTGCAGGAGTTGCCAGGCTGCCACCTGTAAGAAGAGGATGTGTCACCCATAACTTCCACTGGAATATCTCTCCGGGCTGAGGTGAGGAAGGAAAAAAAGGAGTGGGGGCCGGGACAGGAGGGGTATCTCAGGCAGGGCAATGGAAAGCTTCCAGAAGATCGCCCGTGGCCAGGACCATCCTGGCTGACCTGCAGGCACCAAGGTGGCCTGCGTGCTGTCGCTGGTGTGGCTCCACGGCCCTTCCTCTAGGCTTTCAAGCCCTTGTACATATTCAGGTGTTTCACCTGGGAAGGGTGGGAACAGTTCAGCAGCAGCTGGCCTGGGGCTCAGCTCACGTTTACTCACAGAGGCCTCGGCACGGTCCCCCAGCTTTGCAATAAGGACGCTCCTTGCGTGGGCGGGCGGCGCTGCTGGCTCTATGGGAGATGATTCCCCACCTCTGACCAATTTCAGAATTGTTTACCACTGGAGCAAGTGCCTTGGTAGTGTTTTCCACTGTATAACTGGTAGGTGTAGTTTTTTTTTTTTTTGGTTCAAGTTAGATTTTATTCCTCTTTTATGTATTTATGGATATAAGCACGGAAATAATTCATTCTTATAAATACATCAGTGTGAATGGAAGAACACTTTTGCTGTTTTATTTTTACATTTTATTTTTAAAATTTTTGAAATTTAATTTTATTTATTTATTTTTATACAGTAGGTTATTATTAGTTATCTATTTTATGCATAGACATGTATACAGGTCAATCCCAATCTCCCAACTCATCCCACCACCACCACCCCATGGCTTCCCCCACTTTGTGTCCATACGTTTGTTCTCTACCTCTGTGTCTCTATTTCTGCCCTGCAAACCAGTTCATCTGTACCATTTTTCTAGGTTCCACATATAGGCATTAATATACAATATTTGTTTTTCTCTTTCTGACTTACTTCACTCTGTATGACAGTCTCTAGATCCATCAACTTCTCTACAAATGACTCAGTTTCATTCCTTTTTATGGCTGAGTAATATTCCATTTTATATATGTACCACATCTTTATCCATTCGTCTGTCTGTGGCCATTTAGGTTGCTTCCATTACCTGGCTATTGTAAATAGTGCTGCAATGAACATTGTGGGGAATGTGTCTTTGTGATTTATGGTTTTCTCTGGGTATATGCCCAGAAGTGGGATTTCTGGATCCTATTGTAATTCTGTTTTTAGTTCTTTAAAGGAACCTCCATACTGTTCTCCATAGTGACTGTATCAATTTACGTTCCCACCAATAGCGGAAGAGGGTTCCTTTGTCCACACCCTCCCCAGAATTTGTTGTTTGTAGATTATCTGATGATGCCGATTCTAACAGGTGTGAGGTCTTACCTCATTGTAGTTTTGATTTGCATTTCTCTAATAATTAGTGATGTTGAGCAGCTTTTCATGTGCGTCTTGGCCATCTCTGTGTCTTCTTTGAAGAAACGTCTATTTAGATCTTCTGCCCATTTTTGTATTGGGTTGTTTGTTTTATTAATATTAAGCTGCATGAGCTGTTTATATATATTGGAGATTAAACCTTTGTCCATTGATTCTTTTGTGAAAGTTTTCGCCCATTCTGAGGGTTGCCTTTTTCCATTCCCATTTTTTTAACAAAGAAAGAAAGAAAGCAAAAGAAGCAGAACACTAATGTGCGTGAAATATGCCTCTTGAAACTGTCGTTTGGAAATATGGACGTCTTTTGAATTTTTTGGTCGATATATGACCCCAGGATTTGTTTTCAGGGCAGGTGTCATTTACAGGCCTGTAATGATTTGGAATATCCACTGACCATTAGCGCTGGGATTAAAGCTGCTGTTGTGTGAAACGGCCACAAGGTGGCAGCAGTTCTCCCTTACCAAATCTGGTTACTAGGGCAGCAGAGCCTCAATGGAAGTCGCGTTCTAGATTGGAATGTAGAATGGAATGTACCAGGAGAAAGCCCCTCAAGTTTTTCTCACTAATTCTTGTTCGTGTTTTTAATTTAATTTTTATTTTTTATTACAGCAAGTTTGAGTACAACGTTTAGCTTGTTGTAGGTGTGCAAGAGGTGGTTCTTTTACACATATACATATGTCTGTTCTTCCTGGGATCCTTTTCCCATGTTCGTTATGACAGAATGTTGAGTAGTCTTCTCTTGGTACTCCGTAGGTCTTTGGTGATTATATACGTCTACTGTGTTTGTATATGTCTGTTAACCCCAATATCATAATGAATTCAATCCTCACACCTTTCCTTTGGTGAACCATAAGTTTGTTTAATGAATCTGTGATTGCCCTTCTCCGTGGAAATATCTGCCCTGGTATCAATTTATAGGTAACACCTATAAGTGATATGATATGATATGTGTCTTTCACTTTCTGACTTACTCCAAGTCACGTGATTACCTCTAGACTCATCTACGGTGCTGCAAATGGCATTGTTTGCTTTTTTTCCTTGGCTAATATTCTGTCTTAGCGAGGTCCATTTTCTGCAATGTGAATCCCTGAGGGCTGAGGATTAGCTGACCTGGGCAGCCTGACCCTGCCGGCAAGCCCTCCCCAGGTGTGCCTGGTTTGAGGTCAATATAAACAGCACTCCAGGCAGCAATAGCCCCTGCAGCTGTGCCTGACTCCATATTCTCTGCCCCGTCAGCAGTCTCGGGGCTGTGCTGGTGGGAGGGTGTGAGGGTCCACGGCTTTGTGGGTGGCCCGGTGTGAGTGGGGCTCTGCTGGACTTTCTGCAGGAGTTGCCAGGCTGCCACCTGTAAAGAAGAGGATGTGTCACCCATAACTTCCACTGGAATATCTCTCCGGGCTGAGGTGAGTAAGGAAAAAAAGGAGTGGGGGCCGGGACAGGAGGGTTATCTCAGGCAGGGCAATGGAAAGCTTCCAGAAGAGCGCCTGTGGCCAGGACCATCCTGGCTGACCTGCAGGCACCAAGGTGGCCTGCGTGCTTTCGCTGGTGTGGCTCCACGGCCCTTCTTCTAGGCTTTCAAGCCCTTGTACATATTCAGGTGTTTCACCTGGGAAGGGTGGGAACAGTGCAGCAGCAGCTGGCCTGGGGCTCAGCTCACGTTTACTCACAGAGGCCTCGGCACGGTCCCCCAGCTTTGCAATAAGGACGCTCCTTGCGTGGGCGGGTGGGGCTGCTGGCTGTATGGGAGATGATTCCCCTCATCTGACCAATTTCAGAATTGTTTACCACTGGAGAAAGTGCCTTGGTAGTGTTTTCTTCTGTATAACTGTTAGGTTCAGTTTTTTTTTTTCTTTTTTGGTTCAAGTTAGATTTTATTCCTCCTTTATGTATTTATAGATATAAGCATGGAAATAATTCATTCTTATAAATACATCAGTGTGAATGGAAGAAATTTTTTTCTGTTTTATTTTTACATTTTATTTTTAAAAATTTTGAAATTTAATTTTATTTATTTTTTTATACACTAGGTTATTATTAGTTATCTATTTTATGCATAGATATGTATACAGGTCAATCCCAATCTCCCAACTCATCCCACCACCACCACCCCATGGCTTCCCCCACTTTGTGTCGATACGTTTGTTCTCTACCTCTGTGTCTCTATTTCTGCCCTGCAAACCAGTTCATCTGTAGCATATTTCTAGGTTCCACATATAGGCATTAATATACAATATTTGTTTTTCTCTTTCTGACTTACTTCACTCTGTATGACAGTCTGTAGATCCATCAACTTCTCTACAAATGACCCAGGTTCATTCCTTTTTATGGCTGAGTAATATTCCATTTTATATATGTACCACATCTTTATCCATTCGTCTGTCTGTGGGCATTTAGGTTGCTTCCATTACCTGGCTATTGTAAATAGTGCTGCAATGAACATTGTGGTGAATGTGTCTCTGTGATTTATGGTTTTCTCTGGGTATATGCCCAGAAGTGGGATTGCTGGATCCTATGGTAATTCTGTTTTTAGTTTTTCAAAGGAACCTCCATACTGTTCTCCATAGTGACTGTATCAATTTACATTCCCACCAATAGCGGAAGAGGGTTCCTTTTGTCCACACCCTCCCCAGAATTTGTTGTTTGTAGATTATCTGATGATGCCGATTCTAACAGGTGTGAGGTCTTACCTCATTGTTGTTTTGATTTGCATTTCTCTAATAATTAGTGATGTTGAGCAGCTTTTCATGTGCGTCTTGGTCATCTCTGTGTCTTCTTTGAAGAAACGTCTATTTAGATCTTCAGCCCATTTTTGTATTGGGTTGTTTGTTTTATTAATATTAAGCTGCATGAGCTGTTTATATATGTTGGAGATTAAACCTCTGTCCATTGATTCGTTTGTGAACGTTTTCGCCCCTTCTGAGGGTTGCCTTTTTCCATTCCCGTTTTTTTAACAAAGAAAGAAAGAAAGCAAAAGAATCAGAACACTAATGTGCGTGAAATATGCCTCTTGAAACTGTCGTTTTGAAATATGGACGTCTTTTGAATTTTTTGGTCGATATATGACCCCAGGATTTGTTTTCAGGGCAGGTGTCATTTACAGGCCTGTAATGATTTGGAATATCCACTGACCATTAGCGCTGGGATTAAAGCTGCTGTTGTGTGAAACGGCCACAAGGTGGCAGCAGTTCTCCCTTACCAAATCTGGTTACTAGGGCAGCAGAGCCTCAATGGAAGTCGCGTTCTAGATTGGAATTTAGAACGGAATGTGCCAGGAGAAAGCCCCTCAAGTTTGTCTCACTACTTCTTGTTCGTGTTTTTAATTTAATTTTTTATTTTTTATTACAGCAAGTTTGAGTACAACGTTTAGCTTGTTGTAGGTGTGCAAGAGTTGGTTCTTTTACACATATATATATGTCTGTTCTTCCTGGGATCCTTTTCCCATGTACGTTATGACAGAATGTTGAGTAGTCTTCTCTTGGTACTCCGTAGGTCTTTGGTGATTATATATGTCTACTGTGTTTGTATATGTCTGTTAACCCCAATATCGTAATGAATTCAATCCTCACACCTTTCCTTTGGTGAACCATAAGTTTGTTTAATGAATCTGTGATTGCCCTTCTCCGTGGAAATATCTGCCCTGGTATCAATTTATAGGTAACACCTATAAGTGATATGATATGATATGTGCCTTTCACTTTCTGACTTACTCCAAGTCACGTGATTACCTCTAGACTCATCTACGGTGCTGCAAATGGCATTGTGTGCTTCTTTTCCTTGGCGAATATTCTGTCTTAGCGAGGTCCATTTTCTGCAATGTGATTCCCTGAGGGCTGAGGATTAGCTGACCTGGGCAGCCTGACCCTGCCGGCAAGCCCTCCCCAGGTGTGCCTGGGTTGAGGTCAATATAAACAGCACTCCAGGCAGCAATAGCCCCTGCCGCTGTGCCTGACTCCATATTCTCTGCCCCGTCAGCAGTCTCGGGGCTGTGCTGCTGGGAGGGTGTGAGGGTCCACGGCTTTGTGGGTGGCCCGGTGTGAGTGGGGCTCTGCTGGACTTTCTGCAGGAGTTGCCAGGCTGCCACCTGTAAAGAAGAGGATGTGTCACCCATAACTTCCACTGGAATATCTCTCCGGGCTGAGGTGAGGAAGGAAAAAAAGGAGTGGGGGCCGGGACAGGAGGGGTATCTCAGGCAGGGCAATGGAAAGCTTCCAGAAGAGCGCCTGTGGCCAGGACCATCCTGGCTGACCTGCAGGCACCAAGGTGGCCTGCGTGCTGTCGCTGGTGTGGCTCCACGGCCCTTCCTCTAGGCTTTCAAGCCCTTGTACATATTCAGGTGTTTCACCTGGGAAGGGTGGGAACAGTTCAGCAGCAGCTGGCCTGGGGCTCAGCTCATGTTTACTCACAGAGGCCTCGGCACGGTCCCCCAGCTTTGCAATAAGGACGCTCCTTGCGTGGGCGGGCGGGGCTGCTGGCTCTATGGGAGATGATTCCCCACCTCTGACCAATTTCAGAATTGTTTACCACTGGAGCAAGTGCCTTGGTAGTGTTTTCCTCTGTATAACTGTTAGGTTCAGTTTTTTTTTTCTTTTTTGGTTCAAGTTAGATTTTATTCCTCTTTTATGTATTTATGGATATAAGCATGGAAATAATTCATTCTTATAAATACATCAGTGTGAATGGAAGAACATTTTTCTGTTTTATTTTTACATTTTATTTTTAAAATTTTTGAAATTTAATTTTATTTATTTTTTTATATACAGTAGGTTATTATTAGTTATCTATTTTATGCATAGATATGTATACAGGTCAATCCCAATCTCCCAACTCATCCCACCACCACCACCCCATTGCTTCCCCCACTTTGTGTCCATACGTTTGTTCTCTACCTCTGTGTGTCTATTTCTGCCCTGCAAACCAGTTCATCTGTAGCATTGTTCTCGGTTCCACATATAGGCATTAATATACAATATTTGTTTTTCTCTTTCTGACTTACTTCACACTGTATGACAGTCTCTAGATCCATCAACTTCTCTACAAATGACCCAGGTTCATTCCTTTTTATGGCTGAGTAATATTCCATTTTATATATGTACCACATCTTTATCCATTCGTCTGTCTGTGGGCATTTAGGTTGCTTCCATTACCTGGCTATTGTAAATAGTGCTGCAATGAACATTGTGGTGAATGTGTCTCTGTGATTTATGGTTTTCTCTGGGTATATGCCCAGAAGTGGGATTGCTGGATCCTATGGTAATTCTCTTTTTAGTTTTTTAAAGGAACCTCCATACTGTTCTCCATAGTGACTGTATCAATTTACTTTCCCACCAATAGCGGAAGAGGGTTCCTTTTGTCCACACCCTCCCCAGAATTTGTTGTTTGTAGATTATCTGATGATGCCGATTCTAACAGGTGTGAGGTCTTACCTCATTGTAGTTTTGATTTGCATTTCTCTAATAATTAGTGATGTTGAGCAGCTTTTCATGTGCGTCTTGGCCATCTCTGTGTCTTCTTTGAAGAAACGTCTATTTAGATCTTCTGCCCATTTTTGTATTGGGTTGTTTGTTTTATTAATATTAAGCTGCATGAGCTGTTTATATATATTGGAGATTAAACCTTTGTCCATTGATTCGTTTGTGAACGTTTTCGCCCATTCTGAGGGTTGCCTTTTTCCATTCCCGTTTTTTTAACAAAGAAAGAAAGAAAGCAAAAGAAGCAGAACACTAATGTGCGTGAAATATGCCTCTTGAAACTGTCGTTTGGAAATATGGACGTCTTTTGAATTTTTTGGTCGATATATGACCCCAGGATTTGTTTTCAGGGCAGGTGTCATTTACAGGCCTGTAATGATTTGGAATATCCACTGACCATTAGCGCTGGGATTAAAGCTGCTGTTGTGTGAAACGGCCACAAGGTGGCAGCAGTTCTCCCTTACCAAATCTGGTTACTAGGGCAGCAGAGCCTCAATGGAAGTCGCGTTCTAGATTGGAATGTAGAACGGAATGTGCCAGGAGAAAGCCCCTCAAGTTTGTCTCACTACTTCTTGTTCGTGTTTTTAATTTAATTTTTTATTTTTTATTACAGCAAGTTTGAGTACAACGTTTAGCTTGTTGTAGGTGTGCAAGAGGTGGTTCTTTTACACATATACATATGTCTGTTCTTCCTGGGATCCTTTTCCCATGTACGTTATGACAGAATGTTGAGTAGTCCTCTCTTGGTACTCCGTAGGTCTTTGGTGATTATATATGTCTACTGTGTTTGTATATGTCTGTTAACCCCAATATCGTAATGAATTCAATCCTCACACCTTTCCTTTGGTGAACCATAAGTTTGTTTAATGAATCTGTGATTGCCCTTCTCCGTGGAAATATCTGCCCTGGTATCAATTTATAGGTAACACCTATAAGTGATATGATATATGTGTCTTTCACTTTCTGACTTACTCCAAGTCACGTGATTACCTCTAGACTCATCTACGGTGCTGCAAATGGCATTGTGTGCTTCTTTTCCTTGGCGAATATTCTGTCTTAGCGAGGTCCATTTTCTGCAATGTGAATCCCTGAGGGCTGAGGATTAGCTGACCTGGGCAGCCTGACCCTGCCGGCAAGACCTCCCCAGGTGTGCCTGGGTTGAGGTCAATATAAACAGCACTCCAGGCAGCAATAGCCCCTGCAGCTGTGCCTGACTCCATATTCTCTGCCCCGTCAGCAGTCTCGGGGCTGTGCTGGTGGGAGGGTGTGAGGGTCCACGGCTTTGTGGGTGGCCCGGTGTGAGTGGGGCTCTGCTGGACTTTCTGCAGGAGTTGCCAGGCTGCCACCTGTAAGAAGAGGATGTGTCACCCATAACTTCCACTGGAATATCTCTCCGGGCTGAGGTGAGGAAGGAAAAAAAGGAGTGGGGGCCGGGACAGGAGGGGTATCTCAGGCAGGGCAATGGAAAGCTTCCAGAAGATCGCCCGTGGCCAGGACCATCCTGGCTGACCTGCAGGCACCAAGGTGGCCTGCGTGCTGTCGCTGGTGTGGCTCCACGGCCCTTCCTCTAGGCTTTCAAGCCCTTGTACATATTCAGGTGTTTCACCTGGGAAGGGTGGGAACAGTTCAGCAGCAGCTGGCCTGGGGCTCAGCTCACGTTTACTCACAGAGGCCTCGGCACGGTCCCCCAGCTTTGCAATAAGGACGCTCCTTGCGTGGGCGGGCGGCGCTGCTGGCTCTATGGGAGATGATTCCCCACCTCTGACCAATTTCAGAATTGTTTACCACTGGAGCAAGTGCCTTGGTAGTGTTTTCCACTGTATAACTGGTAGGTGTAGTTTTTTTTTTTTTTGGTTCAAGTTAGATTTTATTCCTCTTTTATGTATTTATGGATATAAGCACGGAAATAATTCATTCTTATAAATACATCAGTGTGAATGGAAGAACACTTTTGCTGTTTTATTTTTACATTTTATTTTTAAAATTTTTGAAATTTAATTTTATTTATTTATTTTTATACAGTAGGTTATTATTAGTTATCTATTTTATGCATAGACATGTATACAGGTCAATCCCAATCTCCCAACTCATCCCACCACCACCACCCCATGGCTTCCCCCACTTTGTGTCCATACGTTTGTTCTCTACCTCTGTGTCTCTATTTCTGCCCTGCAAACCAGTTCATCTGTACCATTTTTCTAGGTTCCACATATAGGCATTAATATACAATATTTGTTTTTCTCTTTCTGACTTACTTCACTCTGTATGACAGTCTCTAGATCCATCAACTTCTCTACAAATGACTCAGTTTCATTCCTTTTTATGGCTGAGTAATATTCCATTTTATATATGTACCACATCTTTATCCATTCGTCTGTCTGTGGCCATTTAGGTTGCTTCCATTACCTGGCTATTGTAAATAGTGCTGCAATGAACATTGTGGGGAATGTGTCTTTGTGATTTATGGTTTTCTCTGGGTATATGCCCAGAAGTGGGATTTCTGGATCCTATTGTAATTCTGTTTTTAGTTCTTTAAAGGAACCTCCATACTGTTCTCCATAGTGACTGTATCAATTTACGTTCCCACCAATAGCGGAAGAGGGTTCCTTTGTCCACACCCTCCCCAGAATTTGTTGTTTGTAGATTATCTGATGATGCCGATTCTAACAGGTGTGAGGTCTTACCTCATTGTAGTTTTGATTTGCATTTCTCTAATAATTAGTGATGTTGAGCAGCTTTTCATGTGCGTCTTGGCCATCTCTGTGTCTTCTTTGAAGAAACGTCTATTTAGATCTTCTGCCCATTTTTGTATTGGGTTGTTTGTTTTATTAATATTAAGCTGCATGAGCTGTTTATATATATTGGAGATTAAACCTTTGTCCATTGATTCTTTTGTGAAAGTTTTCGCCCATTCTGAGGGTTGCCTTTTTCCATTCCCATTTTTTTAACAAAGAAAGAAAGAAAGCAAAAGAAGCAGAACACTAATGTGCGTGAAATATGCCTCTTGAAACTGTCGTTTGGAAATATGGACGTCTTTTGAATTTTTTGGTCGATATATGACCCCAGGATTTGTTTTCAGGGCAGGTGTCATTTACAGGCCTGTAATGATTTGGAATATCCACTGACCATTAGCGCTGGGATTAAAGCTGCTGTTGTGTGAAACGGCCACAAGGTGGCAGCAGTTCTCCCTTACCAAATCTGGTTACTAGGGCAGCAGAGCCTCAATGGAAGTCGCGTTCTAGATTGGAATGTAGAATGGAATGTACCAGGAGAAAGCCCCTCAAGTTTTTCTCACTAATTCTTGTTCGTGTTTTTAATTTAATTTTTATTTTTTATTACAGCAAGTTTGAGTACAACGTTTAGCTTGTTGTAGGTGTGCAAGAGGTGGTTCTTTTACACATATACATATGTCTGTTCTTCCTGGGATCCTTTTCCCATGTTCGTTATGACAGAATGTTGAGTAGTCTTCTCTTGGTACTCCGTAGGTCTTTGGTGATTATATACGTCTACTGTGTTTGTATATGTCTGTTAACCCCAATATCATAATGAATTCAATCCTCACACCTTTCCTTTGGTGAACCATAAGTTTGTTTAATGAATCTGTGATTGCCCTTCTCCGTGGAAATATCTGCCCTGGTATCAATTTATAGGTAACACCTATAAGTGATATGATATGATATGTGTCTTTCACTTTCTGACTTACTCCAAGTCACGTGATTACCTCTAGACTCATCTACGGTGCTGCAAATGGCATTGTTTGCTTTTTTTCCTTGGCTAATATTCTGTCTTAGCGAGGTCCATTTTCTGCAATGTGAATCCCTGAGGGCTGAGGATTAGCTGACCTGGGCAGCCTGACCCTGCCGGCAAGCCCTCCCCAGGTGTGCCTGGTTTGAGGTCAATATAAACAGCACTCCAGGCAGCAATAGCCCCTGCAGCTGTGCCTGACTCCATATTCTCTGCCCCGTCAGCAGTCTCGGGGCTGTGCTGGTGGGAGGGTGTGAGGGTCCACGGCTTTGTGGGTGGCCCGGTGTGAGTGGGGCTCTGCTGGACTTTCTGCAGGAGTTGCCAGGCTGCCACCTGTAAAGAAGAGGATGTGTCACCCATAACTTCCACTGGAATATCTCTCCGGGCTGAGGTGAGTAAGGAAAAAAAGGAGTGGGGGCCGGGACAGGAGGGTTATCTCAGGCAGGGCAATGGAAAGCTTCCAGAAGAGCGCCTGTGGCCAGGACCATCCTGGCTGACCTGCAGGCACCAAGGTGGCCTGCGTGCTTTCGCTGGTGTGGCTCCACGGCCCTTCTTCTAGGCTTTCAAGCCCTTGTACATATTCAGGTGTTTCACCTGGGAAGGGTGGGAACAGTGCAGCAGCAGCTGGCCTGGGGCTCAGCTCACGTTTACTCACAGAGGCCTCGGCACGGTCCCCCAGCTTTGCAATAAGGACGCTCCTTGCGTGGGCGGGTGGGGCTGCTGGCTGTATGGGAGATGATTCCCCTCATCTGACCAATTTCAGAATTGTTTACCACTGGAGAAAGTGCCTTGGTAGTGTTTTCTTCTGTATAACTGTTAGGTTCAGTTTTTTTTTTTTCTTTTTTGGTTCAAGTTAGATTTTATTCCTCCTTTATGTATTTATAGATATAAGCATGGAAATAATTCATTCTTATAAATACATCAGTGTGAATGGAAGAAATTTTTTTCTGTTTTATTTTTACATTTTATTTTTAAAAATTTTGAAATTTAATTTTATTTATTTTTTTATACACTAGGTTATTATTAGTTATCTATTTTATGCATAGATATGTATACAGGTCAATCCCAATCTCCCAACTCATCCCACCACCACCACCCCATGGCTTCCCCCACTTTGTGTCGATACGTTTGTTCTCTACCTCTGTGTCTCTATTTCTGCCCTGCAAACCAGTTCATCTGTAGCATATTTCTAGGTTCCACATATAGGCATTAATATACAATATTTGTTTTTCTCTTTCTGACTTACTTCACTCTGTATGACAGTCTCTAGATCCATCAACTTCTCTACAAATGACCCAGGTTCATTCCTTTTTATGGCTGAGTAATATTCCATTTTATATATGTACCACATCTTTATCCATTCGTCTGTCTGTGGGCATTTAGGTTGCTTCCATTACCTGGCTATTGTAAATAGTGCTGCAATGAACATTGTGGTGAATGTGTCTCTGTGATTTATGGTTTTCTCTGGGTATATGCCCAGAAGTGGGATTGCTGGATCCTATTGTAATTCTGTTTTTAGTTTTTCAAAGGAACCTCCATACTGTTCTCCATAGTGACTGTATCAATTTACATTCCCACCAATAGCGGAAGAGGGTTCCTTTTGTCCACACCCTCCCCAGAATTTGTTGTTTGTAGATTATCTGATGATGCCGATTCTAACAGGTGTGAGGTCTTACCTCATTGTTGTTTTGATTTGCATTTCTCTAATAATTAGTGATGTTGAGCAGCTTTTCATGTGCGTCTTGGTCATCTCTGTGTCTTCTTTGAAGAAACGTCTATTTAGATCTTCGGCCCATTTTTGTATTGGGTTGTTTGTTTTATTAATATTAAGCTGCATGAGCTGTTTATATATGTTGGAGATTAAACCTCTGTCCATTGATTCGTTTGTGAACGTTTTCGCCCCTTCTGAGGGTTGCCTTTTTCCATTCCCGTTTTTTTAACAAAGAAAGAAAGAAAGCAAAAGAATCAGAACACTAATGTGCGTGAAATATGCCTCTTGAAACTGTCGTTTTGAAATATGGACGTCTTTTGAATTTTTTGGTCGATATATGACCCCAGGATTTGTTTTCAGGGCAGGTGTCATTTACAGGCCTGTAATGATTTGGAATATCCACTGACCATTAGCGCTGGGATTAAAGCTGCTGTTGTGTGAAACGGCCACAAGGTGGCAGCAGTTCTCCCTTACCAAATCTGGTTACTAGGGCAGCAGAGCCTCAATGGAAGTCGCGTTCTAGATTGGAATTTAGAACGGAATGTGCCAGGAGAAAGCCCCTCAAGTTTGTCTCACTACTTCTTGTTCGTGTTTTTAATTTAATTTTTTATTTTTTATTACAGCAAGTTTGAGTACAACGTTTAGCTTGTTGTAGGTGTGCAAGAGTTGGTTCTTTTACACATATATATATGTCTGTTCTTCCTGGGATCCTTTTCCCATGTACGTTATGACAGAATGTTGAGTAGTCTTCTCTTGGTACTCCGTAGGTCTTTGGTGATTATATATGTCTACTGTGTTTGTATATGTCTGTTAACCCCAATATCGTAATGAATTCAATCCTCACAACTTTCCTTTGGTGAACCATAAGTTTGTTTAATGAATCTGTGATTGCCCTTCTCCGTGGAAATATCTGCCCTGGTATCAATTTATAGGTAACACCTATAAGTGATATGATATGATATGTGCCTTTCACTTTCTGACTTACTCCAAGTCACGTGATTACCTCTAGACTCATCTACGGTGCTGCAAATGGCATTGTGTGCTTCTTTTCCTTGGCGAATATTCTGTCTTAGCGAGGTCCATTTTCTGCAATGTGATTCCCTGAGGGCTGAGGATTAGCTGACCTGGGCAGCCTGACCCTGCCGGCAAGCCCTCCCCAGGTGTGCCTGGGTTGAGGTCAATATAAACAGCACTCCAGGCAGCAATAGCCCCTGCCGCTGTGCCTGACTCCATATTCTCTGCCCCGTCAGCAGTCTCGGGGCTGTGCTG
This sequence comes from Mesoplodon bidens, assembly GCF_964165515.1. NCBI lineage: Eukaryota > Metazoa > Chordata > Mammalia > Artiodactyla > Ziphiidae > Mesoplodon > Mesoplodon bidens. Next base: position 737,087 of record NW_027671809.1, on the reverse strand, counting down.
CTGGGAGGGTGTGAGGGTCCACGGCTTTGTGGGTGGCCCGGTGTGAGTGGGGCTCTGCTGGACTTTCTGCAGGAGTTGCCAGGCTGCCACCTGTAAAGAAGAGGATGTGTCACCCATAACTTCCACTGGAATATCTCTCCGGGCTGAGGTGAGGAAGGAAAAAAAGGAGTGGGGGCCGGGACAGGAGGGGTATCTCAGGCAGGACAATGGAAAGCTTCCAGAAGAGCGCCTGTGGCCAGGACCATCCTGGCTGACCTGCAGGCACCAAGGTGGCCTGCGTGCTGTCGCTGGTGTGGCTCCACGGCCCTTCCTCTAGGCTTTCAAGCCCTTGTACATATTCAGGTGTTTCACCTGGGAAGGGTGGGAACAGTTCAGCAGCAGCTGGCCTGGGGCTCAGCTCATGTTTACTCACAGAGGCCTCGGCACGGTCCCCCAGCTTTGCAATAAGGACGCTCCTTGCGTGGGCGGGCGGGGCTGCTGGCTCTATGGGAGATGATTCCCCACCTCTGACCAATTTCAGAATTGTTTACCACTGGAGCAAGTGCCTTGGTAGTGTTTTCCTCTGTATAACTGTTAGGTTCAGTTTTTTTTTTCTTTTTTGGTTCAAGTTAGATTTTATTCCTCTTTTATGTATTTATGGATATAAGCATGGAAATAATTCATTCTTATAAATACATCAGTGTGAATGGAAGAACATTTTTCTGTTTTATTTTTACATTTTATTTTTAAAATTTTTGAAATTTAATTTTATTTATTTTTTTATATACAGTAGGTTATTATTAGTTATCTATTTTATGCATAGATATGTATACAGGTCAATCCCAATCTCCCAACTCATCCCACCACCACCACCCCATTGCTTCCCCCACTTTGTGTCCATACGTTTGTTCTCTACCTCTGTGTGTCTATTTCTGCCCTGCAAACCAGTTCATCTGTAGCATTGTTCTCGGTTCCACATATAGGCATTAATATACAATATTTGTTTTTCTCTTTCTGACTTACTTCACACTGTATGACAGTCTCTAGATCCATCAACTTCTCTACAAATGACCCAGGTTCATTCCTTTTTATGGCTGAGTAATATTCCATTTTATATATGTACCACATCTTTATCCATTCGTCTGTCTGTGGGCATTTAGGTTGCTTCTATAACCTGGCTATTGTAAATAGTGCTGCAATGAACATTGTGGTGAATGTGTCTTTGTGATTTATGGTTTTCTCTGGGTATATGCCCAGAAGTGGGATTGCTGGATCCTATGGTATTTCTCTTTTTAGTTTTTTAAAGGAACCTCCATACTGTTCTCCATAGTGACTGTATCAATTTACATTCCCACCAATAGCGGAAGAGGGTTCCTTTTGTCCACACCCTCCCCAGAATTTGTTGTTTGTAGATTATCTGATGATGCCGATTCTAACAGGTGTGAGGTCTTACCTCATTGTAGTTTTGATTTGCATTTCTCTAATAATTAGTGATGTTGAGTAGCTTTTCATGTGCGTCTTGGCCATCTCTGTGTCTTCTTTGAAGAAACGTCTATTTAGATCTTCTGCCCATTTTTGTATTGGGTTGTTTGTTTTATTAATATTAAGCTGCATGAGCTGTTTATATATATTGGAGATTAAACCTTTGTCCATTGATTCGTTTGTGAAAGTTTTCGCCCATTCTGAGGGTTGCCTTTTTCCATTCCCGTTTTTTTAACAAAGAAAGAAAGAAAGCAAAAGAAGCAGAACACTAATGTGCGTGAAATATGCCTCTTGAAACTGTCGTTTGGAAATATGGACGTCTTTTGAATTTTTTGGTCGATATATGACCCCAGGATTTGTTTTCAGGGCAGGTGTCATTTACAGGCCTGTAATGATTTGGAATATCCACTGACCATTAGCGCTGGGATTAAAGCTGCTGTTGTGTGAAACGGCCACAAGGTGGCAGCAGTTCTCCCTTACCAAATCTGGTTACTAGGGCAGCAGAGCCTCAATGGAAGTCGCGTTCTAGATTGGAATGTAGAATGGAATGTACCAGGAGAAAGCCCCTCAAGTTTTTCTCACTAATTCTTGTTCGTGTTTTTAATTTAATTTTTATTTTTTATTACAGCAAGTTTGAGTACAACGTTTAGCTTGTTGTAGGTGTGCAAGAGGTGGTTCTTTTACACATATACATATGTCTGTTCTTCCTGGGATCCTTTTCCCATGTTCGTTATGACAGAATGTTGAGTAGTCTTCTCTTGGTACTCCGTAGGTCTTTGGTGATTATGTACGTCTACTGTGTTTGTATATGTCTGTTAACCCCAATATCATAATGAATTCAATCCTCACACCTTTCCTTTGGTGAACCATAAGTTTGTTTAATGAATCTGTGATTGCCCTTCTCCGTGGAAATATCTGCCCTGGTATCAATTTATAGGTAACACCTATAAGTGATATGATATGATATGTGCCTTTCACTTTCTGACTTACTCCAAGTCACGTGATTACCTCTAGACTCATCTACGGTGCTGCAAATGGCATTGTTTGCTTTTTTTCCTTGGCTAATATTCTGTCTTAGCGAGGTCCATTTTCTGCAATGTGAATCCCTGAGGGCTGAGGATTAGCTGACCTGGGCAGCCTGACCCTGCCGGCAAGCCCTCCCCAGGTGTGCCTCGTTTGAGGTCAATATAAACAGCACTCCAGGCAGCAATAGCCCCTGCAGCTGTGCCTGACTCCATATTCTCTGCCCCGTCAGCAGTCTCGGGGCTGTGCTGGTGGGAGGGTGTGAGGGTCCACGGCTTTGTGGGTGGCCCGGTGTGAGTGGGGCTCTGCTGGACTTTCTGCAGGAGTTGCCAGGCTGCCACCTGTAAAGAAGAGGATGTGTCACCCATAACTTCCACTGGAATATCTCTCCGGGCTGAGGTGAGTAAGGAAAAAAAGGAGTGGGGGCCGGGACAGGAGGGTTATCTCAGGCAGGGCAATGGAAAGCTTCCAGAAGAGCGCCTGTGGCCAGGACCATCCTGGCTGACCTGCAGGCACCAAGGTGGCCTGCGTGCTTTCGCTGGTGTGGCTCCACGGCCCTTCTTCTAGGCTTTCAAGCCCTTGTACATATTCAGGTGTTTCACCTGGGAAGGGTGGGAACAGTTCAGCAGCAGCTGGCCTGGGGCTCAGCTCACGTTTACTCACAGAGGCCTCGGCACGGTCCCCCAGCTTTGCAATAAGGACGCTCCTTGCGTGGGCGGGCGGGGCTGCTGGCTGTATGGGAGATGATTCCCCTCCTCTGACCAATTTCAGAATTGTTTACCACTGTAGAAAGTGCCTTGGTAGTGTTTTCTTCTGTATAACTGTTAGGTTCAGTTTTTTTTTTCTTTTTTGCTTCAAGTTAGATTTTATTCTTCTTTTATGTATTTATGGATATAAGCATGGAAATAATTCATTCTTATAAATACATCAGTGTGAATGGAAGAACATTTTTTCTGTTTTATTTTTACATTTTATTTTTAAAATTTTTGAAATTTAATTTTATTTATTTTTTTTTATACAGTAGGTTATTATTAGTTATCTATTTTATGCATAGACATGTATACAGGTCAATCCCAATCTCCCAACTCATCCCACCACCACCACCCCATGGCTTCCCCCACTTTGTGTCCATACGTTTGTTCTCTACCTCTGTGTCTCTATTTCTGCCCTGCAAACCAGTTCATCTGTAGCATTGTTCTCGGTTCCACATATAGGCATTAATATACAATATTTGTTTTCCTCTTTCTGACTTACTTCACTCTGTATGACAGTCTCTAGATCCATTAACTTCTCTACAAATGACCCAGTTTCATTCCTTTTTATGGCTGAGAAATATTCCATTTTATATATGTACCACATCTTTATCCATTCGTCTGTCTGTGGGCATTTAGGTTGCTTCCATTACCTGGCTATTGTAAATAGTGCTGCAATGAACATTGTGGTGAATGTGTCTCTGTGATTTATGGTTTTCTCTGGGTATATGCCCAGAAGTGGGATTGCTGGATCCTATGGTAATTCTCTTTTTAGTTTTTTAAAGGAACCTCCATACTGTTCTCCATAGTGACTGTATCAATTTACTTTCCCACCAATAGCGGAAGAGGGTTCCTTTTGTCCACACCCTCCCCAGAATTTGTTGTTTGTAGATTATCTGATGATGCCGATTCTAACAGGTGTGAGGTCTTACCTCATTGTAGTTTTGATTTGCATTTCTCTAATAATTAGTGATGTTGAGCAGCTTTTCATGTGCGTCTTGGCCATCTCTGTGTCTTCTTTGAAGAAACGTCTATTTAGATCTTCTGCCCATTTTTGTATTGGGTTGTTTGTTTTATTAATATTAAGCTGCATGAGCTGTTTATATATATTGGAGATTAAACCTTTGTCCATTGATTCGTTTGTGAACGTTTTCGCCCATTCTGAGGGTTGCCTTTTTCCATTCCCGTTTTTTTAACAAAGAAAGAAAGAAAGCAAAAGAAGCAGAACACTAATGTGCGTGAAATATGCCTCTTGAAACTGTCGTTTGGAAATATGGACGTCTTTTGAATTTTTTGGTCGATATATGACCCCAGGATTTGTTTTCAGGGCAGGTGTCATTTACAGGCCTGTAATGATTTGGAATATCCACTGACCATTAGCGCTGGGATTAAAGCTGCTGTTGTGTGAAACGGCCACAAGGTGGCAGCAGTTCTCCCTTACCAAATCTGGTTACTAGGGCAGCAGAGCCTCAATGGAAGTCGCGTTCTAGATTGGAATGTAGAACGGAATGTGCCAGGAGAAAGCCCCTCAAGTTTGTCTCACTACTTCTTGTTCGTGTTTTTAATTTAATTTTTTATTTTTTATTACAGCAAGTTTGAGTACAACGTTTAGCTTGTTGTAGGTGTGCAAGAGGTGGTTCTTTTACACATATACATATGTCTGTTCTTCCTGGGATCCTTTTCCCATGTACGTTATGACAGAATGTTGAGTAGTCCTCTCTTGGTACTCCGTAGGTCTTTGGTGATTATATATGTCTACTGTGTTTGTATATGTCTGTTAACCCCAATATCGTAATGAATTCAATCCTCACACCTTTCCTTTGGTGAACCATAAGTTTGTTTAATGAATCTGTGATTGCCCTTCTCCGTGGAAATATCTGCCCTGGTATCAATTTATAGGTAACACCTATAAGTGATATGATATATGTGTCTTTCACTTTCTGACTTACTCCAAGTCACGTGATTACCTCTAGACTCATCTACGGTGCTGCAAATGGCATTGTGTGCTTCTTTTCCTTGGCGAATATTCTGTCTTAGCGAGGTCCATTTTCTGCAATGTGAATCCCTGAGGGCTGAGGATTAGCTGACCTGGGCAGCCTGACCCTCCCGGCAAGACCTCCCCAGGTGTGCCTGGGTTGAGGTCAATATAAACAGCACTCCAGGCAGCAATAGCCCCTGCAGCTGTGCCTGACTCCATATTCTCTGCCCCGTCAGCAGTCTCGGGGCTGTGCTGGTGGGAGGGTGTGAGGGTCCACGGCTTTGTGGGTGGCCCGGTGTGAGTGGGGCTCTGCTGGACTTTCTGCAGGAGTTGCCAGGCTGCCACCTGTAAGAAGAGGATGTGTCACCCATAACTTCCACTGGAATATCTCTCCGGGCTGAGGTGAGGAAGGAAAAACAGGAGTGGGGGCCGGGACAGGAGGGGTATCTCAGGCAGGGCAATGGAAAGCTTCCAGAAGATCGCCCGTGGCCAGGACCATCCTGGCTGACCTGCAGGCACCAAGGTGGCCTGCGTGCTGTCGCTGGTGTGGCTCCACGGCCCTTCCTCTAGGCTTTCAAGCCCTTGTACATATTCAGGTGTTTCACCTGGGAAGGGTGGGAACAGTTCAGCAGCAGCTGGCCTGGGGCTCAGCTCACGTTTACTCACAGAGGCCTCGGCACGGTCCCCCAGCTTTGCAATAAGGACGCTCCTTGCGTGGGCGGGCGGCGCTGCTGGCTCTATGGGAGATGATTCCCCACCTCTGACCAATTTCAGAATTGTTTACCACTGGAGCAAGTGCCTTGGTAGTGTTTTCCACTGTATAACTGGTAGGTGTAGTTTTTTTTTTTTTTGGTTCAAGTTAGATTTTATTCCTCTTTTATGTATTTATGGATATAAGCACGGAAATAATTCATTCTTATAAATACATCAGTGTGAATGGAAGAACACTTTTGCTGTTTTATTTTTACATTTTATTTTTAAAATTTTTGAAATTTAATTTTATTTATTTATTTTTATACAGTAGGTTATTATTAGTTATCTATTTTATGCATAGACATGTATACAGGTCAATCCCAATCTCCCAACTCATCCCACCACCACCACCCCATGGCTTCCCCCACTTTGTGTCCATACGTTTGTTCTCTACCTCTGTGTCTCTATTTCTGCCCTGCAAACCAGTTCATCTGTACCATTTTTCTAGGTTCCACATATAGGCATTAATATACAATATTTGTTTTTCTCTTTCTGACTTACTTCACTCTGTATGACAGTCTCTAGATCCATCAACTTCTCTACAAATGACTCAGTTTCATTCCTTTTTATGGCTGAGTAATATTCCATTTTATATATGTACCACATCTTTATCCATTCGTCTGTCTGTGGCCATTTAGGTTGCTTCCATTACCTGGCTATTGTAAATAGTGCTGCAATGAACATTGTGGGGAATGTGTCTTTGTGATTTATGGTTTTCTCTGGGTATATGCCCAGAAGTGGGATTTCTGGATCCTATTGTAATTCTGTTTTTAGTTCTTTAAAGGAACCTCCATACTGTTCTCCATAGTGACTGTATCAATTTACGTTCCCACCAATAGCGGAAGAGGGTTCCTTTGTCCACACCCTCCCCAGAATTTGTTGTTTGTAGATTATCTGATGATGCCGATTCTAACAGGTGTGAGGTCTTATCTCATTGTAGTTTTGATTTGCATTTCTCTAATAATTAGTGATGTTGAGCAGCTTTTCATGTGCGTCTTGGCCATCTCTGTGTCTTCTTTGAAGAAACGTCTATTTAGATCTTCTGCCCATTTTTGTATTGGGTTGTTTGTTTTATTAATATTAAGCTGCATGAGCTGTTTATATATATTGGAGATTAAACCTTTGTCCATTGATTCTTTTGTGAAAGTTTTCGCCCATTCTGAGGGTTGCCTTTTTCCATTCCCATTTTTTTAACAAAGAAAGAAAGAAAGCAAAAGAAGCAGAACACTAATGTGCGTGAAATATGCCTCTTGAAACTGTCGTTTGGAAATATGGACGTCTTTTGAATTTTTTGGTCGATATATGACCCCAGGATTTGTTTTCAGGGCAGGTGTCATTTACAGGCCTGTAATGATTTGGAATATCCACTGACCATTAGCGCTGGGATTAAAGCTGCTGTTGTGTGAAACGGCCACAAGGTGGCAGCAGTTCTCCCTTACCAAATCTGGTTACTAGGGCAGCAGAGCCTCAATGGAAGTCGCGTTCTAGATTGGAATGTAGAATGGAATGTACCAGGAGAAAGCCCCTCAAGTTTTTCTCACTAATTTTTGTTCGTGTTTTTAATTTAATTTTTATTTTTTATTACAGCAAGTTTGAGTACAACGTTTAGCTTGTTGTAGGTGTGCAAGAGGTGGTTCTTTTACACATATACATATGTCTGTTCTTCCTGGGATCCTTTTCCCATGTTCGTTATGACAGAATGTTGAGTAGTCTTCTCTTGGTACTCCGTAGGTCTTTGGTGATTATATACGTCTACTGTGTTTGTATATGTCTGTTAACCCCAATATCATAATGAATTCAATCCTCACACCTTTCCTTTGGTGAACCATAAGTTTGTTTAATGAATCTGTGATTGCCCTTCTCCGTGGAAATATCTGCCCTGGTATCAATTTATAGGTAACACCTATAAGTGATATGATATGATATGTGTCTTTCACTTTCTGACTTACTCCAAGTCACGTGATTACCTCTAGACTCATCTACGGTGCTGCAAATGGCATTGTTTGCTTTTTTTCCTTGGCTAATATTCTGTCTTAGCGAGGTCCATTTTCTGCAATGTGAATCCCTGAGGGCTGAGGATTAGCTGACCTGGGCAGCCTGACCCTGCCGGCAAGCCCTCCCCAGGTGTGCCTGGTTTGAGGTCAATATAAACAGCACTCCTGGCAGCAATAGCCCCTGCAGCTGTGCCTGACTCCATATTCTCTGCCCCGTCAGCAGTCTCGGGGCTGTGCTGGTGGGAGGGTGTGAGGGTCCACGGCTTTGTGGGTGGCCCGGTGTGAGTGGGGCTCTGCTGGACTTTCTGCAGGAGTTGCCAGGCTGCCACCTGTAAAGAAGAGGATGTGTCACCCATAACTTCCACTGGAATATCTCTCCGGGCTGAGGTGAGTAAGGAAAAAAAGGAGTGGGGGCCGGGACAGGAGGGTTATCTCAGGCAGGGCAATGGAAAGCTTCCAGAAGAGCGCCTGTGGCCAGGACCATCCTGGCTGACCTGCAGGCACCAAGGTGGCCTGCGTGCTTTCGCTGGTGTGGCTCCACGGCCCTTCTTCTAGGCTTTCAAGCCCTTGTACATATTCAGGTGTTTCACCTGGGAAGGGTGGGAACAGTGCAGCAGCAGCTGGCCTGGGGCTCAGCTCACGTTTACTCACAGAGGCCTCGGCACGGTCCCCCAGCTTTGCAATAAGGACGCTCCTTGCGTGGGCGGGTGGGGCTGCTGGCTGTATGGGAGATGATTCCCCTCCTCTGACCAATTTCAGAATTGTTTACCACTGGAGAAAGTGCCTTGGTAGTGTTTTCTTCTGTATAACTGTTAGGTTCAGTTTTTTTTTTTCTTTTTTGGTTCAAGTTAGATTTTATTCCTCCTTTATGTATTTATAGATATAAGCATGGAAATAATTCATTCTTATAAATACATCAGTGTGAATGGAAGAAATTTTTTTCTGTTTTATTTTTACATTTTATTTTTAAAAATTTTGAAATTTAATTTTATTTATTTTTTTATACACTAGGTTATTATTAGTTATCTATTTTATGCATAGATATGTATACAGGTCAATCCCAATCTCCCAACTCATCCCACCACCACCACCCCATGGCTTCCCCCACTTTGTGTCGATACGTTTGTTCTCTACCTCTGTGTCTCTATTTCTGCCCTGCAAACCAGTTCATCTGTAGCATATTTCTAGGTTCCACATATAGGCATTAATATACAATATTTGTTTTTCTCTTTCTGACTTACTTCACTCTGTATGACAGTCTCTAGATCCATCAACTTCTCTACAAATGACCCAGGTTCATTCCTTTTTATGGCTGAGTAATATTCCATTTTATATATGTACCACATCTTTATCCATTCGTCTGTCTGTGGGCATTTAGGTTGCTTCCATTACCTGGCTATTGTAAATAGTGCTGCAATGAACATTGTGGTGAATGTGTCTCTGTGATTTATGGTTTTCTCTGGGTATATGCCCAGAAGTGGGATTGCTGGATCCTATGGTAATTCTGTTTTTAGTTTTTCAAAGGAACCTCCATACTGTTCTCCATAGTGACTGTATCAATTTACATTCCCACCAATAGCGGAAGAGGGTTCCTTTTGTCCACACCCTCCCCAGAATTTGTTGTTTGTAGATTATCTGATGATGCCGATTCTAACAGGTGTGAGGTCTTACCTCATTGTTGTTTTGATTTGCATTTCTCTAATAATTAGTGATGTTGAGCAGCTTTTCATGTGCGTCTTGGTCATCTCTGTGTCTTCTTTGAAGAAACGTCTATTTAGATCTTCGGCCCATTTTTGCATTGGGTTGTTTGTTTTATTAATATTAAGCTGCATGAGCTGTTTATATATATTGGAGATTAAACCTCTGTCCATTGATACGTTTGTGAACGTTTTCGCCCCTTCTGAGGGTTGCCTTTTTCCATTCCCGTTTTTTTAACAAAGAAAGAAAAAAGCAAAAGAATCAGAACACTAATGTGCGTGAAATATGCCTCTTGAAACTGTCGTTTTGAAATATGGACGTCTTTTGAATTTTTTGGTCGATATATGACCCCAGGATTTGTTTTCAGGGCAGGTGTCATTTACAGGCCTGTAATGATTTGGAATATCCACTGACCATTAGCGCTGGGATTAAAGCTGCTGTTGTGTGAAACGGCCACAAGGTGGCAGCAGTTCTCCCTTACCAAATCTGGTTACTAGGGCAGCAGAGCCTCAATGGAAGTCGCGTTCTAGATTGGAATTTAGAACGGAATGTGCCAGGAGAAAGCCCCTCAAGTTTGTCTCACTACTTCTTGTTCGTGTTTTTAATTTAATTTTTTATTTTTTATTACAGCAAGTTTGAGTACAACGTTTAGCTTGTTGTAGGTGTGCAAGAGGTGGTTCTTTTACACATATATATATGTCTGTTCTTCCTGGGATCCTTTTCCCATGTACGTTATGACAGAATGTTGAGTAGTCTTCTCTTGGTACTCCGTAGGTCTTTGGTGATTATATATGTCTACTGTGTTTGTATATGTCTGTTAACCCCAATATCGTAATGAATTCAATCCTCACACCTTTCCTTTGGTGAACCATAAGTTTGTTTAATGAATCTGTGATTGCCCTTCTCCGTGGAAATATCTGCCCTGGTATCAATTTATAGGTAACACCTATAAGTGATATGATATGATATGTGCCTTTCACTTTCTGACTTACTCCAAGTCACGTGATTACCTCTAGACTCATCTACGGTGCTGCAAATGGCATTGTGTGCTTCTTTTCCTTGGCGAATATTCTGTCTTAGCGAGGTCCATTTTCTGCAATGTGATTCCCTGAGGGCTGAGGATTAGCTGACCTGGGCAGCCTGACCCTGCCGGCAAGCCCTCCCCAGGTGTGCCTGGGTTGAGGTCAATATAAACAGCACTCCAGGCAGCAATAGCCCCTGCCGCTGTGCCTGACTCCATATTCTCTGCCCCGTCAGCAGTCTCGGGGCTGTGCTGCTGGGAGGGTGTGAGGGTCCACGGCTTTGTGGGTGGCCCGGTGTGAGTGGGGCTCTGCTGGAGTTTCTGCAGGAGTTGCCAGGCTGCCACCTGTAAAGAAGAGGATGTGTCACCCATAACTTCCACTGGAATATCTCTCCGGGCTGAGGTGAGGAAGGAAAAAAAGGAGTGGGGGCCGGGACAGGAGGGGTATCTCAGGCAGGGCAATGGAAAGCTTCCAGAAGAGCGCCCGTGGCCAGGACCATCCTGGCTGACCTGCAGGCACCAAGGTGGCCTGCGTGCTGTCGCTGGTGTGGCTCCACGGCCCTTCCTCTAGGCTTTCAAGCCCTTGTACATATTCAGGTGTTTCACCTGGGAAGGGTGGGAACAGTTCAGCAGCAGCTGGCCTGGGGCTCAGCTCATGTTTACTCACAGAGGCCTCGGCACGGTCCCCCAGCTTTGCAATAAGGACGCTCCTTGCGTGGGCGGGCGGGGCTGCTGGCTCTATGGGAGATGATTCCCCACCTCTGACCAATTTCAGAATTGTTTACCACTGGAGCAAGTGCCTTGGTAGTGTTTTCCTCTGTATAACTGTTAGGTTCAGTTTTTTTTTTCTTTTTTGGTTCAAGTTAGATTTTATTCCTCTTTTATGTATTTATGGATATAAGCATGGAAATAATTCATTCTTATAAATACATCAGTGTGAATGGAAGAACATTTTTCTGTTTTATTTTTACATTTTATTTTTAAAATTTTTGAAATTTAATTTTATTTATTTTTTATATACAGTAGGTTATTATTAGTTATCTATTTTATGCATAGATATGTATACAGGTCAATCCCAATCTCCCAACTCATCCCACCACCACCACCCCATTGCTTCCCCCACTTTGTGTCCATACGTTTGTTCTCTACCTCTGTGTGTCTATTTCTGCCCTGCAAACCAGTTCATCTGTAGCATTGTTCTCGGTTCCACATATAGGCATTAATATACAATATTTGTTTTTCTCTTTCTGACTTACTTCACACTGTATGACAGTCTCTAGATCCATCAACTTCTCTACAAATGACCCAGGTTCATTCCTTTTTATGGCTGAGTAATATTCCATTTTATATATGTACCACATCTTTATCCATTCGTCTGTCTGTGGGCATTTAGGTTGCTTCTATAACCTGGCTATTGTAAATAGTGCTGCAATGAACATTGTGGTGAATGTGTCTTTGTGATTTATGGTTTTCTCTGGGTATATGCCCAGAAGTGGGATTGCTGGATCCTATGGTATTTCTCTTTTTAGTTTTTTAAAGGAACCTCCATACTGTTCTCCATAGTGACTGTATCAATTTACATTCCCACCAATAGCGGAAGAGGGTTCCTTTTGTCCACACCCTCCCCAGAATTTGTTGTTTGTAGATTATCTGATGATGCCGATTCTAACAGGTGTGAGGTCTTACCTCATTGTAGTTTTGATTTGCATTTCTCTAATAATTAGTGATGTTGAGTAGCTTTTCATGTGCGTCTTGGCCATCTCTGTGTCTTCTTTGAAGAAACGTCTATTTAGATCTTCTGCCCATTTTTGTATTGGGTTGTTTGTTTTATTAATATTAAGCTGCATGAGCTGTTTATATATATTGGAGATTAAACCTTTGTCCATTGATTCGTTTGTGAAAGTTTTCGCCCATTCTGAGGGTTGCCTTTTTCCATTCCCGTTTTTTTAACAAAGAAAGAAAGAAAGCAAAAGAAGCAGAACACTAATGTGCGTGAAATATGCCTCTTGAAACTGTCGTTTGGAAATATGGACGTCTTTTGAATTTTTTGGTCGATATATGACCCCAGGATTTGTTTTCAGGGCAGGTGTCATTTACAGGCCTGTAATGATTTGGAATATCCACTGACCATTAGCGCTGGGATTAAAGCTGCTGTTGTGTGAAACGGCCACAAGGTGGCAGCAGTTCTCCCTTACCAAATCTGGTTACTAGGGCAGCAGAGCCTCAATGGAAGTCGCGTTCTAGATTGGAATGTAGAATGGAATGTACCAGGAGAAAGCCCCTCAAGTTTTTCTCACTAATTCTTGTTCGTGTTTTTAATTTAATTTTTATTTTTTATTACAGCAAGTTTGAGTACAATGTTTAGCTTGTTGTAGGTGTGCAAGAGGTGGTTCTTTTACACATATACATATGTCTGTTCTTCCTGGGATCCTTTTTCCATGTTCGTTATGACAGAATGTTGAGTTGTCTTCTCTTGGTACTCCGTAGGTCTTTGGTGATTATATACGTCTACTGTGTTTGTATATGTCTGTTAACCCCAATATCGTAATGAATTCAATCCTCACACCTTTCCTTTGGTGAACCATAAGTTTGTTTAATGAATCTGTGATTGCCCTTCTCCGTGGAAATATCTGCCCTGGTATCAATTTATAGGTAACACCTATAAGTGATATGATATGATATGTGTCTTTCACTTTCTGACTTACTCCAAGTCACGTGATTACCTCTAGACTCATCTACGGTGCTGCAAATGGCATTGTTTGCTTTTTTTCCTTGGCTAATATTCTGTCTTAGCGAGGTCCATTTTCTGCAATGTGAATCCCTGAGGGCTGAGGATTAGCTGACCTGGGCAGCCTGACCCTGCCGGCAAGCCCTCCCCAGGTGTGCCTCGTTTGAGGTCAATATAAACAGCACTCCAGGCAGCAATAGCCCCTGCAGCTGTGCCTGACTCCATATTCTCTGCCCCGTCAGCAGTCTCGGGGCTGTGCTGGTGGGAGGGTGTGAGGGTCCACGGCTTTGTGGGTGGCCCGGTGTGAGTGGGGCTCTGCTGGACTTTCTGCAGGAGTTGCCAGGCTGCCACCTGTAAAGAAGAGGATGTGTCACCCATAACTTCCACTGGAATATCTCTCCGGGCTGAGGTGAGTAAGGAAAAAAAGGAGTGGGGGCCGGGACAGGAGGGGTATCTCAGGCAGGGCAATGGAAAGCTTCCAGAAGAGCGCCTGTGGCCAGGACCATCCTGGCTGACCTGCAGGCACCAAGGTGGCCTGCGTGCTTTCGCTGGTGTGGCTCCACGGCCCTTCTTCTAGGCTTTCAAGCCCTTGTACATATTCAGGTGTTTCACCTGGGAAGGGTGGGAACAGTTCAGCAGCAGCTGGCCTGGGGCTCAGCTCACGTTTACTCACAGAGGCCTCGGCACGGTCCCCCAGCTTTGCAATAAGGACGCTCCTTGCGTGGGCGGGCGGGGCTGCTGGCTGTATGGGAGATGATTCCCCTCCTCTGACCAATTTCAGAATTGTTTACCACTGGAGAAAGTGCCTTGGTAGTGTTTTCTTCTGTATAACTGTTAGGTTCAGTTTTTTTTTTCTTTTTTGGTTCAAGTTAGATTTTATTCTTCTTTTATGTATTTATGGATATAAGCATGGAAATAATTCATTCTTATAAATACATCAGTGTGAATGGAAGAACATTTTTTCTGTTTTATTTTTACATTTTATTTTTAAAATTTTTGAAATTTAATTTTATTTATTTTTTTTTATACAGTAGGTTATTATTAGTTATCTATTTTATGCATAGACATGTATACAGGTCAATCCCAATCTCCCAACTCATCCCACCACCACCACCCCATGGCTTCCCCCACTTTGTGTCCATACGTTTGTTCTCTACCTCTGTGTCTCTATTTCTGCCCTGCAAACCAGTTCATCTGTAGCATTTTTCTAGGTTCCACATATAGGCATTAATATACAATATTTGTTTTCCTCTTTCTGACTTACTTCACTCTGTATGACAGTCTCTAGATCCATTAACTTCTCTACAAATGACCCAGTTTCATTCCTTTTTATGGCTGAGAAATATTCCATTTTATATATGTACCACATCTTTATCCATTCGTCTGTCTGTGGGCATTTAGGTTGCTTCCATTACCTGGCTATTGTAAATAGTGCTGCAATGAACATTGTGGTGAATGTGTCTCTGTGATTTATGGTTTTCTCTGGGTATATGCCCAGAAGTGGGATTGCTGGATCCTATGGTAATTCTCTTTTTAGTTTTTTAAAGGAACCTCCATACTGTTCTCCATAGTGACTGTATCAATTTACTTTCCCACCAATAGCGGAAGAGGGTTCCTTTTGTCCACACCCTCCCCAGAATTTGTTGTTTGTAGATTATCTGATGATGCCGATTCTAACAGGTGTGAGGTCTTACCTCATTGTAGTTTTGATTTGCATTTCTCTAATAATTAGTGATGTTGAGCAGCTTTTCATGTGCGTCTTGGCCATCTCTGTGTCTTCTTTGAAGAAACGTCTATTTAGATCTTCTGCCCATTTTTGTATTGGGTTGTTTGTTTTATTAATATTAAGCTGCATGAGCTGTTTATATATATTGGAGATTAAACCTTTGTCCATTGATTCGTTTGTGAACGTTTTCGCCCATTCTGAGGGTTGCCTTTTTCCATTCCCGTTTTTTTAACAAAGAAAGAAAGAAAGCAAAAGAAGCAGAACACTAATGTGCGTGAAATATGCCTCTTGAAACTGTCGTTTGGAAATATGGACGTCTTTTGAATTTTTTGGTCGATATATGACCCCAGGATTTGTTTTCAGGGCAGGTGTCATTTACAGGCCTGTAATGATTTGGAATATCCACTGACCATTAGCGCTGGGATTAAAGCTGCTGTTGTGTGAAACGGCCACAAGGTGGCAGCAGTTCTCCCTTACCAAATCTGGTTACTAGGGCAGCAGAGCCTCAATGGAAGTCGCGTTCTAGATTGGAATGTAGAACGGAATGTGCCAGGAGAAAGCCCCTCAAGTTTGTCTCACTACTTCTTGTTCGTGTTTTTAATTTAATTTTTTATTTTTTATTACAGCAAGTTTGAGTACAACGTTTAGCTTGTTGTAGGTGTGCAAGAGGTGGTTCTTTTACACATATACATATGTCTGTTCTTCCTGGGATCCTTTTCCCATATACGTTATGACAGAATGTTGAGTAGTCCTCTCTTGGTACTCCGTAGGTCTTTGGTGATTATATATGTCTACTGTGTTTGTATATGTCTGTTAACCCCAATATCGTAATGAATTCAATCCTCACACCTTTCCTTTGGTGAACCATAAGTTTGTTTAATGAATCTGTGATTGCCCTTCTCCGTGGAAATATCTGCCCTGGTATCAATTTATAGGTAACACCTATAAGTGATATGATATATGTGTCTTTCACTTTCTGACTTACTCCAAGTCACGTGATTACCTCTAGACTCATCTACGGTGCTGCAAATGGCATTGTGTGCTTCTTTTCCTTGGCGAATATTCTGTCTTAGCGAGGTCCATTTTCTGCAATGTGAATCCCTGAGGGCTGAGGATTAGCTGACCTGGGCAGCCTGACCCTGCCGGCAAGACCTCCCCAGGTGTGCCTGGGTTGAGGTCAATATAAACAGCACTCCAGGCAGCAATAGCCCCTGCAGCTGTGCCTGACTCCATATTCTCTGCCCCGTCAGCAGTCTCGGGGCTGTGCTGGTGGGAGGGTGTGAGGGTCCACGGCTTTGTGGGTGGCCCGGTGTGAGTGGGGCTCTGCTGGACTTTCTGCAGGAGTTGCCAGGCTGCCACCTGTAAGAAGAGGATGTGTCACCCATAACTTCCACTGGAATATCTCTCCGGGCTGAGGTGAGGAAGGAAAAAAAGGAGTGGGGGCCGGGACAGGAGGGGTATCTCAGGCAGGGCAATGGAAAGCTTCCAGAAGATCGCCCGTGGCCAGGACCATCCTGGCTGACCTGCAGGCACCAAGGTGGCCTGCGTGCTGTCGCTGGTGTGGCTCCACGGCCCTTCCTCTAGGCTTTCAAGCCCTTGTACATATTCAGGTGTTTCACCTGGGAAGGGTGGGAACAGTTCAGCAGCAGCTGGCCTGGGGCTCAGCTCACGTTTACTCACAGAGGCCTCGGCACGGTCCCCCAGCTTTGCAATAAGGACGCTCCTTGCGTGGGCGGGCGGGGCTGCTGGCTCTATGGGAGATGATTCCCCACCTCTGACCAATTTCAGAATTGTTTACCACTGGAGCAAGTGCCTTGGTAGTGTTTTCCTCTGTATAACTGGTAGGTGTAGTTTTTTTTTTTTTTTGGTTCAAGTTAGATTTTATTCCTCTTTTATGTATTTATGGATATAAACATGGAAATAATTCATTCTTATAAATACATCAGTGTGAATGGAAGAACACTTTTTCTGTTTTATTTTTACATTTTATATTTAAAATTTTTGAAATTTAATTTTATTTATTTATTTTTATACAGTAGGTTATTATTAGTTATCTATTTTATGCATAGACATGTATACAGGTCAATCCCAATCTCCCAACTCATCCCACCACCACCACCCCATGGCTTCCCCCACTTTGTGTCCATACGTTTGTTCTCTACCTCTGTGTCTCTATTTCTGCCCTGCAAACCAGTTCATCTGTACCATTTTTCTAGGTTCCACATATAGGCATTAATATACAATATTTGTTTTTCTCTTTCTGACTTACTTCACTCTGTATGACAGTCTCTAGATCCATCAACTTCTCTACAAATGACTCAGTTTCATTCCTTTTTATGGCTGAGTAATATTCCATTTTATATATGTACCACATCTTTATCCATTCGTCTGTCTGTGGCCATTTAGGTTGCTTCCATTACCTGGCTATTGTAAATAGTGCTGCAATGAACATTGTGGGGAATGTGTCTTTGTGATTTATGGTTTTCTCTGGGTATATGCCCAGAAGTGGGATTTCTGGATCCTATTGTAATTCTGTTTTTAGTTCTTTAAAGGAACCTCCATACTGTTCTCCATAGTGACTGTATCAATTTACGTTCCCACCAATAGCGGAAGAGGGTTCCTTTGTCCACACCCTCCCCAGAATTTGTTGTTTGTAGATTATCTGATGATGCCGATTCTAACAGGTGTGAGGTCTTACCTCATTGTAGTTTTGATTTGCATTTCTCTAATAATTAGTGATGTTGAGCAGCTTTTCATGTGCGTCTTGGCCATCTCTGTGTCTTCTTTGAAGAAACGTCTATTTAGATCTTCTGCCCATTTTTGTATTGGGTTGTTTGTTTTATTAATATTAAGCTGCATGAGCTGTTTATATATATTGGAGATTAAACCTTTGTCCATTGATTCTTTTGTGAAAGTTTTCGCCCATTCTGAGGGTTGCCTTTTTCCATTCCCATTTTTTTAACAAAGAAAGAAAGAAAGCAAAAGAAGCAGAACACTAATGTGCGTGAAATATGCCTCTTGAAACTGTCGTTTGGAAATATGGACGTCTTTTGAATTTTTTGGTCGATATATGACCCCAGGATTTGTTTTCAGGGCAGGTGTCATTTACAGGCCTGTAATGATTTGGAATATCCACTGACCATTAGCGCTGGGATTAAAGCTGCTGTTGTGTGAAACGGCCACAAGGTGGCAGCAGTTCTCCCTTACCAAATCTGGTTACTAGGGCAGCAGAGCCTCAATGGAAGTCGCGTTCTAGATTGGAATGTAGAATGGAATGTACCAGGAGAAAGCCCCTCAAGTTTTTCTCACTAATTTTTGTTCGTGTTTTTAATTTAATTTTTATTTTTTATTACAGCAAGTTTGAGTACAACGTTTAGCTTGTTGTAGGTGTGCAAGAGGTGGTTCTTTTACACATATACATATGTCTGTTCTTCCTGGGATCCTTTTCCCATGTTCGTTATGACAGAATGTTGAGTAGTCTTCTCTTGGTACTCCGTAGGTCTTTGGTGATTATATACGTCTACTGTGTTTGTATATGTCTGTTAACCCCAATATCATAATGAATTCAATCCTCACACCTTTCCTTTGGTGAACCATAAGTTTGTTTAATGAATCTGTGATTGCCCTTCTCCGTGGAAATATCTGCCCTGGTATCAATTTATAGGTAACACCTATAAGTGATATGATATGATATGTGTCTTTCACTTTCTGACTTACTCCAAGTCACGTGATTACCTCTAGACTCATCTACGGTGCTGCAAATGGCATTGTTTGCTTTTTTTCCTTGGCTAATATTCTGTCTTAGCGAGGTCCATTTTCTGCAATGTGAATCCCTGAGGGCTGAGGATTAGCTGACCTGGGCAGCCTGACCCTGCCGGCAAGCCCTCCCCAGGTGTGCCTGGTTTGAGGTCAATATAAACAGCACTCCTGGCAGCAATAGCCCCTGCAGCTGTGCCTGACTCCATATTCTCTGCCCCGTCAGCAGTCTCGGGGCTGTGCTGGTGGGAGGGTGTGAGGGTCCACGGCTTTGTGGGTGGCCCGGTGTGAGTGGGGCTCTGCTGGACTTTCTGCAGGAGTTGCCAGGCTGCCACCTGTAAAGAAGAGGATGTGTCACCCATAACTTCCACTGGAATATCTCTCCGGGCTGAGGTGAGTAAGGAAAAAAAGGAGTGGGGGCCGGGACAGGAGGGTTATCTCAGGCAGGGCAATGGAAAGCTTCCAGAAGAGCGCCTGTGGCCAGGACCATCCTGGCTGACCTGCAGGCACCAAGGTGGCCTGCGTGCTTTCGCTGGTGTGGCTCCACGGCCCTTCTTCTAGGCTTTCAAGCCCTTGTACATATTCAGGTGTTTCACCTGGGAAGGGTGGGAACAGTGCAGCAGCAGCTGGCCTGGGGCTCAGCTCACGTTTACTCACAGAGGCCTCGGCACGGTCCCCCAGCTTTGCAATAAGGACGCTCCTTGCGTGGGCGGGTGGGGCTGCTGGCTGTATGGGAGATGATTCCCCTCCTCTGACCAATTTCAGAATTGTTTACCACTGGAGAAAGTGCCTTGGTAGTGTTTTCTTCTGTATAACTGTTAGGTTCAGTTTTTCTTTTTTCTTTTTTGGTTCAAGTTAGATTTTATTCCTCCTTTATGTATTTATAGATATAAGCATGGAAATAATTCATTCTTATAAATACATCAGTGTGAATGGAAGAAATTTTTTTCTGTTTTATTTTTACATTTTATTTTTAAAAATTTTGAAATTTAATTTTATTTATTTTTTTATACACTAGGTTATTATTAGTTATCTATTTTATGCATAGATATGTATACAGGTCAATCCCAATCTCCCAACTCATCCCACCACCACCACCCCATGGCTTCCCCCACTTTGTGTCGATACGTTTGTTCTCTACCTCTGTGTCTCTATTTCTGCCCTGCAAACCAGTTCATCTGTAGCATATTTCTAGGTTCCACATATAGGCATTAATATACAATATTTGTTTTTCTCTTTCTGACTTACTTCACTCTGTATGACAGTCTCTAGATCCATCAACTTCTCTACAAATGACCCAGGTTCATTCCTTTTTATGGCTGAGTAATATTCCATTTTATATATGTACCACATCTTTATCCATTCGTCTGTCTGTGGGCATTTAGGTTGCTTCCATTACCTGGCTATTGTAAATAGTGCTGCAATGAACATTGTGGTGAATGTGTCTCTGTGATTTATGGTTTTCTCTGGGTATATGCCCAGAAGTGGGATTGCTGGATCCTATGGTAATTCTGTTTTTAGTTTTTCAAAGGAACCTCCATACTGTTCTCCATAGTGACTGTATCAATTTACATTCCCACCAATAGCGGAAGAGGGTTCCTTTTGTCCACACCCTCCCCAGAATTTGTTGTTTGTAGATTATCTGATGATGCCGATTCTAACAGGTGTGAGGTCTTACCTCATTGTTGTTTTGATTTGCATTTCTCTAATAATTAGTGATGTTGAGCAGCTTTTCATGTGCGTCTTGGTCATCTCTGTGTCTTCTTTGAAGAAACGTCTATTTAGATCTTCGGCCCATTTTTGTATTGGGTTGTTTGTTTTATTAATATTAAGCTGCATGAGCTGTTTATATATGTTGGAGATTAAACCTCTGTCCATTGATTCGTTTGTGAACGTTTTCGCCCCTTCTGAGGGTTGCCTTTTTCCATTCCCGTTTTTTTAACAAAGAAAGAAAGAAAGCAAAAGAATCAGAACACTAATGTGCGTGAAATATGCCTCTTGAAACTGTCGTTTTGAAATATGGACGTCTTTTGAATTTTTTGGTCGATATATGACCCCAGGATTTGTTTTCAGGGCAGGTGTCATTTACAGGCCTGTAATGATTTGGAATATCCACTGACCATTAGCGCTGGGATTAAAGCTGCTGTTGTGTGAAACGGCCACAAGGTGGCAGCAGTTCTCCCTTACCAAATCTGGTTACTAGGGCAGCAGAGCCTCAATGGAAGTCGCGTTCTAGATTGGAATTTAGAACGGAATGTGCCAGGAGAAAGCCCCTCAAGTTTGTCTCACTACTTCTTGTTCGTGTTTTTAATTTAATTTTTTATTTTTTATTACAGCAAGTTTGAGTACAACGTTTAGCTTGTTGTAGGTGTGCAAGAGGTGGTTCTTTTACACATATATATATGTCTGTTCTTCCTGGGATCCTTTTCCCATGTACGTTATGACAGAATGTTGAGTAGTCTTCTCTTGGTACTCCGTAGGTCTTTGGTGATTATATATGTCTACTGTGTTTGTATATGTCTGTTAACCCCAATATCGTAATGAATTCAATCCTCACAACTTTCCTTTGGTGAACCATAAGTTTGTTTAATGAATCTGTGATTGCCCTTCTCCGTGGAAATATCTGCCCTGGTATCAATTTATAGGTAACACCTATAAGTGATATGATATGATATGTGCCTTTCACTTTCTGACTTACTCCAAGTCACGTGATTACCTCTAGACTCATCTACGGTGCTGCAAATGGCATTGTGTGCTTCTTTTCCTTGGCGAATATTCTGTCTTAGCGAGGTCCATTTTCTGCAATGTGATTCCCTGAGGGCTGAGGATTAGCTGACCTGGGCAGCCTGACCCTGCCGGCAAGCCCTCCCCAGGTGTGCCTGGGTTGAGGTCAATATAAACAGCACTCCAGGCAGCAATAGCCCCTGCCGCTGTGCCTGACTCCATATTCTCTGCCCCGTCAGCAGTCTCGGGGCTGTGCTGCTGGGAGGGTGTGAGGGTCCACGGCTTTGTGGGTGGCCCGGTGTGAGTGGGGCTCTGCTGGAGTTTCTGCAGGAGTTGCCAGGCTGCCACCTGTAAAGAAGAGGATGTGTCACCCATAACTTCCACTGGAATATCTCTCCGGGCTGAGGTGAGGAAGGAAAAAAAGGAGTGGGGGCCGGGACAGGAGGGGTATCTCAGGCAGGGCAATGGAAAGCTTCCAGAAGAGCGCCCGTGGCCAGGACCATCCTGGCTGACCTGCAGGCACCAAGGTGGCCTGCGTGCTGTCGCTGGTGTGGCTCCACGGCCCTTCCTCTAGGCTTTCAAGCCCTTGTACATATTCAGGTGTTTCACCTGGGAAGGGTGGGAACAGTTCAGCAGCAGCTGGCCTGGGGCTCAGCTCATGTTTACTCACAGAGGCCTCGGCACGGTCCCCCAGCTTTGCAATAAGGACGCTCCTTGCGTGGGCGGGCGGGGCTGCTGGCTCTATGGGAGATGATTCCCCACCTCTGACCAATTTCAGAATTGTTTACCACTGGAGCAAGTGCCTTGGTAGTGTTTTCCTCTGTATAACTGTTAGGTTCAGTTTTTTTTTTCTTTTTTGGTTCAAGTTAGATTTTATTCCTCTTTTATGTATTTATGGATATAAGCATGGAAATAATTCATTCTTATAAATACATCAGTGTGAATGGAAGAACATTTTTCTGTTTTATTTTTACATTTTATTTTTAAAATTTTTGAAATTTAATTTTATTTATTTTTTATATACAGTAGGTTATTATTAGTTATCTATTTTATGCATAGATATGTATACAGGTCAATCCCAATCTCCCAACTCATCCCACCACCACCACCCCATTGCTTCCCCCACTTTGTGTCCATACGTTTGTTCTCTACCTCTGTGTGTCTATTTCTGCCCTGCAAACCAGTTCATCTGTAGCATTGTTCTCGGTTCCACATATAGGCATTAATATACAATATTTGTTTTTCTCTTTCTGACTTACTTCACACTGTATGACAGTCTCTAGATCCATCAACTTCTCTACAAATGACCCAGGTTCATTCCTTTTTATGGCTGAGTAATATTCCATTTTATATATGTACCACATCTTTATCCATTCGTCTGTCTGTGGGCATTTAGGTTGCTTCTATAACCTGGCTATTGTAAATAGTGCTGCAATGAACATTGTGGTGAATGTGTCTTTGTGATTTATGGTTTCCTCTGGGTATATGCCCAGAAGTGGGATTGCTGGATCCTATGGTATTTCTCTTTTTAGTTTTTTAAAGGAACCTCCATACTGTTCTCCATAGTGACTGTATCAATTTACATTCCCACCAATAGCGGAAGAGGGTTCCTTTTGTCCACACCCTCCCCAGAATTTGTTGTTTGTAGATTATCTGATGATGCCGATTCTAACAGGTGTGAGGTCTTACCTCATTGTAGTTTTGATTTGCATTTCTCTAATAATTAGTGATGTTGAGTAGCTTTTCATGTGCGTCTTGGCCATCTCTGTGTCTTCTTTGAAGAAACGTCTATTTAGATCTTCTGCCCATTTTTGTATTGGGTTGTTTGTTTTATTAATATTAAGCTGCATGAGCTGTTTATATATATTGGAGATTAAACCTTTGTCCATTGATTCGTTTGTGAAAGTTTTCGCCCATTCTGAGGGTTGCCTTTTTCCATTCCCGTTTTTTTAACAAAGAAAGAAAGAAAGCAAAAGAAGCAGAACACTAATGTGCGTGAAATATGCCTCTTGAAACTGTCGTTTGGAAATATGGACGTCTTTTGAATTTTTTGGTCGATATATGACCCCAGGATTTGTTTTCAGGGCAGGTGTCATTTACAGGCCTGTAATGATTTGGAATATCCACTGACCATTAGCGCTGGGATTAAAGCTGCTGTTGTGTGAAACGGCCACAAGGTGGCAGCAGTTCTCCCTTACCAAATCTGGTTACTAGGGCAGCAGAGCCTCAATGGAAGTCGCGTTCTAGATTGGAATGTAGAATGGAATGTACCAGGAGAAAGCCCCTCAAGTTTTTCTCACT
The DNA here is from genome assembly GCF_964165515.1 of Mesoplodon bidens. NCBI lineage: Eukaryota > Metazoa > Chordata > Mammalia > Artiodactyla > Ziphiidae > Mesoplodon > Mesoplodon bidens. The sequence continues at coordinate 713,172 of NW_027671809.1, read as the reverse complement.
AATTCTTGTTCGTGTTTTTAATTTAATTTTTATTTTTTATTACAGCAAGTTTGAGTACAACGTTTAGCTTGTTGTAGGTGTGCAAGAGGTGGTTCTTTTACACATATACATATGTCTGTTCTTCCTGGGATCCTTTTTCCATGTTCGTTATGACAGAATGTTGAGTAGTCTTCTCTTGGTACTCCGTAGGTCTTTGGTGATTATATACGTCTACTGTGTTTGTATATGTCTGTTAACCCCAATATCGTAATGAATTCAATCCTCACACCTTTCCTTTGGTGAACCATAAGTTTGTTTAATGAATCTGTGATTGCCCTTCTCCGTGGAAATATCTGCCCTGGTATCAATTTATAGGTAACACCTATAAGTGATATGATATGATATGTGTCTTTCACTTTCTGACTTACTCCAAGTCACGTGATTACCTCTAGACTCATCTACGGTGCTGCAAATGGCATTGTTTGCTTTTTTTCCTTGGCTAATATTCTGTCTTAGCGAGGTCCATTTTCTGCAATGTGAATCCCTGAGGGCTGAGGATTAGCTGACCTGGGCAGCCTGACCCTGCCGGCAAGCCCTCCCCAGGTGTGCCTCGTTTGAGGTCAATATAAACAGCACTCCAGGCAGCAATAGCCCCTGCAGCTGTGCCTGACTCCATATTCTCTGCCCCGTCAGCAGTCTCGGGGCTGTGCTGGTGGGAGTGTGTGAGGGTCCACGGCTTTGTGGGTGGCCCGGTGTGAGTGGGTCTCTGCTGGACTTTCTGCAGGAGTTGCCAGGCTGCCACCTGTAAAGAAGAGGATGTGTCACCCATAACTTCCACTGGAATATCTCTCCGGGCTGAGGTGAGTAAGGAAAAAAAGGAGTGGGGGCCGGGACAGGAGGGTTATCTCAGGCAGGGCAATGGAAAGCTTCCAGAAGAGCGCCTGTGGCCAGGACCATCCTGGCTGACCTGCAGGCACCAAGGTGGCCTGCGTGCTTTCGCTGGTGTGGCTCCACGGCCCTTCTTCTAGGCTTTCAAGCCCTTGTACATATTCAGGTGTTTCACCTGGGAAGGGTGGGAACAGTTCAGCAGCAGCTGGCCTGGGGCTCAGCTCACGTTTACTCACAGAGGCCACGGCACGGTCCCCCAGCTTTGCAATAAGGACGCTCCTTGCGTGGGCGGGCGGGGCTGCTGGCTGTATGGGAGATGATTCCCCACCTCTGACCAATTTCAGAATTGTTTACCACTGGAGAAAGTGCCTTGGTAGTGTTTTCTTCTGTATAACTGTTAGGTTCAGTTTTTTTTTCTTTTTTGCTTCATGTTAGATTTTATTCTTCTTTTATGTATTTATGGATATAAGCATGGAAATAATTCATTCTTATAAATACATCAGTGTGAATGGAAGAACATTTTTTCTGTTTTATTTTTACATTTTATTTTTAAAATTTTTGAAATTTAATTTTATTTATTTTTTTTATACAGTAGGTTATTATTAGTTATCTATTTTATGCATAGACATGTATACAGGTCAATCCCAATCTCCCAACTCATCCCACCACCACCACCCCATGGCTTCCCCCACTTTGTGTCCATACGTTTGTTCTCTACCTCTGTGTCTCTATTTCTGCCCTGCAAACCAGTTCATCTGTAGCATTTTTCTAGGATCCACATATAGGCATTAATATACAATATTTGTTTTCCTCTTTCTGACTTACTTCACTCTGTATGACAGTCTCTAGATCCATTAACTTCTCTACAAATGACCCAGTTTCATTCCTTTTTATGGCTGAGAAATATTCCATTTTATATATGTACCACATCTTTATCCATTCGTCTGTCTGTGGGCATTTAGGTTGCTTCCATTACCTGGCTATTGTAAATAGTGCTGCAATGAACATTGTGGTGAATGTGTCTCTGTGATTTATGGTTTTCTCTGGGTATATGCCCAGAAGTGGGATTGCTGGATCCTATGGTAATTCTCTTTTTAGTTTTTTAAAGGAACCTCCATACTGTTCTCCATAGTGACTGTATCAATTTACTTTCCCACCAATAGCGGAAGAGGGTTCCTTTTGTCCACACCCTCCCCAGAATTTGTTGTTTGTAGATTATCTGATGATGCCGATTCTAACAGGTGTGAGGTCTTACCTCATTGTAGTTTTGATTTGCATTTCTCTAATAATTAGTGATGTTGAGCAGCTTTTCATGTGCGTCTTGGCCATCTCTGTGTCTTCTTTGAAGAAACGTCTATTTAGATCTTCTGCCCATTTTTGTATTGGGTTGTTTGTTTTATTAATATTAAGCTGCATGAGCTGTTTATATATATTGGAGATTAAACCTTTGTCCATTGATTCGTTTGTGAACGGTTTCGCCCATTCTGAGGGTTGCCTTTTTCCATTCCCGTTTTTTTAACAAAGAAAGAAAGAAAGCAAAAGAAGCAGAACACTAATGTGCGTGAAATATGCCTCTTGAAACTGTCGTTTGGAAATATGGACGTCTTTTGAATTTTTTGGTCGATATATGACCCCAGGATTTGTTTTCAGGGCAGGTGTCATTTACAGGCCTGTAATGATTTGGAATATCCACTGACCATTAGCGCTGGGATTAAAGCTGCTGTTGTGTGAAACGGCCACAAGGTGGCAGCAGTTCTCCCTTACCAAATCTGGTTACTAGGGCAGCAGAGCCTCAATGGAAGTCGCGTTCTAGATTGGAATGTAGAACGGAATGTGCCAGGAGAAAGCCCCTCAAGTTTGTCTCACTACTTCTTGTTCGTGTTTTTAATTTAATTTTTTATTTTTTATTACAGCAAGTTTGAGTACAACGTTTAGCTTGTTGTAGGTGTGCAAGAGGTGGTTCTTTTACACATATACATATGTCTGTTCTTCCTGGGATCCTTTTCCCATGTACGTTATGACAGAATGTTGAGTAGTCCTCTCTTGGTACTCCGTAGGTCTTTGGTGATTATATATGTCTACTGTGTTTGTATATGTCTGTTAACCCCAATATCGTAATGAATTCAATCCTCACACCTTTCCTTTGGTGAACCATAAGTTTGTTTAATGAATCTGTGATTGCCCTTCTCCGTGGAAATATCTGCCCTGGTATCAATTTATAGGTAACACCTATAAGTGATATGATATATGTGTCTTTCACTTTCTGACTTACTCCAAGTCACGTGATTACCTCTAGACTCATCTACGGTGCTGCAAATGGCATTGTGTGCTTCTTTTCCTTGGCGAATATTCTGTCTTAGCGAGGTCCATTTTCTGCAATGTGAATCCCTGAGGGCTGAGGATTAGCTGACCTGGGCAGCCTGACCCTGCCGGCAAGACCTCCCCAGGTGTGCCTGGGTTGAGGTCAATATAAACAGCACTCCAGGCAGCAATAGCCCCTGCAGCTGTGCCTGACTCCATATTCTCTGCCCCGTCAGCAGTCTCGGGGCTGTGCTGGTGGGAGGGTGTGAGGGTCCACGGCTTTGTGGGTGGCCCGGTGTGAGTGGGGCTCTGCTGGACTTTCTGCAGGAGTTGCCAGGCTGCCACCTGTAAGAAGAGGATGTGTCACCCATAACTTCCACTGGAATATCTCTCCGGGCTGAGGTGAGGAAGGAAAAAAAGGAGTGGGGGCCGGGACAGGAGGGGTATCTCAGGCAGGGCAATGGAAAGCTTCCAGAAGATCGCCCGTGGCCAGGACCATCCTGGCTGACCTGCAGGCACCAAGGTGGCCTGCGTGCTGTCGCTGGTGTGGCTCCACGGCCCTTCCTCTAGGCTTTCAAGCCCTTGTACATATTCAGGTGTTTCACCTGGGAAGGGTGGGAACAGTTCAGCAGCAGCTGGCCTGGGGCTCAGCTCACGTTTACTCACAGAGGCCTCGGCACGGTCCCCCAGCTTTGCAATAAGGACGCTCCTTGCGTGGGTGGGCGGCGCTGCTGGCTCTATGGGAGATGATTCCCCACCTCTGACCAATTTCAGAATTGTTTACCACTGGAGCAAGTGCCTTGGTAGTGTTTTCCTCTGTATAACTGGTAGGTGTAGTTTTTTTTTTTTGGTTCAAGTTAGATTTTATTCCTCTTTTATGTATTTATGGATATAAACATGGAACTAATTCATTCTTATAAATACATCAGTGTGAATGGAAGAACACTTTTTCTGTTTTATTTTTACATTTTATTTTTAAAATTTTTGAAATTTAATTTTATTTATTTATTTTTATACAGTAGGTTATTATTAGTTATCTATTTTATGCATAGACATGTATACAGGTCAATCCCAATCTCCCAACTCATCCCACCACCACCACCCCATGGCTTCCCCCACTTTGTGTCCATACGTTTGTTCTCTACCTCTGTGTCTCTATTTCTGCCCTGAAAACCAGTTCATCTGTACCATTTTTCTAGGTTCCACATATAGGCATTAATATACAATATTTGTTTTTCTCTTTCTGACTTACTTCACTCTGTATGACAGTCTCTAGATCCATCAACTTCTCTACAAATGACTCAGTTTCATTCCTTTTTATGGCTGAGTAATATTCCATTTTATATATGTACCACATCTTTATCCATTCGTCTGTCTGTGGCCATTTAGGTTGCTTCCATTACCTGGCTATTGTAAATAGTGCTGCAATGAACATTGTGGGGAATGTGTCTTTGTGATTTATGGTTTTCTCTGGGTATATGCCCAGAAGTGGGATTTCTGGATCCTATTGTAATTCTGTTTTTAGTTCTTTAAAGGAACCTCCATACTGTTCTCCATAGTGACTGTATCAATTTACGTTCCCACCAATAGCGGAAGAGGGTTCCTTTGTCCACACCCTCCCCAGAATTTGTTGTTTGTAGATTATCTGATGATGCCGATTCTAACAGGTGTGAGGTCTTACCTCATTGTAGTTTTGATTTGCATTTCTCTAATAATTAGTGATGTTGAGCAGCTTTTCATGTGCGTCTTGGCCATCTCTGTGTCTTCTTTGAAGAAACGTCTATTTAGATCTTCTGCCCATTTTTGTATTGGGTTGTTTGTTTTATTAATATTAAGCTGCATGAGCTGTTTATATATATTGGAGATTAAACCTTTGTCCATTGATTCTTTTGTGAAAGTTTTCGCCCATTCTGAGGGTTGCCTTTTTCCATTCCCATTTTTTTAACAAAGAAAGAAAGAAAGCAAAAGAAGCAGAACACTAATGTGCGTGAAATATGCCTCTTGAAACTGTCGTTTGGAAATATGGACGTCTTTTGAATTTTTTGGTCGATATATGACCCCAGGATTTGTTTTCAGGGCAGGTGTCATTTACAGGCCTGTAATGATTTGGAATATCCACTGACCATTAGCGCTGGGATTAAAGCTGCTGTTGTGTGAAACGGCCACAAGGTGGCAGCAGTTCTCCCTTACCAAATCTGGTTACTAGGGCAGCAGAGCCTCAATGGAAGTCGCGTTCTAGATTGGAATGTAGAATGGAATGTACCAGGAGAAAGCCCCTCAAGTTTTTCTCACTAATTTTTGTTCGTGTTTTTAATTTAATTTTTATTTTTTATTACAGCAAGTTTGAGTACAACGTTTAGCTTGTTGTAGGTGTGCAAGAGGTGGTTCTTTTACACATATACATATGTCTGTTCTTCCTGGGATCCTTTTCCCATGTTCGTTATGACAGAATGTTGAGTAGTCTTCTCTTGGTACTCCGTAGGTCTTTGGTGATTATATACGTCTACTGTGTTTGTATATGTCTGTTAACCCCAATATCATAATGAATTCAATCCTCACACCTTTCCTTTGGTGAACCATAAGTTTGTTTAATGAATCTGTGATTGCCCTTCTCCGTGGAAATATCTGCCCTGGTATCAATTTATAGGTAACACCTATAAGTGATATGATATGATATGTGTCTTTCACTTTCTGACTTACTCCAAGTCACGTGATTACCTCTAGACTCATCTACGGTGCTGCAAATGGCATTGTTTGCTTTTTTTCCTTGGCTAATATTCTGTCTTAGCGAGGTCCATTTTCTGCAATGTGAATCCCTGAGGGCTGAGGATTAGCTGACCTGGGCAGCCTGACCCTGCCGGCAAGCCCTCCCCAGGTGTGCCTGGTTTGAGGTCAATATAAACAGCACTCCTGGCAGCAATAGCCCCTGCAGCTGTGCCTGACTCCATATTCTCTGCCCCGTCAGCAGTCTCGGGGCTGTGCTGGTGGGAGGGTGTGAGGGTCCACGGCTTTGTGGGTGGCCCGGTGTGAGTGGGGCTCTGCTGGACTTTCTGCAGGAGTTGCCAGGCTGCCACCTGTAAAGAAGAGGATGTGTCACCCATAACTTCCACTGGAATATCTCTCCGGGCTGAGGTGAGTAAGGAAAAAAAGGAGTGGGGGCCGGGACAGGAGGGTTATCTCAGGCAGGGCAATGGAAAGCTTCCAGAAGAGCGCCTGTGGCCAGGACCATCCTGGCTGACCTGCAGGCACCAAGGTGGCCTGCGTGCTTTCGCTGGTGTGGCTCCACGGCCCTTCTTCTAGGCTTTCAAGCCCTTGTACATATTCAGGTGTTTCACCTGGGAAGGGTGGGAACAGTTCAGCAGCAGCTGGCCTGGGGCTCAGCTCACGTTTACTCACAGAGGCCTCGGCACGGTCCCCCAGCTTTGCAATAAGGACGCTCCTTGCGTGGGCGGGTGGGGCTGCTGGCTGTATGGGAGATGATTCCCCTCCTCTGACCAATTTCAGAATTGTTTACCACTGGAGAAAGTGCCTTGGTAGTGTTTTCTTCTGTATAACTGTTAGGATCAGTTTTTTTTTTCTTTTTTGCTTCAAGTTAGATTTTATTCTTCTTTTATGTATTTATGGATATAAGCATGGAAATAATTCATTCTTATAAATACATCAGTGTGAATGGAAGAACATTTTTTCTGTTTTATTTTTACATTTTATTTTTAAAATTTTTGAAATTTAATTTTATTTATTTTTTTATACAGTAGGTTATTATTAGTTATCTATTTTATGCATAGACATGTATACAGGTCAATCCCAATCTCCCAACTCATCCCACCACCACCACCCCATGGCTTCCCCCACTTTGTGTCCATACGTTTGTTCTCTACCTCTGTGTCTCTATTTCTGCCCTGCAAACCAGTTCATCTGTAGCATTTTTCTAGGTTCCACATATAGGCATTAATATACAATATTTGTTTTCCTCTTTCTGACTTACTTCACTCTGTATGACAGTCTCTAGATCCATTAACTTCTCTACAAATGACCCAGTTTCATTCCTTTTTATGGCTGAGAAATATTCCATTTTATATATGTACCACATCTTTATCCATTCGTCTGTCTGTGGGCATTTAGGTTGCTTCCATTACCTGGCTATTGTAAATAGTGCTGCAATGAACATTGTGGTGAATGTGTCTCTGTGATTTATGGTTTTCTCTGGGTATATGCCCAGAAGTGGGATTGCTGGATCCTATGGTAATTCTCTTTTTAGTTTTTTAAAGGAACCTCCATACTCTTCTCCATAGTGACTGTATCAATTTACTTTCCCACCAATAGCGGAAGAGGGTTCCTTTTGTCCACACCCTCCCCAGAATTTGTTGTTTGTAGATTATCTGATGATGCCGATTCTAACAGGTGTGAGGTCTTACCTCATTGTAGTTTTGATTTGCATTTCTCTAATAATTAGTGATGTTGAGCAGCTTTTCATGTGCGTCTTGGCCATCTCTGTGTCTTCTTTGAAGAAACGTCTATTTAGATCTTCTGCCCATTTTTGTATTGGGTTGTTTGTTTTATTAATATTAAGCTGCATGAGCTGTTTATATATATTGGAGATTAAACCTTTGTCCATTGATTCGTTTGTGAACGTTTTCGCCCATTCTGAGGGTTGCCTTTTTCCATTCCCGTTTTTTTAACAAAGAAAGAAAGCAAAAGAAGCAGAACACTAATGTGCGTGAAATATGCCTCTTGAAACTGTCGTTTGGAAATATGGACGTCTTTTGAATTTTTTGGTCGATATATGACCCCAGGATTTGTTTTCAGGGCAGGTGTCATTTACAGGCCTGTAATGATTTGGAATATCCACTGACCATTAGCGCTGGGATTAAAGCTGCTGTTGTGTGAAACGGCCACAAGGTGGCAGCAGTTCTCCCTTACCAAAACTGGTTACTAGGGCAGCAGAGCCTCAATGGAAGTCGCGTTCTAGATTGGAATGTAGAACGGAATGTGCCAGGAGAAAGCCCCTCAAGTTTGTCTCACTACTTCTTGTTCGTGTTTTTAATTTAATTTTTTATTTTTTATTACAGCAAGTTTGAGTACAACGTTTAGCTTGTTGTAGGTGTGCAAGAGGTGGTTCTTTTACACATATACATATGTCTGTTCTTCCTGGGATCCTTTTCCCATGTACGTTATGACAGAATGTTGAGTAGTCCTCTCTTGGTACTCCGTAGGTCTTTGGTGATTATATATGTCTACTGTGTTTGTATATGTCTGTTAACCCCAATATCGTAATGAATTCAATCCTCACACCTTTCCTTTGGTGAACCATAAGTTTGTTTAATGAATCTGTGATTGCCCTTCTCCGTGGAAATATCTGCCCTGGTATCAATTTATAGGTAACACCTATAAGTGATATGATATATGTGTCTTTCACTTTCTGACTTACTCCAAGTCACGTGATTACCTCTAGACTCATCTACGGTGCTGCAAATGGCATTGTGTGCTTCTTTTCCTTGGCGAATATTCTGTCTTAGCGAGGTCCATTTTCTGCAATGTGAATCCCTGAGGGCTGAGGATTAGCTGACCTGGGCAGCCTGACCCTGCCGGCAAGCCCTCCCCAGGTGTGCCTGGGTTGAGGTCAATATAAACAGCACTCCAGGCAGCAATAGCCCCTGCAGCTGTGCCTGACTCCATATTCTCTGCCCCGTCAGCAGTCTCGGGGCTGTGCTGCTGGGAGGGTGTGAGGGTCCACGGCTTTGTGGGTGGCCCGGTGTGAGTGGGGCTCTGCTGGACTTTCTGCAGGAGTTGCCAGGCTGCCACCTGTAAGAAGAGGATGTGTCACCCATAACTTCCACTGGAATATCTCTCCGGGCTGAGGTGAGGAAGGAAAAAAAGGAGTGGGGGCCGGGACAGGAGGGGTATCTCAGGCAGGGCAATGGAAAGCTTCCAGAAGATCGCCCGTGGCCAGGACCATCCTGGCTGACCTGCAGGCACCAAGGTGGCCTGCGTGCTGTCGCTGGTGTGGCTCCACGGCCCTTCCTCTAGGCTTTCAAGCCCTTGTACATATTCAGGTGTTTCACCTGGGAAGGGTGGGAACCGTTCAGCAGCAGCTGGCCTGGGGCTCAGCTCACGTTTACTCACAGAGGCCTCGGCACGGTCCCCCAGCTTTGCAATAAGGACGCTCCTTGCGTGGGCGGGCGGCGCTGCTGGCTCTATGGGAGATGATTCCCCACCTCTGACCAATTTCAGAATTGTTTACCACTGGAGCAAGTGCCTTGGTAGTGTTTTCCTCTGTATAACTGGTAGGTGTAGTTTTTTTTTTTTGGCTCAAGTTAGATTTTATTCCTCTTTTATGTATTTATGGATATAAGCATGGAAATAATTCATTCTTATAAATACATCAGTGTGAATGGAAGAACACTTTTTCTGTTTTATTTTTACATTTTATTTTTAAAATTTTTGAAATTTAATTTTATTTATTTATTTTTATACAGTAGGTTATTATTAGTTATCTATTTTATGCATAGACATGTATACAGGTCAATCCCAATCTCCCAACTCATCCCACCACCACCACCCCATGGCTTCCCCCACTTTGTGTCCATACGTTTGTTCTCTACCTCTGTGTCTCTATTTCTGCCCTGCAAACCAGTTCATCTGTACCATTTTTCTAGGTTCCACATATAGGCATTAATATACAATATTTGTTTTTCTCTTTCTGACTTACTTCACTCTGTATGACAGTCTCTAGATCCATCAACTTCTCTACAAATGACTCAGTTTCATTCCTTTTTATGGCTGAGTAATATTCCATTTTATATATGTACCACATCTTTATCCATTCGTCTGTCTGTGGCCATTTAGGTTGCTTCCATTACCTGGCAATTGTAAATAGTGCTGCAATGAACATTGTTGGGAATGTGTCTTTGTGATTTATGGTTTTCTCTGGGTATATGCCCAGAAGTGGGATTTCTGGATCCTATTGTAATTCTGTTTTTAGTTTTTTAAAGGAACCTCCATACTGTTCTCCATAGTGACTGTATCAATTTAAGTTCCCACCAATAGCGGAAGAGGGTTCCTTTGTCCACACCCTCCCCAGAATTTGTTGTTTGTAGATTATCTGATGATGCCGATTCTAACAGGTGTGAGGTCTTACCTCATTGTAGTTTTGATTTGCATTTCTCTAATAATTAGTGATGTTGAGCAGCTTTTCATGTGCGTCTTGGCCATCTCTGTGTCTTCTTTGAAGAAACGTCTATTTAGATCTTCTGCCCATTTTTGTATTGGGTTGTTTGTTTTATTAATATTAAGCTGCATGAGCTGTTTATATATATTGGAGATTAAACCTTTGTCCATTGATTCTTTTGTGAACGTTTTCGCCCATTCTGAGGGTTGCCTTTTTCCATTCCCGTTTTTTTAACAAAGAAAGAAAGAAAGCAAAAGAAGCAGAACACTAATGTGCGTGAAATATGCCTCTTGAAACTGTCGTTTTGAAATATGGACGTCTTTTGAAATTTTTGGTCGATATATGACCCCAGGATTTCTTTTCAGGGCAGGTGTCATTTACAGGCCTGTAATGATTTGGAATATCCACTGACCATTAGCGCTGGGATTAAAGCTGCTGTTGTGTGAAACGGCCACAAGGTGGCAGCAGTTCTCCCTTACCAAATCTGTTTACTAGGGCAGCAGAGCCTCAATGGAAGTGGCGTTCTAGATTGGAATGTAGAACGGAATGTGCCAGGAGAAAGCCCCTCAAGTTTGTCTCACTACTTCTTGTTCGTGTTTTTAATTTAATTTTTTATTTTTTATTACAGCAAGTTTGAGTACAACGTTTAGCTTGTTGTAGGTGTGCAAGAGGTGGTTCTTTTACACATATACATATGTCTGTTCTTCCTGGGATCCTTTTCCCATGTTCGTTATGCCAGAATGTTGAGTAGTCTTCTCTTGGTACTCCGTAGGTCTTTGGTGATTATATACGTCTACTGTGTTTGTATATGTCTGTTAACCCCAATATCATAATGAATTCAATCCTCACACCTTTCCTTTGGTGAACCATAAGTTTGTTTAATGAATCTGTGATTGCCCTTCTCCGTGGAAATATCTGCCCTGGTATCAATTTATAGGTAACACCTATAAGTGATATGATATGATATGTGCCTTTCACTTTCTGACTTACTCCAAGTCACGTGATTACCTCTAGACTCATCTACGGTGCTGCAAATGGCATTGTGTGCTTTTTTTCCTTGGCTAATATTCTGTCTTAGCGAGGTCCATTTTCTGCAATGTGAATCCCTGAGGGCTGAGGATTAGCTGACCTGGGCAGCCTGACCCTGCCGGCAAGCCCTCCCCAGGTGTGCCTGGGTTGAGGTCAATATAAACAGCACTCCAGGCAGCAATAGCCCCTGCAGCTGTGCCTGACTCCATATTCTCTGCCCCGTCAGCAGTCTCGGGGCTGTGCTGCTGGGAGGGTGTGAGGGTCCACGGCTTTGTGGGTGGCCCGGTGTGAGTGGGGCTCTGCTGGACATTCTGCAGGAGTTGCCAGGCTTCCACCTGTAAAGAAGAGGATGTGTCACCCATAACTTCCACTGGAGTATCTCTCCGGGCTGAGGTGAGGAAGGAAAAAAAGGAGTGGGGGCCGGGACAGGAGGGGTATCTCAGGCAGGGCAATGGAAAGCTTCCAGAAGAGCGCCCGTGGCCAGGACCATCCTGGCTGACCTGCAGGCACCAAGGTGGCCTGAGTGCTGTCGCTGGTGTGGCTCCATGGCCCTTCCTCTAGGCTTTCAAGCCCTTGTACATATTCAGGTGTTTCACCTGGGAAGGGTGGGAACAGTTCAGCAGCAGCTGGCCTGGGGCTCAGCTCACGTTTACTCACAGAGGCCTCGGCACGGTCCCCGAGCTTTGCAATAAGGATGCTCCTTGCGTGGGCGGGCGGGGCTGCTGGCTCTATGGGAGATGATTCCCCACCTCTGACCAATTTCAGAATTGTTTACCACTGGAGCAAGTGCCTTGGTAGTGTTTTCCTCTGTATAACTGTTAGGATCAGTTTTTTTTTTTTTCTTTTTTGGTTCAAGTTAGATTTTATTCCTCTTTTATGTATTTATAGATATAAGCATGGAAATAATTCATTCTTATAAATACATCAGTGTGAATGGAAGAACTTTTTTTCTGTTTTATTTTTACATTTTATTTTTAAAAATTTTGAAATTTAATTTTATTTATTTTTTTATACCTAGGTTATTATTAGTTATCTATTTTATGCATAGACATGTATACAGGTCAATCCCAATCTCCCAACTCATCCCACCACCACCACCCCATGGCTTCCCCCACTTTGTGTCCATACGTTTTTTCTCTACCTCTGTGTCTCTATTTCTGCCCTGCAAACCAGTTCATCTGTAGCATTTTTCTAGGTTCCACATATAGGCATTAATATACAATATATGTTTTTCTCTTTCTGACTTACTTCACTCTGTATGACAGTCTCTAGATCCATCAACTTCTCTACAAATGACTCAGTTTCATTCATTTTTATGGCTGAGTAATATTCCATTTTATATATGTACCACATCTTTATCCATTCGTCTGTCTGTGGCCATTTAGGTTGCTTCCATTACCTGGCTATTGTAAATAGTGCTGCAATGAACATTGTGGTGAATGTGTCTCTGTGATTTATGGTTTTCTCTGGGTATATGCCCAGAAGTGGGATTGCTGGATCCTATGGTAATTCTCTTTTTAGTTTTTTAAAGGAACCTCCATACTGTTCTCCATAGTGACTGTATCAATTTACATTCCCCCCAATAGCGGAAGAGGGTTCCTTTTGTCCACACCCTCCCCAGAATTTGTTGTTTGTAGATTATCTGATGATGCCGATTCTAACAGGTGTGAGGTCTTACCTTATTGTAGTTTTGATTTGCATTTCTCTAATAATTAGTGATGTTGAGCATCTTTTCATGTGCGTCTTGGCCATCTCTGTGTCTTCTTTGAAGAAACGTCTATTTAGATCTTCTGCCCATTTTTGTACTGGGTTGTTTGTTGTATTAATATTAAGCTGCATGAGCTGTATATATATATTGGAGATTAAACCTTTGTCCATTGATTAATTTGTGAACGTTTTCGCCCCTTCTGAGGGTTACCTTTTTCCATTCCCGTTTTTTTAACAAAGAAAGAAAGAAAGCAAAAGAATCAGAACACTAATGTGCGTGAAATATGCCTCTTGAAACTGTCGTTTTGAAATATGGACGTCTTTTGAATTTTTTGGTCGATATATGACCCCAGGATTTGTTTTCAGGGCAGGTGTCATTTACAGGCCTGTAATGATTTGGAATATCCACTGACCATTAGCGCTGGGATTAAAGCTGCTGTTGTGTGAAACGGCCACAAGGTGGCAGCAGTTCTCCCTTACCAAATCTGGTTACTAGGGCAGCAGAGCCTCAATGGAAGTCGCGTTCTAGATTGGAATTTAGAACGGAATGTGCCTGGAGAAAGCCCCTCAAGTTTGTCTCACTACTTCTTGTTCGTGTTTTTAATTTAATTTTTTATTTTTTATTACAGAAAGTTTGAGTACAACGTTTAGCTTGTTGTAGGTGTGCAAGAGGTGGTTCTTTTACACATATATATATGTCTGTTCTTCCTGGGATCCTTTTCCCATGTACGTTATGACAGAATGTTGAGTAGTCTTCTCTTGGTACTCCGTAGGTCTTTGGTGATTATATATGTCTACTGTGTTTGTATATGTCTGTTAACCCCAATATCGTAATGAATTCAATCCTCACACCTTTCCTTTGGTGAACCATAAGTTTGTTTAATGAATCTGTGATTGCCCTTCTCCGTGGAAATATCTGCCCTGGTATCAATTTATAGGTAACACCTATAAGTGATATGATATGATATGTGCCTTTCACTTTCTGACTTACTCCAAGTCACGTGATTACCTCTAGACTCATCTACGGTGCTGCAAATGGCATTGTGTGCTTCTTTTCCTTGGCGAATATTCTGTCTTAGCGAGGTCCATTTTCTGCAATGTGATTCCCTGAGGGCTGAGGATTAGCTGACCTGGGCAGCCTGACCCTGCCGGCAAGCCCTCCCCAGGTGTGCCTGGGTTGAGGTCAATATAAACAGCACTCCAGGCAGCAATAGCCCCTGCCGCTGTGCCTGACTCCATATTCTCTGCCCCGTCAGCAGTCTCGGGGCTGTGCTGCTGGGAGGGTGTGAGGGTCCACGGCTTTGTGGGTGGCCCGGTGTGAGTGGGGCTCTGCTGGACTTTCTGCAGGAGTTGCCAGGCTGCCACCTGTAAAGAAGAGGATGTGTCACCCATAACTTCCACTGGAATATCTCTCCGGGCTGAGGTGAGGAAGGAAAAAAAGGAGTGGGGGCCGGGACAGGAGGGGTATCTCAGGCAGGGCAATGGAAAGCTTCCAGAAGAGCGCCTGTGGCCAGGACCATCCTGGCTGACCTGCAGGCACCAAGGTGGCCTGCGTGCTGTCGCTGGTGTGGCTCCACGGCCCTTCCTCTAGGCTTTCAAGCCCTTGTACATATTCAGGTGTTTCACCTGGGAAGGGTGGGAACAGTTCAGCAGCAGCTGGCCTGGGGCTCAGCTCATGTTTACTCACAGAGGCCTCGGCACGGTCCCCCAGCTTTGCAATAAGGACGCTCCTTGCGTGGGCGGGCGGGGCTGCTGGCTCTATGGGAGATGATTCCCCACCTCTGACCAATTTCAGAATTGTTTACCACTGGAGCAAGTGCCTTGGTAGTGTTTTCCTCTGTATAACTGTTAGGTTCAGTTTTTTTTTTCTTTTTTGGTTCAAGTTAGATTTTATTCCTCTTTTATGTATTTATGGATATAAGCATGGAAATAATTCATTCTTATAAATACATCAGTGTGAATGGAAGAACATTTTTTCTGTTTTATTTTTACATTTTATTTTTAAAATTTTTGAAATTTAATTTTATTTATTTTTTTTATACAGTAGGTTATTATTAGTTATCTATTTTATGCATAGACATGTATACAGGTCAATCCCAATCTCTCAACTCATCCCACCCCCACCACCCCATTGCTTCCCCCACTTTGTGTCCATACGTTTGTTCTCTACCTCTGTGTCTCTATTTCTGCCCTGCAAACCAGTTCATCTGTAGCATTTTTCTAGGTTCCACATATAGGCATTAATATACAATATTTGTTTTTCTCTTTCTGACTTACTTCACACTGTATGACAGTCTCTAGATCCATCAACTTCTCTACAAATGACCCAGGTTCATTCCTTTTTATGGCTGAGTAATATTCCATTTTATATATGTACCACATCTTTATCCATTCGTCTGTCTGTGGGCATTTAGGTTGCTTCCATTACCTGGCTATTGTAAATAGTGCTGCAATGAACATTGTGGTGAATGTGTCTTTGTGATTTATGGTTTTCTCTGGGTATATGCCCAGAAGTGGGATTGCTGGATCCTATGGTATTTCTCTTTTTAGTTTTTTAAAGGAACCTCCATACTGTTCTCCATAGTGACTGTATCAATTTACATTCCCACCAGTAGCAGAAGATGGTTCCTTTTGTCCACACCCTCCCCAGAATTTGTTGTTTGTAGATTATCTGATGATGCCGATTCTAACAGGTGTGAGGTCTTACCTCATTGTAGTTTTGTTTTGCATTTCTCTAATAATTAGTGATGTTGAGTAGCTTTTCATGTGCGTCTTGGCCATCTCTGTGTCTTCTTTGAAGAAACGTCTATTTAGATCTTCTGCCCATTTTTGTATTGGGTTGTTTGTTGTATTAATATTAAGCTGCATGAGCTGTTTATATATATTGGAGATTAAACCTTTGTCCATTGATTCGTTTGTGAAAGTTTTCGCCCATTCTGAGGGTTGCCTTTTTCCATTCCCGTTTTTTTAACAAAGAAAGAAAGAAATCAAAAGAAGCAGAACACTAATGTGCGTGAAATATGCCTCTTGAAACTGTCGTTTTGAAATATGGACGTCTTTTGAATTTTTTGGTCGATATATGACCCCAGGATTTGTTTTCAGGGCAGGTGTCATTTACAGGCCTGTAATGATTTGGAATATCCACTGACCATTAGCGCTGGGATTAAAGCTGCTGTTGTGTGAAACGGCCACAAGGTGGCAGCAGTTCTCCCTTACCAAATCTGGTTACTAGGGCAGCAGAGCCTCAATGGAAGTGGCGTTCTAGATTGGAATGTAGAACAGAATGTACCAGGAGAAAGCCCCTCAAGTTTTTCTCACTAATTCTTGTTCGTGTTTTTAATTTAATTTTTTATTTTTTATTACAGCAAGTTTGAGTACAACGTTTAGCTTGTTGTAGGTGTGCAAGAGGTGGTTCTTTTACACATATACATATGTCTGTTCTTCCTGGGATCCTTTTCCCATGTTCGTTATGACAGAATGTTGAGTAGTCTTCTCTTGGTACTCCGTAGGTCTTTGGTGATTATATACGTCTACTGTGTTTGTATATGTCTGTTAACCCAAATATCATAATGAATTCAATCCTCACACCTTTCCTTTGGTGAACCATAAGTTTGTTTAATGAATCTTTGATTGCCCTTCTCCGTGGAAATATCTGCCCTGGTATCAATTTATAGGTAACACCTATAAGTGATATGATATGATATGTGCCTTTCACTTTCTGACTTACTCCAAGTCACGTGATTACCTCTAGACTCATCTACGGTGCTGCAAATGGCATTGTGTGCTTTTTTTCCTTGGCTAATATTCTGTCTTAGCGAGGTCCATTTTCTGCAATGTGATTCCCTGAGGGCTGAGGATTAGCTGACCTGGGCAGCCTGACCCTGCCGGCAAGCCCTCCCCAGGTGTGCCTGGGTTGAGGTCAATATAAACAGCACTCCAGGCAGCAATAGCCCCTGCCGCTGTGCCTGACTCCATATTATCTGCCCCGTCAGCAGTCTCGGGGCTGTGCTGGTGGGAGGGTGTGAGGGTCCACGGCTTTGTGGGTGGCCCGGTGTGAGTGGGGCTCTGCTGGACTTTCTGCAGGATTTGCCAGGCTGCCACCTGTAAAGAAGAGGATGTGTCACCCATAACTTCCACTGGAATATCTCTCCGGGCTGAGGTGAGGAAGGAAAAAATGGAGTGGGGGCCGGGACAGGAGGTGTATCTCAGGCAGGGCAATGGAAAGCTTCCAGAAGAGCGCCCGTGGCCAGAACCATCCTGGCTGACCTGTAGGCACCAAGGTGGCCTCCGTGCTGTCGCTGGTGTGGCTCCACGGCCCTTCCTCTAGGCTTTCAAGCCCTTGTACATATTCAGGTGTTTCACCTGGGAAGCGTGGGAACACTTCAGCAGCAGCTGGCCTGGGGCTCATCTCACGTTTACTCACAGAGGCCTCGGCACGGTCCCCCAGCTTTGCAATAAGGACGCTCCTTGCGTGGGCGGGCGGGGCTGCTGGCTCTATGGGAGATGATTCCCCACCTCTGACCAATTTCAGAATTGTTTACCACTGGAGAAAGTGCCTTGGTAGTGTTTTCCTCTGTATAACTGTTAGGATCAGTTTTTTTTTTTCTTTTTTGGTTCAAGTTAGATTTTATTCCTCTTTTATGTATTTATAGATATAAGCATGGAAATAATTCATTCTTATAAATACATCAGTGTGAATGGAAGAACTTTTTTTCTGTTTTATTTTTACATTTTATTTTTAAAAATTTTGAAATTTAATTTTATATATTTTTTTATACACTAGGTTATTATTAGTTATCTATTTTATGCATATACATGTATACAGGTCAATCCCAATCTCCCAACTCATCCCACCACCACCACCCCATGGCTTCCCCCACTTTGTGTCCATACGTTTGTTCTCTACCTCTGTGTCTCTATTTCTGCCCTGCAAACCAGTTCATCTATAGCATTTTTCTAGGTTCCACATATAGGCATTAATATACAATATATGTTTTTCTCTTTCTGACTTACTTCACTCTGTATGACAGTCTCTAGATCCATCAACTTCTCTACAAATGACTCAGTTTCATTCATTTTTATGGCTGAGTAATATTCCATTTTATATATGTACCACATCTTTATCCATTCGTCTGTCTGTGGGCATTTAGGTTGCTTCCATTACCTGGCTATTGTAAATAGTGCTGCAATGAACATTGTGGTGAATGTGTCTCTGTGATTTATGATTTTCTCTGGGTATATGCCCAGAAGTGGGATTGCTGGATCCTATGGTAATTCTCTTTTTAGTTTTTTAAAGGAACCTCCATACTGTTCTCCATAGTGACTGTATCAATTTACAGTCCCCCCAATAGCGGAAGAGGGTTCCTTTTGTCCACACCCTCCCCAGAATTTGTAGTTTGTAGATTATCTGATGATGCCGATTCTAACAGGTGTGAGGTCTTACCTTATTGTAGTTTTGATTTGCATTTCTCTAATAATTAGTGATGTTGAGCAGCTTTTCATGTGCGTCTTGGCCATCTCTGTGTCTTCTTTGAAGAAACGTCTATTTAGATCTTCTGCCCATTTATGTATTCGGTTGTTTGTTGTATTAATATTAAGCTGCATGAGCTGTATATATATATATTGGAGATTAAACCTTTGTCCATTGATTTGTTTGTGAACGTTTTCGCCCCTTCTGAGGGTTACCTTTTTCCATTCCCGTTTTTTTAACAAAGAAAGAAAGAAAGCAAAAGAATCAGAACACTAATGTGCGTGAAATATGCCTCTTGAAACTGTCGTTTTGAAATATGGACGTCTTTTGAATTTTTTGGTCGATATATGACCCCAGGATTTGTTTTCAGGGCAGGTGTCATTTACAGGCCTGTAATGATTTGGAATATCCACTGACCATTAGCGCTGGGATTAAAGCTGCTGTTGTGTGAAACGGCCACAAGGTGGCAGCAGTTCTCCCTTACCAAATCTGGTTACTAGGGCAGCAGAGCCTCAATGGAAGTCGCCTTCTAGATTGGAATTTAGAACGGAATGTGCCAGGAGAAATCCCCTCAAGTTTGTCTCACTACTTCTTGTTCGTGTTTTTAATTTAATTTTTTATTTTTTATTACAGCAAGTTTGAGTACAACGTTTAGCTTGTTGTAGGTGTGCAGGAGGTGGTTCTTTTACACATATATATATGTCTGTTCTTCCTGGGATCCTTTTCCCATGTACGTTATGACAGAATGTTGAGTAGTCTTCTCTTGGTACTCCGTAGGTCTTTGGTGATTATATATGTCTACTGTGTTTGTATATGTCTGTTAACCCCAATATCGTAATGAATTCAATCCTCACACCTTTCCTTTGGTGAACCATAAGTTTGTTTAATGAATCTGTGATTGCCCTTCTCCGTGGAAATATCTGCCCTGGTATCAATTTATAGGTAACACCTATAAGTGATATGATATGATATGTGCCTTTCACTTTCTGACTTACTCCAAGTCACGTGATTACCTCTAGACTCATCTACGGTGCTGCAAATGGCATTGTGTGCTTCTTTTCCTTTTCGAATATTCTGTCTTAGCGAGGTCCATTTTCTGCAATGTGATTCCCTGAGGGCTGAGGATTAGCTGACCTGGGCCGCCTGACCCTGCCGGCCAGCCCTCCCCAGGTGTGCCTGGGTTGAGGTCAATATAAACAGCACTCCAGGCAGCAATAGCCCCTGCCGCTGTGCCTGACTCCATATTCTCTGCCCCGTCAGCAGTCTCGGGGCTGTGCTGCTGGGAGGGTGTGAGGGTCCACGGCTTTGTGGGTGGCCCGGTGTGAGTGGGGCTCTGCTGGACTTTCTGCAGGAGTTGCCAGGCTGCCACCTGTAAAGAAGAGGATGTGTCACCCATAACTTCCACTGGAGTATCTCTCCGGGCTGAGGTGAGGAAGGAAAAAAAGGAGTGGGGGCCGGGACAGGAGGGGTATCTCAGGCAGGGCAATGGAAAGCTTCCAGAAGAGCGCCCGTGGCCAGGACCATCCTGGCTGACCTGCAGGCACCAAGGTGGCCTGCGTGCTGTCGCTGGTGTGGCTCCACGGCCCTTCCTCTAGGCTTTCAAGCCCTTGTACATATTCAGGTGTTTCACCTGGGAAGGGTGGGAACAGTTCAGCAGCAGCTGGCCTGCGGCTCAGCTCACGTTTACTCACACAGGCCTCGGCACGGTCCCCGAGCTTTGCAATAAGGACGCTCCTTGCGTGGGCGGGCGGGGCTGCTGGCTCTATGGGAGATGATTCCCCACCTCTGACCAATTTCAGAATTGTTTACCACTGGAGCAAGTGCCTTGGTAGTGTTTTCCTCTGTATAACTGTTAGGATCAGTTTTTTTTTTCTTCTTTGGTTCAAGTTAGATTTTATTCCTCTTTTATGTATTTATGGATATAAGCATGGAAATAATTCATTCTTATAAATACATCAGTGTGAATGGAAGAACATTTTTTCTGTTTTATTTTTACATTTTATTTTTAAAATTTTTGAAATTTAATTTTATTTATTTTTTTATACACTAGGTTATTATTAGTTATCTATTTTATGCATATACATGTATACAGGTCAATCCCAATCTCCCAACTCATCCCACCACCACCACCCCATGGCTTCCCCCACTTTGTGTCCATACGTTTGTTCTCTACCTCTGTGTGTCTATTTCTGCCCTGCAAACCAGTTCATCTGTAGCATTTTTCTAGGTTCCACATATAGGCATTAATATACAATATATGTTTTTCTCTTTCTGACTTACTTCACTCTGTATGACAGTCTCGAGATCCATCAACTTCTCTACAAATGACTCAGTTTCATTCCTTTTTATGGCTGAGTAATATTCCATTTTATATATGTACCACATCTTTATCCATTCGTCTGTCTGTGGGCATTTAGGTTGCTTCCATTACCTGGCTATTGTAAATAGTGCTGCAATGAACATTGTGGTGAATGTGTCTCTGTGATTTATGGTTTTCTCTGGGTATATGCCCAGAAGTGGGATTGCTGGATCCTATGGTAATTCTCTTTTTAGTTTTTTAAAGGAACCTCCATACTGTTCTCCATAGTGACTGTATCAATTTACATTCCCACCAATAGCGGAAGAGGGTTCCTTTTGTCCACACCCTCCACAGAATTTGTTGTTTGTAGATTATCTGATGATGCCGATTCTAACAGGTGTGAGGTCTTACCTTATTGTAGTTTTGATTTGCATTTCTCTAATAATTAGTGATGTTGAGCAGCTTTTCATGTGCGTCTTGGCCATCTCTGTGTCTTCTTTGAAGAAACGTCTATTTAGATCTTCTGCCCATTTTTGTATTGGGCTGTTTGTTGTATTAATATTAAGCTGCATGAGCTGTATATATATATTGGAGATTAAACCTTTGTCCATTGATTCGTTTGTGAACGTTTTCGCCCCTTCTGAGGGTTACCTTTCTCCATTCCCGTTTTTTTAACAAAGAAAGAAAGAAAGCAAAAGAAGCAGAACACTAATGTGCGTGAAATATGCCTCTTGAAACTGTCGTTTTGAAATATGGACGTCTTTTGAATTTTTTGGTCGATATATGACCCCAGGATTTGTTTTCAGGGCAGGTGTCATTTACAGGCCTGTAATGATTTGGAATATCCACTGACCATTAGCGCTGGGATTAAAACTGCTGTTGTGTGAAACGGCCACAAGGTGGCAGCAGTTCTCCCTTACCAAATCTGGTTACTAGGGCAGCAGAGCCTCAATGGAAGTCGCGTTCTAGATTGGAATTTAGAACGGAATGTGCCAGGAGAAAGCCCCTCAAGTTTGTCTCACTACTTCTTGTTCGTGTTTTTAATTTAATTTTTTATTTTTTATTACAGCAAGTTTGAGTACAACGTTTAGCTTGTTGTAGGTGTGCAAGAGGTGGTTCTTTTACACATATATATATGTCTGTTCTTCCTGGGATCCTTTTCCCATGTACGTTATGACAGAATGTTGAGTAGTCTTCTCTTGGTACTCCGTAGGTCTTTGGTGATTATATATGTCTACTGTGTTTGTATATGTCTTTTAACACCAATATCGTAATGAATTCAATCCTCACACCTTTCCTTTGG
Source organism: Mesoplodon bidens (assembly GCF_964165515.1). Lineage (NCBI taxonomy): Eukaryota > Metazoa > Chordata > Mammalia > Artiodactyla > Ziphiidae > Mesoplodon > Mesoplodon bidens. The sequence goes on along the minus strand of NW_027671809.1, from coordinate 691,028 downwards.
TGAACCATAAGTTTGTTTAATGAATCTGTGATTGCCCTTCTCCGTGGAAATATCTGCCCTGGTATCAATTTATAGGTAACACCTATAAGTGATATGATATGATATGTGCCTTTCACTTTCTGACTTACTCCAAGTCACGTGATTACCTCTAGACTCATCTACGGTGCTGCAAATGGCATTGTGTGCTTCCTTTCCTTGTCGAATATTCTGTCTTAGCGAGGTCCATTTTCTGCAATGTGATTCCCTGAGGTCTGAGGATTAGCTGACCTGGGCAGCCTGACCCTGCCGGCAAGCCCTCCCCAGGTGTGCCTGGGTTGAGGTCAATATAAACAGCACTCCAGGCAGCAATAGCCCCTGCCGCTGTGCCTGACTCCATATTCTCTGCCCCGTCAGCAGTCTCGGGGCTGTGCTGCTGGGAGGGTGTGAGGGTCCACGGCTTTGTGGGTGGCCCGGTGTGAGTGGGGCTCTGCTGGACTTTCTGCAGGAGTTGCCAGGCTGCCACCTGTAAAGAAGAGGATGTGTCACCCATAACTTCCACTGGAATATCTCTCCGGGCTGAGGTGAGGAAGGAAAAAAAGGATTGGGGGCCGGGACAGGAGGGGTATCTCAGGCAGGGCAATGGAAAGCTTCCAGAAGAGCGCCTGTGGCCAGGACCATCCTGGCTGACCTGCAGGCACCAAGGTGGCCTGCGTGCTGTCGCTGGTGTGGCTCCATGGCCCTTCCTCTAGGCTTTCAAGCCCTTGTACATATTCAGGTGTTTCACCTGGGAAGGGTGGGAACAGTTCAGCAGTAGCTGGCCTGGGGCTCAGCTCATGTTTACTCCCAGAGGCCTCGGCACGGTCCCCCAGCTTTGCAATAAGGACGCTCCTTGCGTGGGCGGGTGGGGCTGCTGGCTCTATGGGAGATGATTCCCCACCTCTGATCAATTTCAGAATTGTTTACCACTGGAGCAAGTGCCTTGGTAGTGTTTTCCTCTGTATAACTGTTAGGTTCAGTTTTTTTTTTCTTTTTTGGTTCAAGTTAGATTTTATTCCTCTTTTATGTATTTATGGATATAAGCATGGAAATAATTCATTCTTATAAATACATCAGTGTGAATGGAAGAACATTTTTTCTGTTTTATTTTTACATTTTATTTTTAAAATTTTTGAAATTTAATTTTATTTATTTTTTTTATACAGTAGGTTATTATTAGTTATCTATTTTATGCATAGACATGTATACAGGTCAATCCCAATCTCCCAACTCATCCCACAACCACCACCCCACTGCTTACCCCACTTTGTGTCCATACGTTTGTTCTCTACCTCTGTGTCTCTATTTCTGCCCTGCAAACCAGTTCATCTGTAGCATTTTTCTAGGTTCCACATATAGGCATTAATAAACAATATTTGTTTTTCTCTTTCTGACTTACTTCACACTGTATGACAGTCTCTAGATCCATCAACTTCTCTACAAATGACCCAGGTTCATTCCTTTTTTTGGCTGAGTAATATTCCATTTTATATATGTACCACATCTTTATCCATTCGTCTGTCTGTGGGCATTTAGGTTGCTTCCATTACCTGGCTATTGTAAATAGTGCTGCAATGAACATTGTGGTGAATGTGTCTTTGTGATTTATGGTTTTCTCTGGGTATATGCCCAGAAGTGGGATTGCTGGATCCTATGGTAATTCTCTTTTTAGTTTTTTAAAGGAACCTCCATACTGTTCTCCATAGTGACTGTATCAATTTACATTCCCCCCAATAGCGGAAGAGGGTTCCTTTTGTCCACACCCTCCCCAGAATTTGTTGTTTGTAGATTATCTGATGATGCCGATTCTAACAGGTGTGAGGTCTTACCTTATTGTAGTTTTGATTTGCATTTCTCTAATAATTAGTGATGTTGAGCAGCTTTTCATGTGCGTCTTGGCCATCTCTGTGTCTTCTTTGAAGAAACGTCTATTTAGATCTTCTGCCCATTTTTGTATTGGGTTGTTTGTTGTATTAATATTAAGCTGCATGAGCTGTATATATATATATTGGAGATTATACCTTTGTCCATTGATTCGTTTGTGAACGTTTTCGCCCCTTCTGAGGGTTACCTTTTTCCATTCCCGTTTTTTTAACAAAGAAAGAAAGAAAGCAAAAGAATCAGAACACTAATGTGCGTGAAATATGCCTCTTGAAACTGTCGTTTTGAAATATGGACGTCTTTTGAATTTTTTGGTCGATATATGACCCCAGGATTTGTTTTCAGGGCAGGTGTCATTTACAGGCCTGTAATGATTTGGAATATCCACTGACCATTAGCGCTGGGATTAAAGCTGCTGTTGTGTGAAACGGCCACAAGGTGGCAGCAGTTCTCCCTTACCAAATCTGGTTACTAGGGCAGCAGAGCCTCACTGGAAGTCGCATTCTAGATTGGAATTTAGAACGGAATGTGCCAGGAGAAAGACCCTCAAGTTTGTCTCACTACTTCTTGTTCGTGTTTTTAATTTAATTTTTTATTTTTTATTACAGCAAGTTTGAGTACAACGTTTAGCTTGTTGTAGGTGTGCAAGAGGTGGTTCTTTTACACATATATATATGTCTGTTCTTCCTGGGATCCTTTTCCCATGTACGTTATGACAGAATGTTGAGTAGTCTTCTCTTGGTACTCCGTAGGTCTTTGGTGATTATATATGTCTACTGTGTTTGTATATGTCTGTTAACCCCAATATCGTAATGAATTCAATCCTCACACCTTTCCTTTGGTGAACCATAAGTTTGTTTAATGAATCTGTGATTGCCCTTCTCCGTGGAAATATCTGCCCTGGTATCAATTTATAGGTAACACCTATAAGTGATATGATATGATATGTGCCTTTCACTTTCTGACTTACTCCAAGTCACGTGATTACCTCTAGACTCATCTACGGTGCTGCAAATGGCATTGTGTGCTTCTTTCCCTTGGCGAATATTCTGTCTTAGCGAGGTCCATTTTCTGCAATGTGATTCCCTGAGGGCTGAGGATTAGCTGACCTGGGCAGCCTGACCCTGCCGGCAAGCCCTCCCCAGGTGTGCCTGGGTTGAGGTCAATATAAACAGCACTCCAGGCAGCAATAGCCCCTGCCGCTGTGCCTGACTCCATATGCTCTGCCCCGTCAGCAGTCTCGGGGCTGTGCTGCTGGGAGGGTGTGAGGGTCCACGGCTTTGTGGGTGGCCCGGTGTGAGTGGGGCTCTGCTGGACTTTCTGCAGGAGTTGCCAGGCTGCCACCTGTAAAGAAGAGGATGTGTCACCCATAACTTCCACTGGAATATCTCTCCGGGCTGAGGTGAGGAAGGAAAAAAAGGAGTGGGGGCCGGGACAGGAGGGGTATCTCAGGCAGGGCAATGGAAAGCTTCCAGAAGAGCGCCTGTGGCCAGGACCATCCTGGCTGACCTGCAGGCACCAAGGTGGCCTGCGTGCTGTCGCTGGTGTGGCTCCACGGCCCTTCCTCTAGGCTTTCAAGCCCTTGTACATATTCAGGTGTTTCACCTGGGAAGGGTGGGAACAGTTCAGCAGCAGCTGGCCTGGGGCTCAGCTCATCTTTACTCACAGAGGCCTCGGCACGGTCCCCCAGCTTTGCAATAAGGACGCTCCTTGCGTGGGCGGGCGGGGCTGCTGGCTCTATGGGAGATGATTCCCCACCTCTGACCAATTTCAGAATTGTTTACCACTGGAGCAAGTGCCTTGGTAGTGTTTTCCTCTGTATAACTGTTAGGTTCAGTTTTTTTTTTCTTTTTTGGTTCAAGTTAGATTTTATTCCTCTTTTATGTATTTATGGATATAAGCATGGAAATAATTCATTCTTATAAATACATCAGTGTGAATGGAAGAACATTTTTTCTGTTTTATTTTTACATTTTATTTTTAAAATTTTTGACATTTAATTTTATTTATTTTTTTTTATACAGTAGGTTATTATTAGTTATCTATTTTATGCATAGACATGTATACAGGTCAATCCCAATCTCCCAACTCATCCCACCAACACCACCCCATTGCTTCCCCCACTTTGTGTCCATACGTTTGTTCTCTACCTCTGTGTCTCTATTTCTGCCCTGCAAACCAGTTCATCTGTAGCATTTTTCTAGGTTCCACATATAGGCATTAATATACAATATTTGTTTTTCTCTTTCTGACTTACTTCACACTGTATGACAGTCTCTAGATCCATCAACTTCTCTACAAATGACCCAGGTTCATTCCTTTTTATGGCTGAGTAATATTCCATTTTATATATGTACCACATCTTTATCCATTCGTCTGTCTGTGGGCATTTAGGTTGCTTCTATTACCTGGCTATTGTAAATAGTGCTGCAATGAACATTGTGGTGAATGTGTCTTTGTGATTTATGGTTTTCTCTGGGTATATGCCCAGAAGTGGGATTGCTGGATCCTATGGTATTTCTCTTTTTAGTTTTTTAAAGGAACATCCATACAGTTCTCCATAGTGACTGTATCAATTTACATTCCCACCAATAGCGGAAGTGGGTTCCTTTTGTCCACACCCTCCCCAGAATTTGTTGTTGGTAGATTATCTGATGATGCCGATTCTAACAGGTGTGAGGTCTTACCTCATTGTAGTTTTGATTTGCATTTCTCTAATTATTAGTGATGTTGAGTAGCTTTTCATGTGCGTCTTGGCCATCTCTGTGTCTTCTTGGAAGAAACGTCTATTTAGATCTTCTGCCCATTTTTGTATTGGGTTGTTTGTTTTATTAATATTAAGCTGCATGAGCTGTTTATATATATTGGAGATTAAACCTTTGTCCATTGATTCGTTTGTGAACGTTTTCGCCCATTCTGAGGGTTGCCTTTTTCCATTCCCGTATTTTTAACAAAGAAAGAAAGAAATCAAAAGAAGCAGAACACTAATGTGCGTGAAATATGCCTCTTGAAACTGTCGTTTTGAAATATGGACGTCTTTTGAATTTTTTGGTCGATATATGACCCCAGGATTTGTTTTCAGGGCAGGTGACATTTACAGGCCTGTAATGATTTGGAATATCCAATGACCATTAGCGCTAGGATTAAAGCTGCTGTTGTGTGAAACGGCCACAAGGTGGCAGCAGTTCTCCCTTACCAAATCTGGTTACTAGGGCAGCAAAGCCTCAATGGAAGTCGTGTTCTAGATTGGAATGTAGAACAGAATGTACCAGGAGAAAGCCCCTCAAGTTTTTCTCACTAATTCTTGTTCGTGTTTTTAATTTAATTTTTTATTTTTTATTACAGCAAGTTTGAGTACAACGTTTAGCTTGTTGTAGGTGTGCAAGAGGTGGTTCTTTTACACATATACATATGTCTGTCCTTCCTGGGATCCTTTTCCCATGTTCGTTATGACAGAATGTTGAGTAGTCTTCTCTTGGTACTCCATAGGTCTTTGGTGATTATATACGTCTACTGTGTTTGTATATGTCTGTTAACCCCAATATCATAATGAATTCAATCCTCACACCTTTCCTTTGGTGAACCATAAGTTTGTTTAATGAATCTTTGATTGCCCTTCTCCGTGGAAATATCTGCCCTGGTATCAATTTATAGGTAACACCTATAAGTGATATGATATGATATGTGCCTTTCACTTTCTGACTTACTCCAAGTCACGTGATTACCTCTAGACTCATCTACGGTGCTGCAAATGGCATTGTGTGCTTTTTTTCCTTGGCTAATATTCTGTCTTAGCGAGGTCCATTTTATGCAATGTGATTCCCTGAGGGCTGAGGATTAGCTGACCTGGGCAGCCTGACCCTGCCGGCAAGCCCTCCCCAGGTGTGCCTGCGTTGAGGTCAATATAAACAGCACTCCAGGCAGCAATATGCCCTGCAGCTGTGCCTGACTCCATGTTCTCTGCCCCGTCAGCAGTCTCGGGGCTGTGCTGGTGGGAGGGTGTGAGGGTCCACGGCTTTGTGGGTGGCCCGGTGTGAGTGGGGCTCTGCTGGACTTTCTGCAGGAGTTGCCAGGCTGCCACCTGTAAAGAAGAGGATGTGTCACCCATAACTTCCACTGGAATATCTCTCCGGGCTGAGGTGAGGAAGTAAAAAAAAGGAGTGGGGGCCGGGACAGGAGGAGTATCTCAGGCAGGGCAATGGAAAGCTTCCAGAAGAGCGCCCGTGGCCAGGACCATCCTGGCTGACCTGCAGGCACCAAGGTGGCCTGCGTGCTGTCGCTGGTGTGGCTCCACGGCCCTTCCTCTAGGCTTTCAAGCCCTTGTACATATTCAGGTGTTTCACCTGGGAAGCGTGGGAACACTTCAGCAGCAGCTGGCCTGGGGCTCAGCTCACGTTTACTCACAGAGGCCTCGGCACGGTCCCCCAGCTTTGCAATAAGGACGCTCCTTGCGTGGGCGGGCGGGGCTGCTGGCTCTATGGGAGATGATTCCCCACCTCTGACCAATTTCAGAAGTGTTTACCACTGGAGCAAGTGCCTTGGTAGTGTTTTCCTCTGTATAACTGTTAGGATCAGTTTTTTTTTTTTCTTTTTTGGTTCAAGTTAGATTTTATTCCTCTTTTATGTATTTATAGATAAAAGCATGGAAATAATTCATTCTTATAAATACATCAGTGGGAATGGAAGAACTTTTTTTCTGTTTTATTTTTACATTTTATTTTTAAAAATTTTGAAATTTAATTTTATATATTTTTTTATACACTAGGTTATTATTAGTTATCTATTTTATGCATAGACATGTATACAGGTCAATCCCAATCTCCCAACTCATCCCACCACCAGCACCCCATGGCTTCCCCCACTTTGTGTCCATACGTTTGTTCTCTACCTCTGTGTCTCTATTTCTCCCCTGCAAACCAGTTCATCTATAGCATTTTTCTAGGTTCCACATATAGGCATTAATATACAATATATGTTTTTCTCTTTCTGACTTACTTCACTTGGTATGACAGTCTCTAGATCCATCAACTTCTCTACAAATGACTCAGTTTCATTCATTTTTATGGCTGAGTAATATTCCATTTTATATATGTACCACATCTTTATCCATTCGTCTGTCTGTGGGCATTTAGGTTGCTTCCATTACCTGGCTATTGTAAATAGTGCTGTAATGAACATTGTGGTGAATGTGTCTCTGTGATTTATGGTTTTCTCTGGGTATATGCCCAGAAGTGGGATTGCTGGATCCTATGGTAATTCTGTTTTTAGTTTTTTAAAGGAACCTCCATACTGTTCTCCATAGTGACTGTATCAATTTACATTCCCCCCAATAGCGGAAGAGGGTTCCTTTTGTCCACACCCTCCCCAGAATTTGTTGTTTGTAGATTATCTGATGATGCCGATTCTAACAGGTGTGAGGTCTTACCTTATTGTAGTTTTGATTTGCATTTCTCTAATAATTAGTGATGTTGAGCAGCTTTTCATGTGCGTCTTGGCCATCTCTGTGTCTTCTTTGAAGAAACGTCTATTTAGATCTTCTGCCCATTTTTGTATTGGGTTGTTTGTTGTATTAATATTAAGCTGCATGAGCTGTATATATATATTGGAGATTAAACCTTTGTCCATTGATTCGTTTGTGAACGTTTTCGCCCCTTCTGAGGGTTACCTTTTTCCATTCCCGTTTTTTTAACAAAGAAAGAAAGCAAGCAAAAGAATCAGAACACTAATGTGCGTGAAATATGCCTCTTGAAACTGTCGTTTTGAAATATGGACGTCTTTTGAATTTTTTGGTCGATATATGACCCCAGGATTTGTTTTCAGGGCAGGTGTCATTTACAGGCCTGTAATGATTTGGAATATCCACTGACCATTAGCGCTGGGATTAAAGCTGCTGTTGTGTGAAACGGCCACAAGGTGGCAGCAGTTCTCCCTTACCAAATCTGGTTACTAGGGCAGCAGAGCCTCAATGGAAGTCGCGTTCTAGATTGGAATTTAGAACGGAATGTGCCAGGAGAAAGCCCCTCAAGTTTTTCTCACTAATTCTTGTTCGTGTTTTTAATTTAATTTTTTATTTTTTAATACAGCAAGTTTGAGTACAACTTTTAGCTTGTTGTAGGTGTGCAAGAGGTGGTTCTTTTACACATATACATATGTCTGTTCTTCCTGGGATCCTTTTCCCATGTTCGTTATGACAGAATGTTGAGTAGTCTTCTCTTGGTACTCCGTAGGTCTTTGGTGATTATATACGTCTACTGTGTTTGTATATGTCTGTTAACCCCAATATCATAATGAATTCAATCCTCACACCTTTCCTTTGGTGAACCATAAGTTTGTTTAATGAATCTTTGATTGCCCTTCTCCGTGGAAATATCTGCCCTGGTATCAATTTATAGGTAACACCTATAAGTGATATGATATGATATGTGCCTTTCACTTTCTGACTTACTCCAAGTCACGTGATTACCTCTAGACTCATCTACGGTGCTGCAAATGGCATTGTGTGCTTCTTTTCCTTGTCGAATATTCTGTCTTAGCGAGGTCCATTTTCTGCAATGTGATTCCCTGAGGGCTGAGGATTAGCTGACCTGGGCAGCCTGACCCTGCCGGCAAGCCCTCCCCAGGTGTGCCTGGGTTGAGGTCAATATAAACAGCACTCCAGGCAGCAATAGCCCCTGCCGCTGTGCCTGACTCCATATTCTCTGCCCCATCAGCAGTCTCGGGGCTGTGCTGCTGGGAGGGTGTGAGGGTCCACGGCTTTGTGGGTGGCCCGGTGTGAGTGGGGCTCTGCTGGACTTTCTGCAGGAGTTGCCAGGCTGCCACCTGTAAAGAAGAGGATGTGTCACCCATAACTTCCACTGGAATATCTCTCCGGGCTGAGGTGAGGAAGGAAAAAAAGGAGTGGGGGCCGGGACAGGAGGGGTATCTCAGTCAGGGCAATGGAAAGCTTCCAGAAGAGCGCCCGTGGCCAGGACCATCCTGGCTGACCTGCAGGCACCAAGGTGGCCTGCGTGCTGTCGCTGGTGTGGCTCCACGGCCCTTCCTCTAGGCTTTCAAGCCCTTGTACATATCCAGGTGTTTCACCTGGGAAGCGTGGGAACACTTCAGCAGCAGCTGGCCTGGGGCTCAGCTCACGTTTACTCACAGAGGCCTCGGCACGGTCCCCCAGCTTTGCAATAAGGACGCTCCTTGCGTGGGCGGGCGGGGCTGCTGGCTCTATGGGAGATGATTCCCCACCTCTGACCAATTTCAGAAGTGTTTACCACTGGAGCAAGTGCCTTGGTAGTGTTTTCCTCTGTATAACTGTTAGGATCAGTTTTTTTTTTTCTTTTTTGGTTCAAGTTAGATTTTATTCCTCTTTTATGTATTTATGGATATAAGCATGGAAATAATTCATTCTTATAAATACATCAGTGTGAATGGAAGAACTTTTTTTCTGTTTTATTTTTACATTTTATTTTTAAAAATTTTGAAATTTAATTTTATATATTTTTTTATACACTAGGTTATTATTAGTTATCTATTTTATGCATAGACATGTATACAGGTCAATCCCAATCTCCCAACTCATCCCACCACCACCACCCCATGGCTTCCCCCACTTTGTGTCCATACGTTTGTTCTCTACCTCTGTGTCTCTATTTCTGCCCTGCAAACCAGTTCATCTATAGCATTTTTCTAGGTTCCACATATAGGCATTAATATACAATATATGTTTTTCTCTTTCTGACTTACTTCACTCTGTATGACAGTCTCTAGATCCATCAACTTCTCTACAAATGACTCAGTTTCATTCATTTTTATGGCTGAGTAATATTCCATTTTATATATGTACCACATCTTTATCCATTCGTCTGTCTGTGGGCATTTAGGTTGCTTCCATTACCTGGCTACTGTAAATAGTGCTGCAATGAACATTGTGGTGAATGTGTCTCTGTGATTTATGGTTTTCTCTGGGTATATGCCCAGAAGTGGGATTGCTGGGTCCTATGATAATTCTCTTTTTAGTTTTTTAAAGGAACCTCCATACTGTTCTCCATAGTGACTGTATCAATTTACATTCCCACCAATAGCGGAAGAGGGTTCCTTTTGTCCACACCCTCCCCAGAATTTGTTGTTTGTAGATTATCTGATGATGCCGATTCTAACAGGTGTGAGGTCTTACCTCATTGTAGTTTTGATTTGCATTTCTCTAATAATTAGTGATGTTGAGTAGCTTTTCATGTGCGTCTTGGCCATCTCTGTGTCTTCTTTGAAGAAACGTCTATTTAGATCTTCTGCCCATTTTTGTATTGGGTTGTTTGTTTTATTAATATTAAGCTGCATGAGCTGTTTATATATATTGGAGATTAAACCTTTGTCCATTGATTCGTTTGTGAAAGTTTTCGCCCATTCTGAGGGTTGCCTTTTTCCATTCCCGTTTTTTTAACAAAGAAAGAAAGAAAGCTAAAGAAGCAGAACACTAATGTGCGTGAAATATGCCTCTTGAAACTGTCGTTTTGAAATATGGACGTCTTTTGAATTTTTTGGTCGATATATGACCCCAGGATTTGTTTTCAGGGCAGGTGTCATTTACAGGCCTGTAATGATTTGCAATATCCACTGACCATTAGCGCTGGGATTAAAGCTGCTGTTGTGTGAAACGGCCACAAGGTGGCAGCAGTTCTCCCTTACCAAATCTGGTTACTAGGGCAGCAGAGCCTCAATGGAAGTCGCGTTCTAGATTGGAATTTAGAACGGAATGTGCCAGGAGAAAGACCCTCAAGTTTGTCTCACTACTTCTTGTTCGTGTTTTTAATTTAATTTTTTATTTTTTATTACAGCAAGTTTGAGTACAACGTTTAGCTTGTTGTAGGTGTGCAAGAGGTGGTTCTTTTACACATATATATATGTCTGTTCTTCCTGGGATCCTTTTCCCATGTACGTTATGACAGAATGTTGAGTAGTCTTCTCTTGGTACTCCGTAGGTCTTTGGTGATTATATATGTCTACTGTGTTTGTATATGTCTGTTTACCCCAATATCGTAATGAATTCAATCCTCACACCTTTCCTTTGGTGAACCATAAGTTTGTTTAATGAATCTGTGATTGCCCTTCTCCGTGGAAATATCTGCCCTGGTATCAATTTATAGGTAACACCTATAAGTGATATGATATGATATGTGCCTTTCACTTTCTGACTTACTCCAAGTCACGTGATTACCTCTAGACTCATCTACGGTGCTGCAAATGGCATTGTGTGCTTCTTTTCCTTGGCGAATATTCTGTCTTAGCGAGGTCCATTTTCTGCAATGTGATTCCCTGAGGGCTGAGGATTAGCTGACCTGGGCAGCCTGACCCTGCCGGCAAGCCCTCCCCAGGTGTGCCTGGGTTGAGGTCAATATAAACAGCACTCCAGGCAGCAATAGCCCCTGCCGCTGTGCCTGACTCCATATTCTCTGCCCCGTCAGCAGTCTTGGGGCTGTGCTGCTGGGAGGGTGTGAGGGTCCACGGCTTTGTGGGTGGCCCGGTGTGAGTGGGGCTCTGCTGGACTTTCTGCAGGAGTTGCCAGGCTTCCACCTGTAAAGAAGAGGTTGTGTCACCTATAACTTCCACTGGAATATCTCTCCGGGCTGAGGTGAGGAAGGAAAAAAAGGAGTGGGGGCCGGGACAGGAGGGGTATCTCAGGCAGGGCAATGGAAAGCTTCCAGAAGAGCGCCTGTGGCCAGGACCATCCTGGCTGACCTGCAGGCACCAAGGTGGCCTGCGTGCTGTTGCTGGTGTGGCTCCACGGCCCTTCCTCTAGGCTTTCAAGCCCTTGTACATATTCAGGTGTTTCACCTGGGAAGGGTGGGAACAGTTCAGCAGCAGCTGGCCTGGGGCTCAGCTCATGTTTACTCACAGAGGCCTCGGCACGGTCCCCCAGCTTTGCAATAAGGACGCTCCTTGCGTGGGCGGGCGGGGCTGCTGGCTCTATGGGAGATGATTCCCCACCTCTGACCAATTTCAGAATTGTTTACCACTGGAGCAAGTGCCTTGGTAGTGTTTTCCTCTGTATAACTGTTAGGTTCAGTTTTTTTTTTTCTTTTTTGGTTCAAGTTAGATTTTATTCCTCTTTTATGTATTTATGGATATAAGCATGGAAATAATTCATTCTTATAAATACATCAGTGTGAATGGAAGAACATTTTTTCTGATTTATTTTTACATTTTATTTTTAAAATTTTTGAAATTTAATTTTATTTATTTTTTTTATACAGTAGGTTATTATTAGTTATCTATTTTATGCATAGACATGTATACAGGTCAATCCCAATCTCCCAACTCATCCCACCACCACCACCCCATTGCTTCCCCCACTTTGTGTCCATACGTTTGTTCTCTACCTCTGTGTCTCTATTTCTGCCCTGCAAACCAGTTCATCTGTAGCATTTTTCTACGTTCCACATATAGGCATTAATATACAATATTTGTTTTTCTCTTTCTGACTTACTTCACACTGTATGACAGTCTCTAGATCCATCAACTTCTCTACAAATGACCCAGGTTCATTCCTTTTTATGGCTGAGTAATATTCCATTTTATATATGTACCACATCTTTATCCATTCGTCTGTCTGTGGGCATTTAGGTTGCTTCCATTACCTGGCTATTGTAAATAGTGCTGCAATGAACATTGTGGTGAATGTGTCTCAGTGATTTATGGTTTTCTCTGGGTATATGCCCAGAAGTGGGATTGCTGGATCCTATGGTAATTCTCTTTTTAGTTTTTTAAAGGAACCTCCATACTGTTCTCCATAGTGACTGTATCAATTTACATTCCCACCAATAGCGGAAGTGGGTTCCTTTTGTCCACACCCTCCCCAGAATTTGTTGTTTGTAGATTATCTGATGATGCCGATTCTAACAGGTGTGAGGTCTTACCTCATTGTAGTTTTGATTTGCATTTCTCTAATAATTAGTGATGTTGAGTAGCTTTTCATGTGCGTCTTGGCCATCTCTGTGTCTTCTTTGAAGAAACGTCTCTTTAGATCTTCTGCCCATTTTTGTATTGGGTTGTTTGTTTTATTAATATTAAGCTGCATGAGCTGTTTATATATATTGGAGATTAAACCTTTGTCCATTGATTCTTTTGTGAAAGTTTTTGCCCATTCTGAGGGTTGCCTTATTCCATTCCCGTTTTTTTAACAAAGAAAGAAAGAAATCAAAAGAAGCAGAACACTAATGTGCGTGAAATATGCCTCTTGAAACTGTCGTTTTGAAATATGGACGTCGTTTGAATTTTTTGGTCGATATATGACCCCAGGATTTGTTTTCAGGGCAGGTGTCATTTACAGGCCTGTAATGATTTGGAATATCCACTGACCATTAGCGCTGGGATTAAAGCTGCTGTTGTGTGAAACGGCCACAAGTTGGCAGCAGTTCTCCCTTACCAAATCTGGTTACTAGGGCAGCAGAGCCTCAATGGAAGTCGTGTTCTAGATTGGAATTTAGAACGGAATGTGCCAGGAGAAAGCCCCTCAAGTTTGTCTCACTACTTCTTGTTCGTGTTTTTAATTTAATTTTTTATTTTTTATTACAGCAAGTTTGAGTACAACGTTTAGCTTGTTGTAGGTGTGCAAGAGGTGGTTCTTTTACACATATATATATGTCTGTTCTTCCTGGGATCCTTTTCCCATGTACGTTATGACAGAATGTTGAGTAGTCTTCTCTTGGTACTCCGTAGGTCTTTGGTGATTATATATGTCTACTGTGTTTGTATATGTCTGTTTACCCCAATATCGTAATGAATTCAATCCTCACACCTTTCCTTTGGTGAACCATAAGTTTGTTTAATGAATCTGTGATTGCCCTTCTCCGTGGAAATATCTGCCCTGGTATCAATTTATAGGTAACACCTATAAGTGATATGATATGATATGTGCCTTTCACTTTCTGACTTACTCCAAGTCACGTGATTACCTCTAGACTCATCTACGGTGCTGCAAATGGCATTGTGTGCTTCTTTTCCTTGGCGAATATTCTGTCTTAGCGAGGTCCATTTTCTGCAATGTGATTCCCTGAGGGCTGAGGATTAGCTGACCTGGGCAGCCTGACCCTGCCGGCAAGCCCTCCCCAGGTGTGCCTGGGTTGAGGTCAATATAAACAGCACTCCAGGCAGCAATAGCCCCTGCCGCTGTGCCTGACTCCATATTCTCTGCCCCGTCAGCAGTCTCGGGGCTGTGCTGCTGGGAGGGTGTGAGGGTCCACGGCTTTGTGGGTGGCCCGGTGTGAGTGGGGCTCTGCTGGACTTTCTGCAGGAGTTGCCAGGCTGCCACCTGTAAAGAAGAGGATGTGTCACCCATAACTTCCACTGGAATATCTCTGCGGGCTGAGGTGAGGAAGGAAAAAAAGGAGTGGGGGCCGGGACAGGAGGGGTATCTCAGGCAGGGCAATGGAAAGCTTCCAGAAGAGCGCCTGTGGCCAGGACCATCCTGGCTGACCTGCAGGCACCAAGGTGGCCTGCGTGCTGTCACTGGTGTGGCTCCACGGCCCTTCCTCTAGGCTTTCAAGCCCTTGTACATATTCAGGTGTTTCACCTGGGAAGGGTGGGAACAGTTCAGCAGCAGCTGGCCTGGGGCTCAGCTCATGTTTACTCACAGAGGCCTCGGCACGGTCCCCCAGCTTTGCAATAAGGACGCTCCTTGCGTGGGCGGGCGGGGCTGCTGGCTCTATGGGAGATGATTCCCCACCTCTGACCAATTTCAGAATTGTTTACCACTGGAGCAAGTGCCTTGGTAGTGTTTTCCTCTGTATAACTGTTAGGTTCAGTTTTTTTTTTCTTTTTTGGTTCAAGTTAGATTTTATTCCTCTTTTATGTATTTATGGATATAAGCATGGAAATAATTCATTCTTATAAATACATCAGTGTGAATGGAAGAACATTTTTTCTGTTTTATTTTTACATTTTATTTTTAAAATTTTTGAAATTTAATTTTATTTATTTTTTTATACAGTAGGTTATTATTAGTTATCTATTTTATGCATAGACATGTATACAGGTCAATCCCAATCTCCCAACTCATCCCACCACCACCACCCCATTGCTTCCCCCACTTTGTGTCCATACGTTTGTTCTCTACCTCTGTGTCTCTATTTCTGCCCTGCAAACCAGTTCATCTGTAGCATTTTTCTACGTTCCACATATAGGCATTAATATACAATATTTGTTTTTCTCTTTCTGACTTACTTCACACTGTATGACAGTCTCTAGATCCATCAACTTCTCTACAAATGACCCAGGTTCATTCCTTTTTATGGCTGAGTAATATTCCATTTTATATATGTACCAAATCTTTATCCATTCGTCTGTCTGTGGGCATTTAGGTTGCTTCCATTACCTGGCTATTGTAAATAGTGCTGCAATGAACATTGTGGTGAATGTGTCTCAGTGATTTATGGTTTTCTCTGGGTATATGCCCAGAAGTGGGATTGCTGGATCCTATGGTAATTCTCTTTTTAGTTTTTTAAAGGAACCTCCATACTGTTCTCCATAGTGACTGTATCAATTTACATTCCCACCAATAGCGGAAGTGGGTTCCTTTTGTCCACACCCTCCCCAGAATTTGTTGTTTGTAGATTATCTGATGATGCCGATTCTAACAGGTGTGAGGTCTTACCTCATTGTAGTTTTGATTTGCATTTCTCTAATAATTAGTGATGTTGAGTAGCTTTTCATGTGCGTCTTGGCCATCTCTGTGTCTTCTTTGAAGAAACGTCTATTTAGATCTTCTGCCCATTTTTGTATTGGGTTGTTTGTTTTATTAATATTAAGCTGCATGAGCTGTTTATATATATTGGAGATTAAACCTTTGTCCATTGATTCTTTTGTGAAAGTTTTTGCCCATTCTGAGGGTTGCCTTATTCCATTCCCGTTTTTTTAACAAAGAAAGAAAGAAATCAAAAGAAGCAGAACACTAATGTGCGTGAAATATGCCTCTTGAAACTGTCGTTTTGAAATATGGACGTCGTTTGAATTTTTTGGTCGATATATGACCCCTGGATTTGTTTTCAGGGCAGGTGTCATTTACAGGCCTGTAATGATTTGGAATATCCACTGACCTTTAGCGCTGGGATTAAAGCTGCTGTTGTGTGAAACGGCCACAAGGTGGCAGCAGTTCTCCCTTACCAAATCTGGTTACTAGGGCAGCAGAGCCTCAATGGAAGTGGCGTTCTAGATTGGAATTTAGAACGGAATGTGACAGGAGAAAGCCCCTCAACTTTGTCTCACTACTTCTTGTTCGTGTTTTTAATTTAATTTTTTATTTTTTATTACAGCAAGTTTGAGTACAATGTTTAGCTTGTTGTAGGTGTGCAAGAGGTGGTTCTTTTACACATATATATATGTCTGTTCTTCCTGGGATCCTTTTCCCATGTACGTTATGACAGAATGTTGAGTAGTCTTCTCTTGGTACTCCGTAGGTCTTTGGTGATTATATATGTCTACTGTGTTTGTATATGTCTGTTTACCCCAATATCGTAATGAATTCAATCCTCACACCTTTCCTTTGGTGAACCATAAGTTTGTTTAATGAATCTGTGATTGCCCTTCTCCGTGGAAATATCTGCCCTGGTATCAATTTATAGGTAACACCTATAAGTGATAATGATATGATATGTGCCTTTCACTTTCTGACTTACTCCAAGTCACGTGATTACCTCTAGACTCATCTACGGTGCTGCAAATGGCATTGTGTGCTTCTTTTCCTTGGCGAATATTCTGTCTTAGCGAGGTCCATTTTCTGCAATGTGATTCCCTGAGGGCTGAGGATTAGCTGACCTGGGCAGCCTGACCCTGCCGGCAAGCCCTCCCCAGGTGTGCCTGGGTTGAGGTCAATATAAACAGCACTCCAGGCAGCAATAGCCCCTGCCGCTGTGCCTGACTCCATATTCTCTGCCCCGTCAGCAGTCTCGGGGCTGTGCTGCTGGGAGGGTGTGAGGGTCCACGGCTTTGTGGGTGGCCCGGTGTGAGTGGGGCTCTGCTGGACTTTCTGCAGGAGTTGCCAGGCTGCCACCTGTAAAGAAGAGGATGTGTCACCCATAACTTCCACTGGAATATCTCTGCGGGCTGAGGTGAGGAAGGAAAAAAAGGAGTGGGGGCCGGGACAGGAGGGGTATCTCAGGCAGGGCAATGGAAAGCTTCCAGAAGAGCGCCTGTGGCCAGGACCATCCTGGCTGACCTGCAGGCACCAAGGTGGCCTGCGTGCTGTCACTGGTGTGGCTCCACGGCCCTTCCTCTAGGCTTTCAAGCCCTTGTACATATTCAGGTGTTTCACCTGGGAAGGGTGGGAACAGTTCAGCAGCAGCTGGCCTGGGGCTCAGCTCATGTATACTCACAGAGGCCTCGGCACGGTCCCCCAGCTTTGCAATAAGGACGCTCCTTGCGTGGGCGGGCGGGGCTGCTGGCTCTATGGGAGATGATTCCCCACCTCTGACCAATTTCAGAATTGTTTACCACTGGAGCAAGTGCCTTGGTAGTGTTTTCCTCTGTATAACTGTTAGGTTCAGTTTTTTTTTTCTTTTTTGGTTCAAGTTAGATTTTATTCCTCTTTTATGTATTTATGGATATAAGCATGGAAATAATTCATTCTTATAAATACATCAGTGTGAATGGAAGAACATTTTTTCTGTTTTATTTTTACATTTTATTTTTAAAATTTTTGAAATTTAATTTTATTTATTTTTTTATACAGTAGGTTATTATTAGTTATCTATTTTATGCATAGACATGTATACAGGTCAATCCCAATCTCCCAACTCATCCCACCACCACCACCCCATTGCTTCCCCCACTTTGTGTCCATACGTTTGTTCTCTACCTCTGTGTCTCTATTTCTGCCCTGCAAACCAGTTCATCTGTAGCATTTTTCTACGTTCCACATATAGGCATTAATATACAATATTTGTTTTTCTCTTTCTGACTTACTTCACACTGTATGACAGTCTCTAGATCCATCAACTTCTCTACAAATGACCCAGGTTCATTCCTTTTTATGGCTGAGTAATATTCCATTTTATATATGTACCAAATCTTTATCCATTCGTCTGTCTGTGGGCATTTAGGTTGCTTCCATTACCTGGCTATTGTAAATAGTGCTGCAATGAACATTGTGGTGAATGTGTCTCAGTGATTTATGGTTTTCTCTGGGTATATGCCCAGAAGTGGGATTGCTGGATCCTATGGTAATTCTCTTTTTAGTTTTTTAAAGGAACCTCCATACTGTTCTCCATAGTGACTGTATCAATTTACATTCCCACCAATAGCGGAAGTGGGTTCCTTTTGTCCACACCCTCCCCAGAATTTGTTGTTTGTAGATTATCTGATGATGCCGATTCTAACAGGTGTGAGGTCTTACCTCATTGTAGTTTTGATTTGCATTTCTCTAATAATTAGTGATGTTGAGTAGCTTTTCATGTGCGTCTTGGCCATCTCTGTGTCTTCTTTGAAGAAACGTCTATTTAGATCTTCTGCCCATTTTTGTATTGGGTTGTTTGTTTTATTAATATTAAGCTGCATGAGCTGTTTATATATATTGGAGATTAAACCTTTGTCCATTGATTCTTTTGTGAAAGTTTTTGCCCATTCTGAGGGTTGCCTTATTCCATTCCCGTTTTTTTAACAAAGAAAGAAAGAAATCAAAAGAAGCAGAACACTAATGTGCGTGAAATATGCCTCTTGAAACTGTCGTTTTGAAATATGGACGTCGTTTGAATTTTTTGGTCGATATATGACCCCAGGATTTGTTTTCAGGGCAGGTGTCATTTACAGGCCTGTAATGATTTGGAATATCCACTGACCATTAGCGCTGGGATTAAAGCTGCTGTTGTGTGAAACGGCCACAAGGTGGCAGCAGTTCTCCCTTACCAAATCTGGTTACTAGGGCAGCAGAGCCTCAATGGAAGTGGAGTTCTAGATTGGAATTTAGAACGGAATGTGCCAGGAGAAAGCCCCTCAAGTTTGTCTCACTACTTCTTGTTCGTGTTTTTAATTTAATTTTTTATTTTTTATTACAGCAAGTTTGAGTACAACGTTTAGCTTGTTGTAGGTGTGCAAGAGGTGGTTCTTTTACACATATATATATGTCTGTTCTTCCT
The DNA here is from genome assembly GCF_964165515.1 of Mesoplodon bidens. Classification (NCBI taxonomy): domain Eukaryota; kingdom Metazoa; phylum Chordata; class Mammalia; order Artiodactyla; family Ziphiidae; genus Mesoplodon; species Mesoplodon bidens. The sequence goes on along the minus strand of NW_027671809.1, from coordinate 672,024 downwards.
GGGATCCTTTTCCCATGTACGTTATGACAGAATATTGAGTAGTCTTCTCTTGGTACTCCGTAGGTCTTTGGTGATTATATATGTCTACTGTGTTTGTATATGTCTGTTTACCCCAATATCGTAATGAATTCAATCCTCACACCTTTCCTTTGGTGAACCATAAGTTTGTTTAATGAATCTGTGATTGCCCTTCTCCGTGGAAATATCTGCCCTGGTATCAATGTATAGGTAACACCTATAAGTGATATGATATGATATGTGCCTTTCACTTTCTGACTTACTCCAAGTCACGTGATTACCTCTAGACTCATCTACGGTGCTGCAAATGGCATTGTGTGCTTCTTTTCCTTGGCGAATATTCTGTCTTAGCGAGGTCCATTTTCTGCAATGTGATTCCCTGAGGGCTGAGGATTAGCTGACCTGGGCAGCCTGACCCTGCCGGCAAGCCCTCCCCAGGTGTGCCTGGGTTGAAGTCAATATAAACAGCACTCCAGGCAGCAATAGCCCCTGCCGCTGTGCCTGACTCCATATTCTCTGCCCCGTCAGCAGTCTCGGGGCTGTGCTGCTGGGAGGGTGTGAGGGTCCACGGCTTTGTGGGTGGCCCGGTGTGAGTGGGGCTCTGCTGGACTTTCTGCAGGAGTTGCCAGGCTGCCACCTGTAAAGAAGAGGATGTGTCACCCATAACTTCCACTGGAATATCTCTCCGGGCTGAGGTGAGGAAGGAAAAAATGGAGTGGGGGCCGGGACAGGAGGGGTATCTCAGGCAGGGCAATGGAAAGCTTCCAGAAGAGCGCCTGTGGCCAGGACCATCCTGGCTGACCTGCAGGCACCAAGGTGGCCTGCGTGCTGTCACTGGTGTGGCTCCACGGCCCTTCCTCTAGGCTTTCAAGCCCTTGTACATATTCAGGTGTTTCACCTGGGAAGGGTGGGAACAGTTCAGCAGCAGCTGGCCTGGGGCTCAGCTCATGTTTACTCACAGAGGCCTCGGCACGGTCCCCCAGCTTTGCAATAAGGACGCTCCTTGCGTGGGCGGGCGGGGCTGCTGGCTCTATGGGAGATGATTCCCCACCTCTGACCAATTTCAGAATTGTTTACCACTGGAGCAAGTGCCTTGGTAGTGTTTTCCTCTGTATAACTGTTAGGTTCAGTTTTTTTTTTCTTTTTTGGTTCAAGTTAGATTTTATTCCTCTTTTATGTATTTATGGATATAAGCATGGAAATAATTCATTCTTATAAATACATCAGTGTGAATGGAAGAACATTTTTTCTGTTTTATTTTTACATTTTATTTTTAAAATTTTTGAAATTTAATTTTATTTATTTTTTTTATACAGTAGGTTATTATTAGTTATCTATTTTATGCATAGACATGTATACAGGTCAATCCCAATCTCCCAACTCATCCCACCACCACCACCCCATTGCTTCCCCCGCTTTGTGTCCATACGTTTGTTCTCTACCTCTGTGTCTCTATTTCTGCCCTGCAAACCAGTTCATCTGTAGCATTTTTCTACGTTCCACATATAGGCATTAATATACAATATTTGTTTTTCTCTTTCTGACTTACTTCACACTGTATGACAGTCTCTAGATCAATCAACTTCTCTACAAATGACCCAGGTTCATTCCTTTTTATGGCTGAGTAATATTCCATTTTATATATGTACCACATCTTTATCCATTCGTCTGTCTGTGGGCATTTAGGTTGCTTCCATTACCTGGCTATTGTAAATAGTGCTGCAATGAACATTGTTGTGAATGTGTCTTTGTGATTTATGGTTTTCTCTGGGTATATGCCCAGAAGTGGGATTGCTGGATCCTATGGTATTTCTCTTTTTAGTTTTTTAAAGGAACCTCCATACTGTTCTCCATAGTGACTGTATCAATTTACATTCCCACCAATAGCGGAAGAGGGTTCCTTTTGTCCACACCCTCCCCAGAATTTGTTGTTTGTAGATTATCTGATGATGCCGATTCTAACAGGTGTGAGGTCTTACCTCATTGTAGTTTTGATTTGCATTTCTCTAATAATTAGTGATGTTGAGTAGCTTTTCATGTGCGTCTTGGCCATCTCTGTGTCTTCTTTGAAGAAACGTCTATTTAGATCTTCTGCCCATTTTTGTATTGGGTTGTTTGTTGTATTAATATTAAGCTGCATGAGCTGTTTATATATATTGGAAATTAAACCTTTGTCCATTGATTCGTTTGTGAAAGTTTTCGCCCATTCTGAGGGTTGCCTTTTTCCATTCCCGTTTTTTTAACAAAGAAAGAAAGAAATCAAAAGAAGCAGAACACTAATGTGCGTGAAATATGCCTCTTGAAACTGTCGTTTTGAAATATGGACGTCTTTTGAATTTTTTGTTCGATATATGACCCCAGGATTTGTTTTCACGGCAGGTGTCATTGACAGGCCTGTAATGATTTGGAATATCCACTGACCATTAGCGCTGGGATTAAAGCTGCTGTTGTGTGAAACGGCCAAAAGGTGGCAGCAGTTCTCCCTTACCAAATCTGGTTACTAGGGCAGCAGAGCCTCAATGGAAGTCGCGTTCTAGATTGGAATGTAGAACAGAATGTACCAGGAGAAAGCCCCTCAAGTTTTTCTCACTAATTCTTGTTCGTGTTTTTAATTTAATTTTTTATTTTTTATTACAGCAAGTTTGAGTACAACGTTTAGCTTGTTGTAGGTGTGCAAGAGGTGGTTCTTTTACACATATACATATGTCTGTTCTTCCTGGGATCCTTTTCCCATGTTCGTTATGACAGAATGTTGAGTAGTCTTCTCTTGGTACTCCGTAGGTCTTTGGTGATTATATACGTCTACTGTGTTTGTATATGTCTGTTAACCCCAATATCATAATGAATTCAATCCTCACACCTTTCCTTTGGTGAACCATAAGTTTGTTTAATGAATCTTTGATTGCCCTTCTCCGTGGAAATATCTGCCCTGGTATCAATTTATAGGTAACACCTATAAGTGATATGATATGATATGTGCCTTTCACTTTCTGACTTACTCCAAGTCACGTGATTACCTCTAGACTCATCTACGGTGCTGCAAATGACATTGTGTGCTTTTTTTCCTTGGCTAATATTCTGTCTTAGCGAGGTCCATTTTCTGCAATGTGATTCCCTGAGGGCTGAGGATTAGCTGACCTGGGCAGCCTGACCCTGCCGGCAAGCCCTCCCCAGGTGTGCCTGGGTTGAGGTCAATATAAACAGCACTCCAGGCAGCAATAGCCCCTGCCGCTGTGCCTGACTCCATATTCTCTGCCCCGTCAGCAGTCTCGGGGCTGTGCTGCTGGGAGGGTGTGAGGGTCCACGGCTTTGTGGGTGGCCCGGTGTGAGTGGGGCTCTGCTGGACTTTCTGCAGGAGTTGCCAGGCTGCCACCTGTAAAGAAGAGGATGTGTCACCCATAACTTCCACTGGAATATCTCTCCGGGCTGAGGTGAGGAAGGAAAAAAAGGAGTGGGGGCCGGGACAGGAGGGGTATCTCAGGCAGGGCAATGGAAAGCTTCCAGAAGAGCGCCCGTGGCCAGGACCATCCTGGCTGACCTGCAGGCACCAAGGTGGCCTGCGTGCTGTCGCTGGTGTGGCTCCACGGCCCTTCCTCTAGGC